>NC_089250.1:251480949-252138032 GCF_963930625.1 Muntiacus reevesi | reverse complement strand
TTCCCAAAGTGACCTTATGTGCTTCCTATTTATTGAGTCTATTTTATGCCTACCCCATATCTCCATGCCGACAGGGATTCTGCCCGTTGTACTGACTTCACATACCCAGTGTTAAGAACAGGACCTGGTATTTAATAAACACTCAACAGGTATTTACTGAAGACAGACAAATGAGTAATATGATGCAGAGTGAAGAGAAATGAGGCATAAGTGAGCAGGGAAAGGCCGCTATGAGAAGGTGACATTTCAGCAGAAACCTAAGTGAAGGGAGAAATGATACCGGGGGGTGGGTGGTAATTTGAGCAAAGGATGATTCAGAGACCGTGGCCAGAGGGGAAAACGGCAAGGAGAGGTTAGAGATACAGCAAGGAGGTGGTGGGAGGCCAGATGACATAGGAGCCACTGGGAGGACCTGAGGACGGCCAAACACATGAATGATGCTGAAAGCTGATCATGATGTACCTGACTTGTGTTTTAGAAGAATGACTAGCTGCTATGTAGGCAATGAACCGTAAAGAGGCTAAGATGAAAAAAGGGTGGCCAGTTAGGAAGCCACTGCAGCAGTCCAAGCAAGAGATGACACTGACCTGGCTTAGTACAATAAATGCTTAGCCTAGTGCTTGGTGAGTAGTAAGTATTCAATGAATGTTAGTTGTCATTACAAAAATGTTGCATAAAACACAATGATTTGCATAAGGCATGTAGGAAAAACTCAATTTGTGTACTCTTGTTAGGATAATAATGGTAATCCTGGTAATTAATGATGATAATAATAGAACAGGATAATTTTGGAAAACAACAAGGACTTTGAAGAAAATAAAATGGTGAAGTGACACCAAAGGAAGGGGCTGCTTTAGGTTAGAACAGCCAAGAAGGCCTCCCTGAGGACGTGACCTCTGGATGGAGACCTGAATAGGAAACCATCCAGTCAGGTGAGATCTAGAAAAGCAGTGCTCCTGGTGAGGAGAGTTGCAAACATAAAGGTCCTAAGGTAGGAGCAAGTAATGAAAATTAGTGGGCAGTATTCATGAAATTTAAATAAATTTAAATGAATTTCAAGAATTGGACTCTTAGTTCTTCAATTGATTCTGGCTTCTGCACTGTAATAGCAGGCTCAAAAATTATGCCATTCAGATATAAGGAAGTACAAGTCACATGAAGCATACTTGATCCTAGAAAATGCCACAGAATTCAACAACGAAACAGTCTAGTCTGATTACATCAGAATCCTAAAGAGATAAGTACTGTTTTCACTTTTTCTTAGGAGATCAAACCCAGCAAGCAAAGGTTTTGTTGGGAATTAGAAACTGAAAAGCTGCTGGCATATGTGGAAACTTAATATTAACTGAGACTTTGACAGAGAGAACAAAAGATGCTGCTGAGTCCACGATGAGAGGTGATCTGCAGGTAATTTTTTTTATATTTACATAATTCTCTGTCTTGTTCTATAAGGAACTGAAGACAGTCGAAAATAGTGTAGGAGGCTAGTTGAAATATTCACAGGGATGTGTTCAAATCTTTTCAAATTTCCCAATGAGGAAGATTTGAGATTTTATCAGAACTATATACTTTTTCATAATCAATTCACATAAAAGAATATGAAGAAATTCTTCACACAACTCCTTAAAAACGTACTCTAATTGCTAAAGTTCTACATTTAAGATGACTATATTAGATTATATAATATACAATTATATACTACTCTATTGGCTTAAAATCAATTCCTGTATTGTGACTTGGGAGGATTTTTCAGCCTGCAAGCTAAGCAACTGCTTTAGGTGATGTACTTCCTTCTACTGTACTTAAATTCAGAGCAACCAGGTCCCCATTCAGAGCCAAAATATTTATTCCAAACTCTCTCTCCTGTACTATGAGAGACTTAGTCATGAATTACTTTACATCCTAAAAGGCTAAGTGGTCTCCAGATGAAATTTCCAATCCAGTTTTTTGTCCAATAGCCTTCCTTCCAACATGCCTATCCTCCAAACTTAAAAAAAAAAAAGATGCAGTGGAATACTAAAATGGCAGATTTGACTCTGAGAAGTGGAAAGAATGAATCTTGATTTTATATTAGCTCCGTGACAGAAAGCAAATGTGGCAATAATTCTGTCCTTTAATGTCTTAGGCAAAGAAAAATGATGTCTTCTACTGTAGCAAACAACTCCCCAGGCATTCAAGAGTGAGCACAGCCCATGTGGTTAAGCCCTCACTATCCTCTTTCTGTCTTTTCTCCACTTCTAAACTTGAGGTGGAATGGCTAACACAGTAAAACCAGGTGTGATTAGGACTCAGCACATCTAATACTCACTGTCCTTGAAAAACATTATAAATTTCGTAACGAGTTAAAATTACTTTATAGTATATTCTCACTCTGAAATTCACCTTTCTAAAGGAAAGAATCAGTTCTCAAGTCCTAATCAATTTAAAAATAAGACTAATCAGGTCTCATGAGCCTTATTCTCTATCACTCTTGAGTCTTCATATGATTTAGCTGGGATCTCAGCTTCCTAGGGGCACCTATGCTTTTCCATCTGTTAAAAGGGAATAACCTCTGACCTTTGGCTTGTGAAGATGCCCAAGGACTTTCAAATTTACTTTGATCACTTTTATTATTAGTATATAACAATAATGTGGTTACCTCATGATCCATGTACAAATCATCATTTAAGATAATATCCTCAAGCTTTTTTGCTAAGTTACCTTAAACCTACCAGTCTACCTGTATCTAAGTCCATATACTCTGCCGTCACTCCTGTTCTTACCTAAGACCAACTTCTTGCCTCGAATACTAGATCAACCTTTTTACTCACCTTAGGATTTTCCCAAAGCAGCAATTTTCCCTCTTCACTGAATATTCACAGCTTATAACAACGCTTAAATCGCTTAAATAAACATCAGCTTATAACAATGCTTAAATTGCTCATATAAACATTAGCTTAAACAATGCTTAAATAGCCTCATCTTAAATATTAAATAACCAACCCTCAATCTCAACACCCACCTCTAGCTACCACCCCATTTTCCAATTACTCTTTACAGCAAAACTCCTCAATGGTGTTATTTATATTCAATATCACCAACTCCTCATTTTCCATTCTTTCTTCTACCCACCCCATCAGGCTTCTGTAACCAACATTCCACAGAAACTGTTCTCACTGAGGGCACTAATGACTTTGCCAGAGTCAAAGGCTAAGTCCACATCCTTGCTTTATTCGATTTTTAATAGCTTTGGGCACAGTGGATTACTTATTTTTTTCATAATAAATTGATTTTATTGAAGTATAGTTGATTTACATGTTTCAGGTGAAGAGCAAGGTGATTCAGTTATACATATACACATATATTATTTTTCAGATTATTTTCCATTATAGGTTATTAGGGATCAAGATCATCCCCAAGAAAAAGAAATGCAAAAAAGCAAAATGGCTGTCTGAGGAGGCCTTACAAGTAGCTGTGAAAAGAAGAGAAGTGAAAAGCAAAGGAGAAAAGGAAAGATATTCCCATGTGAATGCAGAGTTCCAAAGAATAGCAAGAAGAGAAAAGAAAGCCTTCCTCAGCGATCAATGCAAAGAAATAGAGGAAAATAATAGAATAGGAAAGATGAGAGATTTCTTCAAGAAAATTAGAGATACCAAGGGAACATTTCATGTAAAGATGGGCTCAATAGAGGACAGAATGGTATGGACTGAACAGAAGCAGAAGATATTAAGAAGAGGTGGCAAGTATACACAGAAGAGCTCTACAAAATAGATCTTCACGACCCAGATAATCACCATGATGTGATCACTCACCTAGAGCCAGACATCCTGGAATGTGAAGTCAAGTGGGCCTTAGGAAGTATCACTATGAAAAAAGCTAGTGGAGGTGATGGAATTCCAGTTGAGCTATTTCAGACGAGATCGGGCGTGTTCAAGGTGGTATGGCTGTAGACAACTGAGCTATTTCAAATCCTAAAAGATATTGGTGCAAAAAGTACTGCACTCAACGTGTCAGCAAATTTGGAAAATTCAGCAGTGGCCACAGGACTGGAAAAGGTCAGTTTTCATTCCAATCCCAAAGAAAGGCAATGCCAAAGAAAGTTCAAACAACTGCACAACTGAACTCATTTTACACGCTAACAAAGCACTGTTTAAAATTCTCCAAGCCAGGCTTCAGCAATATGTGAACCTTGAACTTTCAGATGTTCAAGCTGGATTTAGAAAAGGCAGAGAAACCAGAGATCAAATTGCCAACATCTGCTGGATCATCGAAAAAGCAAGAGAGTTCCAGAAAAACATCTATTTCTGCTTTACTGACTATGCCAAAGACTTTGACTATATGGGTCAAAATAAACTGTGGGAAATTCTGAAAGAGATAGGAATACCAGACCACCTGACCTGACTCTTGACAAAACTATTATGCAGGTCAGGAAGCAACAGTTAGAATTGGACATGGAACAACAGACTGGTTCCAAATAGGAAAAGGAGTACGTCAAGGCTGTATATTGTCACCTTGCTTGTTTAACTTATATGCAGAGTACATCATGAGAAACGCTGGCCTGGAGGAAGCACAAGCTGGGATCAAGATTGCTGGGAGAAATACCAATAACCTCAGATATGCAGATGACATCTCCCTTATGGAAGAAAGTGAAGAAGAACTAAAGAGCCTCTTGAAAGTGAAAGAAGAGAGCGAAAAAGCTGGCTTAAAGCTCAACATTCAGAAAACTAAAATCATGGCATCCGGTCCTATCACTTCATGGCAAATAGATGAGGAAACAGTGGAAACAGTGACTGACTTTATTTTTAGGGGCTTCAAAATCACTGCAGATGGTGATTGCAGCCATGAAATTAAAAGACGCTTACTCCTTGGAAGGAAAGTTATGAGCAACCTAGATAGCATATTAAAAAGCAGAGACATTACTTTGTCAATAAAGGTCCATCCAGCCAAGGCTATGGTTTTTCCAGTAGTCATGTATGGATGTGAGAGTTGGACTATAAAGAAAGCTGAGCGCAGAAGAATTGATGCTTTTGAACTGTGGTGTTGGAGAAGACTCTTGAGAGTCCCTTGGATTGCAAGGAGATCCAATCAGTCCATCCTAAAGGAGATCAGTTCATTGGAAGGACTGATGTTGAAGCTGAAACTCCAATATTTTGGCCACCTGATGCAAACAGCTGACCCATTTGAAAAGACCCTGATGTTGGGAAAGACTGAAGGCAGGAGGAGAAGGGGACGACAGAGGATAAGATGGTTAAATGGCATCACCTACTCAATGGACATGAGTTTGGGTAAACTCCAGGAGTAGGTGATGGACAGGGAGGCCTGGCACGCTGCGGTTCATGGGGTCACAAAGAGTCGGACATGACTGAGCGACTGAACTGAACTGATATGTTATTACAAAATCTTGATTACAGTTCCCTGTGCTATAGAGTAAATTTTTGTAGCTTGTTGCATATCTATTGTTTTAATTAGAAATCTAGCATTCTATTCATACTAAGTCAAACAAGTGGAGTCAAAATGTCATAAATATTTTAGTGCTTCTTTTTTAATACACTTTATCTATTGACTACACTAAGGCCTCTGGCTGTGTGGATCACAACAAACTGTAGAAAATTCTTAAAGAGAGGGGAATAACATACCACTTCACCTATCTCCTGAGAAACCTGTATGCAGATCAAGAAGCAACAGTTAGAACCTAACATGGAACAATGGACTGGTTCAAAATTGGGAAAGGAGTACAACAAGGCTGTATATTGTCACCCTGCTTATTTAACTTCTATGCAGAGTACATCATATGAAATGTCAGGCTGGATGAATCACAAGCTGGAATCAAGACTGCTGGGAGAAGTACCAACAACTTCAGGTATATAGATGATACCACTCTAATGGCACAAAGTAAAGAGGAACTAAAGAGTCTCTTGATAAGGGTGAAGGAGGAGAGTGAAAAAGCTGGCTTGAAACTCAACATTCAAAAATCTAAGATCATGGCATCTGGTCCCATCACTTCAAGGCAAAAAGAAAGTGAAAAAGTGGAAGCAGTGGTAAAGTTTATTTGGGGGGCTCCAAAATCACTGTGAATGGTGACTGTAGCCATGAAATTAAACAATGCTGCTCCTTGGAAGGAAAGCTATGACAAACCTAGATAGCATATTAAAAAGCAGAGGTATCACTTTGCTGACAAAGGTCTGTGTAGTCAAATCTATGGTTTTTCTAGTATGTACAGATGTGAGAGCTTGACCGTAAAGAAGGCTGAACACTGAAGAACTGATGCTTTTGAATTGTTGTTGAATTGTTGAATTTGAAGGCTGAGAGTCCCTTGGACAGTAAGGAAATTAAACCAGTTATCCTAAAGGAAATCAACCCTGAAAATTCATTGGAAGAACTGTTGCTAAAGCTGAAGCTCCAATGTTTTGGCCACCTGATGTGAAGAGCTGACTCACTGGAAAAGACCTTCCTGCTGGGAAAGACCAAAGACAAAAGGAGAAGGGGTAGAGGAAGAGATAGATAGCATCACCAACTTGATGGACACGAATGTAAGCAAACTCTGGGAGATAGTGGAGGACAGAGGAGCCTGGTGGGCTTTTGGTCCATGGAGTCGCAAACAGTTAGACCCAACTCAGTGACTAAAAAACAACAATCCACCTGGACTACGAAGCACTGCAGTCTCTGGGTTTCCCTCCTACTTCACAACTACCTCTTCTTAGCGTCATACTCTGCTGACCATGAAGAGTGGTACTTAGATATAGGATTTATGATTTTTAAATGTTTGCCTACAGCCCCAACACTTCCCCTTTACTGAAGACCATTGCGTCCAACTGCTTCCTTGATATTTCTACTTGGATGTCTAAAGGGAAATTCAAAACATATAAAACTGAGTTCCTGGTTCCCTTCCTCACTCCTCCCACTGGGTCGGCTTCCATCAGGTACATGTGTTGGAAGTCCTGCTCACATCTCACTGGCCAACACTTAGACACAGCAGCTACAAAGAAGACTGGGGAAATGCAACCTTTTATCTCTGGCAGCTATCAATCCAATCAAAATTTGTGATTCTCTTACCAATGAGGAAAGAGAAAAATAGATGTCAAGGGAACACAGCTAGTTGTTATGCCTCACACCCTCTTCAGTCTATTCTCCACAGAGCAACCAGAGTGATCTTAAAATGTAAGTCAGATATGTAATTCTTAATCAAAATTCACCAGAGTAGATAAAGGGAAAGAATCAAGCATTTATTCTATCTTTCCTGTATATGAACTGTACCTCAGGAAGCTCACTATATCATTACAAAAATAAAGCAAAACAACAGACATTTTATGCCTTGATGTGATGCAATAGGACATACCACATCACCCGAGAATTCTGGCCCCTCAAAAATCAAACATGAATCTAACCAAACCTCTAGATCTAACTACTAGTCTATAGGAAACAGGGGGGATTGAGGATCACTCAGTTTGCTGTGGTTTACAGAAAATATGAAGTGATCCATTTTTTTTTTTGCTCAGTTGTGTTTTAAGAAAATACCTAGCTTGTTGTCAAAATGGTTTGTTACTATGAAATTTAAAGAACATGGCCCAAGAAGAATAGAAAAACATTACCATAATTTGTTATCCAGGTGTACATATTTTTTGAAAAACTTTAAAAATTTTTAATTGGAGAATAATTGCTTCACAATGTTGTATTGGTTTCTGCCCTACAGCAATGCACACCAACCATAAGTATACTGTAGTGCTAGCATTTTGAATTGGAATATAGATGTTATAAGATTTGCCACAATCAGCAATTCTTGTTGACAAAAATAATGATAGGGATTTAGTTTTCTTTCTGCCTCAAATTCGCCTCCTTGGTTCTGTCTAGGTTCCCCTTGTAATCCAGGTGCTTAGCATAGGGCCTAACACACAGCAAACTGCGGTAAATATTTGAAAAGTGAGATAAGTAAGTTCATCTCAAGAAAATAAAACGTAGTTTCTTCAACTTGAGGATGGCCTAAATATGATAAAAGCAAAGGCGTAAAAAAGGGGGCCCAA
Organism: Muntiacus reevesi; assembly: GCF_963930625.1. Classification (NCBI taxonomy): domain Eukaryota; kingdom Metazoa; phylum Chordata; class Mammalia; order Artiodactyla; family Cervidae; genus Muntiacus; species Muntiacus reevesi. Next base: position 252,130,035 of record NC_089250.1, on the reverse strand, counting down.
ATATCTTTTCGTGCCATCAAGTTCTTTAAATTTTATAGTAACAAACCAAGAAAACTATTTTGACAACAAGTTAGGTATTTTCTTAAAACACAACTGAGCGCAAAAAAAAAAAAAAAAGGATCACTTCATATTTTCTGTAAACCACTGCTGCCATTTTCATATGCCAACACTATTGCAAACTGAGGCTGTCTTAAGTCCAAGGATGTACCCAGTTTTGCTTTCCTACAAAAGCCTAATATTTCTTATACTCTTTTTAATAGTAAAGATACAAATTTAAGAAGTCAAGAAAAATGTCAGGCTCCAGACATTTATAGTGTTATGATAACACTGACTACTATATTTCTACTTTCCATGACATGTACACTAGGATTATTAGATAAATAACATATCCAATCTTTTTTTTCAAGTCCGTGTGAAAAGAGATAAGGAAAGCTGAAATGAACTTGCTGCACCTGTTATCTGGGTATTTGGCATCCTTAACAAGTTAAATCTCCAGGAAGCTAGATTAATAGATGACAGGGAAAAAAAAATGTATACTGCATTATAATCTTAGACATGCTAATACACAAAGAGAGCTGAAAATTCAATTGAAAGAGGACTGGCTTATTAAACTGTGGCATGCTGCAATTTACATATCTCACCCTCCAGATGTGAGGAGGGTAAATGAGAATGAAGTGTGTTCAGATCAGCAGGAGGTAGGAGGAAAAACACATATGCACTTTGGCTATCAATTTGGCCAAGTGGAGAAAGTGACACAGTGAAAAGATTGACTTTTATTCCTCCTAAAATAAATCTGGTCTTGCTACTGCTTTGCTACATTCTGGATCAGCACTGAAGACAACAGGACTAACCCTAGCTGGTTGTTCTGTGTTCCAACAGTTAAGAGTGAATGCAGATACCCAGATGACTGGAAAACCTACTGCAATGGGGCCCTACTGATGGTGCAGGATGGCAGGATCTTTGTGGAAAAATGGGGACCAAAACTAGCAGCAGGTGCTTCTGCAAATACCCACCATTAGTCTTAGACAGTCAGTAAAAGGAGAAATCACTACGTCCTCAGAAACACATATTATGTCAATTATTCCACAGCTGAGAGCCCAATCCAAAACAAAATCCTAATGTACTGAAAATGGTATAAACTTCTCATAGTCAGCCGTTACTCTCAGCCTATCTCCTCTCACAGATGCATGTAACCCTTGATAACTTTCAAATACTTAGAAGAAATACTAAAGAAACATTTAACTGATTTATTTTTAATTAGGGCTTTCCCAACAGACCACAGGAAATGTTGGTGAAATGGAATGGTAAGAGGGAATAAAAAAGGTAGGAGTAAGATAAGCAGCCACAAAATACAGCCACGGAGTAATCCTCAATGGGAATGCTGGCATTTCATATTTATAAAGTAGGTACAAACTTACTTAAAATATATTATTTGCTGTATAAATAAGTAGTTCTAAAAATCTCTCCCTTTGCTTTTAGTTTTTGATGAGGGGAAATTGAAAATATTTATAAATAAAACAGAAGAGTAGAACAAACCCCATGTACTCATCACCCAGATTCAACAGTAACTAATGTTCTGTCCTTCTGGCTTCATCTGTACCTCTATCCATTCACCTTTCTATTGCTATTATTACATTTTTAAGTTTTTAAGGTAAAATTTAGATATTTAGAAAGCATAAATCCTGAGTGTACAACTTTGACAAATGAATTCATCCATGGAACCCACACACCTATGATGAAACAGCACATTCCGCCTCTTCAGAAAGTTCTGTGTATCTCTTTCTCAGTCAGACTGCCTACAGGTAGAATAACACTTATTCAACAGAAGACATTTTTTTTTCTCCAGCACAGAAAAAAAATTAAGGAAAGCCAACCCCTCGAATTCAGTAAGCTTTATATTTCAAGCTGCACAAAGGCTTACTATAGCCAGTTTTTATAATAAAATGACAGTGTAGGAATTTGACCCCCAAACTAAATCCAACCATTCTCTTCACAGATAATATTCAGATATAGAACCTGGAGGAAAAAAAAATCAGGACTTCAATAACGTACAGCAAAAAGCACTACTTCTGGAGCTATTTATCTTTTTGTTTATTTCAGTAACACCCCAAACAAAACTAAAAGTTCATAAACACAATTCAAGAAATGAACACTAATACTACAAAGTGGAAAAATAATAACAGCAGTATTATATAATGAAATTTCTAACCACTCATTACAGTGATCCATACTTGGCAGATCACATTAAATCCTCTATCCCTGCTCTCTAGAAAAGTAGAAACAGTAGCAACAGCAGCAGGAACACCGCTAATGACATTTACAGCAGCTAAAAAGTATTAGTGATAGAGAAGAAGGGATTCAAAGCTAGTTCACTATCTCCATTACGTTCTTCTGATTCCACGTGTAATGGCACAACACGGATAAGCATACACACTATTAACATTGCATATAAAGTGACATTTTGTGACGCCTACTTTAGCCTTGGTGTGTTGTTTTGTTTTGTCCTTGTTCCTTCAGTCATGCTGGCAAAATCCTTTTCTCTTCCACACAAGTCCCCACTTTGCCCCTTACAGAGGAAAACTCAACCCGAAATCTTGCACTCTTGGAGAAGGAGTGGGGAGAAGCCACCCTCCCTCCGTCCCTCAAGCTAGTTCTTCCTTCCAGAAGTAACTGGAATTTACACACCTTAGGAGAGAGAGCCTGAAAATGGGCTAGATGCCTGACGGCTGTGGTGGTGCCGAGCGGAAATGGCTTCTGTTTGGACGCAGGCTCTGTGCAGACAGGGGTAAGAAGGCAGGGCAGGCCTCTGCTTTTAGCTCTAGCTGCCTCACTTGCGCTTGGGCGGGGCCACAGGTGAGGTGAGCCCTTCCCCAAGGGCTGGTTACCCACCGTCTCTAGGGAGCAGAAGGAAGCCTTCTCTGGGCCTCAAGCCCTGGTCACATTCTTTGCCATTAGTGAGACCGACACTGTGATCAGCATTTGAATCTTAGGCCTCTTTCCTAAACTAGTTACTAGGTGGGGAGGAAGGATGTAACTAACTAGGATCCCAAACTTCCAAGAAGCCATGATCTCTACCCTTAGTCTCAGCTCACTACACCTGGACCACATCTTTCCCTTTTTGGTGTCCCTCCAGTTGTACAGTCCAACATAAATATGCTGAGGCAGGTGCCAGGGAAGCATCCAGAAGGCTACTCTTCTTTACAGTCTGGCTACCTGCGGCTCATATAAGCCCTCATCACTGCTTGGCAGTCCTTTCCTGTTCCCAGTGGTGCACCACCCCTCCTCTCTCACCCACCCTGACCATTCCTCTCACCCACCCTGACCATTCCTCTCCCCACCCTGACCATTCCTCTCACCCACCCTGACCATTCCTCTCCCCACCACCAGCAGCAATACCATCAGTGACACTGATACCATCGACAACACAGCTCGCACCCCCACCACCACCTCCGTGAATGTTCCGAGTTGCAAACTGCCAGCGACCAGCATTCAACCACTGTCTTGCCAGCGCTGCTGTTACCTTGTTTTCCTCTGGAGTAAAGAGGATTCGGAACACGGATGGCACTCCTGGGGCGACTTTGTGGCTGATACCTTTGGGGCTGATTACTTTAAAGTAAGGTGAACTTTCCTCAACAACTTTCACCATCCTTGGAATCTGCAAGAAAAACCCAATAGTGGTCACTGTTACGGAAAATTTTTATTTTATTATTTAAATGTGACTATTTTTGAAAACTGCTTGATTGTCTAAAACCCCACCTACACTGGGGAGCTGCACTGGGCTTTTTAACGTCTGAGAACTGCTCTGGGAGAAGAAATCACACTGCACTCCTGCTGTGGCTTATCCACTGTACATGAGGCACCGCTTGATCCTCGCAGTAACCTCTGAGCCTCATTACAATTCATTCTTCAGATGAGGAAACAGACACTTGCCCTAAGAGTTACAGCTTTTCCAAGCAATGGTGTTCAGAATCATATCCTGGACTATCTCTACCTCCCTTCCCTACAGGATTGCCCTACCCAACACTTCTGTGAAGCAAGAACATAGAGGGAGGTAGAATATCCCCTAAGGCTAGTCTCGGAGCAGGTTCAAACAATTCCATCCTTTTAAAGTCTCATTCTTCTGCCCTGTTTGCCTCACTCAGAGCACATACACCTATCTTGGATAGCCCCCAGCAATAAAGGAAATTTAACTGTGAGAAGAGGCGTGGTCAGAGGTAGAGGTTCTAGGGACACAGGAATAGGAGAGGATTTTTTTTTTTTAAAGAAAAAAAAGATGATTTAAAGGCAGCAGAAGAAAGTTAACTATAGATAAGTCTGTCCTAGGAGTCTCAGGTGGAAAATGAGGAAATAAGAAACCCCACAGCCTCTCAAAACTGGAGCCCAGATGTAGAAGGGAAGAAGAAATGCAGAGAGAATTCAGACAGATCTTAAGACTAGAGACTGGGGAGGCAAGAAAGAGATGTGTGCCTCTCTGACAGGAACAGAACTGGCTTTGCTATTAAGAGAAAAGTTCAATGGCATTCGTGATGTGTTGAATGATGTCATATAAGGTTGTTGGGAATACTTTTAGTAAGATCATAACTGTGGATTAGAAACTAGAAAGGAAAACAGCAGCAACACTGGTAATAACACTAACACTGCTTTAGTGCTCATTAATGACAGGCACTGAGCTGAGTACTTTACATCCATGATTTCATTTAACATTCCAAACAACCTATTGAAATGGGTGCCATTATTATCCCCATAGCTTGGAGAAGTGAAGTGACTTGCCCAAATCTACAGCTAGGAGAGCACCCGCCTGGAATCTGATCCCAGATTCATCTGACTCTGGAGTCTGGTTGCTTATAATTGTACCCCAAGTGAATTGTGTTGTGGCTTGTAGAGTGTTCATGGCTTGCTTTCAACTTGTATGTTCAAGAGATAGAAGAATAACAACCAATCAGACTCTGTCTTTGGCATTCCAAGCCAGTGAGGAAGCAAAAGGTGAGTGACACAGACAGCATTTTTCAGTGTCCTATATTTATCTCAGTGGTTCCTTCATGAAATAGGAAGTAGAGAAGCAGGCTTACATCAGCCACCTCGTACAAGGGTCCTGGGATTAACTCACCAAGAACAAGCTTGCCTGGCCTAGGGAAACTGTCTGCTTGTTGGCAACTGAACTTCCTTGGATGAGGACCTTTTTATCATGGGGTCCAATACTCCAACAGCATCTGACCAAGAGGTGTGGGTTTTATCCACAAGAACTGAGTGTCCTTTGATAGAAAAGGCTAGCACTCTTATCCTTGACATGTTCGCATACACCCACTGGCAATCATTTCTTGTTGATGGCCAGGGAGGATTACCTTTTGGTCTAGGTCCTCACTGCCTTTAATAGCCTAAAAAAACTTGAACAAGAGTCAAAAAGTAGTGGAGAAAGGGAAAAAGAGAACTCAAAGTAAGAAATAACGGATCTCTTCTTGAGATATACGAACCTATTTATAAACATCTCGGGTTCTTTTTCTTCTCTCTGCCTACCCTTTAGCTTCCATCCCATGAGCTTCTCTTGCTAACTCTCCTGCAGTGAAGAATTAAATGTTCCATCTTCTAAAGTCTGACTTTGCTGTCACTAAATAACCTCATTGATCTCTGAAAGGCATCACTGATTCCTTTAATCAGTTACTGTAGTAAATATAACTGCAAGTCTTCCCATTTGCCTTGAATTCTTGCATAGTCTTCACTTAATTTCCCACTTTTATTATACCTAGAATTTCTGTCTCAATGGTCTAAGTCTCCTACAAGTATGTCTACTTGTCTTTAACACCTGATATTTCACTTCAGTTCAGTTCAGTCGCTCAGTCATGTCCGACTCTGCGACCCCATGAATCGCAGCATGCCAGACCTCCCTGTCCATCACCAACTCACAGAGTTTACTCAAACTCATGTCCATCGAGTCGATGATGCCATCCAGCCATCTCATCCCCTGTCATCCCCTTCTCTTCCTGCCCCCAATCCCTCCCAGCATCAGGGTCTTTTCCAATGAGTCAACTCTTCCCATCAGGTGGCCAAAGTATTGGAGTTTCAGCTTCAGCATCAGTCCTTCCAATGAACACCCAGGACTGATCTCCTCTAGGATGGACTGATTGGATCTCCTTGCAATCCAAGGGACTCTCAAGAGTTTTCTCCAACACCACAGTTCAAAAGCATCAATTTTTCAGTGCACAGCTTTCTTCATAGTCCAACTCTCACATCCATTCATGACCACTGGAAAAACCATAGCCTTGACTAGACAGACCTTTGTTGGCAAAGTAATATCTCTGCTTTTTAATATGCTATCTAGGTTGGTCATAACTTTCCTTCCAAGGAGTAAGCATCTTTTAATTTCATGGCTGCAATCACCATCTGCAGTGATTTTAGAGCCCAAACAAATAAAGTCTGAAACTGTTTCCACTGTTTCCCCATCTATTTCCCATGAAGTAATGGGACCAGATGCCATGATCTTTGTTTTCTGAATGTTGAGCTTTAAGTCAATTTTTTCACTCTCCTCTTTCACTTTCATCAAGAGGCTTTTTAGTTCCTCTTCCCTTTCTGCCCTAAGGGAGGTGTCATCTGCATATCTGAGGTTATTGATATTTCTCCCAGCAATCTTGATTCCAGCTTGGGCTTCATCCACCCCAGTGTTTCTCATGATGTACTCTGCATATAAGTTATAATAATAAATTATAATAAGCAAGGTGACAATATACAGCCTTGACGTACTCCTTTTCCTATTTGGAACCAGTCTGTTGTTCCATGTCCAGTTCTAACTGTTGCTTCCTGACCTGCATACAGATTTCTCAAGAGGCAGGTCAGGTGGTCTGGTATTCCCATCTCTTTCAGAATTTTCCACAGTTTATTGTGATCCACACAGTCAAAGACTTTAGCATAGTCAATAAAGCAGAAATAAATGTTTTTCTGGAACTCTCTTGCTTTTTCAATGATCCAGCAGATGTTGGCAATTTGATCTCTGGTTCTTCTGCCTTTTCTAAATCCAGCTTGAACATCTGGAAGTTCAAGGTTCACATATTGCTGAAGCCTGGCTTGGAGAATTTTGAGCATTACTTTACTAGCGTGTGAGATGAATGCAATTGTGCGGTAGTTTGAGCATTCTTTGGCATTGCCTTTCTTTGGGATTGGAATGAAAACTGACCTTTTCCAGTCCTGTGGCCACTGCTGAGTTTTCCAAATTTGCTGGCATATTGAGTGCAACACTTTCACAGCATCATCTTTCAGGATCTGAAATAGCTCAACTGAAATTCCATCACCTCCATTAGCTTTGTTCATAGTGATGCTTTCTAAGGCCCACTTGACTTCACATTCCAGGATGTCTGGATCTAGGTGAGTGATCACACCATCATGATTATCTGGGTCGTGAAGTTCTTTTTTGTACAGTTCTTCTGTGTATTCTTGCCACCTCCTCTTAATATCTTCTGCTTCTGTTAGGTCTATACCATTTCTGTCCTTTATCAAACCCATCTTTGCATGAAATGTTCCCTTGGTATCTCTAATTTTCTCGAAGAGATCTCTCATCTTTCCTATTCTATTATTTTCCTCTATTTCTTTGCACTGATCGCTGAGGAAGGCTTTCTTATCTCACCTTGCTATTCTTTGGAACTCTGCATTCAAATGGGAATATCTTTCCTGTTCTCCTTTGCTTTTCACTTCTCTTCTCTTCACAGCTATTTGTAAGACCTCCTCAGACAACTATTTTGCCTTTTTGCATTTCCTTTCCATGGGGATGGTCTTGATCACTGCCTCCTGTACAATGTCACGAACCTCCATCCATAGTCCATCAGGCACTCTGTCACCTGGTATTTAGCATCTCTGTAATGCCTTCCTTCCTATCTGATTACTTTTCATGCTTAACTGTGCTTCATGCTGACATTCTGCATTATCTTTCTTTCATCATTGTTATATGTCAAAAAAATCTTCAGTCATTTAATACTCTTTCTTGAAATAAACCCTAATTTATCTCTGAAGGGAAAAGGCATCACGATGGAGAAGAAATCCTCAGTTGCAACCACAAAGAAACAAGGAACAGACAGTGGGAGAAGCCATCCAAATCTATATGGAGACAGATTCTGAAGGCTGTCTGAGGTAGAAGGGGGTCGATGGAAAAGAGAAAACGGGAACTTCTTTTTTGAAGCTTTTTTTAATATAGTTTGCATAATCTAAACACATTGGCTCAACAACTGCAATTCATATGAGTAGACTTGACACCTTCTCTGAAAGGCATCACTGATTCCTTTAATGAGCTACTGTAGTGAATATAACTGCAAGTCTTCCCATTTGCTTTTAATTCTAGCAGAGACTTCACTTAATTTCCCTCCTTTATTACAGCTAGAATTTGTGGCTATAATAGTGGGAAACAGTGGCTCTAATGTGGAGTATGTAAACATGAGTAGTAATGGCACTGTCTTAAATGAAAACCTAGCCCAAATGGTCACTGGTGAGAACTTCGTGACACTCATCTAGCTAATCCTTTATTCAACAGAATACTTAGTGCACATGGTGGGAGTATACCATTTACTGGGTACTGCCCTGGGACTGAGCCTTTAGCAACAAACCAACCAGTATAGTCCTGACTTCATTAAGCTCATAATCAAAGGGCATGTCTTCATCTATTGTCCTAGGTCTATCAAATTAAAGAGCTTATCTAAGATCTTACAGGATCCCATTCTATCTAATCCCTTCTTATATATCCATAAAAGGTACAGCCATCCCAGCAAACATACTCACTGTGTCATTGTTCCTCAAAACCAGTGGAACCTCATAGACTTCACAGGGAGTGTAGTTCTGAAATACGATTTCTGATGGAAAGGGCTGGAATAATGCCTGATCCAGGTCAATTCCTGGAAACTACAGTTGAAAGAATAAATTAATCATATAATCACAAAGCAGCAGAAATGACTGGAAAAGATAAGAAATTACTACGCATACCTATGATTATTAACACTAAGAACCAAGGAAAGACTTTAAAAGGAGTAACAGATTGACAAATGCTGTAAATTAATGCACATATATGGAATTTAGAAAGATGGTACTGATGATCCTACATGCAGAGCAGCAAAGGAGACACAGATGTAAATAACAGACTTTTGAATTCAGTGGGAGAAAGCAAGGGTGGGATGAATTGAGAGAACAGCACTGAAACATATACATTATCATATGTAAAACAGATGACCAGTACAAGTCCAAAAGCAGGTCACCTAAAGCTGGTGCTCTGGGACAACCCAGAGAGATAGAGTGGTGAGGCAGGTGGGAGGGGGTTCAGGATGAGGGGGACACATGTATACCTGTGGCTGATTCATGTTGATGTATGACAAAAAACCATCACAATATTGTAAAGTAATTCCTATTAAAATCAATTAACTTTAAAAAATTCAAAATAACCTATACATTAGAATTGATAAGTGACTTATCAAGGTCACTGAATAAAAGGTCAACATAAATGAATTATATTTCTTTGTACTAGCAATGAACATTTAGGACATGAAATTTATAAATAATACCATTTAAAACCACATTCTGAAACATAAAATACATAGGAATAAATCCAATGAAAGATGTGTAGGACTTTTATTTGGAAAATCTACAAACCATTATTGAGAGAAACTAAAGAAACTCTATGGACTTCTCTACTGGGAAGAAATACAGAATCACTTTATTTTAAAAGAAAGAAAAAGAAAATCTACACTGAACCACTGACAGGTGTGTGGAAAATACATTAATATGCATATTTATAGGAAGAGTCCATCATTTAGACAGGCTAGAAGACTCATAGCTGAGAAACTCTGGGGGGAAGAAAAGGCTAACACAATTCTGTCACATCTCCTCCCTTCTTCTCATCCCCCTTCCAAATAAGCACACACATACAATTCTCTTTCATAAAGAGCTGCCCCTAGAATCATGGAGAATTTCTATTGGACTGCAACACTACCAGCCCTGCCTCAACAATAACTACCTGAAAACAGCAAGTCCAGGAAGAATTCCCTTCTTTATTTCAAAGATGAGTGATAATAATAATCACAATGACAAATAAGCCAGAATCTATACAAAAACACTCATCAAAAAAAAAAAGCAAAGAAAATGTCAAATGAATATTCACTTTTCTGGTTGCCATGAAAATAATAAGAATCTTAACTACACCACTTCATCATAAGCTCAAAGAACATATTGGAAAAAAAATCAGAGCGTACAAAGCAAATATTCAAGAGTTCAGGGAAGATTAAGCAATCAAAAGCGATGAAAAATTCAAGCGCTAATTCAATAAATGCTAATTGAATTTCTAATGCTTTCCATATGTTGAACATACAGTAGTGAACAAAGTCAATAAAATCATTGCCTCATGAAGCTAAAATTCTTGAGGAAATGTATAAAAAATAAAAATACATAAAACAAGGTCAGGCAGTGTTAAAGCTATAAAGAAAGCAAAAGCAGGAAAAGGAGACGGAGTGAATGGGGATAGGCAGTCAAGGGATGGCCTCTCTGTGGAAATGATTTGAATTAAAGTCAGTCATGCAAAGATCTGAGAAAACAGCATTCCAGTTAGAAGGAATAATGAGAGCAAAGACCCTAGCGTAAGAATTATCTTTGAGTGTTTGAAGAGCAGCAAAAGGAGGTGCAGTTAGAGGAGAATGAGCTGGGGAAGACAAAGGAAAAGACTACGAAGGATGCAGGATCAGATGATGCAGGACTTTATCATTATGAGGGTAACAGGAAGCTCCTAGGTAGTTTTCAGTATGGAAGCAACATGTTTTAGTTTACATTTTAAAAAAACACTCTTCTTTGTGGAGAACTGATAATGGGGTGATCGGAGGGAAACAGGGAGGCTATTTTAGGAGTCTAGATGATGATGGGTTGAACGGGATGGTGGTGGTAGAGGTGGTGAGAAGTGGTTTGATTATAGCGATATATTTGTGATTACCAGTCCTTGTTGGATTTCATATAAGATGTGAGAAAAACAGAGGCATCAGAGATAACACCAAGGTTTTTGGCCTGGGAAAACAGATCAATGGAGGTATTACATGGTGAAGGGAGGAGAGATCATGTCTTTAGGGAAAGAATGTAATGCAAAGATTAGATCTTAAAGATTTTAAGTTTGAGCTGCCAATCATACACTGAGCTGAATATATGATCCAGAGTTCCAGGGCTAGACCACAGTAGGAGATAAAATTATGAAAGTAATCATTTAAAAAACCACTACAATATTGTAAAGTAATTAGTCTCCAACTAATAAAAATAAATGAAAAAAAAAAAGAAAGTAATCATTTAAAAGGTGAAATTTAAAACCTCATCCCTAGAAGGGGCCACCTAAGGATTGAGTGCAGAAGACAAAGAAGTTTAAAGAGCAAGTACCGGGGAGCTCCAATGTTTAGTAATTAGCAAAAGGAGAAAGAGCCAACAAATAAAATAATAAAAAAGCAACCAGTGAAGTAGGAAGAAAGCCAAAGGAGTGTGATATGATATCTGAGACAAAAGTGAATTAAAAGGTACAAAAAAGACACTAACTATGTAAAATGCTGTGAGACAACCCAACTGTGTTGAACTGATCAAGCTTAAGAATGAATTTTAAGACACACACACACCTCAAAGTAAGGGATACAGAGGATGCTAACGAATGTAATTACAATGAAATGGGAATGAACAAAGTTTAAAATGGATTGGAGAGGAAATACAAGATGTAGTAGGGCAAAGAAGATAAAGCATCTTCACAACTGATATTTCTAAAGAAAAAAAAACAAAAAAGGCATGAATATTTGATAATCCAAGAAAAGCTTTCTAGCAAAAATATAACAGATATAATATTTTAGGAAAAATTTAGTCACATCCTAATAATATTGTGCATGCTGCATGCATGCTAAGTTTAACTCTGTGTGACCCAATGGTGGACCATAGCCCACCAGGTTCCTCTGTCCTTGGGATTTCCCAGCCAAGAACACTGGAGTGATTTGTCATCTCCTCCTTCAGGGGATCTTCCTGATTCAGGGATTGAACCCGCATCTCTTACATCTCCTGCGCTGGTGGGCAGGTTCTTTACCACTAGCGCCACCTGGGAAGCCTCCCTAATAAAATCACTGGATATCAAATAAGAATAAACAATCTTTGGGCAAACAAGTTAATATTATAGCTCAGCTGGTAAAGAATTCACCTGCAATGCAGGAGACCATGGTTCGATTCCTGGGTCAGGCAGATCCACTGGAGAAGGGATAGGCTACCCACTCCAGTATTTTGGGGCTTCCTTTGTGGCTCAGCTGGTAAAGAATCTGTCCCCAATATGGGAGACCCAGGTTCAATCCCTGGTTTGGGAAGATCCCCTGCAGAAAGGAAAGGCTACCCACTCTAGTATTCTGGCCTGGAGAAATCCATGGACTAGGTCTATGGGGTTGCAAAGAGTCGGACACAACTGAGCAACTTTCACTTTCACTTTTTCCTCAATATTCGTTATTTAAAACCAGAAGGTAGTGAAGAAAATGTCTGCAAAGCTCTTATAGGGAAAACATGTGGCCCAAGAATTGTACATCTAACAAGTCTACAGTTCACCTCTAAAGACAATAAGCAAATATTGTCAAATATATAAAATAAAGGAAATACAGTTTCCATAATTTCTTCTTGAGGAAATGAGAAGGGTATGCTGCTGCTGCTAAGTCACTTCAGTCGTGTCCGACTCTGTGCAACCCCACAGATGGCAGCCCACCAGGCTTCGCCATCCCTGGGATTCTCCAGGCAAGAATACTGGAGTGGGTTGCCATTTCCTTCTCCAATGCATGAAAGTGAAAAGTGAAAGTGAAGTCGCTCAGTCATGTCCGACTCTTAGCGACCCCATGGACTGCAGCCTACCAGGCTCCTCCATCCATGGGATTTTCCAGGCAAGACTACTGGAGTGGGGTGCCATTGCCTTCTCCTAAGAAGGGTATGACTCTCATCTAAATAAGAAACAAACGAAACTCAGGAAAATAAAGCAAAAAATAACTGACTGAGTTAACAGAAGATAGAAGAAGGAAGATGAGATGTGGTACACTAAAAGCCTCAATCAAAATACATTAAAACACATACACAAACAGTAACACACACAGCAATATACACGGTCTGGTTTTAGTTATGCTCTGGGAAAGAAGCAGATAGCCCTTAATTATGATGAACTAGCTTTGGATGAAGCTATGTTCCCTGCCCTTGAAGTTAGAGGGTGGCTATGGGAAAAAGACAAAGCTATGAATAACTAAAGCTGGCAGAGCTCAGAAAAAGAGTAAATTGTATGCATATCCTAGACAGGAGAGGCAATGGCATGCCAAGGAAACAGAAACAGCCTGAGGCAATCACTCCTCTTGAGGGAAATCACTCTGAAAAACCCTCAGGAATAGCTAGGAACCCTTTGAGAGGGGGCTAATCTCCAGGAGTTCAACTAAGGGAAGCTCATACCATAATTTGTGCATAAAAACTGAAGCATATAATTCAAGAAATTAAAAGTAGGAAATAAGACCCACTCTAAAAACATGTTCCTAAAACCTGGAATATATGGTTTACATTCAAATACAGAAACATCAAAATAGCTATTCTTTACAAACTAAAAGGATGTATTTGTTATTGGAAATGAGCCAGAACAGACAAAAATGCCTGCTTTAATAAACAATTCCTCCTTCTTCCTTTCTACTAATGACAGCTCAGGTAAGCAGGGACTTCTTTTTCTAGAAAGATAACCTAACTGGGCTTGACTAATATAATTCTCAGGATTACTCTTACTCTGTAAACCATAGTGTTCAGAAGTAGCTAAGGAAGAAATGTGACTAATCAAAAGTTATTTATACTCTGCAATTCTTGGTATCAAATTATAGATAGCAACATAAACAGAGGTAGAAAAAGAATATATAAAACAAGTCCAAAAGGGATTAGTTAGCCCATAAATAGTAAGTGCTGCATAGTTCTTACTGGTTTAGAGCAGTCACATATTCCAGGATTTACTCTTATACACAAATACAACAGAAAGCAGCTACCTTTTGATGTGTTGTTTCCCTCATATCTAAAAGTTCGATGATCTGCGGTCGGCACATCACACGGGTGTTGGCCAGTCTCTGCTCTGTGGTAAGGGACATTTCCTTCAGAAACTCCGAGGGTGTCAGCTAGGATTGAAAACAACAGGAGCTGAAGATTCATAAGTGGTAATACTGAAAAAGTGTTTTCATAAGTGCCAGTAATGAATAATTTGTGTTTATAGCTTTCAGGATAATTCTGGAATGCCGTTAAGTTCCCTTATAAAACATTTAAAATAACTAAATAATACAAACAAGTGAAGGACCTATGCACTTCTGAGCTTTCTGCACAATAATTTGAAATGACATATGGTTGCCGTTTCCTTATGATTTTAAAGGAATCACACAAAAGAACATGGGGTTGGGGAGAGGAAGGGCAATAACCTGCATAGGAGCATGTCCAATGAGCTTAACATTTATGCTCAGAAGAGCATAAAACTCTAGGTTTCTAAAATCACTTAAGGGCTTCAGAGCTAAAGAGTCTGAGATATTTCTATTTCTCAACTGAAGTTCCAACATGCAAGCAAAGCTTTTGGGTGTTTATCACGCTATACCTGGTTAAAGAGAAGTCTTACAAAATGTAAAGGATCTGGGAAGGGTGACTGCGTGGCTTAGGAATGAGTATGAACTTTTTAGAAATCATAAGAGCACATTCATATCTTGTTTCCAAAGAGCTCTCAGCTGATCATCAGATACAATAGCCAGTCACATCCACTTACCCAAACAAGAACATAAAATGCTTTAACACTTTCTAATCTTATGAGAAAAAAATGGTACCTATCATTTAAATAACCCAGCAAGGGCTTACCCAAGACCAACTACTATTCATTGCTTTTGTCTGTGTAGTCTTACTTCAACTGGTTAACATAAGCAAGTTAAGCCTCTACTTTGATGTATATAATTTCAAAAACTTCCCAGGCTTTAAAAGGTATCTATGCTCTGTAGCAAGCTACCATGTGAACTAAACTGAGACTATTTGATATTCTGTTTGATATTCTGAGAATGCCAGGCAGCCATTGTCATTCTCCAGAGGAGAAACATACTTTTTCTGAGAGATGCTTCTCCTCTCAGAGGAGATGCTTTACTCTGAAATTCTCTGATACATTACCATTCGATTTACTTCGTCTTCTGCAACCACCTTTGGACTCAGGGGTGGTAAAATCTTGCTTTGGAATCCTTGAAGTGTTCTGACTAACCCCATATGAACAGCCCCCATGGACTCCTCAATACTTCTACTTGTCATTTTTAGCTATTTCCTCTGTTTACCTAAGAATGAAAAAAAAAAAAAAAAGTTTTAGAACAAATGCAGTTAATTTCTGAATATAGGTCACATTTTTTGAAGCTTTTTAAAATACAGGAAGGTTTAGAAAATACTGATCTTCAAAAATACATCCAGTACTTGGAACCAATGCCTCAACTGTAGGAGTCTATTCCATGAGACAGTCTAGAGTTAGCCTTATCCCAAACTCTGGAACCCCTTTTAGACAAAACAAGTGATTCTGGACTAAGCTCAGGGAAGACATGAAAACACAAGCAGCTCTTACATTTTGGTACTTTTATCTTCCCCAGATAAACAAAAACTGCTCAATAAATATACTTCATAGTTTGCTACTTTATCTGCTTATTTGACAATTCTCTCTCATGACACCCTTCAAACAGAATAAATATAAGGCTTCAGGCCTTCACAGCTGGCAGAGAATTGAAAAAGGCAGCATGAGATGATATGGGGAAGAAGTTTCTGAAAATGTTCTGACGTTTATAATAATAAATAAGGCATTAATCAGCCACCCAATACCTCCAAATCAAAGAAATATGACATTTCCCCATTACATATATTTCCTTATACTTCTACCAGGACATTTGCAACTTTGGGAATCCATTTATGACCAAGTAGGGGCTTCCCTTGTGGCTCAGCTGGTAAAAAACCTGCCTGCAATACAGGAGACCTGGGTTCGATCCCTGGGTTGGAAAGATCCCCTGGAAAAGGGAAAGGCTACCTACTCCAGTATTCTGGCCTGGAGAATTCCATGGACTGCATAGTCAGTCCACAGGGTCGCAAAGAGTCGGACACGACTGAATGACTTTCACCTTCACACTTTCACTTATGACTAAGTAGGGGTT
This sequence comes from Muntiacus reevesi, assembly GCF_963930625.1. NCBI lineage: Eukaryota > Metazoa > Chordata > Mammalia > Artiodactyla > Cervidae > Muntiacus > Muntiacus reevesi. The sequence goes on along the minus strand of NC_089250.1, from coordinate 252,113,872 downwards.
TCTATTTTTAGTAACAGCAGGCTAGATTCTTTAACCCTTGAGATGACTGCAGGCTGGGCCAACAGGTTGACTGGAGATGCATGAGAGACCCTAAGTAGGAGTCACCCAACTAAGCATCTTCTAGATTCCTGACCTACAGAAACTGGGAAAACAAATATTGTTACCCCTATTAATCTGGGGTAATTTGTTATACAGCAATAAATAAAAATACAGGCACTATAAAGGGTTTACATACAAAGAAAACTGCTGAACATAAAGATTAATGTTCCTAAATACCAAAAGTAATTTTAGAAAATGCAAAGATGACATACTAAATAAAGACTAACAATAAATCACATACAATATACATAACTATTATAAATAGGAAGTGTGATATCACCAACGTAGTAGAATAGGTAGATGTCAACTTCAGTCCCACTCACAAAAAGACCAACTATTAAGAGCAATTATTCATAGACAAGACACTTTTGTGAAAATCCCAGAACTCAGGGTGAGACTGAAGCACTCCCTTGGATCACAGAGACTTGGAAAAACCTCAGAAACATTTTGTTAAGTAAAATGAGCCAGTCACACACACACAAAAATACATATTGTGTGAGTGCATTCACATCAAGTGACCAGAGCAGGACAATCTCTATAGAGAAAAAGCATATTAGCCATTGCGAAGGTCGGGGAGGAATGAAGGGGTAGAAGAATGATAGCTAAAAGGTATGGGATCTCTTTATGAAATGAAAATGCTTACAACTGACTATGGTAATAATTGCACATGTTTGTGAGTATACTAAAAACTGTGGATTGTATGTACACTTTAAATGGATAAATTGCATCCTGAATTGAATGTGAATTATTATATCTCAATAAAGCTGTTAAAATATATTTTAAAACATTAAAAAAAATCAATCCTTAAAAGTTGAAAAGTGAAACAAGTAAACCTTGCTGTATATCAAGTTCGTGTGATAACTACAAAGAGAAAACAATTATTCTAAACAACCTTAAAACATGATTTCTGACTACATGTCATCATTGGATAGTAGTCTTATTGTCATAATATTTTAAAAACAAATAGCAATATCAGTATTGCTAGGAATCAAACATTTCAACATTTAAAAAAATAAAACCATAAAAGTTCTTATATTAAGAAATACTATAATCTTAAATTTAAATTGCAAATATAAGTTCCAGCTTATGATTATTTTCTACACAAAAATAAACTCAAAATGGATTAAAGATCTAAATGTAAGACCAGAAACTATAAAACTCCTAGAGGAGAACATAGGCAAAACACTCTCCGACATAAATCTCAGCAAGATCCTCTATGACGCACCTCCCAGAATATTGGAAATAAAAGCAAAACTAAACAAATGGGACCTAATGAAACTTAAAAACTTCTGCACTACAAAGGAAACTATAAGCAAGGTGAAAAGACAGCCCTCAGATTGGGAGAAAATAATAGCAAATGAAGAAACAGACAAAGGATTAATCTCAAAAATATACAAGCAACTCCTGAAGCTCAATTCCAGAAAAATAAATGATCCAATCAAAAAATGGGCCAAAGATCTAAACAGACATTTCTCCAAAGAAGACATACAGATGGCTAACAAACACATGAAAAGATGCTCAACATCACTCATTATCAGAGAAATGCAAATCAAAACCACAATGAGGTACCATTACACGCCAGTCAGGATGGCTGCTATCCAAAAGTCTACAAGCAATAAATGCTGGAGAGGGTGTGGAGAAAAGGGAACCCTCTTACACTGTTGGTGGGAATGCAAACTAGTACAGCCACTATGGAAAACAGTGTGGAGATTTGTTAGAAAATTGGAAATAGAACTGCCATATGACCCAGCAATCCCACTACTGGGCATACACACTGAGGAAACCAGATCTGAAAGAGACACGTGCACCCCAATGTTCATCGCAGCACTGTTTATAATAGCCAGGACATGGAAGCAGCCTAGATGCCCATCAGCAGATGAATGGATAAGGAAGCTGTGGTACATATACACCATGGAATATTACTCAGCCATTAAAAAGAATACATTTCAATCAGTTCTAATGAGATGGATGAAACTGAAGCCCATTATACATAGTGAAGTAAGCCAGAAAGATAAAGAACATTACAGCATACTAACATATATATGGAATTTAGAAAGATGGTAACGATAACTCTATGTGCAAAACAGAAAAAGAGACACAGAAGTACAGAACAAACTTTTGAACTCTGTGGGAGAAGGTGAGGGTGGGATGTTTCGAAAGAACAGCATGTATATTATCTATGGTGAAATAGATCACCGGCCCAGGTGGGATGCATGAGACAAATGCTCGGGCCTGGTGGGCTGGGAAGACCCAGAGGAGTCGGGTGGAGAGGGAGGTGGGAGTGGGGATCGGGATGGGGATTACGTGTAACTCTATGGCTGATTCATGTCAATGTATGACAAAACCCACTGAAATGTTGTGAAGTAATTAGCCTCCAACTAATAAAAAAAAAAAAATTTTTAATAAATAAATAAAAAGTCATTAAAGCAAAAATAAATAAATAAATAAATAACCTGCCTACCGAAAGACCCTAGAAGCAATGAAAGCTCAGTAAGCGATGACAGTCCTAGGACGTAATGTGGTCTTTAAATACTATTTCCCACTAAAAAGAAGCCATACTGCTTAGAGAAGTGAGTAACTCAAGGTCTGGAGCATGAAATGTATAAGACGAACTTGGGACATTCTACTATACTGAAAAACAAGGCCGTTATCAAAGGCTACTGGGGTTGAGTCTAAGGAGCCCAGAGCAACTTGAAGGAGTTTTCATTCGCCAAAGACAGGACAATTTGGGAAAAACAAAAACAAAAGTGTGCAATGGATTCATCTTTAAAACTCTGAGTTCAAAAGAGATACTAAAAAAAAAAAATCACTGGTCACCTTTGGAAGTTGCTAGGACACTAATTATTTTAGAAATAATAACAAGGTGGAATCAGCCATTTATCCTGTCCCTTTCTGTACAAATTGCATCATAAGTTATCCAAATAGTTTATGAGGGAAAATTATTCTTCATAGACAAACTCCAGCTAATAAATGCAGAAGAAATGACAGAAAAATAATCACCATTTTCAGCCTCTAATGAAACAAAGGATCATCAATGCCAGAACCATTAGGAAGAATGTTCTTAAAGAACTTTATAATGGCTCAAACAGGCTAACAACACCTGAGCCCTCTACATCAATCTTAACACTAAAAGAGTGAAAACCAGACATATTATGTGCCTGCTGACATGATGCAGTACACAGCACCACCTGTGTAGCACTATTAACAAAAATCTTAACCTAAATCTAATTAATCTCTAGATCTACCAACTAGGGTACAGGAGATCAGGAAATGGAGGAACATGTGTAAGAACATAATTAAGCCATATCAAGAATGTAGAAAATGTTACAGGAAAATGACCCACTTCACTAAACTAGTAAATAGCGCTTGTGTGCAAGCATGACCACCTGAGGGGGGAGGGGAGGGTAGTTATGAATTAAGAGAATTGCTTCAACAACAATGACATATATAGATTATAAGCAAAAGGAGGGAAGAGGTATATCATGCAAAGTTGGTCAAAAGAAAGCCAGAAGGGCTATAGTAATATTAGATAAAGTTGACTTCAAATCAAAGAAAATGACCAGGAACAAAAAGGGACATTATGTAATGTCAAAGAGTGAATCTATGAAAAAAGCACAACAATCATAATTATAAATGGACCAGACAATTTTTAAAACATATGACTTGATCCAAGTTTCAAAATATATGACGCAAAAAATTAAAACTAGACAAATCCACAATTGTAGTTGGAGACTTCAACATTCCTTTCTCAACAATTAACGTTAAGTATTAAGCAGAAAATTAACAAGATATAGAGGAACTTAACACAACCAACATGATTTAATCAATATTTATGGAACAGTCTGCCCAACAGCAGCAGAAATGTACATGCTTTTCATGTATCCAAGGAACATATATGAAGATAAATAATTTTCCAGGCCACAAAATAAAATTCAACAAAGATAAAGAGCTGGAATCATACAGAGGGTGCTGGCTAACCACTGTGAAATCAAATTAGAAATATACAACAGAAAGATAACACAAAATCTACAAATACTTAGAAACTAAACAACACATTTCTAAATAAACACAAATCAAAGGAGGAAAACCAAAAGTATGTTGAATTGAATGAAAATGAAAATACAATAGTTCAAAATTTGGAGGAGGTTGAAAGTTATAACACTAAGTATTTAGATTAGAAAACAGTAAAAGTCAATCATGTCATCTAAGCACCTAAGTCCAAAAAAAGAAAAAGAGGACCAAATAAAACAAAAGCAGCTCTTTCCTCCGCTGCCGCTAAGGTGCTCGGTTCTTCCGAGGAAGCTAAGACCATTTTGGGGTGAGGCCCTCACTTCATCCGGTGACTAGCACTGCGCCCGGCAGCCCCCACCTAGCACACGCCCGCACCATGGCCTCCGTCTCGGAGCTTGCTTGCATCTACTCTGCCCTCATTCTGCACGACGATGAGGTGACGGTCACAGAGGATAAGATCAATGCCCTCATTAAAGCAGCCGGTGTAAATGTTGAGCCTTCTGGCCAGGTTTGTTTGCAAAGGCTTTGGCCAATGTCAACACCGGGAGCCTCATCTGCAATGTGGGGGCTGGTGGACCTGCGCCAGCAGGAGGTCCTGCCCCAGCCACCGCTGCTGCCCCAGCTGAGGAGAAGAAAGTAGAAGCAAAGAAAGAAGAATCTGAAGAGTCTGATGATGACATGGGTTTTGGTCTTTTTGACTAAACCTCTTTAGTAACACATTCAATAAAAAGCTGAGCTGTTAAAAACAAACAAACAAACAAAAGCAAACAGGAACAAATAATAAAGGTAAGAACAGAAATCAGTAAAATTAAAAACAGAAAAGCAATAGAGAGAATTAATCAAAGATCTGATTCTCTGGAGAAACCAATACTACTGACAAAACCTCCAGCAAAGAAAGAAGACACAAATTACCAATGTTAGGAATTTAGTAAAAAAGGACAAACCATATGGATATCAGAAGAATAATAAGGAAAGGCTATAAACAACTGCACACTCATAAAATTTGACAACTTAGATATATTGCTTCGATTTCTCAAAGAACATACTACCACAACTTAATATGAACAGATAATCTGAATAACTCAAAGTATTATGGAAAAATAATTCATAATTTTATAACTCAAAAAAAAGAAAGAAATCTCTAGGCATAGATGGTTTCACTGGAGAATTATAGGAAACATTTAAAGAAGAATTAATACCAATACTACCAATCTTTTTCAGAAAATGGAAAAGAAGGGAACACTTTACAATTCATTTTATGAGGCCTAAGACAAAACCAGACAAAGAAAGTAGTACCCAAAAAACACCTAAAAACCAGTATCTGTCATGAATATAAGTGAAAAAAAAAAAGTTTTAAAACATATTATCAAAATCTTAACAAGTTATTTAGCAATATGAAAAATAATTATATGCCATGACCAAATAGTTTAATTTCAGGAATATAAGTCTAGTTCAACACTCAAATTTCAATGTAATCCATCACATTAGCAGGCTAAAGAAGAAACATTACAGTATACTAACACATATATACGGAATTTAGATAGATGGTGGCGATAACCCTATATGCAAAACAGAAAAAGTGACACAGAAGTACAGAACAGACTTTTGAACTCTGGGGGAGAATGTGAGGGTGGGATGTTTTGAAAGAACAGCATGTATATTATCTATGGTGAAACGGACCACCAGCCCAGGTGGGATACATGAGTCAGGTGCTCGGGCCTGGTGCACTGGGAGGACCCTGAGGAGTCGGGTGGAGAGGGAGGTGGGAGGGGGGATCGGGATGGGGAATACGTGTAACTGTATGGCTGATTCATGTCAATGTATGACAAAACCCACTGAAATGTTGTAAAGTGATTGGCCTCCAACTAATAAAATAATATTTAAAAAAAAAAAAAAAAAAAAAAAAAAAAAAAGAAGAAACATCATATGACCATATCATTTATGTAGTAAATGCATCTGACAAAATTCAACAACATTCATGATAAAAAAAAAACTCCCAGAAAACTAGGAATATAGAGGAACATAATAAAGAAAATATACAAAAAAACTTTACAGCTGACATCCCTGGTGCTGATTAGTCACTAAGTCATGTCCAACTCCTTTGCAACACCACGGACTGTAGCATGCCAGGCTCTTCTGTCCATGGGATTTCCCAAGCAAGAATACGGGAGTGGGTAGCCATTCCCTTCTCCAGGGGATCTTCCCAACCCAGGGACTGAACCCCCAACTCCTGCATTGGCAGGAAGATTCTTTACCACTGAGCCACCTGGGAAGCACAGTTGACATGATGAATGGTAGAAGACTGCATGCTTTCCTTATAAAGACTGAGAACAAGGCAAGGAGGTCCACCCTAACCACTGCTATCAGACACAGGATTGGAAGTTCTAGTCAGCACTAGAAGAAGGAACAAAAGAAATAAAACAGCATATAGAGCAGAAAAAAAGAAAAAAAACTCTCCTTAGATGCAGATGGCATAACTGTCTACATAGATATTCCCAAAGAATCTACAACAAATCTGCTAAAACTAACCAGTAAGTATAAACATATAAACATCATTCATATTTCTATATACTAACAATAAAGATGTGGAAACCAAAATATGATACCATTTGTAACTGTCGTTCCTTCAAAAACAAAGTAAGTGTAAGTTGAACAAAACATATACGACTTGTATACTAAAAATGACAAAGAGCCAATTAAAAAAATCAGAGAGGATCTAAGTAAAAGGAGATCTATGTTCATGGATTGGAAGACTCAACATGGACATATTTGGTGGAAAAGTGACATTATTCTACCTAACACACAATCCACCAAGAAAAACTCTGGGCTGGAAGAAGCACAAGCTGGAATCAAGACTGCCAGAAGAAATATCAATATCCTCAGATATGCAGATGACACCACCCTTATGGCTGAAAGTGAAGAGGAACTAAAAAGCCTCTTGATGAAAGTGAAAGAAGAGAGTGAAAAAGTTGGCTTAAAACTCAACATTCAGAAAACTAAGATCATGGCATCTGGTCCCATTACTTCATGGCAAATAAATGGGGAAACAGTGGAAATAGTGTCAGATATTATTTTGGGGGGCTCCAAAATCACTGCAGATGGTGACTATAGTCATGAAATTAAAAGATGCTTGCTCCTTGGAAGGAAAGTTATGACCAACCTAGATAGCATATTAAAAAGCGGAGACATTACTTTGCCAGCAAAGGTCTGTCTAGTCAAGGCTATGCTTTTCCAGTAGTCATGTATGGATGTGAGAGTTGGGACCATGAAGAAAGCTGAGCGCCAAAGAATTGATGCTTTTGAACTGTAGTGTTGGAGAAGACTCTTGAGAGTCCCTTGGACTGCAAGGAGATCCAACCAGTTCATCCTAAAGGAGATCAGTCCTGGGTGTTCATTGGAAGGACTAATGCCAAAGCTGAAACTCCAATACTTTGGCCACCTCATGCGAAGAGTTGACTCACTGGAAAAGACCCTGTTGCTGGGAGGGATTGGGGCAGGAGGAGAAGGGGATGACAGAGGATGAGACAGCTGGATGGCATCACCGACTTGATGGACATGAGTTTGAGTAAACTCTGGGAGTTGGTGATGGACAGGGAGGCCTGGCGTGCTGCGATTCATGGGGTTGCAAAGAGTCGGACACGACTGAGAGGCTGAACTGAACTGCACACACAATCCAATTAGAAAATGGACAAAGGACATGGAGACATTTCATTGAAGATGTATCAAAAGCAAAAAGCATATGAAAAGTTGTTCAACATCACTAGATATCAGGAAAATGCAAATTAAAACCATGATTAAATAATACCACATACCTATCAATCACCTGTGTATCACTACAACAACCTAGATGTGGGTACTATTAGTCTCCCCATATCACAGATAAGGAAACAGGCACAGAGGAGGTAAGTAATCTGCCCCAGTTCCCACACTAGGATAGGGGAGAGCTGCAAGGAGAAGCAGTCATTCTGGTTCCAGAGTCCACACTCTCAATGGTGACACTATTCTGCCTCTATCCTGAGATTCTATCTCCTGCTGCTGCTGCTGCTGCTAAGTCACTTCAGTCGTGTCTGACTCTGGGCAACCCCAGAGACAGCAGCCCACCAGGCTCCCCTGTCCCTGGGATTCTCCAGGCAAGAACACTGGAGTGGGTTGCCATTTCCTTCTCCAATGCATGAAAGTGAAAAGTGAAAGTGAAGTCGCTCAGTCATGTCCGACTCTAAGCGACCCCATGGACTGCAGCCCACCAGGCCCCTCCGTCCATGGGATTTTCCCGGCAAGAGTACTGGAGTGGGTTGCCATTGCCTTCTCCTTCTATCTCCTAGTATCTCACAAATTCACCTATGCCTTTTCATCCCTGCTGCCTTCCTTTGTTAATGTTACTCTCATGGCTTGTCTGGGTGACTGCAACAGCTTAAGTGACCTCCCTGCCTCCAGAATTGGGTCTCTACTTCCACTCCACCCACACAGCCTAGTCACGCTCTACACTGCAGCCACAGTGACTATTCTAAAGGGAAAACCTGGTCATGCCATTTCCCTGCCTAAAATCCTTTAGTCCGGAATACTCCATAGGGTTCTCAGCATGACATCCATCCCAGGAACCTGCCCTTCTTGCACTTTATGCTCAACTCACAATTCACAAAGTCTCAGGGGCTCACACACCTCCAGACTTATATATAACACCTGGAATGCCTTTCTTCTCCCCTACACCCCTCCTCTATCCAGTTAATCCAACTTGTCTTTCTGGAATCAAGGTATGACCTCTTTCAGAAAGGCTGCCACTTGTTTACTGCCCTCACAGGTTCTCATGCTCACCCTGTCACAGCCATCTATTCACCTCCTTTTATGCCTTGAGGCTGTTAAGTCCCTTGAGTACAAGGATTTTCTGTTTCTCATCACTGCATTCACAGAATCAAGCACAGTGCCTCATACACACGCTTATTTAATACATGTGTTTAATCAACGAAATGGATTTCACAATCCCCAAATTGCCAGGCTATTTCATACCTCTATACCTTTATATAGCTCATCCTTTCTTTTCACATTCATATCCCTGTCTGCCTCGTGAAGTTCTATTCATCCTATAAAACTTACCTCAAGGGTCCCCAGAAGTAAGGCTTTCCCTGATGCAGTCAAAGAATGCCAATCGCTTGGTCCTTTGCATGTGACTCTTACTGAATGTAATATATTGTACTACAACTATCTGCTTACAAGCCTGTGTCTACCTCAAGAATATAAGCTCCTTCATTGTACAGACCATGTGTGACTGCCACAAAGGGGCTCAGTTAATATTTTTTAATTGAATTAAATATTAAATCATACTCATCAAAAGAAAATTTTTACTAGGCCAAAACATTTCACAGAGGAACAATTTCCCTCTTTTTCCTTAATTTGAACATCAACTTCCAGCTCCTTCCAGGGTTCCTACCTAACAGTCTGGTTACATAAAGGCTCAGTACACATGACACAGTATCTTCTTTCAGAGAAAACAGAGAACAATGCATTCTCATCCAGCTTAGGAAACAGAACCTGGCTTGGAGTCTCTGAGGAGGATGCAAAGATGGTAGCAAGGGTTGCAGCCATCTGAAGGCTTGACTGGGGCTGGAAAATCCACTTGCAAGGTGGCTCACTCACACAGCCAGCACGCTGTTCCTGGCTGTTGGTTGCAGTCCCTTCCCTCACGGGCCTCTCAACAGGGACGCTTCAGTGTCCTCATGGCACGACGACTGACTACGTCCAGAGAGAGCAGTCCCAGAGGCAATGGGAGAAGCGGCCCTGTGTCCTCTGTGGCCCGGAAGTCACACACCACCATTTAGGCAAGATCTATGAGTCACATAGATCAGCCCTACTGCATACGAGAGGCCACACAAGGACGTAATTACCAGGAAGTAAGGATCACTGGGAGCCATCTTGGAAGCCATCTTCCACATCTATCTCATATGTTTATGACGAGGATTAAATGACATGATAACTGTATGCCACTTTGTACAGTACTTGGCATAAAATTGTTCTTAGTGTTACTAGCAGAAAGTTTGGTTTAAAAAGAACTGTAAAAGATGGAAATTCCATTTAATTAAACCTTGCTTGCTAAAAATAAGTAAGAGCATCATATGAAACTGCTCACATATTTTCAAGTTCTGCTACTGCTAAAGTAAGGACAGGGGCCATGACATACTTTGGGATGTTGATAAATATTTGTTTACCCCAAAGTACTGTTTTAGCAGGAAAATATCAGAGAAAAAAACTGCAGAAAAAGCTCAAGTAAATGCAACATGACTTGTTACCAGTGAGGGGTTCGCTAGGCACTTGGAGAAAAAGGATTAATTTTCATATTTTAATCTTGCTGCTGCTTCTGGTTTTCTTCTGTTTCTTAAGCTGCTATGATTCTTGGTTTCTTATGTGCAGGATCTCTTTTAAATTAGATTTCTTCAATTTCATACATTTCACATTGGGCTTTGCTCTTTTCCCCTTAAATACGTCCTGAAAACAATCTGTCTCTGCAGGATGTGTGGCTTATAGCCTAGGCAGATAAAAGAGAGACAAATTTCAGAAAGAATCCTCTTATTTGACCAGACGGAAGAAAAGAAAAACAGAGATGTGTTTTGTATTTTGTTCTGGTCACCAGTTCCAACATGCATGTGTGTTTGTGCGTGTGGTGTGGCGGGGGCAGGAGGGGTGTTCCCCACAATAGCAAGTAATTTATCTACACAGACATGGCATCAAATTCCACAGGTTAAGTGTTAGTCCTAGAGACTGCCTCCACACTTCAGACACTAGTCGCAAGCCCAGCGTGTGTGCTTCTGACCCACTGACTGGAAATCAGAAGTTTCCACAACGCCAGCCTCAGGTTCAATTAGTTTGCTACAGTGGCCCTCAGAACTCAGAGGAACATTTTACTTACTAGATCACTGGTTTATTATAAAAGGATAGTCCCTGGGTTGCTGTTGCCCTTGGACGTGGCCTGATAACTTCATTATTTGTTAACCTTCTAGTGCCTTGAAGCAGGCCTTTGTTTATAATCTGTCCACTTTTTCCAGTCACTCTCAGCAGGAGGGTGGGCCTGTAGACCTAGTCTACCACTGTTAGAAGCAGAAATCCTCATCCACTGAGTGTAGATGGTATAGGGGGAGAAATCCTAACCCACGCCTGAAGAATTTTCCAATACTCCAACTTTTTTGAAACTTTGAAGATAAAATATAAAATAAGCACAATACAAAGAGCACCCAGGACAAGTAGACATCTACTTAGAGGCTCAGATGTCTGAAATTACCTGGATATCCCATTCATGCCACTTATCCAAGATATACAGAGCTGATATCATGACATCTTTATTGTTTCATTTCAGGTAAAAGTTGAGATACAATTACCGTTAGCTGAGATGCACACTTAGTGTGCTAACACTGAATAGCTACTTGCAGAATTTTAGGGCCTGAAAGTAAACATTTTTAATTTGTCTATCAAGTAGCCAAAGGCAAGTTTTTCTAGCTCCTTCTCACCTTAAGACCCCAAAAAGCAAAAATTTTTGAACAGGTATATTAAAATCAAGACTCTCCGAGCTTTGTTCTTGTTCAGTCGCTCAGTTGTGTCTGACTCTTTGCGACCCCATGGATTGCAGCACGCGAGGCTTCCCCATCCGTTACCAACTCCCAGACCTTGCACAAACTCATGTCTGTTGAATCGGCGATAATCTTGTCTTCTGTCATCCCCTTCTCTTCTTTGCCTACAATCCTTCCCAGCATCAGGGTCTTTTCTAATGAGTTAGCTCCTAGCATCAGGTGGCCAAAGTATTGGAGCTTCAGCTTCAGCACCAGTCCTTCCAATGAACATTTAGGACTGATTTCCTTTAGGATGGACTGGTTTGATCTTCTTGCAGTCCAAGGGACTCTCAAGAGTCTTCTCCAACACCACAGTTCAAAGCATCAATTCTTCAGCACTCAGTCTTCTTTATGGTCCAACTCTCACATCCATACATGACTACTGCAAAAACCATACCTCTGATTAGACAGGCCTTTGTCTTTCAGAAAGAGTCTTGATCCATGTACGGATCTGGATTATGAGACTCACTTATCACAGACACCCTCAGATGACACGGTGAAATGCACTGTTCTCATCTCTGGAATACCTAGCCTCTTCTTCCAAGTCCATTAGCCCTACTGGTACACTCTGTCCCCATTTTGACTACGTTCTCAGGCTTCTCCATTGCCCCTGATCCAACTATAGGGTCACTTACGGATAAAACTTCTGAAACTCTCTCCTCCCATTCTATACCCTTTCCCCTGCTTAAACTCATCCTACAGGTCTCAGTTGAAACATCACTGCCTCTAGAAAGCCTTCTCTGACCACCCTGAAGGCCCCGTGTTATATGTTCCCATAGTAACTGCACTTCTCATATAATGAATAAATTGCCTGTGTACCTAGATTTTTACATCTGTCTTCACCAGAGAGCAAGTTCTCTGAGTTCAGACACCTCAACCATTGTGCTCACCACTAGTATATATGCCTAATACATTAACAGTGCCAGGCATGGAATCAAGAAGTATTTGTTTACTGATTATTGGGCAGCTGAATTATTTGTTGCTTTCTTTCTCAATGATCAGTTCAGTTCAGTCACTCAGTATAGTCCAACTCTTTGCAACCCCATGGACTGCAGCACGCCAGGCTTCCTTGTCCATCACCAACACCCGGAGCAGACGCAAACTCAGGTCCATTGAGTTGATGATGCCATCCAACCACCTCATCCTCTGTCCTCCCATTTTCCTCCCTCCTTCAATCTTTCCCAGCATCAGGGTCTTTTCAAATGAGTCAGTTCTTCACATCAGATGGCCAAAAAATTGGAGTTTCAGCTTCAGCATCAGTCTTTCTAATGAATATTCAGGACTGATATCGTTTAGGATGGACTGGTTGGATCTCCTTGCAGTCTAAGGGGCTCTCAAGCATCTTTTCCAACACCATAGTTCAAAAGCATCAATTCTTTGGCGCTCAGCTTTCTTTATAGTCCAACTCTCAAATCCATACAAGACTACTGGAAAAACCATAGCTTTGACTAGATGGACCTTTGTCGGCAAAGTAATGTCTCTGCTTTTTAATATGCTGTCTAGGTTGGTCAGAACTTTTTTTCCAAGGAGCAAGTGTCTTTTAATTTCATGGCTGCAGTCACCATCTGCAGTGATTATGGAGCCCCCCAAAATAAAGTCTGTCACTATTTCCATTGTTTCCCCATCTATTTGCGATAAAGTGATGGGACCAGATGCCATGATCTTAGTTTTCTGAATGTTGAGCTTTAAGCCAACTTTTTCACTCTCTTCTTTCACTTTCATCAAGAGGCTCTTTAGTTCTTCACTTTCTGCTGTAAGAGTGGCGTCATCTGCATATCTGAGGTTATTGGTACTTCTCTTGGTAATCTTGATTCCAGCTTGTGCTTCATCCAGTCCAGCATTTCTTATAATGTACCCTTCATATAAGTAAAACAAGCAGGGTGACAACATACAGCCTTGCTGTACTCCTTTCCCAATTTGCAACCAGTCTGTTGTTCCATGTCCAGTTCTAACTGCTGCTTCTTGACCTGCATACAGATTTCTCAGGAGGTCAGGTGGTCTGGTATTCCCATCTCTTTCAGAATTTTCCATGGTTTGTTGTGATACACACAGTCAAAAGCTTTGGCATAGTCAATAAAGCAGATGTTTTTCTGGAACTCTCTTGCTTTTTCAATGATCCAGTAGATGTTGGCAATTTGATCTCTGGTTCTTCTGCCTTTTCTAAATTTAACTTGAACATCTGCAAGTTCATGGTTCATGTGCTATTGGAGCCTGGCTTGGAGAATTTTGAGCATTACTTTACTAGCATGTGAGATAAGTGCAATTGTGTGGTAGTTTGACATTCTTTGGCATTGCCTTTCTTTGGGATTGGAATGAAAACTGACCTTTTCCAGTCCTGTGGCCACTGCTGAGTTTTCCAAATTTGCTGGTGTATTGAGTGCAGCACTTTCACAGCATCATCTTTTAGGATTTGAAATTGCTCAACTGGAATTCCATCACCCCCACTAGCTTTGTTCATAGTGATGCTTCCTAAGGCCCAGTTGACTTCCCATTCCAGGATGTTTGGCTCTAGGTGAGTGATCACACCATCATGATTATCTGGGTCATGAAGATCTTTTTTGTATAGTTCTTCTGTGTATTCTTGCCACCTCTTCTCAGTATCTTCTGCTTCTGTTAGGTTCATACCATTTCTGTCCTTTATTGTGCCCGTCTTTGCATGAAATGTTCCCTTGGTATCTCTAATTTTCTTGAAGAGATCTCTAGTCTTTCCCATTCTATTGTTTTCCTCTCTTTCTTTACACTGATCACTGAGGAAGGCTTTTTTTTTCCATTTATTTTTATTAGTTGGTGGCTAATTACTTTACAATATTGTAGTGGTTTTTGCCATAGATTGACATGAACCAGCCATGGATTTACATGTATTCCCCATCCTGATCCCCCCTCCCACCTCCCTCTCCACCCCATCCCTCTGGGTCTTCCCAGTGCACAAGCCCCGAGCACTTGTCTCATGCATCCAACCTGGGATGGTGAACTGTTTCACCCTTGATAATATACATGGTTTGATGCTGTTCTCTCGAAACATCCCACCCTTGCCTTCTCCCACAGAGTCCAAAAGTCTGTTCTGTACATCTGTGTCTCTTTTTCTGTTTTACATATAGGGTTATCGTTACCATCTTTCTAAATTCCATATATATGCATTAGTATACTGTATTAGTCTTTATCTTTCTGGCTTACTTCACTCTGTATAATGGGCTCCAGTTTCATCCATCTCATTAGAACTGGTTCAAATGAATTCTTTTTAATGGCTGAGTAATATTCCATGGTGTATATGTACCACAGCTTCCTTATCCATTCGTCTGCTGATAGACATCTAGGTTGCTTCCATGTCCTGGCTATTATAAACAGTGCTGCGATGAACATTGGGGTGCATGTGTCTCTTTCAGATCTGGTTTTGAGGAAGGCTTTCTTATCTCTCCTTGCTATTCTTTGGAACTCTGTTCAGATGTTTATATCTTTCCTTTTCTCCTTTGCCTTTCACTTCTCTTCTTTTCATAGATATTTGTAAGGCCTCCTCAGACAACCATTTTGCCTTTCTTTTTTGTGGGGATGATCTTGATCCCTGTCTCCTGTACAACATCACAAACCTCTGTCTATAGCTCTTTAGGCACTCTATCAGATCCAATCCCTTGAATCTATTTGTCACTTCCACTATATAGTCATAAGGGATTTGATTTAGGTCATACCTGAATGGTCTAGTGGTTTTCCCTAATTTCTTCAATTAATTAATGTAATGTATTACTATAGCATAAATAACTTGAGAGTTATGGTTCCAGACCATAACATGTAAAAGCAGTTTTTGACAGACCTGTTAATTTTGTCAAATATACTAATTTAAACATGGCAGACAAGCTATTTTAAACCCATGTTTGCTTTACTAAAATAAAATAACTGCTAATTTATATGCCAGTTGATTCTGTTACCACCAGAGTCTAAAAACCAGTAGGCTTACAAAAGCACAGTGAGAATGCCTTTGGTTTCTGAATGCCTTTGGTTTCTGAATGCCTTTGGTTTCATGAAACACATGATGAATGTTCATTTGGAGAATTTGCTTCAGTTCACATACAAATGCACATCACTCAAAAGTAATCTATTTTATATGCTTATGAATGCTAGGCAATCGTAATATTTTCATTGCAGAAAATTCATAAACAAATGCATATTTATTTATGAATTTGTTGCAGTGAAGAAGAGATATTGAAATTACCATTTACTGATAACTAAAATCCCTTTTTTGGATCTAACCATTATATCAATGAAGGCTTATTTTAATAATAACAGATGAAATGGCACTCCTGCTGGTTTAGCAAAAATAAAAAATAATTTAAAAAATAAGCTACAGTCTATGATCTCTTAATGACTTCTTTGTGAAAGGAATCTAACTAAGCAAAGGAAAATCTTGGATGTATTCATTTCTTTTCCTAACAAAAAAATCCCTAATTCAATTGTTCTCTCCTCCAGTGTGCTGTTTCAATTCCTCTAATCTATAGAAATTTTCTAACATGAGAAAATATCTTCTCATATGATACTATAATGGGCTTAGTGGATCGTTTTCTCAAATCTGCTTATGTTACTTGGATTCAAGAATGCATACTCAGGAATACTTTTTAACAGTATTTAATGCTTTTTAACAATCTATTTTTGTAAAGGATTTGAGTTGTCCAGTATTAATTTCCCCCTCCCATTCTTGTCCCTTCTATAAGAACCCACTGTCCTGTCCAGAGGTGGAGGCAGACCTGGCCAATCATAGTAACCTGTTCTCCTACACTCTGATTGTTCCTGAGTGTGAGCAATGTGACCCTAATCATGTCAACTGGAATCTTCTCTTGAGTGATAGTTGAACACTGGGGAAGAGAAGTTCTTTCTTTGGACCTTCTGGGCTGAAAATGAATTAAAAGATATCAGCAGGCATCTTCCCCACTACATGGAGAAAGCTTTCTGCAGGACAATGCCATGTAGATAAAAGCAGAAATGTCAAAAGGATGGATGGATGACAGGCGGGAACAAAGATGAATATAAGTGAATCATAATCATATTGAAAGCAGTTCTAAACTTCGAGGCCCTGATATCTACAGCTCATCTTTTGATCTTATGAGCCATCCTAGTGTCTTAGTGTCCCAACTACACAAACTAATAAATTGCTTATTTTGTTTAAGCAGTACTGAAACTTGAAGTAAGAGTCTGTCACCTGAAATCTGACACTCTCTAGTGTCAGTGTTATATTTTTAGGACTTATATATTTACCTGAAAATTATTCCTGGAAGTTAGGAGGATGATTTTTAAATAACTACTATGCAAAGGCATGAGTTTTATTTCCAAAACCAGTAGAAAATGCCTCAATTCTATTAGGATAAGAGAGAATAAGTTTATACACTTTGTATTTACTTATAATATATAGATTAATTCATTTGTACCATCAGATGTACTCTCCAGGATGCCTAGAAATCTGGAAATCATGAAAAATCATCAGATATGGGATTATAAAACCCAGGACAGGAATTTCATATATAAATTATTCTGCTCTTACCAAGCCCACATTTGAATATGACTGGCACGTAACAAGGTCTCTGCAGAAGCTCACGTGGATCCAAATATTCTGGTCATCCAGAATGTGGGAGTCCAGAAGAAAGAATTAAAATTATTTCATTTTCACACTTTAAAGGATGAAAGTCTATAGAGGGCTACACAGAAAAATCCTTTACAGAAAATTGATACATTTTACATCAATTACTCCAAGTACTAACAACTTAAGAGTTATTTGCAACGTTATTTAAAAGTGATCTTATTCATTAACCAAATTCTCTGACAAAAATAATGCCTGGGAATCAGATTTCCCTTCACAAAGTCTCTTTAATAAAAGCCAGCCATTCACATAAGAGCAAAGCTGGATTTACTCAGTGACCCTTCCATGGTTCCAACATGAGTGAAGAAAGGGACCGATGCTTTCATCAGTTTCCACTGGCCATTAAGGATGTGGCAAACCCCAGAAGAAAGTGAACAGCAAGCTTGCCTGACCCTGCTCAACAGAGTGCTTTCAACACTGATCACTGTCTCAATACACCCTCACAAGCAGCTACTTGTTAAATGCTGCATGTCTACCTTTTATTAAAATGTCAAATGGAATTCTTTTAATTCATATTGGATGGCTGTCATAACAAAATTCAGCAATGAAAACCAATGACAGAGATTGGTTACAAACTACAACACTATACTTGAGCTGTCTAGTGTATTACAGGGCCATTTTTCTTCTTTCAGTTATCACACCGTTAAATATTGACCAGAAAATGTTGAGTGTGGTGCTTTCAACGGGCTTGTCAGATCAATTCCCATTAAAAGTATGAAAAATTTCTGTATCTAGCCTATATCTCTATTAAGAACAACTATAAACTTTCTTCTAAAACTAAACAGGATTCCATATCCAGTAATGGCAGGTAACGGGTGAACCAACAAGTCATGTGAATACAACTAAAAATTCCTTCTCCAGGGGATCTTCCTGACCCAAGAATCAAACCCCGGTCTCCTGAATTGCAGACAATTGCTCACCAACTGAGGTATGAGGGAATCCTTAAAAAAAATTTTAATCTCCTTAAAAGTATTAAAGAATTTTCAATATAGTCAACAATTTCCAGACCAAAATCTAAAGGAAATCAAACACCAAAGAAGTGAGCAAAGCAATAGAACTCATAGCCACTTTTGCCCCAGGGCATTTGCTAATCCAGATAAATTTGGGCTTTGGTTTTGGTGACCTTGCTGGGCAATGACAGAGGAAACAATGATCAGATTCCACTCAAGATGAGAAGTATTATGAGAGATCTTCTTCACCTTAGCTTGGGGCCCACAGTGAAAACTGACAACTCCATCACCATCCCCAGAAAGCCACAATAAAATCTATCATGGTGCTAACAGAGAAAGAGAATAAAAAGAAAAACGGGGGGGGGGGGGAATATTCAAAAAGGTGGGGTCACTTCTGACTCAAATTTGCAGCCCAGGTCCTATCATTTAAGTCGTTCACAGAACTTCAAGTCATGACTTAGGTTCAGGGTCATCCCAAATTAACAAATCCCGAGGTGAAGCAAATACAAATCTCCTATGGAGGAAGGCACCATCCTACCAGACCCTAAAAAATTAAAATCCCTACAAATAAAATTTCAAGGACAATGAAGAACAAAAACAAGCACTCACACAAGAAAACAAGATACCATGAGCAAAATTAACAGAAACTACAGACAGTAGAAGATAGCAGCAGAATACAGAAATAACAGAAGCAGAAGATATTAAGAAGAGGTGGCAAGAATACACAGAAGAACTATACAAAAAAGATTTTCACGATCCAGATAATCACGATGGTGTGATCACTTACCTAGAGCCAAACATCTTGGAATGCGAAGTCAAACGGGCCTTAGGAAGCATCACTATGAACAAAGCTAGTGGGGGTGATGGAATTCCAGTTGAGCAATTTCAAATCCTAAAAGATGATGCTGTGAAAGTGCTGCACTCAATACGCCAGCAAATTTGGAAAACTCAGCAGTGGCCACAGGACTGGAAAAGGTCAGTTTTCATTCCAATCCCAAAGAAAGGCAATGCCAAAGAATTCTCAAACTACCGCACAATTGCACTCATCTCACACGCTAGTAAAGTAATGCTCAAAATTCTCCAAGCCAGGCTTCAACAGCACATGAACTGTGAACTTCCAGATGTTCAAGCTGAATTTAGAAAAGGCAGAAGAGCCAGAGATCAAATTGCCAACATCCACTGGATCATTGAAAAAGCAAGAGAGTTCCAGAAAAACATCTACTTCTGCTTTACTGACTATGCGAAAGCCTTTGACTGTGTGGATCACGACAAACCATGGAAAATTCTGAAAGAGATGGGAATACCAGACCAACCGACCTGCCTCTTAAGAAATCTGTATGCAGGTCAGGAAGCAACAATTAGAACTGGACATGGAACAACAGACTGGTTCCAAATTAGGAAAGGAATACATCAAGGCTGTATATTGTCACCCTGCTTGTTTAACTTATATGCAGAGTACATCATGAGAAACGCTGGGCTGGATGAAGCAAAAGCTGGAATCAAGATTGCTGGGAAAAATATCAATTACCTCAGATATGCAGATGACACCACCCTTAGGGCAGAAAGTAAAGAACTAAAAAGCCTCTTGATGAAAGTGAAAGAGAGTGAGAAAGTTGGTTTAAAACTCAACATTCAGAAAACTAAGATCATGGCATCTGGTCCCATCGCTTCATGGCAAATAGATGGGGAAACACTGGAAACAGTGACAGACTTTATTTTGGGGGGCTCCAAAATCACTGCAGATGGTGACTGCAGCCATGAAATTAAAAGACACTTGCTCCTTGGAAGAAAAGTCCTGACCAACCTAGACAGCTTATTAAAAAGCAGAGACACTACTTTGCCTACAAAGGTCCATCTAGTCAACGCTATGATTTCCCCAGTAGTCATGTATGGCTGTGAGAGTTGGACTATAAAGAAAGCTGAGTGCTAAAGAATTGATGCTTTTGAACTGTGGTGTCGGAGAAGACTCTTGAGAGTCCCTTGGACTGCAAGGAGATCCAGCCAGTCCATCCTAAAGGAAATCAGTCCTGAATATTCAGTGGAAGGACTGATGCTGAAACTGAAACTCCAATACTTTGGCCACCTGATGTGAAGAACTGACTCATTTGAAAAGACACTGATGCTGGGAAAGATTGAAGATGGGAGGAGAAGGGGATGACAGAGGATGAGATGATTGGATGGTATCACCAACTCAATGAATATGAGTTTGAGTAAACTCTGGGAGCTGGTGATGGACAGGGAGGCCTGGCGTGCTGCAGTCCATGGGGTCGCAAAGCATCAGACACGACTGAGCAACTGAACTGAACTGAACAGACAGTAGATCATCGAAGACTTCATAGAGGGGACTTAATGGATACAGACTATGAAATAACTATATTACTGGGCCTGAAGTAGTAACAGAGAAGCCTGAAAATCTCTTTAGGACACAGGAATCTATAACCAAAAAATGATACAACAATTCTGTGAAAACAGATGCAATCCTCAAAAATGTTAATATTCTAAAAAGCAAAAACCAACACCATCCCCCCGCCCCCCTCCAATACGTCAGGGGAACTATTCTACACTAAGGAGACTGAAAACCTTAAAAACTCAATGAGGCACATGACCTTTGGCTGAATCCTGAATTTAATTTAAAAATAAAAAGGAAAAATTATTGAAAATTGGGGAAAATATGAATACAGTATTAACACTGTATCAATTTTAAGCTTATGGACTGTGATAACAGTATTGTGATTATGTGAAAGAATGTTGCTCTTCTTAGAAAGTATCTGTTAATGTATTTAAAGGAGCAATGTGATGGTATCTCCAGTCTGTAAGTTTTAAACTAGCTCTCAAGTAGTTTTTAAAAAAGAGACAGAGAAAGGAAACAAAAGCAAATGTGGCAGAATGTTAACAACTAATGACTCTAAGTAAAGGGCATTTAGGTACTATTATTTCAAGTTTTCTTTAGATTTGGAAATTTTTAAGAACAAAACATTGTAGGGGGAAGTCATATAGAAGATTTCATAGGATCCAAATAGAACATCTAACAATAAGAGGTATAGTAGCTAAATTTAAAAATTTCTGAGGTTATACAAGTGAAGTTAAGAGACATGAAGGAGAAAGATCTTATATCCTTGGAGCCTTGAGAGCAAAGAGATGAGTCAGAGGCAATATCTAAAAAAATGATAGCTGAGGATTCTACCGAAATGTTGAAAAAGACCAACATGTAAATTCAAGAAGTCCAATAAATCCCAAGCTAGATAGATGGGAAGAAATCCATACCTAGATTCATCTTAGAGATGGTAAAGAAAACTAAAAATAGATAAATCATTTAAAAGGCCAAGAAAAAAAAGACAAATTGTGTTCAAAGAGGCCATGGCTCGATTGAGAGCTAATTTCCCAATATAATGGAAGACAGAAAATGGTAGAATGATGCAATCAAATTCACTAGAAGAAAAAACTGCCATCTTATAATTCTACAGCCAGTAAAAATATCTTTCAAGAGTAAATTAAAGGGACAAACAAATGTGGAAAGATTCCCCATAGTAGATCTACTTCAAACTTAGTTAATTGGTATTGACTGCAACTGGATATTTTAGACTCTGCTCTCCAGCATTCTGCTGTTCTCTCAAACAATCCATCCAATAACTTACAAGAAAAATGAACAACTTGCTGAAAATGATTTTGAAATGGTTAATACACAAGTCATTCCATTTGAAGTCTCAATGAATGATTCAAGTTGTCATTCATACAAGTTCATTAATACTTGTAAATTCATACTAATGTACAACTTTTCCAAAGTGAGAAACCAAAATAATTTGAACTCAGCAGGGATATCATTTGCGCCTGACTCATAATAACATTGTCTGTCCTATGTCTCTGTATTCATTACTTACCAAAAAGAATCATCATTACCTGTATATAAATTTCTCTTCTAAACAAAACAAAACAAACCCATGAGTGGTGACCTCAAACTGAACTAGTTAAATTTAGGGACGCATTTGTAAAGGTCAGTGTCCTTTGCTGAAAATCTACTTTTTATGCAGATGAGAAGTTTAACCTGCCCTATGAGTGCCAGGCATAATTAGCCAGCTGCACTCTCATAATAAGGTGCAGATGGTTAATTACACCAGCAAATAACTGCTCACTTGTGGGCACAAAAGCCTGTACCTAAAATCATTAAAAGTATACTTGGGCCTATCTATGCTCATGCAAACAAAACACTTATCTCCAAGGTTCACCTGTGAGCAAATCACCACCAGCTCCAACTCCACCGCTCTGGGGGAGACCCATTAACACTGCTGAGGTCTGGTTCAAGGAAGGGACACCAGCCGCAAAGCCATACATCAGTGAGCAAAATATTTCATGGGGTGCTGAGTCCTTGTTGAAAAATCTCCTGAAGTTAATTTGTTGTAACAGAAACCTAAGATAGAATTTGTTTTCCCTAGAACCCAAAGTAAATTCAATCTTCTTTAGATTAAAAACTCTGAAACTAAAGAATTTTTTTTTTCACAAGCAAAGTCAACATTAGTTGTCTGACAAAGAAAAAAAGACAAATTTTCCTGTGCCCTTGAGAAATTTCATCAGCTAGCTGAGCTCTCAGAATTTAGAAAGCCATATCAGAAACAATACATCCATTGGTTGTTAGATTGTTCCAAAGATCCCACTTAAAAACAAATTCTACTAATCCTCATGTGGTGAGAATAGGACTTGGGAAGAAAGCAGAGAGGGCGAACTACTTTCTAAAACCCAAGTTTGGAAGTTCTCTGCCAGCTTCACTGTTCTCAACTTACAGGGTTTAAGATGTTAGGGCTCATTTACTTGAATCAGTACAGAACCTTTACTCAGAGGAATCCACAGGATGTGTGATTCTATTCAGTTTAATTGTATGTTGGGGAAGAGGAAAAGCTGCCTGCCATGATTTTAATTGCTAAGAGCACACGATCTTTTTAGGAACCATCTGTTTAATTGTAATTACAAACAGCGATGCAAAAACACAAATGATTAACAAGTACAAAACTTCCCTACCACTATCAGTTTTAACATAACAAGCCATATAGTGAAAGAGTGTGTTGCCTTTTTCCTCTCTGCAATATTTCATGATTTAGCAACTGGCAGTCTACTATTTATTACAGAATCTCATTCTGGTGGTGCTAAAGTTATTAATTAGTATTCTTGGATTATATTTCTCTGTTACTCCTTTTTATTAAACTTTAATTCCCTCTGAAAGTGACAGGGATTATATCAGAAATGAAATGCCTAAGGCTCCTGTTTTCTACCTCCTGCTCAAATCTTTGAGGTTTCATATAATACACATCACCTATAATTAATTACCTGGGACATTCCAAAGTATTGCAAGACTAATTTTTTGGCTTTCATAAACACAAATTTCAGCCTTCCTGGTTTTGAAATATGTTTACCACACTGTTATTATTCTGAAAGCCACAAGTATTGGTGATTGTTTCCAGGCATGAATAAAAATACCTTAACCTTGAAATTTATTTTAATTAAGGACTTTTCAAAGTCATTGCCGCAAACCTGGTGGATTGTTTATAAAAAAAACAAGCATCAACAACATAGTTGTACAGAATACAAAATTAGGGGTGAAGTTTTTTAACTTGGGTTTATAAGAATAGTTTAAAAAAAATAAAAAGAGATAAATGCTGTGAGATCATAATGTTCATAGAGCAACCTCATATTTAGGACATTTTAGATAGCCTGTTAAAGCAAGAAGATGCCATTTAAAAATAAAATTCAGAAAAATAAATAAATAAATAAATAAAATTCAGGAGAGATTTATGAACTGACAGTGAAATTACATGAGATTTCTTTCTTAGTCATGTCACATTAATTTTTCCTCAAAGTGAGATGAGTTGACTTTTTGGTATTCATTTTAAGATGAAGATCACCACTTAAACAATACCATATACTTTCTGACAAGTCTTTCAGTCACACATGAAACACTTTTAAAAAGCCTTCTCTCCATCCCGACCACTGCAACAGATAAATATGACCCTTAAAAAATCAGAGAACTAAAGCACTTTAAATCCTCAAAGATGTAAAAAGACTGCACAGCTTTTCAAGTTAAATTGCAGTAGAGGCGTTATGCGATACGTCAATTCCCCACTTATGCTCTGTCCAACTTGAATCCTTCTAGTCATGATCCTACAATGATTCTTGCCTTATTTCAAGCCTGGCTTCCCCTTGCAAGATATTTTATATGAAGAGCAGTCAAATGCTAAGCTTCTTTGCAAGTGTTAATGAGGAAACAGATCTTGGGAGAAAACATATGAAAGGAAGAAACTGCCCTCGGAAACAGCTGCTTCTTCGCTTTTGACAACAGCAACTGCGATGGAGCACGTCACTGTGCCCTGCACTCTGAAATGTGCTGTCCTAAACCAGTGATCTTTAACGTTCAAGGTTCAAATCCCATTGGGGATCAGTTAAAAGCTATGAACACTGTTCCCCAAAGATGAAAATAAACATAAAATCTAAACTAAACATGAATATAAGATAACAAGTAGAACCATATGGGAGGATTCCAGCCCATACCAACTCAAAACAAGAAGTCGTCCTGCCCCGGGGGCCCCTAGATCAGGCATCCAGAAATGCTTCCTCCCTGACAGGCAGGGTCGATGCGGCACTTCAGTGACTATTCAGCTCTGAAGCAGCCACAGAAGACTGTCGACTTTCTGTTCCCCAAAAGATTATGGGAGTAAAATCTCTGCAGGGAGAATGAGGCAGGAAAGTGGGCAGGGAACACCTTTAAAAGAATGACATAGCCTGAGGGTGCAACAGACTGAGCAGGGACAACAAGGTCCAGGATGGCAGCCCAGGTATCTCCCACTAGACTCTGAGCCTCAGTATGCACTCGCTGAACCACACCAGCGTGCTAAATGACACACCCACAGGCACCGTGACCATAAAAGGCAAACAGTGGGCGGTGGCCCAATTCCTGGCAGTCCCCATCCTTTCCTCAGAAGAGCTGGAATGCTCCTCCCACTCATTAGCCTGTGAAATTACCCACCCCTATAAAAACTGACAACCCCATAACCTGGTGCCTCTAATGCCTCTCTTGCCTTCTGAGAGGGCCCACACTCTATGGAGTGTGTCTCCTCCCTGAAAAAACTTTCACCTCAAAACAAACAACAAACAAACCCATTAACATAAATCCAGAGTCAAACATCTACTCTATGCAGATCCCAGTTTACCAGTTTAAACATAGCTTCAATACTCACTCATAGGCTATATGGGTTCTCTCACACTTGATGAGAGTTTTCCTCTTCTAAATAATTTTTGATGTTAACATGTAAAAACATTCTCAAAGCTACTTTAAGCTTGTAAAACTCTATCACTAATTAATAATAGATAATAACTTCCCCTCTCCTGTGTGATCACATGAATCACTCTCCCACACAAGCCAGAGGGATTGTTGGGCTTTCCCCTAAATAATTCTAAATTTGCTCATATACAAAATATGAAATAAAATGTAAAACTAAATCTATAAAACTTCAAGAAAAAAACACAGAAGAAAATCTGTGTTACTATGGGTTAGGTGAAGAATTTTAGATAACATAATACATAATAGGAAAAATACTAAATTGGACTTCACAATTTAAAATTTTGACTCCAAAAGGCAACTCAGTAAGAAGACAAGTGAATAAGACATGGGTAAAAGATATGAACACAATCTTAACCAAAGAAGAGATAAAATAATCCATAAACTCATGTTGTTCAACATCATTATGCATCATGGAAATGCAAATGTGAAACAGAATGAGAAAATGCTACACAGCTACAAAAACAATTAAAACAAACTAGACTGTCACTAGATGTCATGGGTGTGGAGCAGATGACACTTTCATACTATGCTGGTAGAAATGCAAAATGGTACAGTTAATTTGGAAAACAGTTTCTTATAAAATTAAACATATACTTACCACAGAACCATGTGGCTGAGCCCTGGTGGCTCAGAGGATAAAGCATCTGCCTGTGATGCAGGAGACCCAGGTTCGATCCCTGGGTCGGGAAGATCCCCTGGAGAAGGAAATGGCAATCCACTCCAGTATTCTTGCCTGGAGAACCCCATGGACAGAGGAGCCTGGTGGGCTACAGTCCACAGGGTCGCAAAGAGTTGGACACGACTGAGCAACTACACAGAACCTAGTAATCACATTCCCGGGTATTTATCCAAAAATTATAATAACATATGTTGATACAAAGACTTTTCTGGGAATGACTACAACCAACAACAAGAGAACTTTCTGAGTTAACAGGATCATTCTATACATTTACTTGGATACATAACAATTTTTCAAAACCCACAGAACTGTACATCTACATCTAAAAGGAATAAATTTTGGAAAAGGGTCTATTCAGATCCTCTGCCCATTTTTAGTAGGGTCTTTTGCTTTTTTGATGTTGAGTTGTATGAGTTCTTTGTATATTTTAATATTAATCCCTTATCAGATACAGCATTTGAAAATATCTTCTCCCAGTCTGTAAGTGGCCTTTTATTTTGTCAGTTTCCTTCACTGTGCAAAAGTTTTTTAGTATGAAGTATTCCCATTTGTTTATTTCTGCTTTTGTTTCCCTTGCCTGAGGAGACATGACCAAAAAATATTTCTAAGATCATTGTCAAAGAGCATACTTCTTATGTTTTCTTCTAGAAGTTTTATGGTTACAGGTCTTACATTTCAGTCTTTAATCCATTTTGGGAATTTATTTCTGGGCATAGTATGAGAGGGTAGTCCAGTTTGATTCTTATGGATATAGCTGTTCAGTTTTATGAACACTGTTTACTGAAGGAGCTGTCTTTTCCCCATGATATATTTTTGCCTCCTTTGTCATAGATTAATTGCCCATATAAGTGTGGATTTCTGGGTTCTTTATAGATGATCGACAGGTACACGAAAAGATGCTCAAGATCACTAATCAGAGAAATGCAACTCAAAACCACAATGAGATATCACCTCATACCTCTCAGAAGAGATGTCATCCAAAAGACAACAGATAAGTTTTGGTGAGGATGTGGAGAAAAGGAAACCCTTGTGCACTGTCGGTGGGAATGTAAATTGATGCACAGCCACTATGGAAAACAGTGTGGAGATTCCTCAAAAAACTAAAACTAGAACTACAATGTGGCTCAGCAATGCCACTCCTTGGTATTTATCCAAAGAAAACAAAAACACTAATTAGAAAAGACACATGCGCCCCATTGTTCACTACAGCATTATTACAATAGCCAATATATGGAAGCAACCCAAATGTCCATCAATAGAAAAATGGATAAAGAAAATGTGGTACATGTACACAGTGGAATATTACTCAGCCATAAAAAAGAATAAAATCTTGCCATTTGTCACAACATGGATGGATCTAGAGGGTATTGTGCTAAGTGAAATAAGTCAGAAAGAGAATAAGTAATCACTTACATGTGAAATCTAAAAAATAAAACAAATGAATAAACATAACAAAACGGAGACAGTCATAGACACAGAGAACAAGCTGTATGGTTTTTTCTGGTGGTTGCCAGAGGGGAGGAGGTGAAGGGAGGAGAGCAATTGGTGATGGAGATTAAGAGGTACAAATTTCCAGTTGCAAAATAAATGAGTCATGGGTATTAAACATACAGTGTGCGGAATATATTCAATAATTATATATCCTTGAGTGGTGACAGATAACTAGATTTAGAGTAGTGATCATTTTTAAAAGCATAGAAATATTCAATCATGATGTTGCGTAACAGGAACTAACAGTGTTGGAGGTCAACTATACTTAAAAAACAAGCAAATTCATAGAAAAAGAGATCAGGTTACCAGTAGTAAGGGGTTGAGGGAGGGGGAACCAGATGAAGGTGGTCAAAAGGTACAAACTTCCAGTTATAAGATAAATAAGTACCAGGGATGTAATGTACATGATATATACAATTAACTCTGCTGTATGTTATACATGAACGTTGTTAAGAAAATAAACCCTAAGAGTTCTCATCACAAGTAAAATTGTTTATATTTCTTTAATTTTGTATCTGTATGAGATGATGGATGATGACTGAACTTCTTGTGACAATCATTTCATCCTGAATATATGTGAACTCATTATGCTGTACAGCTTAAACCTACACAGTACTGTATGTCAATTATATCTCAATAAAACTGGAAGAAAACATAAAGGTGAATTCTACAGTATGTAAATGATGCATAATAAATCTGACTTTTTAAAACAGCTAAGAACATACTGGGATAAAATATTAATTTAAATTATATCTCAATATAGTATCAATATTTCAAAGTATCAATACCAATGGTATATAAAATACTCTGATAAATCAATATAAAAAGGACAGTCACATTTAAATTAGGCAAATATAAACATTGGCAACCCACATAAGATCAATTATCAGTAGTAAATAATCATAAACTGCTTTATCTCACTAATAAGCCAGCAAATGTAAATTACAACAAAGTGGTAAACATTATTTTCCCATAAGAAAAACAAAGTTTTAAAAGACTGATAATATCAAGTGTTGACGCCTATGCAGGGCAAGCACAATCTCTACAACAAGACTTCAAAACAGTTATATCAATGGGGACGATGGAAATTCAATTTATTCAAATTCAGCTAAATGAAAAGACAAAAAAATAACCTTTATAATAGCCGAGTGATTGTCTTTGCTGCTTAGTCAGTGGGCTGTAGAACGGGGTGAGATGGTAGTTAGTCATGAGAATACTTGTGTCCATTTCATCAATCAACGCTCAACAGTCAGTCCAGGCAGACTGAGGGGAGCCCAGAAGGAGGCATGGACGACTCTAAGGCGCTAGCAGTCCACCAAGCAGAGTGAGTCCAGGTAGCCACATGAATGGCAACAGCCTCCTCAATGTTCTCAAGGAAGAAACTGAAGAATGAAATGAGGGCTACAGCAAAATGGAACACGGACTTCCATGGTGGTCCAGCAGTTAAGAATCCGCCTGCCAGTGGGTGGGACACCGGCTCCATCTCTGGTCCGGGAAGACCCCACATGCCCTAGAGCAGCTAAGCCCACAATTACTGAAGCCTGTGCATCTAGAGCCGGAGCTCTGCAACAGAAGAAGCCACCACAATGAGAAGCCCACGTACCTCAACTACAGAGTAGCCGTTGCTCACCGCAACCAGAGAAAGCCCAAGAGCAGCAACGAAGGCTTTGCCTTCAACTTTGACCTTAGCATCCCCAACCTAATACAGTAGTAAAGCATGACTCCACTAAACAAGCTCATCAAGAGCACAAATCCTGTCTTTACATTTTTTTTTCCTGCAAAACATCTAGATAACTACTAAACATTAAGTAGGTTCTCAATTACTTTCAGGAATAAAGTAAAGGAGAGTAGGGAAGAATCATCTAGATAAAATACATACTGGTTGAAGTATTCTGAAGAGAAAAGGCCAAGACCCTATAGAGGCAGGGCGCAAGAAATCTAAGGTAAAACAGGTGAGGACACGTAGAGAACGGGACACCAGAATGGTTAAGAGTCGTACAGACAGCTCTAAACATGGGGCACTCTATGAACCCAGACTGCTGAACTGTAAAGGGCGGTTAATCATTAGTCATCTCACAGGCGCAGCTATGCAATGAGACCACACAGGTAAATCACATCAGGGTACACCGGGAGTGCATTTGATCCTCAGAGTCAACCTAAGAAGGGAGGAGGGGGTATGGCACCCCATTTTCCCGTTAAGGAAATACAGAAAATGACTTGCCCAAGGCCGAGCTAATTAGAAGTTAGAAGCAAGGTGAACTTCTAACTCTGTCCTTCAGGCTGATGTCTGCTCCTCATCCACACAGGTAGTCTGGGGAACCGACAGAAACAGGAGGCTCCACTATTGAGAGGAGAGGGGGTGAGGAAAAAGAGAGTGAGGAGGCTGGAGGGAGATGGGATCTGGAAAGCTTAGGGAACCCCTGGGACAAAGAGCTGGAACACGAGGGGACGCCCCAGCCAGTCCACATACCCCTCATATTGCGACCCCACGACCACTGCGAGGGCCTTCGACCCCGGTGACCTCCACCCCCTGTCAACTTCGCGCCCCGTACCCCACCAAGACCCCGCGTCCAACTCACAGACGCTGCAGCAAGGGCTTCCCCCAACCGGCTCCAAGCAGAGGGCTCTCCTGCGCCGCCTGGGAGCGAAGCTGTTACCATCCGTTGCCACAGCAACCACGCATCGCCGCACAGCTTAGCAAGCTGCTCGATGATTGGAGAAGGCAAGCGTCCATAGCAACTGCCCGACAGCGATACTTGTAAAAAAGATTTTGGTTTTGGGAAATTCTTCAGACACCTTCCCTCCCCAAAGGCACCTTTTCTCACCAGACACTTGTCCTAGTTCTCTAAAAGTGCATCATACACTATCTTATTTAACGCCTATCTGCCAGTGTAGGAGTGAGGTTCTTCATCTCTCCAAAAACTTTTAAAGGTCCTTTTTACCTCTTCAGGGGGTCTGTGAACCCTTAAGTTATCTGCAAAAATTTATGTCCCTGTACCAAGTAGGATGGTCCATAATTGTCCAGTCTTAAAGGAGCCAGAAACAGAACCCAGGCAGCCAGATGCCCAGGAAAGTCCAAGAAAATAACTGCTCTATGCATTTACCCCCGTCTTCTCAGAGAATGCAGACAAAAATATAATGCAGTTCTTCACAGACTCCACTTAGACTGTGGCCTCATCCAAATCCTGCCTTGAGATGCCTCCCAGTGACTCTAACTCTTGACCTTTATTCATTCATTCAATAAATTATCTACTGATCACTAATTATTGGTTGTACATTTACCACAGAGATACTTTTCTAGCCACTGGAAGATAGCAATCATTGAGAAAGACTCCCCAGTTTCTTAGAGTTCTCCTTATGGTGTGGGACACAACAGATGAAGAGACAAGATCACTTTACAATGCAGTAATAAAATATGGTGATACTAAGGAGATGTCTAAGGCAATGAGCCCTTTAGACCCGATGGTCAGGGAAGTTCACATTGAGATGGTCTTTGAGCTGAGACAACACTTCCCTGATAGCTAAGCTGGTAAAAAATCTGCCTGCAATGCAGGAGACACCGGTTCAATTTCTGGGTTTGGAAGATCCCCTGGAGGAGGGCATGGCAACCCACCCCAGTATTCTTGTCTGAAGAATCGCCATGGACAGAGAAGCCTGGCAAGAGACTGGAGACTGCAGTCCATGGGGTCACAAAGAGTCAGATACGACTGAGCGACTAAGTACACATGAGAAGACAATACCTACACAAAAGCAGACAGTAACATGTGAAGTGTATAAAAGGGGCAGGAGTAGGTGATTAAGGAAGATTTGTTCAAAGAGATCTGAGCTGTGAGCCCCATTTCCTAACCTCTAGTCATTTCTTTCCACCGAGATGCCCAGTAATGAGGGTGAGTTTCTGACTCTTGAAAGTGCCCTGCAAAAGGAAGTATCAACCTAATCACAGCAGGATCAGACAAGTGACAATTTCCTTGATGCCTTCTCTATTCCCTCCTCCTGATCTAATCTCAGAGGAGCCAGAAAAAAGTGACTCAACTGGAGGCACAGGTTCAGTGGCTGGCAATGAACCCAAGTAGAAACCAACAGGAAAAAAAGCAGAAAGTGACCACGCTTTCATCCCCACCTGCAGGTTTCCTGTTTGCATCAAGACCAAACTGAAAAAGGAAGAAGCCATAATTTTAAGTTAAAAGTTTTGATTATCACTTTGGACAAACATATTAAGGCTGTGTTTTGACACCCAAGACTGTCCATAAAAGTCTTGGCATCTGACTGAGTTCACCCAAAAGCAGGAAAACAATTTGTCCCACAGACCATTTTAAAGGGAGACTAGAAGAAAAAAGTTAAGCTGCTTTATGGCTGTGACCCACAAGTCATGTTTGCTTAACTTTAGGGTTACATGAGATATATGAGACAAGCTATAATATAGGCAGCAACATGGGTTATACCTGAAGTATACAGAACAGTAGAAGATGCAAAAAGATAAGGATTAAAGTGTGTACTATTATGGGGAGGAAAACATTTATCCAGTCACACAGAACCTCGGCATCAGACCTGAGACTAGAGTATAAGCCCCCATCCCCAGAGGCCTTGCCAGGGCTGCTGAGAGCTGTGGCCAGTGACCATGGCTGCTCCTCCACAGGGCCCACTGCAGCTGCTGCACGACGATAGAAGCCTGGCATGTCCTCGGTGTCAGAGAGATGGAGGGGCAGGCAAACACAAGGGAAAACAAACACAAACAAGAAACATATGCAGAAATGGATATCCAACTGAATGCTAATTATGGTGTTAAAAAGTAGATCAGATTTAGGAATCATTTTTGTTAACCTGCACTTCCCTTTAACCAAAAAGGCTCACAGGAAGTATGAAGAGTTCTCCATTTGTCTTAAGCTCCCTGACCCCTCAAAGAACCTTACATTTTGATCAAGTGAGAGAGATGAGGTTAGGGCCTTGTTCTTTCTAAGTTGTGAGCAAATAATTGGGTCAGTGAGCAGACAAGATTGTGAAGACAGAGCCTTTTCAGACTTCAGAGTGAAATAGGACAGTAACCCTGAGGACCTCAAGACACCAAGCCCACCCCAGCAGTCCTGGCCCACGGGACCCACACAGAGGAGGACCCTGGGTGAGAACCTGCAGAAATCACAGGCTTACCATTATAAAGGCCCTTAGAGCAAAATGTGTATAAGACTCAGAACACAGTAGTTGCTCCATACATGAGCAGTGATTTTTCTTACTATTACAAGACGACTCCAGTTCTGAACTTATCCCTTATATGGAGTTGCTACTTAACCTCTGTGCTTCATGTAGCTCCCACATCTATCAAATAGGGGCAACCACCCCACAGGATTGTTGAAGATAAGATAGGTTTGCTCTTAGGAAGAAAAGCTATGGCAAACCTAGATAGCATATTAAAAAGAAGAGACATGACATTACCAACAAAGGTCCATATAGTCAAAGCTACGTTTTTTCCAGTAGTCATGTATGGATGTGAGAATTGGACCATAATGAAAGCTGAGAGCCAAAGAATTGATGCTTTTGAACTGTGGTGTTGGAGAAAACTCTTGAGAATCCCTTGAACTGCAAGGAGATCAAACCAGTCAATCCTAAGGAAATCAATCCTGAATGTTCATTGGAAGGGTTAATGTTGAAGCTGAAGCTCCAATACTTTGGCCACCTGAGGCAAAGAACTGACTCATTGGAAAAGACCTTGATACTTGGAAAGATTGAAGGCAGGAGCAGAAGGGAACGACAGAGGATGAGATGGTTGGATGGCATCATTGACTCAATGGAGATGAGTTGGAGCAAGCTCTGAGAACTGGTGATGGACAGGGAAGCCTGGAGAGCTGCAGTCCATGGGGTTGCAAAGAGTTGGACACGACTGAGTGACTGAACTGAACTGAACAAACACCAAGTGAACCAAGAAATAGAAAATGAAGCTAAAGTAAGCCTGGTTCCTCTGTCTACATCTCTCTCTCTGGACCCAAATATCCCTTTGTTTCTGCTTCTCTATGTATGTCATTTTTCTCCTTTACCTTAGATTTGTCTTTCCCTACTTTTCTACCCAAATCTTACCAAACAGTCAACCCAGTGCCCCACATACCCATACTCTCAGTTAACATTCATCTCTGTCTCTAGGTGTAGTGGGTTAAATGGTAACTCTAAAAGGATGTGCCTGTGTCCTAAAATCCAGACCCTGTGGATGATACCTTACTTAGAAAAACAGTCTTCGCAGTTGTAATTAAGTAAAGCGTCTCAAGATGAGATTATCCTCAGTTATCCAGGTGGACCCTTAAATCCACTGACTTTGTAAAAGAGAGAATAGGAGAAGACACAGACACATAAAGGGGAAGCAGCAGTGAGACCACAAAAGCAAAGCCTGAAGAAATGTGGCCAAGGAAGCCAAGGGCCACCAACAGCCATCAGACACTGGAAGGGGCAAGGAAGAATTCTCTCCAGAGCTGCCAGAGCAAGTGCAGCCCTGTCTATGTCTTGACTTCAGACTTCTGGCCTCCAGCCTGTGAGAGAATTATTTCTATTGCAGGAAGCCAGCTGGTTATTGGTGGTTTGTTGCAGCAGCCATAAGAAACAACTACACTAAGTTTTCATTCCAAACCCCTGGGAGAGAAAATCTCACTGGTTGAGGCTAACTCACAAACAACAACATATCCACTGAGCCCGTTCACTGCTGCCAGAGAGCTGGGTCACACTGGAAGAACATGACTGCCAGGGCCACTCCTGTGTGGAGGGTGGCTGTCAGTTCTCCAGAAGAGAAGGGGGGCTGGGCAGAAAGCCATTTACTACATGCGAGTTCTCCAAACATCCAGGTGCCAGACTTCGTTTTCCAAATCTTTTTCCCTTCATCTCCACATCTTGTTCATTGACTATTTTTGGACCAGCTCTCCCTGCCTTCAATTTTTCACTTCTCAGTTCAGTTCAGTTCAGTCGCTCAGTCGTGTCCGACTCTTTGCGACCCCAAGAATCGCAGCACACCAGGCCTCCCTGTCCATCACCAACTCCCGGAGTTTACTCAAACTCATGCCCATCGAGTCTGTGATGCCATCCAGCCATCTCTTCCTCTGTTGTCCCCTTCTCTTCCTGCCCCCAATCCCTCCCAGCATCAGGGTCTTTTCCAATGAGTCAACTCTTCGCATGAGGTGGCCAAAATATTGGAGTTTCAGCTTTAACATCAGTCCTTCCAATGAACACCCAGGATTGATCTCCTTCAGGATGGACTGGCTGAATCTCCTTGCAGTCCAAGGGACTCTCAAGAGTCTTCTCCAACACCACAATTCAAAAGCATCAATTCTTTGGTGTTCAGCTTTCTTCACAGTCCAGCTCTCACATCCACACATGACCACTGGAAAAACTACAATCTTGACTAGACAGACACTTGCTGGCAAAGTAATGTCTCTGCTTTTTAATATGCTGTCTAGGTTGGTCATAACTTTCCTTCCAAGGAGTAAGTGTCTTTTAATTTCATGGCTGCAATCACCATCTGCAGTGATTTTGGAGCCCCAAAAAATAAAGTCTGACACTGCTTCCACTGTTTCCCCTCTGCAAATCTTCCCACTTCTAACTCCCCTGCCACCACTCTATCTCAAGCCAGTATCATATCTTGCCTGGTTTGCTGCCACAGTACTTGCTGAGTTTCAAGTCAACTCAAAAAGCATATACTGAGGCACCTCAGGTGCCACCGTCAACTCAGAGGGATGTCTCAGGTTATTTTAAATCGTCATGGAAATCATAGCAACATTTGTCAGAAACTACTAGCTTGAGGTACTTCAGTTTTGATATTAGTTTATTTTACTGTTTCCAAAGACCAAATCTTTTCAAAGGTGGTTTTTAGTAATTGCTGTGATGAAAGCAAGCACCACTTGAAAATCAGTGTGTAGCAGAAAATAAGACTGGTGGTGGCCGACATGATTCCAAGGCTTGAGAAGGCGTGCAGTGTTCAACAAGCACTAAATTGTTAGAACAGAAGTGCTTATTAAGCTATTTGGATGTGTTTACTTAATAAATGGAGTTGTTAGTTATTCCTTTTGGCCTAGGCATGCTGTGAAACAACTACTAAGACACCAAAATATTGCTCACTTTTCATTCTTATTTTACCAAGAGTAGGAGATGGAACCAACTCCCATTTCAAAGATGAGCCAAGCATCATTAATGCCCCTGGAGAAGGCTAGCTGGATTCTTCTGAATAGACTGACTTTCTGAGACTGTCTATTGGTCACTTAGGAAGTATTTGTTTCCTCTTATGGGACTGTCTAGTATGTTCAAGTCAACTCAGAAAGCATATAATGAGCGTTAAGAAAAAAAATCATGAGACTGAGGAAACCTAGGTTTGAGACTCAGTTCTATCACCTATTACCTTCATGTCCTGAGGCCAGCGGCTTCATCTTTCTGAACCTCGGTTTCTACAGCTATTAAAGGGTGTAATGTAGTCACTTAAAAAAAAAAAAAGTATTTATGAGCCTACTCTGTGTTCATCATTTTTCTATACTGTGAAGCAATGTTCTCAATGTTTTATTTCATTATGCTCCTCTAAGTGAAAGTAAAAGTCGCTCAGTCATGTCTGACTCTTTGCGACCCCACGGACTGCACAGTCCAGGGAATTCTCCAGGCCAGAATACTGGAGCGGGTAGCCTTTCCCTTCTCCAGGGGATCTTCCCAACCCAGGGATCGAATCCAGGTCTCCTGCTTGGCAGGTGGATTCTTTACCAGCTGAGCCACAAGGGAAGCCCTTGCTCCTCTAAGGAGACTTTTTTGGTCCTAATTCTACCTCCCAAGTTTGAATGCCATATATATACTGCATATTTGTGTACTACACATAAATCTATGCTATATACATAAGAAGAGTGAGATAATTGACTCCTCAAGAGTGAGATAATTTTGCCCCCTGGGGATAATATCATCCGTGTTGAGAATATACACCCTAAGGGAAGAGAGGATATTTCTGCTGTCACAAAACCTGTATTCTAGCATGAGAAGTTGGACAAGAAATAAACAAACAAATAAATGTGTCAGATGTGAAAAGTGCTTGAAACAGTACAACAGGGTGCTCTGCTGGAGAATGACTGAGGGGATAAGCCAGAGGCCTCTGAAGAGGCAACTCCAGGGGTAAGATCTGAATGACAACAGGGGCAGTCAGGCCTCTCCACAGGAGGGACCTCTAGTGTGTGGTCCTCTGCTGGGCACCAGCTGGGTGAGTGGCAGCAGAAGGGCGGAGAACACCGGAGACTGGTTTTCGAGACTGAGTTATACAGCAGAGAAAAACATCTTGGAAATAGTAAGTTGCTGAATGAATGGGAGGGATTATTATGTGCAAAGGAATGCTTTCAGGCATTATTTAGGCAGAAAATGACTAAGCCCTGGCCCCTGCTATCAAAAGAGTTGTTTTTGAAAAACAGATGAAGAAGCTGGGTTCTGGTAAAAGGTTTAAACAACCAAAGATATGAGATATATATCTATCTAGATATAGAGAACTAGAAGAGACAGAAACATTAGAAGTAAACAGATGGTACCCAACATTTCAGAAGTGCTTACTATGTGCTTCTGTGCAGAATGCTTTATACACAAACTCTCGCAGTCCCATCGGGTTATTCTATTTCATTTCACAAGTGAGGAACAGAAGCTCACAAAGCATAAGTGACTTGCCCCAAATCACACAGGTAGTAAATGGCAGGACTTAGGTCTGTCTGACTTGGGTCTAAGGTCTTAACCAAGATGACACAACTCCCAGTTTCCCCTCCGGTTCTTTGTGGCATGCCATCTCCCATGCCTGCCCCTCTGATATCAGTGATTTATAGTTATTCAGTTAGTAGAACTGAACTTCTCCTGCTAGAACATCAGACTCAACTCAACAATTAAAAGACTAATTACTCTGCTATTACAGGACCTTGGAATAAAAAACTGTCCACACCATGTTTAATCACCCACTGTTTTTTGCTTGTAGGGGAGAAATATATCTTATCGCAGGTCCTGAGGATGACTTCATGCCCTTAGTAAATACAGTCAATGTCTGGGTTGGAAGCAAATTTAAAATCAGATTTTCTTCTATCTCGGACCTCCTAAAAACGCAAATCCAAGAACGGTCAACAGAAATATAGTGCTAGTGATTAACTGTCAAGAGGAGACCCAAAGACCAACACTTGTCAAGAGAAGAAAATAGACACTTGCTGTGTCTGTAGGCCATGAGACATAATTGAAGAAATAGTAGATGAGAAACCCCAGGATCTAGGACCGATTCATGATATGGAAGTGTCATGTGGCTCTGGAAAAGTGTGTGGTAGAGAAGATCTATAGTTTAAAAGAGGTGGAGCCAGAGCTAGTCTGTGAAAGATTCCTCCCATCACTGGGCATGGGCAATCAATTGTAAGCAGAGCTTTTGCTTCTTGTCAATATCCTGGCAAAGTAAAAATCATCTCCTGATTGGCCTCCAACTAATAAAATAATACTTTAAAAAAAATAAATAAATAAAAATCATCTCCTATTAGGAAAACAGTTGATAATGCAGTTACACAATTAGAGATGCACTATTTTTTTTTCCTTTCTTTGATGAAAATCTCACAAAATAGAATTCCTGTTTTTGTAGGATCCAGAGGTATAGCAGTACAACAAAGAGTGGATATGTCTGTGTGTGAGATAGCAAACAGATACGTAAGCAACTATCAATAGTAAACATACCAGTTTACATTAGACATGCCAGAGGGGGAAAAAAGAACAACTATCTATTCCCTCTAAAAAATTATACTATAAAATCACTGGGAGAGAAGGGACATAGACAAGCAAATATTAATGTACAACACGTCATAAAATAAATAGCACTGTAAAATTCATAAAAACATTCAACAAACACAAGAGTGGTTAAGAAGAGCATGACGATGGTTGGCTGCAGTTGTCTTGAAACTTTTAAGAGAGGTTGAATTTAAAGTGGCTGTTGAAAGACAAGTAAAATTCTGATTCACTTACTAATAGGTTCTTTGATGGATTCATCAAACATTGTATTGAATCCTCAATCTAGAACAGATCATGCCTAAAGCAACCTAAACTGTCCATCAACAACGGAAAGGAAATATTATACAACAGAATATTACTCAGCCATAAAAAGGGATGAAATCGTGCCACTTGCAGAGATGTGGAAGAACCTAGAGACTGTCATACAAAGTGAAGTAAGTCAGAAAGAGAAAAACAAACATTGTATATTAATAATATAGCTTATATGTGGAATCTAGAAAATGGTACAGATGAACTTATTTTCTTTCTTTTTTTTTCCATTTATTTTTATTAGTTGGAGGCTAATTACTTTACAATATTGTAGTGGTTTTTGCCATAGATTGACATGAATCAGCCATAGATTTACATGTATTCCCCATCCCGATCCCCCCTCCTGCCTCCCTCCCCACCCCATCCCTCTGGGTCTTCCCAGTGCACCAGCCCTGAGCACTTGTCTCATGCATCCAACCTGGCCTGGTGATCTGTTTCACCCTTGATAATATACATGTTTCGATGCTGTTCTCTCAAAACATCCCACCCTCGCCTTCTCCCACAGAGTCCAAAAGTCTGTTCTGTACATCTGTGTCTCTTTGAGATGAACTTATTTTCAAAGCAGAAACAGATCCAGATGTAGAGAACAAAGATATGGATATCAAGGGGAGAAGGGGAGGTGGGATGAATAGGGAGATTGGGATTTGACACATATCCATTACTATGTATAAAATAGATTACTAATGAGAACCTACTGTATAGCTCGGGGAACTCCACTCAATGCTCTGTGGTGACCTAAATGGGCAGGAAATCCAAAAAAGAGGGGATATACGTATACATGTAACTGATTCACTTCGCTGTATGGCAGAAACCAATCCAACATTGTAAAGACCATTACACGCCAATAAAAATTCTTTAAAAATTTTGTTCTGATAATTATATTCTTTTACTGAACAGAAAGGAATGTATAAGAACTCATACATTCATTCATTTAAGCCCAAATTTCTCAAGCACCTAAGTATCCAAGACTGTATCAATTGTGTCTGATACTAGGGACAAGAGAGGAAAATTCTCAGGGGTTAATTTTCCAGCTAGACTAAACATCATAGGGTACACCCTCCAGGCTACTGACAAGAAGGGAAAGGAGCCACAAGGAGGCAGACACTGAGCCAGTGGTCTTTCGTTAGCTGTCCAGGCTAACTCTTGGGAAGAAACAAGACAAGAAAGCCCAATTAGAAGTACCCGTTGCCCTTGTCTTCTCATTAGACCAACTCTGAGGCTTCAGAGAGCCCTTAGCCCCAGGCCTCATTAGGAAAGCAGATGGCCATATCAGAGGGGTTAATAGCAGCCAAGGATGACCCTGACATGACTTGGTCCTAGCTGCTGACCGTCTGGAAATGGTTATGACTTTGAAAACTGAGGGCAAAAACTTTTGGTGGGGAATGAACAACAAGGTAAAATCTAAAAGTATGCTAGAATTTAAGGAGAT
This sequence comes from Muntiacus reevesi, assembly GCF_963930625.1. NCBI lineage: Eukaryota > Metazoa > Chordata > Mammalia > Artiodactyla > Cervidae > Muntiacus > Muntiacus reevesi. The sequence continues at coordinate 252,073,640 of NC_089250.1, read as the reverse complement.
AATCCACCTACAGAAACAGGAGAAACAAAAATTTAAAAGAGTAGTAGCAACATGGCTGACTATTTATATAATCAAATATTACACGCCTACACTAACAAAGGTAGTCATGGCATGGATAATACACCAAAAATTAGTATTTTGAAATATCCTTAGCTATTCTACTAATGTGGACAAAACCTAGTAGAGGAACATGACTGACATATACATGGTGGAGAGTGATGTGTGTGTTGTGTGTTTCTTGAGAGCCAAAATGAAGATGAGGACATTGAGTCTAAGTCTACATGGATTAAGTGAAATTATTAATATATGATGTGTTCTATGTGTTCTTCCTGTTTCTCACCAACTGTCCTGGTCTGTCAGTGTCTGCACACCACCACCTAAACTCTTAATAAACAGCCCTTACCTCTGTTGCTGGCAACACAGTTATCAAAAGCATGTGAGACTGAAGGACTCTATACTGTGGACAAATGGGATCCCCAAAGAGTGCAAAAACACTGGTGGTTTGGTTACAGTTTTTGCTCTTATCGGGTAAGCTGTGGTTGTTTCCCATCCCAGAATCACAGTGTTTGTTCCACTCTCATAAAACAGTTTCATTATTTAGGAGGTCAGGAAATGAAAAGTTTCCAAACCAGTGGTGACAATTTCTGCACAATCTCTTCCTTTCCCCATAACAGAGCTGCAAACAGCTCAACATGCCTAAATATGCAAAAATAGCAATGACCTTCCCGACTGATTAATCCAATGACTTATCCAAAGTCTTGGGTGTGAGCATTCTCAGACCCGTGGCCCCTGCTTTCCCCATTCTTCTTTCTGCATCTCTGTTAGCCTTCTCTGTCTAGTGTTGGGCACAAAAGTGGTCCCTGACCTAGATGGCCTTACGCATTCCTCAGCAGACTGCCCAAGAGACTTTCACAAATTCCTTGTGCACTTTAAATTTTAATAATGAAGACTGTAGACTTACATAAATAATTTGCAAACAGAATTTGAAAGCTAATTTCTTTTGCTCATTAAAATTTAGGATAGCCATATTATACAATCAAGCATAATAGACTCAGTTCACATCTTGTGACATGGACAACTGGCTCTCCCAGGCAGGAAATAATTTAATTTACATATAAACCCCATTCCCACAGTGTGACAAAAGCTCTCTGTGGTAAAGAAGTTTGAAGTACTTGAAGTTAAGTCAGTGCATTTAGAAAGGGTTTGTGACTGAAGTGCAAAACAAAGAGTAGAGACGCTAATACCTTGACTGCAGCTCTGGGAGAAACCCCAAACCACTCCTGCCCCACAGAAACTGTGAGACAACAGATGCTGTGGTTTTCAGCCACAAAAAAAGAAAAGGAAAAGGAAAACGAGTGGATGTTTTGTTAAACACCCACATACACTTCTGGGAAAGGATATTTTCTCCTCACCTTATTTTCCCCTCTCATCTTTTCTAACTTGATACAAACTATGCAGCAAATGAACTGGTCCTATTCATTCTAGACTTGAAGCCATGTACATAGCTCTTTTTCCCAGCTAAAGCTAAAGTCATGACCGGGAGCAGTACACATACCCAGGGAGGTGTGCACATCACTTGTGCATGCACACACGTGCATGTGCATGCATGCACATACATGCACATATCATTTCATTTATTTTTTGGGGGGGTTTAAGAAAACACCCATTTATTTTGAGATAAATAAATTCTCCAAAACCATTAAACATAGAATAATGGAACTAATATTTAATATGGGAAATGAGGTCATGTGGAGCTAGCCCCAGAAAAGCCTTGAATTCCACATCAAGAAATTTAAACATTATTAAATTGATAAAGCCATTATGGAAGACAGTACGGAGATTCCTTAAAAAACTAGGAATAAAACCACCATATGACCCAGCAATCCCACTCCTAGGCATATGCCCTGAGGAAACCAAAATTGAAAAAGACACACGTATCCCACTGTTCATTGCAGCACTATTTACAATAGCTAGAACATGGAAGCAACCTAGATGTCCATCGACAGATGAATAAATAAAGAAGTTGTGGTACATATACACAATAGAATATTATTCAGCCATAAAAAGGAATGCAATTGAGTCAGTTCTAATGAGGTGGATGAACCTAGAGCCTATTATACAGAGTGAAGTAAGTCAGAAAGAGAAAAATAAATATCGTATACTAACACATATATACAGAATCTAGAAAGATGGTACTGAAGAATTTATTTGCAGGGCAGCAATGAAGAAACAGACAGAGAAAACACATCTATGGACATGGGGATGGGGGAGGACAGGGTGAGATGTATGGAAAGAGTAACATGGAAACTTACATTACCATATGTAAAGTAGATAGTCATCGGGAATTTGCTGAATGGCTCAGGAAACTCAAACAGGGGCTCTGTATCAACCTAGAGGGGTAGGAGAGGAAGGGAGATGGGAGGGAGGTTCAAAAGGGAGGGGATATGTGTATACCTATGGGTGATTCATGTTGAGGTTTGACAGAAAACAACAAAATTCTGTAAAGCAATTATCATTCAATGTAAAAATAAATAAATTTTTTTAAAAAAGAAATTTAAACATAGTGTGTGTGTGATGGAATACCATTTTGAGATTTCTAAAGATGGGGTTGATGTTGAACCAACAGTTAACTGATAGGAAGAAGGAAGTGAAGAGGAAAGGAAGTGCAATCAGAAAGACTAGTTAGGGAACTGTGGCTACAGTTTATGGAAAAAATAACACAGTTAACCAGAGATCACTTGAATCAGATAAGGGGGAAAGTACACAGCTACTGGGGTAGACACACGTTAGTAATTGATGGCTAGTCAGGTGGAAGATGGAGAAGAAACAGTAGATGCAGTTTCCAGTCTTCGTGACTGTGTGTGTGATGAGGGCATTAATTGTGTTAGAAAATACAGAAGAGAACACAAGTTTGAGGAGAAGGAAGGGTAATTATAAGCTCACATTTTTAAAAGTTTGCTTATACTACTGTTATGACATGATGAAAATGACACTTCACCTGTGATCTTCCTCCTCAAATTCCATAACTCCAGTCTAAAGATGAGAAAAACATCTGACAAATTCCAATTGAGGGACATCTACAATATACATGGCCATGCATGAATGGTCAGTGGCTCAGTCATGTCCAACTCTTTGCAACCCCCATGGACTGTAGCCCACTAGTCTCCTCTGTCCATGGAATCTTCCAGGCAAGAATATTGGAGCAGGTTGCCATTTCTGCCCCATATACATGGCCAGGGTTTCTCAAAACTGTCAAGATCATCTAAAACAAAGTCTGAAAAACTGTCAAAGTAGAGAAAAGCCCACGTAAACAGGATTACTAAATTTAATAGGTGGCATGCTGGAACAGAAAAGGTCATTAGGTAAAAACTTAAGGAAATCTGAGTAAGTGATACACTTTAGCTTATTGTTCTAAAAAATAAAATTTGTTCAAAGTTTGCTTATTAAACTTTAATTAAAGTTAGCATTTGATATTTCTAACCCATCACAGGAGCAAGGGGCCCAGGCAACCAGTAAGTTCTTGTTCCCCACCCACAAATACTTCATTACATTAGATCTCATCCCTGATGACTCTGTCACCTTCCCACCATCCACCTGAATGAGAAAACTGAGATGGAGGACAGAAACTCATCACCTACCCTTAGAAGCTAGACTTTCTGGTACAGTGCGGTACATGTTTGCTCAGTCTTGTTGAATTCTTTGCAATCCCATGAACTGCAGCCCGCTAGGCTCCTTTGTCCATGAGATTTCCTAGGCAATAATACGGGACTGGGTTGACATTTCCTTCTCCAGGGAATCTTCCCCACCCATGGATCAAACCCACATCTCTAGCATCTCCTGCATTGCCAAGCAGATTCTTTACCATTGTGTGAAGACTTTCTAGTACTAATGCTGAAATTCAGAAAGGGTATATATGGGTGAGATAGCAATGTGACAAGAGAGGGCAAAGCAGGCCAGAGAAGAGCACTTCATTTTCCAGTGGCTGTGTTCAGGTTGCAAACACACCATGATCACATACCTTAAACCTCTGTGCTTTTGGATTTCATCCAACAGACGTTTACTGAATGGTTAGACAGGCTGTGTACTGTTAGGTGTGAGCCACATGGGGAGGAATATGCCACAGCTCCTGCCTGTAAGAAGACCACAGTCTATACCAGAGATAGGATGGCAAATGACGATAATACATTGTCAGAAGAGGGGTGTTAGAATTGGGAAGAAAAATCATTTGGGATGTGGATGAGGAGTTAACAATGAATTTTACTTAGGGAGATGGTAATGGAGAGTCACACCAAAGACAGAGCTTAATACTGGGGCTTCAGAGCAGCATTTGCAAAGACATGGCCACATTCAACTGTATGGTGTACTTGAGGAAGTGGCAGCCAGAGTTTCAGATACGGACTTTCTCCCTGTGGTCTGTGAGAAAGAACAATCAGGGAGGAGAAGGGCTGGAGTGAGGGAGACCAGGTAAGAAGCTACTGTAATGATTCTAGCTGGAGATGAAGAAATTCTACAATCAGGAAGAGATATAAAAATGTGCTCAACCCTCCTACCTTCTCATTCTTCTAGCAATATTCAAGCAAAAGAACCTGAGTCCCTGATGTCTTCTGCTCTTGGCAATGCAGGAAGGCCTGATATTTGTTTCTCGAGCAGCTGATGGCTAGACGTTGGCCTCCTCTCATTAGAGAACCCTGAGGTGCAGGCCCATGCCTATTTCAGAATTCACCAAGGAACTACACACGCACCCCCACCATCTGCTAAGTAACCCTCCCTTTCTTCCCAGTACTAGTCCTCTCAGCTCTGGCTGTTAGAAGGGGGCCATGCTTACAGTATGCTGGGGAGCAATTTGGAATAGCTTCAAAAGCTGCAGAGATTTCCATCTATCTCTTTTGTTTCTAGGAAAATGTGGTCAAGGCCATGAAATGCAGGCTTCTTTTTCCCTTGAAGGTGGGTGAAGATAACCTGTGACAGACTCTTTACTTAGAAGTCACATGGCCTCATGAAACCTCAAGTTTGGCTTAAATTTTCAGTTTTTGTCAGTTGATACAGCTCAAAGACCTCAAACTCTGTGACCAGGAATGGTGGCTCCTGTTGGGATGCAGGCCCTGCAGCTTTGCTCTCCTGGTGCTGAGGAGTGGCACACGGTGGGAGAGTGAAGGGCACAGACTCTGCAGCACACAGACTTGGCTTGGAATCCTAATTCCATCACATACCCATGATGTGACCTCAGTCAGCCAGTTAACCTCCATATCTGTCTCCCCACTTGTAATAATGGACACAACAAGAGTACGCATTATGAGGGCTGTTGTGAGGATTACACTCTAGGTGAAGCGCCAATACACAGCCTGTGACATGGTGACCAAAATTAGCTGGTAGATGCCTTTTGCAGGGCCCACGTGTACCAGTTCCACCCTGTGCCTCTGGGTGTGTTATACTGAAGCAGCACACACACCAAGTACCTGCTGATTACACAGCCAGAGGTTGGGGGTAGTGGTGTGTAGTGGTTAAGGGCTGGAACTCAACTGCCAGGGTTTGAATCCCACTTTTGAGTTGCGTGGACCTTAGGCAATAACTTACTCTCTGTGTGCTCAGTTCTCTCACCTGTAAAATGGAATTAACAACAATAACTACCTCATAAAGTTACTTTGAGGAGCAAATGAGATTCACCCATTGCGCTGCACATAGTTAGAGTTCATTCACTCTCGTTGCTGTGTACTAAACCCCTTTGCAAATATTCTATGATTTATTTACCCTCCTACTCTTGATGAAGATTTCAGCTGTTTCCACTTGGGGGCTATCATAAAAGTGCTGCTACAAAAATTCTTGTACATTTCTTTTGGTGAAACCATGCATACACTTCTGGTTCAAGTGGAATTTCTGGGTCAAAGGGTATCAGTTTTAGCAGATATCGCCAATCAGTTTTCCAAAGTGGTTGTTCCAATTTAAATCCCTGCTAGCAGTGTATGAGAGTTCAGTTGCTTCACATCCTCACTAACAACTTTGTGACATTTTCATTTCAGACGTTCTAGTGGATTTACAGAGCTATCACACTATAGTTTCAATTTGCGTTTTCCAGGTTATATACCTTTCCATATATACATTAAACACCAAGTCATGGATAGAGGAGCCTGGCAGTCTACAGTCCACAGGGTCAAAAAGAGTCAGACATGATTTAGTGACTAAACAACAACTAGCATATAGCAAGCATGCAATAAATGCTAGCTATTATTGCTATTATTATTATTATTCTGTGATCACGAAAGCACAACTTTTCAAACAGAGGCATTGGCACAGACTTCTAGAAGTTTCTAGACATTTTATACTCTCTTGACCCATCGTTTATCTTCCGTGGGTGCCTCTTCCTATGCCTCCCACTTCTCTTGACTAATTTCTCTAACAGTAACACACCTTGTTTCTCCCCCAGTCCAGACATACAAAGTAGGAGGAACTGGAGACCAAGTGAGACTTCTGACCTCTGATATACACAGGTTCCCACCCCTGCTCAGGTGTGTCAATTCCAAGAAGACCAAAAAGAACATTTAACTCAGAGACTCCGGGCCACCCAGAGTCTCATCCACCTGACCTCACTTCCCTCTAGCTCCTTCCTGATGAATGGTTTTGACAACTTTCTTATGATCACATCCAAGTCAGAAGTGAATCTTTAATGCCTACTGTTAAGATGCATCACTTGTTTCTAAGTTGCACACTTGATTCCCCTCACATAGCCAGGATCCTGAGGGGGTTGTTAATGCATAAAGCCACATACCTTAGGGGAAAATTCCATAATGTCCCTCAAACAAGAAGATAGTTAAGTTCTAACCTCAGTTTAGGCTTTACTGGTAAGCTCCAGGAGAGAAGGAAAAAATGACATTGTATAATTGGGGGTGGAGTTGCATCTTAACAAGATTTTAGGAAAGAGGAAAAAAGGAAGGCAGCTTAATAATTCCCAAATCAGGTCAAATTTTTTTGCTTATGTTCATATAAAATATTCTTCACTCTGTAACATAATGGACATGATGTTATTCTCTAATTAGCTGGGTAAGAGGCTTCCTCTTAGATGAGACTCACCTTTCTTGGTGTACCCTATGGAATAAAAGGTGGGACCCCTGCCTCCAATGACCTTGTGAGGCAGAAATACTCTGGGTAAAATAAGAGAATAAACTTGCTACTTGGTTGAAAGGAACAGAAAGAAAGAGAAGGATGCTAAAACACCAAAAAAAAAAAAAAAAAAAAAAAAACTGGTTAAAGGCTGTTCATTGGAATATGTGCACCTTAAGTCTTCAGGAAAGGTGGTTATTTCATTAAATTCATAGTGCCAAGTGAATCTTCTGTGGAAATTCATGAAGGAACTGAGATTTGTATGTAGGTCCTCCTGGGACAAAATTGAGAAAGCCTCTATAAAAGAATCACAACAAGGTGGAAAAAAAAAAAAATAAGCAAGAGTTCTGGACTCAGTCAAGCTCAGAATAACCAACTTGTTGCAATTTGTGTAGGACTTCTCCAATGTTAGCATTGGAAAGCTCCCATTCCAGGAACTCCCTCTCTCCCAGGCAAACTATTAACCAGGCTGGAAAATTGAGGATTTGAATTAAGTTTACCTAAATTTCCTAAGACCAGGGAGGTCCCATCTGACAAATTAATTATAATTAAAATAGCACGTATACTGTTCAGCTTTTGCTTTCTAAGTATGATCTCTTGCTATACAAAAACATATGCACAGAAACACAAACACCAAAAGTACATGCTAAAATTAAAATAAACAACTCCTAACAAGCTAAATCCCTTTCTGATCAATAATTTATATATTTCTCACCATGTTACTTAAGAGTTTGCACTTCTTTGTGCATGGAGAAAGATCCATCACTTTGCCTCCGCTCCTGCTTTAAGCGCCCTAAATCAGCGGCCTTCCCATTGGAAGACCTTTGTTCTGATCCAATACTTTTGATGGGAAGAGAACAAGCAGCAGAGCAAGAGCCTCCCTCTGTAATTCCTCTCATCCCTTTTCTTCTTCCCCCAACACGTACGCATGGAATATGGAAAAACTGACCTAGGAAGGACTTGTTTTCAAGAGGCTAGGCACAATGATCTCCTGAGCTAAAATTGATTATGTTTTCAATAAGTTTAACTCAGACTTTCAATTTTTGTAGTCTTAGAAACCAGGAGAAATAATTTATTAAGAATGTGGTCTCATGTCTAAATACCACTCCTAACCTAGAATACAAATTCTAAGAGTCAAATCAGAACCTCATTTCAGGCTAGTGGGATCAGAAGGATAAAGCAGGATAACCTAGGTGCAATTTAAAGCAAGGCATGCCTGGATTTTAATTACAAACCTGGCAGTAACTGGCATCTAGCCTTCATCCTATTCTCCGTGAATGAGGGGTATGAGAGAATAAGAACAATCAAGAATTTGGACCTGAACATTTGTAGCAATCTGGATGGACCTAGAGATTATACTAAATGCAGTTAAATCAGTCAGAGAAAGACAAGTAACAGATGATAACACTTACATGTGAGATCTAAAATATGACACAAATGGACTTGCTTACAAAATAGAAACAGACTCACAGACATAGAAAACAAACTTACGGTTGCCAAAGGGGAAAGGGAGCAGAGGGATAAATTAGGAGTTTTGGATTAACAGATACAAACTACTATGTATAAAACAGGTAAACATGGTCCTACTGTACAGCATAGATAACTATGTAAATATCTTATAATATAGTGGAAAAGAATGTGAAATGGAATATATATGTAAAACTGGATTACTCACCTGTAGACCAGAAACAAAATACTGCAAGTTAACTATACTTTAATTTAAAAAAGAAAGAACTTGAGCTTGAAGAACTAAAAGGACGAGGGAGTGGCCAAGTGAGATGGCTATAGGCAGAGGAAGTTTAGGAGGAAAGATCAAGAGTTCCATATAGGATATGTCAAGGAGAGAGCTCTAAACTGGAAATGTAAGTTTAGGAGTTACTGATATACAGAGAGTATTTGAAGCTGTGACCAAATAACATCACCAAGGAAGTGATGGCACAGACAGAAATGTCTGTATGTCCAAGGTATGCCACAGGGGTGGGCAGAACAGTATCGCCTCCACGCTCCCTCTCCCCCTGCATCGATGCTCAGTCAGTTCACACAGCGGCAGGTGCTCATCCATGAGAAGCCAGTACTGCTGTCGGACAAAGAATTTCAGGTTTGGAGATAAAAGATGGACTCAGGCTCAGATCTGCCACCCAAAGGTACTACCTTAGGCAAATCATTTGATTTTGATGAGCTTGTTTCTTCACCTGTAAACTGAGAGAAAATATTATCTCCCTATAGAATATCTGTGAGTGTTAAGTTGAATAGAAATACTTTGTGAAATGCTTTACACTCTGCAAATTAGTATTATTTATCTCATAATCTTTGATAACTGAAGGGAGAAAATGCTGTGCTTCTATTAGTGATTACATATAAAGTTTAGGATGATATACATCAATGTTTAAAACCCATAACCCTTTAAAACATATATTTTGCCCTCAGCAACATTCAAAATACATGTACCCTTTGATGCAGCAATTCCAACTGTCCTACAGAAAATAACTGCACAAGGATAAAGATAAATGTGTTAGGTGCTGGAAATAATAATAAGATATTGGAATTACCATGTATCATTAATGGGTTGAGTAAATAAATCATTGTATATTCATACAGAAGAATACCAAGTGTTAAATGTAATGAGAAAATATATGTTTACTGACATGAAAAGATGCCCATGACATTTATGTAAAATAATAGCAAGCAAGTTGCAGACAATGCATATAGTATTAATCCAATTTGTTTTGCATTTCTATGTATTCATATTGCACATTTTGATACATGCATAGTAAAAAGCTAGAAGGATACAAACCACACTTGTTGAGAGCAGTCACTAGGGTCACTGTGTGTGGCTAAGGAGGTCATGCCCCTCTGAGGAATGTGACTAGCACAGCAGAGAATTACTTTCAATTTCTCCTTTTGATACTTTGGAACTCTTTGAAGTTAAAAGCAAAAGTTGTTTTAAAGACATACCGGAAACCAATCCCGGCATCCCGAGATCCTTAGGAGGGTGGCTGCATACATTCAAGACCAGAAAGTCTCTGTTGGGTTACTGGTCATATTTCAATTTGGCAGGCCATAGCCTTCCGTCCCACCAATGCATGGGGGTAACAGTGGAAGCAATACACTGAGGGGAAAACACTGATAGCAAAAGTAGGGCCATTTTAGAAAGGAAAATGGAAATGCAAATATATTCTGAAAACAGATGGTGTCTGGAAGAGAAAGTGTGTTTTGGCAACAAGAAAGGAAAATCACAGGGGGAAGAGAGAAAACTAGTAAAAGAGAAACAGCCAAAGGAGGTGGTAATTAAGTGCGAAGCTGAAGATTTCCAAGGGATTTTTCAGCTTTGGCAAAAGCAGGCCTCTGGACAATTCTGCTGAAGTATATAGACACCATTTTATATTTTTTTTTATTTATAAGTATTCCAAGAGAGCAGTAAGCCTGAACCATGATATCCTGACACTAGTTTGTCACCAGTGTTTCCAGTACTGAAGTTTTCAAATAATGTACTTCTCGCTACAGTTTTAAAAGGGACCCAAAGTTAGCTCTCACACAGTATCATCCTAATACACTGCACATGGTGTGAGACAAAGCCTTGAGTCACGGCCAGTGTTGAGGGGGTGGTGTGTGATCCACGGGCTGCCTACTTTGGCCACCTGATGCGAAGAGCCAGCTCAGAGGAAAAGACCCTGACGCTGGAAAGATTGAGGGCAGGAGGAGATGGGGATGGCAGAGGATGAGATGGTCGGACAGCACTGCCAACTCAATGGACATGAGTTTGAGCAAACTCCAGGAGATAGTGAAGGACAGGGAAGCCTGGTGTGCTGAAGTCCATGGGGTCACAAAGTGTCAGACACAACTTAGCAAATGAACCACAACAATCTGTCTCACCACCTCCTAACACTGTTGCTATTCTTCTCTGGGCTCTGGAGGTCCCCATGGGTCACTGGCTGGGCAGGGGGACAACCATCCATTGAGAGATGCACGACAATCAGGAGTCATGCCACATCCTACCTCATTTATAGTACGAACAAAGGCACAAGCACCTCAAATGTCCAATAACAAAGAGATTAATTGATGAATTATTCTGCACTAAATTGCTTGCTGTCACAGCTGCTCAGGATATCAAAGAGCACCCAGGAACTATGACTGTTCTAGCAGGGAACAGCTGCCAGGGCCAGAGGCCAGCTCCCCTACCCAGTGAGGGAAGGAAGTCCTTATGTCTGTATTGACCCCTCCTGCTATACCAGTGACAGTTCACAGACAGGATTACAAAGAAGAGGTTTTGCAGTTGGTCCCAAGCAATTATTTAATGTCACAAAAAGCTGAGCCAAAGCCAAGAATATATTCAGTTCAGTTCAGTCGCTCAGTCACGTCCCACTCTTTATGACCCCATGAATTGCAGCACACCAGGCCTCCCTGTCCATCACCAACTCCTGAAGCTTACTCAAACTCATGTCCATCAAGTTGGTGATACCATCCAACCATCTCATCCTCTATCGTCCCCTTCTCCTCCCACCTTCAATCTTTCCCAGCACCTGAGTATTTTCAAATGAGTTCTTCACATCAGGTGGCTAAAGTATTTGAGTTCCAGCTTCAGCATCAGTCCTTCCAATGAAAATTCAGGATTGATTTCATTTAGGATGGACCGGTTGGATCTCCTTGCAGTCCAGGGGACTCTCAAGAGTCTTCTCCAACACCACAGTTCAAAACCATCAATTCTTCTGTGCTCAGCTTTCTTTATAGTCCAACTCTCACATCCATACGTGACCACTGGAAAAACCACAGCTTAGACTAGATGGACCTTTGTGGCAAAGTAATGTCTCTGCTTTTTAATATGCAGTCTAGGTTAGTCATAGCTTTTCTTCCAAGGAGCAAGCATCTTTTAATTTCATGGCTGCACTCACCATCTACAGTGACTTTGGAGCCCCCCAAAATAAAATCTCTCAGTGTTTTATCTATTTCCCCATCTATTTGCCATGAAGTGATAAGACCAGATGCCATGATCTTAGTTTTCTGAATGTTGAGTTTTAAGCCAGCTTTTTCACTCTCCTCTTTCACTTTCATCAAGAGGCTCTTCAGTTCTTCTCTTTCTGCCATAAAGGTGGTGTCATCTGCATATCTGAGGTTATTGGTATTTCTCCCAGCAATCTTAATTCCAGCTTGTGCTTTATCCAGTCCAGCATTTTTCATGAGGTACTCTGCATATAAGTTAAACAATCAGGGTGACAATACACAGCCTTGACATATTCGTTTTCCTATTTGGAACCAGTCTTTGTTCCATATCCAGTTCTAACTGCTGCTTCTTGACCTGCATACAGATTTCTCAGGAGGCAGGTCAGGTGGTCTGGTATTCCCATCTCTTTCAGAATTTTCCATAGTTTGTTGTGATCCACACAGTCAAAGGCTTTGGCACAGTCAATAAAGCAGAAGTAGATGTTTTTCTGGAACTCTCTTGTTTTTTCAATGACCCAGTGGATGCTGGGAATTTGATCTCTGGTTCCTCTGCCTTTTCTAAATCCAGCTTGAACATCTGGAAGTTCATGGTTCACGTATTGCTGAAGCCTGGCTTGGAGAATTTTGAGCACTACTTTGCTAGCACGTGAAATGAGTGCAATTGTGTGGTAGTTTGACATTCTTTGGCATTGGCTTTCTTTGGGATTGGAATGAAAACTGACCTTTTCTGGTCCTGTAGCCACTGCTGAGTTTTCCAAATTTGCTGACATATTGAGTGCAGCACTTTCACAGCATTATCTTTTAGGATTTTAAATCCTTCAACTGGAATTCTATCACCTCCACTAGCTTTGTTCATAGTGATACTCCCTAAGGTCCACGTACATGACTTTGCATCCCAGGATATTTGGCCCTAGGTGAGTGATCACACCATTGTGATCATCTGGGTCATGAAGATCTTTTTTGTATAGTTCTTCTGTGTATTCTTGCCACCTCTTCTTAATATCTTCTGCTTCTGTTAGGTCATACCATTTCTGTCCTTTATTGTGCCCATCATTGCATGAAAAGTTCATTTTGTATCTCTAATTTTCTTGAAGAGATCTCTAGTCTTTCCCACTCTATTGTTTTCCTCTATTTCTTTGCACTGATCACTGAGGAAAGTTTTCTTGTCTCTCCTTGCTATTCAGATGGGTGTATCTTTCCCTTTTTCCTTTGCCTTTTGCTTCTCTTCTTTTCATAGCTATTTGTAAGGCGTCTTCAGACAACCATTTTACCATTTTGCATTTCCTTTTCTTGGGGATGTTCTTGATCCCTGTCTCCTGTACAATGTCACGAACCTCCATCCATAGTTCTTCAGGTGCTCTATCAGATCGAATCCCTTGAATCTATTTGTCACTTCCACTGTATAATCGTAAGGGATTTGATTTAGGTCATACCTGAATGGTCTAGCGGTTTTCCCTACTTTCTTCAATATAAGTCTGAATTTGGCAATAAGAAGTTCATGATCTGAGCCACAGTTAGCTCCCGGTGTTGTTTTTGCTGACTGTATAGAGCCTCTCCATCTTTGGTTGCAAAGAATATAATCAATCTGATTTCAGTGTTGACCATCTGGTGATGTCCATGTGTAGAGTCTTCTCTTGTGCTGTTGGAACAGGGTGCTTGCTATAACCAGTGCGTTCTCTTGGCAAAACTCTATTAGCCTTTGCCCTGCTTCATTCTGTACTCCAAGGCCAAATCTGCCTGTTACTCCAGGTATTTCTTGACTTCTTACTTTTGCATTTAAGTCCCCTATAATGAAAAGGACATCTTTTTTGTGTGTAAGTTCTAGAAGCTCTTGTAGGTCTTCATAGAATCATTCAACTTTGGCTTCTTCAGCATTACTGGTTGAGGCATAGACTTAGATTACTGAGATACTGAATGGTTTGCCTAGGGAATGAACAGAGATCATTCTGTCGTTTTTGAGATTCCATCCAAGTACTGCATTCCAGACTCTTTCATTGACTATGATGGCTACTCCATTTCTTCTAAGAGATTCCTGACCACAGTAGCTGCATGGCGCTGGAGCGACTGTAAGGAGATAACCCACGTCCAATGGCAGAGAAGCCCCCGCAGGATGGTAGGTACCAGCACGGTGATTGTGCAGTGCTGGAGCAACTTTGAGGAGATACCGCATGTCCAAGGGCAAAGGGAGAAGCCCCAGCAAGACGGTAGGAGGCACGAAATTGCGTTTAGAACCAAACCCCTTACCCGCCAGGGGTCCTGCGTGCAGTAGACCTGGGTATGGCATAAGCCCTCTTGGAGCAGGTCGCCATTAACCCCTCCATAGAGCCACCAGAACTTACACAGGACTGGGAAACAAACTCTTGGCGGTACAAACAGAACCTTGTGTGCACCAGGACCCAGGAGAAAGGAGCCGTTACCGCACAAGAGACTGACCCAGACTTGCCCGTGAGTGTCCAGGAGTCAGCAGTGGCCTGCTGCAGAGCTGGGGCACCGAGTGTATCAGCGCATGCATGGGATCTTTTGAAGGAGATCGCCATTATCTTCATTACCTCCACCATAGTTTGGCCCCAGGTCAAATAACAGGGAGAGAACACAGCCCCATCCATCAACAGAAAATTGGATTAAAGATTTATTTAGCATGGCCCCTCCATCAGAACAATTTCCCAGTTTCCCCCTGTCAGTGTCTCCCATCAGGGAGCTTCCATAAGCCTCTTATCCTTCTCCATCAGAAGGCAGACAGACTGAAAACCACAATCACAGAAAACTAACCAATCTGACCACATGGACCAGAGCCTTGTCTAACTCAATGAAACTATGAACCATGCAGGGTAGGGCCACCCAAGATGGACGGGTCATGGTGGAGAGTTCTGACAAAATGTGGTCCACTGGAGAAGGGAATGGCAAACCACTTCAGTATTCTTGCCTTGAGAACCCCATGAACAGCATGAAAAGGCAAAAAGATACAACACTGAAAGATGAACTCTCCAGGTTGTTAGGTGCCCGATATGCTACTGGGGAACAGTGAAGAAATAACTCCAAAAAGAATGAAGAGACAGAGCCAAAGCAAAAACATCACCCAGTTATGGATGTGACTGGTGATGGAAGTAAAGTCCGATGCTGTAAAGAGCAATATTACATAAGAACCTGGAATTTTAGGTCCATGAATCAAGGCAAATTGGAAGTGGTCAAACAGCAGATGGCAAGAGTGAACACTGACATTTTAGGAATCAGCAACCTAAAATGGACTGGAATGGGTGAATTTAACTCAGATGACAATTATATCTACTACTATGGGCAAGAATCCCTTAGAAGAAATGGAATAGCCATCATAGTCAACAAAAGAATACATTATGAAGTCTCAAATTATCAGTTCTACCTTTGGGATAAGATGTATACCATGCACCAAAATGAAGGTCAAAAGACAAATCTTTTAAAAAATATATATATACACACACACAAGCTTTTTTCTTATATACACACATAAACATGCATGTATGTATGGTGTATGTGTATGTGTGTTGCTTGGGGCTCAGTTCTGGACAAATAGCTTTGAAATGTCTATTAAACATCCAAACAGAGATGTCAAGTAGGTGGCTGAATATATATGGTCTTAAGAGTTAAGGAGAATGGTCTAGGCTGGAGACATTTATTTGGACACTGCGGTAAGCAGAACAATGTTCTTCCAAAGATGTCTATAACCTAATCCTCAAAACTTGTGAAAATATTGTCTCACATGGCAAAAAAAGACTCTGCAAATGTGGTTAGCGTATGGACCTTGAGGTGGGGAGACTATCCTGGATTATATGAGTGGACCCAACCTTATCAGATGGAACCTTAAAAGCAGAGAATTTTTCTCAGCTGTGGTGAGAGAGAGCTGACAAAGGAAGAAGGTTCAGAAAGATAAGATTCTGATAAAGAATAAAACAAGCTAAGGAACATAGATTTCATCCTGAAGGAAATCAGTCCTGAATGTTCATTGGATGGACTGATGCTGAAGCTGAAACTCCAATACTTTGGCCACCTGATGCAAAGAACTGACTCATTGGAAAAGACCCTGATGCTGGGAAAGATTGAAGGCAGGAGGAGAAGGGGATGACAGAGGACAAGATTATCGCCTGGTAGGCTGCAGTCCATGGGGTTGCAAAGAGTCGGACACGACTGAGCGACTTCACTTTCACTTTCAACCTTCACGCAACCCTAGGAGATGGTATTATTTACTTCATTTCTCATAAAAGAAACTTGAGATTCAGAAACATTAAGAAACTCACAGTTTGTCAAACTAACTTAGAGAGTGGCAGAGTTATCTAATGCCAAATTCTGTGCTGAATAAGGCCACCTCCAAATACATTCACATCCTAATTCCTGGAATGCATGAATTACCTTCTATGAAAAATATGATTTTGCAGGTATGAATAAGGATTTTAAGGTGAGGAGATTTTGCTGGACTATCCTGGGCTCAATGTAATCACAAGAATCCTTGTAAGGGGGAAGGAGGAGATCATATTGAATAGCAGGAGATGTGACAACAGAAACAGGAGGTGAAGTGATTCGAGCAAGGAGCCATGAACCAGGGAATGCAGGCAGCCTATAGAAACTGGAAAAGACAAGGAAACAGTCTTTTCCCTAGAGCCTTGAGAAGGACACACCTGCCAGTACCTTGATTTTAGATTTCTGACCTCCAGAACAGGAAGATAGTAAATTTGTGCTTACAACACTAAATACCTGGTTACAGTGGCCGTAGGAAACTGACACCGCGCTCTGTGCCTCTGTCCTTATATGTCCCAGCATCCTCATGACCTAAGGGAGTCAAAGGATGTTTGCTAAGTCAATTACAAATGAGAAAGAGATTTTCCTCTAAGATTTCTCCCACCTGGGCCAACCCAAACTCCTGACCAGGAGAATAAAGCCTTCCTCAAACAGAGGCAGGTGGGAGCAGCCCAGGTGTGTCTGGGGTGATAGCATGTGGTTTTCTAATTGCTAAGCTGAATGGATACGCTGGTTACAGTCTGAAGCTCATGCTGTGCCACTCAGTGTGCCCTTGGAAGACGAGACAAAACGCAACCCTAACTTACAGCTATGATTTAAAGCCACGGGGGCTCGAGGGAGGTACGAGATGAGGGGAACTGGGTATTTTTATGTTCTACTTCCTGCAACAGTGCATTAAACGTCACAATGATTCAGCTGAAATTATAAGCAGCATTTGTAAAAAGATGAAATCATATTTTACAATCTAATTCCTTTATAAAAATTATTTCATAGCAAATTAGAACAATGAATACACACAGCAAATATGTACACACAGCAAATGTACACAATTCTATCTTCTTATTTCTCTGAGATCATTATGGTTCATTCTTTTTTTTTTCCCCCCTGTAATAATTGCCAGTTTTATTCCTCTGGTTAAGAGATCCAGAGGTATTTTGAGGTTTACATTTTTTTAAATAGTTCTTTCATCAGGAGTTTAGGTGCCCCCATTGCCCTTATAAGCTGGTTGCAAATTATTTGATTGACTCTTAATTAATAAAAAAAACTTTAATTCTCTTTGTGTGTGTGATGTGTTCATTAAAAATGCATATAAGCAAAAAGAAAAAAAAATCACACAGAAACAAGCACATTTAAATTTCTGATATATGCATGTATGTAAACACACATGCATACACACAAAATTTGAGACTTTCTCCTACATATGTGAGCTGGTACTGAATATGCTGCTTTGTAACCTGCTATGTTTTACTTTACAATATGGAATGAACATATTTTCATGCATATGTGTGAAATTTCCCAATCGAAAAATAGACCTAGAGAATGTGTCAAAATACAAAATGCAGATGCTGATAACGAGGAAAACTACCTAAAACAAAACTCCACCAGATGATTAAAAATAAAGCAAAAGTCAAAGATACATCAGAAAATGCTAATAGAAAGCAGGGGCCAGATTTTAATATCGGACAAAAAAAGAATTCAAGGCCTAAAGCACACAGGATAAGGATGGCTGCATGAATGTCTTTGCTTCCAATGCATCATCGCAAACTTGCTTCTTATTCTTCTTATCTCTTCCCTAAGGCTTTCCAACTCATCTGTTCCTCTTATTGTTTCTTCAGGGTCTAAATGCCTAACAGGAGCAGCCTCTTTATATCCCTGACCAGGCTGAGTCAGCCCTCCTCTAAGGTTTCCTTCTGCTTCCTGGCTTGCACCTTCTCCACAAGGTTGAGGATTTCTTTCTGCGGTACTGTGGTACAGCTTCCAAAGGGTGGTCTTCCTCAGCCTTTGGCATGTTCTGTGGTTTTCCTCTATTTTCTTCACAAGACTTTTGCATGTTGAGTATTTTTCAATTTCCTTTTTGAATAAATTAACCCTGCAGGGATCCGGGGAATTTTCCTCCGTCTTCCCTTAGTCAATTTGGATGGCTCCCCAAAGACCAAGAGTCTGGTTCCCTTCAAGCAGGGAGTGGGTGACTCAAGTTATTTCTAAATTGTTTCTGTGTCTCTCTCGGGATCCTCAATTAGCTCTGGTCCATTCTTTAAACAAAGACGATGGCATCTTCTCTACTAGTATCCATAAGGAGGCAGTTTTCCAAATTAATAAATTCAACGTACCTCATAGTTTAGCTCCTTTAGAAACAAAGAGCTGGAAGTCTGAACACTTGAGGCTTCACAAGTGATTCACTGTGCCATGAAGGATTATTTTCCCTTCCTGTATCCCAGTTTCTCTAGTCAGGTTAAAATCCTACACTTAGTAAAAACCTCAAAACAGTTTTTGAGCTTTCAAGAACAAGTATTAACATACGGGAGGGCTTCCCTAGTGGCTCAGATGGTAAAGAATCCGCCTGTAATGCAGGTGACCTGGGTTCAATCCCTGGTTTGGGAAGATCCCCTGGAGAATGAAATGGCAACCCACTCCAGTATTCTTGCCTGGAGAATCCCACGGACAGAGGAGCCTGGTGGGCTATAGTCCATGGGGTCACAAAGAGTTGGACATGACTGAGTGACTATACAAGACATGACAATTAACATAAACAGAACTAAAGCAATCGTTTAGAACTGAATCTCAAATTCACAAAGGTTTGTATTCATAATCTATTTGTAGCTGACACAGAAGGTAAAATAAGTTATTGGGTAAGTCTAAGGTAAAATCAGTCACTGCCCTCAGTATGATCTTCTGATTGGATTGGCAATTCCCATGGTGTTCCCAGCTTGCCTGGTTTCGCAGCCAAGGTCCCCAGGGGTCCTGAGCAGCTTTAGAATCTGAATAAATCACACATCCTAAGGGTCCATCGAGACCACCAGAAACTCAATTTATTTTTAACCTGAGACAAGATTTTATTGCTTCTCAGATTAACAGTTAAAAATGTTTTGCTTTTCTGCCTCAGGGGTATTAGTTTGATATATAAGGCAGGGAGATTATTAAATCCAAAGATGTAAATTAAACCACAGCATCTCCTTAGCCACCTCCCCTGTATGAGCTGGAGATTTATTATTAACTTGTCACTCTTGCAAGCTCATCAAAACAAGTAGCACTATGATTAATTACACCTGTTTATTTAAGGGTACCTGTCATTTCAACTTTCTGTAGACAGGATATTACAGTCTCTTGATTTCTTGGCTGAACTAGAGCTAAGGACTTTTAGAGGGGAAGAGAGAATCACTGTCCTCTCCTAATCATTTCCATAAATACATTTGAAAGTAAGGTGGTCTATATGCAACTGCACAATGTTGTTTTCATTTTAAATGAAGAGTATATAAATCATCCATTACTTATTAAATGCTTTTCATGTACCAGTAATGGTACTAGTTATACCTAGTTCAAAGCAGTGAATAGTCCTTGCCCTCTTGGAGTTTATAGCCTTGCTATCCCCTTCCCAAGGCATTTGTCTCTCCATATTATGAAAACAGGGGAGAATAGAGCAACATTGAGAACCTGGATAAAAGGAAAGCAAAGCATAACATTCCCCTTCTAAGGTAAGTTTATATGAAGTGAAGTGAAAGTCGCTCAGTAGTCTCCGCCTCTTTGCAACCCCGTGGATGTGGCCTGCCAGCGGGCTCCTCTGTCCACGGAATTCTCCAGGCCAGAATACTGCAGGGGGTAGCTGTTTCTTTCTCCAGGAGCTCTTCCCAGCCTGGGGATCACACCCAGGTCACCTGCATTGCAGGATTCTTTACCGTCTGAGCCACCAGGGAAGCTCAAGTTTGCACAAAATAGACACTAAATTGAACCAGGATTAGTAAGACACCTGCAAGGTTCATTCCCTCCTCTGGGTCCAGTGTAGGTCTGCAGGACTGAACTACATTAAAACCATGGCATTTCACCTCCTTTTTTCCCCCCTCCCTATACCTATAATATGGAGAAGGCAATGGCACCCTACTCCAGTACTCTTCCCTGGGAAACCCCATGGACGGAGGAGCCTTGTAGGCTACAGTCCATGAGGTCGCTTAGAGTCGGACATGACTGAACAACTTCACTTTCACTTTTCCCTTTCATGTACTGGAGAAAGAAATGGCAACCCACTCCAGTGTGCTTGCCTGGAGAATCCCAGGGACGGGAGCCTGGTGGGCTGGCGTCTATGGAGTCACACAGAGTCGGACACGACCGACGTGACTTAGCAGCAGTTGCAGCAACATACCTGTAATATAACATATTATCTGATTTCCTGAATACCCACTGAAGCACAGGAAGCTTTCAAATGAAATTTTAGGCAGGGTTGCCTGACCTCTGATCTGCCACAAGAAAACTTCACCTTTGCCACTTTAAATTTTAGGATAGAAAGTGCGAAAGAAAGTGAAGTCGCTCAGTCATGTCTGACTCTGCGACTCCATGGACTGTAGCCTACCAGGCTCCTCAGTCCATGGAAATTTTCCAGGCAAGAGTACTAGAGTGGGTTGCCATTTCCTTCTCCAGGGGATCTTCCCCACCCAGGGAATGAACCCAGGTCTCCTGCATTGCAGGCAGACGCTTTACTACCTGAGCTACCAGGGAAGCCCAATTTTAGGATAATTACCTTTAAAAAAAAAAAAGACTCCTGATTTATATTCCTGTTTCTCTTTTTTAAAGTATTTATTATCGAAGTTGACAAAAACTACAATAAAGATGAGATAATAAAATAATTACCTATTATCTAGCTTTAGTAATTATCAATATTTTGTCATTCTTGTTTTTACTTATCAAATTTCTCTCTCCCTTCACCTTCAATTTTATTTTTGAGCATTTTTAAATAAATTCCCACTATCATAACATTTCACCTCCAAATACATCAGAATTTATAACAAATAATATTTTTTTTAAAACGTAACTATAATATCTTTATAATACTTAACCAAATAACAGTATTTTTATGTCTAATACCTAAGTCCATGTTCAAATGCTCCTGATTGTGTAAAAATAATTATTTTGGACTAAAACAGGACCCAAACAAAGTCTACACAATGGATTTGGTTGATGTGTCTTTCATTTACACCTTTTCTCTCCATGTCCTTTTGAATATAGCCAAAATGACCTTCAATATTTGATTTTTATCCAAGATAAACAAATTCATCCATAGTTAACATATGTTCCCAGTGAAACCTCATTATGTAATACTTTCAAGGACATGGTGCTCACACAATTTACCATTCAAATGAAGAAAACTCTTGAGTGAAAAGGGGATTATACTGGTGTAAACCAGGACAAAGAGTCATCCCACCAGTAGAGATATGGGGGGGGGGGTAAAAAGAAGGAGTAAGTTTGGGGTTTCTGGTTTCTACTTGGATATTAACAGCTGGAAAAAGACCTTACAATTGAAAAAAAGCATTCAACAAATGGCAAGTCAATGACCTTTCCTGAATCTGTCAAAGAGCTGAAGTTGCAGAAATGTCAACTAGCCCCAAATCTGAGAGACAAATACCTACAAGAAGATAGGAAATGCAAGCATTTGTTTACTTGGGGCATTTGAATACTGGTAAGAATTCACCTAGTATTGTATTGGTGGAGGCTAAGTACTGGTTGGTGACAGAATTTGGAGCTCTAAAGGCTGCAGATAAAGGGGACTTCACACCACTCACTGGCCCCTCTTTCAACAGACTTCAATGGGTACTCACAAAAAAATTATGACAGGAGTCCTGAGAAAGCAGTCCTCATGGTACAGGCTTAAGGGAGGGCAAGAGCAGCTGTGCAGGAAGGCCATGGAGCCCTGCTCAGAGCCTTCTTCTCTATCTCCCCTATTTAAAACATAATAATAATAAGACTTACATAATAATACCACTTACATGGTATTCAAAAAAGCAAGAGAAAGAACCCACAATGCCAAGAGACAAAACAATCAAGAGAAGCAGACTCACATATGACACTGATATTGGTACTATCAGATACGGAATTAAAATAACTATGAAAAATATGGCAAAGGCTCCAGTGGAAAAAGTAGACAATACTCATTGTCAAATGAGTAACTTCAGCAGAAAGAGAAACTATAAGAAAAAAAACGAGAGGCTAGAAATAAAAACACAGTAATAGAGATCAATACTGTTACTGACAGACTGGTCAGTAGACTTAACAAAGCTTAATCAGCAAATTTGAAAAATACATAAACTGAACACAGAAAAAAACGTTTAAAAATAAAAACCGTGTATAGCATCCAGGAACTGTAAGACAACAAATGATCTAATACATGTGCAATTACAACTCCAGAAAGAAAAAAGACAGAGAATGGGATAGAATAAATATTTTAAGGGATAATGGCTAAGAATCTCCAAAATTAATGGCATATATCAAACTATAGATCTGAACTACCAACCAAAATAAATACCCAAGTCAGATGTATACATATTAAAATTCAACCTCTGAAAACACAAAATAGAGAAAATCTTGAAAGCAGTCAAAGGAGGAAAAAAGACATACTAATTACTAAAGAGAAATAAATGTATTAATAACAATTACAACAGCCATCTTGTTAGAAATCATGCACCTAAAAGACAACAGTGTGACATTTTTAAAGGACTGAACAAGAGTGACTTCATCAAGACTGTGGAGTAGGAAATACCCCCCACAAAGGGTAACAATTAGACACCTATCCATGAATGAAAATAGCTCTGGGAGAGCTCAGGAATCCACTTAAGAAGCATAAGCAACACAGTTCAGTTCAGTCGCTCAGTCACGCCAACTCTTTGTGACCCCATGGACTGCAGCACACTCAGCAACACAACGGAGCCAAAAAATTGAAAATAACCACACAAAAAGGATAGGAAGAATAGCTTCATTTTGTCTGCTTCATTGCCATCCCCCAGGCTGGCCCTGCTCAGTGCTAAGAGGAAACTCCTCAGCCTGAGAAAGCTTCCCTCATCAATGACAGGAACCAGCTTCCCCAGCCTTCAAAAAATTAAAAATCAAATTGTCATGTAATCCAGTAATTTCCCTTCAGGGTATATACCCAAAGAAAACAAAAACACTGATACAAATATATAGTTATATATATATATATATATATATATATATATATATATATGCATTTCCCTCATAGCTCAGTTGGTAAAGAATCCGCCTGCAGTTCAAAATCTTGTCCGATTCCTGGGTTGGAAAGATCCCCTGGAGAAGGGAAAGCCTGCCCACTCCAGTATTCTGGCCTGGAGAATTTCACAAACTATATAGTCCATGGGGTTTTAGAGTCAGACATGACTGAGCAACTTTCACTTTCATGCACTCCAATGTTCACTGCAGCATTAAATTTAGAATAGAAAAGATATGGATGCAAGCTATCCATCAACAGATGAGTGGATGAAGGATATGTGGTATATGAACAATGGATTACTCAGTCATAAAAAAAATAATTTTGCCATTTGAGACAACATGGTTGGATCGAAATGGTATTATGTTAAGTGAAAGATTAATAAGTCAGAGAAAGACAAATAACCTATGATATCATTTATATGTAGAATATACAAAATTAAAAATGTAAAAGCGAGATCCAATGACCTATACAGGGAATATAGGTCCTAGGTCCCATGATCTATACAGAGAAAAGCTTGGTGGTTGCCAGAGATGGAGGTTAATCCATATACAGCTGACCCCTGAACAAGTCAGGAATTGGGGCACCAACCCACCATGCAGTCAAAAATTCAAGTAGAACGTCACAGTCAGCCTTCCATATACATAGTTCCACAAGCACAAATTCAAACAACTGTGGATAGTGTAGTGTATGTATATAACATGTATTTAGTGAAAGAAACCCACATGTAAGTAGACCCACACAGTTCAAATCCATGTTGATCAAGAGTCAACTGTATGTAGTTAATACTGTAATCTTGAAAGTTGCCAAGAAAGTAGATCTTCAAATTTCTCACTGTAAGAAAAAGAAAATTTGTAACTTATGTATGATGACAAATGCTAACTAGTGGTGGTGGTCATATTGCAATATATACATATACTGAATCACTATGCTGCATACTTGAAATAATGTTACATACAAATTATACCTCAATTTAAAAATTTAAGCAGAAATTGATGAGTTAGAAAGCAGAAATAAACAGTAAACCAAAAAGTAAACCAAAAAAGCTGGTTCTCTGAAAATTAATCAACAAAATAGAGTTAACCTGATTTTTAAAAGAAAGTATAAGCACACAAAAGAAAAACTCAACACAGCGAATTTTTTTTAAATTATGAGACTACTCTATACAATTGAGAAAATGTTTGAGAAAATTTAGATGAAATAAACAAAACTCTAGGTAAATACATCAAAACTAACACTAATAGAAACAGAGGCTCTAAACAAATGACTTTTGTAAAAAGAAATATGTGTGCATGCACACATGCTCAGTCGAGTCTGACTCTTTGCAATTCCATCGTCCTCTGTCCATGGGATTTCCCACACAAGAATACTAGAGTGGATTGCCAGTTCTGCTCCAGGGGATCTTCCCAACTCAGGTATCGAACCTGCATCTCTTATGTCTCCTGCATTGGCAGGCAGATTCTTTACCACTAGAGTCCACCTGGGAAAAAGAAATATAGGACATTGTAAGAGTTCCTCTGCCAAAAATATACCAAGCTAAGCTTGTTTCACAAAGAAGTCTACTAAACCTTAAAGGTGATGCTAATGCTATTTAAACTACTTCAGAGAGTAGTTTAAATACTCTCTGAAGAGTATTTAAATAAAGAAAATATCCAAATTATTTTTATAAAGCAAATACAACACTGATTACAAAACCAGAAAAATACTGCTCAATAAGACATAGATATAAACCAATCTCATTTGTAAATATTAAAGCAAATATTGTAATTAGTATTAGCAAACAGAATCCAATAATCCATCAAGATAAAGCAGTGCTTACTTCAGAAATGTAATAAGAGTTCACTATTAGGAAGTCCATTAATACAATTAATCATATTAATAGAGCCAAAGAGAAAAATACACTCTACGCTAATCTTCACAAATTTTTAAAAATGGAAAAATGAAGCACTCATTTATGCTTTTAAAAGCCTCAAAAATAGGAACTAATACCTCATTAATATAAATAAAAATAAATTTTTTAAAATCTCAGCAGCTGATATAACGGGGAAAAGAGCTCCAGTTCTCAAAGTGTGGTGTGTGGAGCCAAACCAAGACATTATTTATTTCCCTTTTTCACTATGTTAACAGTAAATGTAATACAAAAGCAACGAGCAAAATTGCTGGTGTCAGCATAAATCACCCTAGTGGCAACAAACTAAACTTGTAGTCATTCTTCATCACGCATATTATAGTGGGGGAGGAGAAGCCATTTTTACTTGAGTACCTTTGATATAACGCATATATATGGAATCTAGAAAAATGGTATTGATTAACTTATTTGCAGGACAGGAGTACACACACAGCGTAGGGAACAAACTTGTGGACACAGTGGGGGAAGGAGAAGGTGGAACATACTGAGAGCAGCGCTGACATATATACACTTTTACGCGCTCAGTTCAGTTCAGTTCGGTCCCTCAGTCATGTCCGACTCTTTGCAACCCCGTGGACTGCAGCACACCAGGCCTCCCTGTCCATCACCAACTGTACGCACTACCACGTGTAGAACAGGTAAACAGTGGGAAGCTGCTATATACAACATAGGGAGCCCGGGACAACCCAGAGGGGTTGGACTGGCGGGGATGCCAAGACAGAGGGGATATAGACATACGTATGGCCGATTCACCCTGCTTCTACAGCAGAAACCAACACAACATTGTAAAACAATTATCCTTCAATTACAAATAAATAAACAAAATAAAATATTTTTAAAAAAGAATATCTTTGATAAAGTAATAAACATGATGAATTTTATTAAGTCTCGACCCCTGAGCACACGTCTTTAATATTCTAGGAGAAGAAATGGGAACTATACACAAAGCACTTCTAGTGCATATCCAAATATGACGGCTGTCTTCAGGAAAAGCATTTGTGAGACTGAGTTGTAAATTGAAGCTTTACACTTTTCATGGAATACCATTTTTACTTTCAAGAACAACCAGTTGATAAACTGTAGTTATTCAGACATATTTTTGACAGATATTTTCTCAAAAATTGATAAAGTGAGCTATCACTTCAAGGAAAACAACTGACAATATTTCCTGCCATGACAATATTCAAGCACACAAGTGAAAATCAGAATTTAAGAAAAATTTTGTTCACCATCGTGAGCATGACAGTTTCTCAGTAGTAAGATTACATTGGAGACATTAGTTGAGATGTTTAAAAATGTGATTCTTTTTTGATACCATATAATCGGATGTGTCAACATTTGCAAGATCTACAAAACTCAAGGAACTGATATTTTCCAAAGGACAAATTCATGGCATTACAAAACCATGTGTGGGTAAGAGACCCACTCAAAGCTCAAGACAGACCAATGGATATTAGTGTAACAGAGTATAAAAGGTCATTAATTTAGTTTAACATTCTTCATTGCAACTGAATTTTAAGAAACTATCACCTGTCAGATTCTGGAGTAGCATCAAAGAATATTCCTAACTACCTAACGGGGTTGTTTAATACTCCTCCCTTTCCAACCACATAGCTATGTGAGGCCAAGTTTTTTAAGTACTTCAACAAAATAAAAACAGTGTGTTGCGACAGACTGAATGTAAGAACAGATAGGAGAACCGAGCAGTCTTCTATTAAAACACATAAACAAAAAAGATTTGGAAAAATGTAAACAATGCCATGCTTCTCACTAACTTTATTTTGAAAATTATTTTTCATAAAAAAATTTAACATAAAATAGTTTTATCATTATTTTTGAATTAATAAAATGTTTCTCAGCTTAAATTTCTGATATGGAAAATATCAACATATATAACTCCCATAAACTAAAGTTCTTTGGATTCCTCAATAATTTTTAAAAGGGTAAAAGGGTCTTGAGGCCAAAAAGTTTGAGAACCACAGTACTACAGACATTCCAACTAAGGTCAGGATGGTAGCAGGTATGGGCAGAAAATATAAAAGGTGGAACTGAGTTGTGCCAGAAAGTATGGAAACTATCAGAAACTGAATTATTTAAAAAATGACCTAGTATCAACTTGAAGGATCCTCTCTCTGACCCACCCATGCCAATTAGGATGACTTGAGCATCAAGCGAAAACAATAACTGTAATTCATTAAGACACATCTAAATAAGCACCTAGAAATTTTTAAAGATAATTAAAAAAAAAAACTATAAAAATTTTTCACTGAACACCCCTAGAAATTACTAAGACACCATCCTACTTATTTGAAAACTGATAAAGTGTTTTCTTAAATTAAGTATTTATAAGACCAGAAACTATAAAACTCCTAGAAGAAAACACAGGCAGAACACTTCGACATATATCGTAGCAATGTATTTTTGGATCTGTCTTCTACTACAAAGGAAACAAAAGCAAAAATAAATGGGACCAAATTAAAAGTTTTTACATGGAAAAAAAAAAAAAAAGCCATCAACAAGAAAAAAAAGTTCTACGGAATGGGAGTTCAGTTCTACTGCAGTTCAGTTCTACTGCAAATTATATGACTGTGGAAAATTCTTCAAGAGATGGAAGTACCAGACCACCTTACCTGTCTCCTGAGAAATCTGTATCCAGGTCAAGAAGAAACAGTTAGAACCAGACATGGAACAACAGACTGGTTCCAAATTGGGAAAGGAGTACATCAAGGCTGTATATTGTCACCCTGCTTATTTAACTTATATGCAGAGTACATCGTGAGAAATGCTGGGCTGGATGAAACACAAGCTGGAACCAATCTTACCACAAGAAATATCAATTACCTCAGATATGCAGATGACCCCACTGTTATGGCAGAAAACAAAGAGGAACTAAAAAGCCTCTTGATGAAAGTGAAAGAGGAGAGTGAAAAAGCTGGCTTAAAACTCAACATTCAAAAGACTAAGATCATGGCATCCGGTCCCATTACTTCATGGCAAATAGTTGGGGAAATGGAAACAGTGAGAGACTTTATTTTCTTGGGCTCCAAAATCACTGCAGATGGTGACTGCAGCCATGAAATTGAAAGATGCTTGCTCCTTAAAGAAAAGCTATGACAAACCTAGACAGCATATTAAAAAGCAGAGACATTACTTTGCCAACAAAGGTCCATCTAGTCAAAGCTATGGTTTTTCCAGTAGTCATGTACGGATGTGAGAGTTGGACCATAAAGAAAGCTGAGCACTGAAGAATTGATGCTTTTGAACTGTGGTGTTGGAGAAGACTCTTGAGAGAGTCCCTTGGACTGCAAGGAGATCAAACCAGTCCATCCTAAAGGAAATCAGTCCTGAATATTCATTGGAAGAACTGATGCTGAAGTTAAAGCTCCAATACTTTGGCCACCTGATGCAAAGAACTGACTTATTTGAAAAGACCCTGATGCTGGGAAAGATTGAAGGCGGGAGGAGAAGGGGACAACAGAGGATAAAATGGATGGATGGCATCACCGACTCAATGGACATGGGTTTGAGCAAGCTCCAGGAGTTGGTAATGGACAGGCAAGCCTGGAGTGCTGCAGTCTATGAGCAGCAAAGAGTCGGACACAACTGAGCGACTGAACTGATGACTGATAAAGGATTAATATCTGAAATATATAAACAGCTAAAATTCAATACCAAAAAAAAAAAAAACCTGACTTAAAAACAAACAAAAAAAACACCTGATTTTAAAATGGGAAGATGATCTGAACAGGCATTTTTCCAGATATACAGATGGCTAACAGGCACATGGAAAGATGCTCACTATCACTAATCATCAGAGAAATGCAAATCAAAATCACAATGAGATCTCATCTCACACAATCAGAATGGCTATCTTCAAAATGACCACATATAACATGTTGGCAATGATGTGAAGAAAATGGAACCCTTGTATGTTGTTGGTGGGAAGATAAATTGGTGCAGTCACTAAGAAAAACAATATGGAGGCTCCTCAAAAAACTAAATACAGAACTACCATATGATCCAGCAATTCCACTCCTAGGTATTTAGCTAAAGAAAATAAAAATGCTAGTTCAAAAATACACATGCACCCCAAAGTTCATAGCAGCATTATATACAATAGACAAGATATGGAAACAACCCAAGCGTCCATCAATGGATGAGTAGATAAAGATGTGGTATATATACACAATGGAATTCTTCTTGGCCATAAAAAATAATGAAATTTTGCTATTTCCAGCAACATAGATGAACCTAGAGAATATTAAGCTTAGTGAAATATGTTAGAAAGACAAATACTATATGTTATCATTTGTATGTGGACTCTAAAAATTAAACTAGTGAATATAACAAAAAAGAAACTGACAGGGACTTCCCTGGTAGTCCAACTGCTAGGACTCTGCATTCCCAATGCAGTGGGTCAGGGTTTGACGCCGCTCATGAAATTAGATCCCACATGCCACAACTAAGATCGTGAGCAGCTAAATAAATAAATAAAATTATTTTTTAAGAAAGAAACTGACTGATATAGAGAACAAACTAGTGGTTACCAGTGGGGGACAAATGCAGGGAGGGAAAAACAGGGGTAGGGAATTAAGAGGTGACAGACTACTATGTATAAATTAAATAAGCTACAAGGATGTATTGTACAGCATAGTGAACACAGCCAATATTTTTAAACTACAAATGGAGTATAAACCACAAAAGTTTTGAATCACTATGTTGTATACTTGAAACTAATATTGTGTATCAACTAACCTCCATTTTAAAAATTAAAAATTCCTAAAGGACCTAACAGAAGCAGAAGAGATTAAGAAGAGGTGGGCAAGAATACACAGAACTATACAAAAAAGATCTTAATGACCCAGATCACCACGATGCTGTGGTCACTCACCTACAGGCAGACATCCTGAAGTCTGAAGTGTGAACTAAAGTGGGCCTTAGGAAGCATTACTACGAACAAAGTGCTAGAAGTGACGGAATTCCAGATGAGCAATTTCAAATCCCAAAAGATGATATTTGGAAATATCTTCCAAATTTGGAAAGATTTGGAAAACCTGGCAGTGGCCACAGGACTGGAAAAGGTCAGTTTTCATTCCAATCCCTAAGAAAGGCAATGCCAAAGAATGCTCAAACTACCACACAATTGCACTCATTTCACATGCTAGCAAGGTCATGCTTAAAATCTCTCAAGATAGGCTTCAACAACATGTGAACTAAGAACTTTCAGATGTACAAGCTGGATTTAGAAAAGAAAAAGGAACCAGGTATCAAATTGCCAACATCTGCTGAATCATAGACAAGGCAAGGGAATTCCAGAAAAACATCTACTTCTGCTTCATTGACTACATGAAAGCCTTTGACTGTGTTGATCACAACAAACTGTGAAAAATTATTCAAGAGATGGGAATACCAGACCACCTTATCTGTCTTCCTGAGAAGCCTGTATACAGGACAAGAAGCAAGAGTTAGAACTGGATGTGGAATAACAGAGTGGTTTAAAATTGGGAAAGGAGTACACTGATGCTGTATATTGTAACCCTGCTTATTTAACTTATATGTAGAGTATATCATGCTAAATGCCCGGCTGGATGACTCACAAGCTGGAATCAAGATTGCCTGGAGAAATATCACTACTCTCAGATATTCAGATGACGTCACTCTTATGGCAGAGAGCAAAGAGGAACTAAAGAGCCTCCCGATGAAGGTGAAAGGAGAGTGAAACAGTTGGCTTAAAACTCAACATTCAAAAAACTAAGATCAAAAAAAGGGCCAAAAAACTCATTAAAAAAAAAAAAAAAGGGATGAGAGTTTGGATGGTATCACTGACTCAACAGACATGAGTCAGAGGAAACTCTGGGAGATAGTGAAGGACAGGGAAGCCTGGCATGACGCAGGGTGGCAAAGAGTTGGACATAACTGAGCAATGGAACAACAGCAAGCATTTCTCCAGCTTCTACGCAACAAACTATTCAGAAAAAAACAAACAGCTGACTTCAAGAACGTATTATAAAGTCCAATTACTACATAATATGGTTAGAAACCACTAATTTGGAATTTTAGCTTTAGTGGAGCTAAAAACCAATATTCAACAGAAGCTAATGCTATTAAGTGAAAGATTGATAGAAAACTTAGTAGTGTAGAAATAAAATTGGTATCTGAATCTCTAATCCTAATATCACTGAGACAGGGCAATCAGTCATTTCGTGCTTTGTGACATGATTTAAAAAAAAAAGTACACAACACTGCTTACAAAGTACTGGGGCCAAAAGCAATCAATTCTCTAGATCTAACTATCAATTCACAGAAAATGTGTGGCATAGAGATACAAGTTGAAAGATAAAATAATTGGATCCAGATAAAATAATTAAAATCCAGAATGTACAAAATTATAGGACAGTTAAATTGGCATGGATAAGAAAATGTTGGGAGAGGGACTCAACAGATGGACAGTCTAGAGACATACTAAGTAAATTCAACATCTGAGCTTTATTTGGATCCTCATTTGAATCAACTGAAAAAGCCATTTTTGAGACAAACTGTAAAAATTAAACACAGACTTAAGTATTGGGTGACTATTAATTTTTTCAGGTGTAATATGTTACAGGTATTTCATGAATTTGTTTTAAACACTCCAAGAAAAAAAAAGTGGAAGAATAAAGTAAGTTTTAACAAAATATGGATAGTTATTGAAGTTGGGTGAAGGCACATGAGAGGGTTGTTACCTACTTTTAATGTTGCATATGTTTTAAAGTTTTATATAATTTTTAAAAAATCACATATATTCTGTAGACATCTGTATTGACAATATAAGATATAAAATCAGTATATCATTGTGCCTTGCCCTTGAGTTTGTAATTCTGGTAAAAATGAAAGAATGGTGAATATAAAGAAAGAACAATGTAAGTACTGCTTAAATGGAATATCATCTTTACAAATTGTGAACTACTAAGTTATGCACCTAAAATTTATATAATACTGTACATCAACTAGCCTTCCTCAGTGATCAGTGCAAAGAAATAGAGGAAAATAGAATGGGAAAGACTAGAGATCTCTTCAAGAGAATTAGGGGTACCAAGGCAACATTTCATGCAAGGATGGGCTCAATAAAGAACAGAAATGGAATGGACCTAACAGAAGCAGAAGATATTAAGAAGAGATGGCAAGAATACACAAAAGAACTGTACAGAAAAGATCTTCATGACCCAGATAATCACGATGGTGTGATCACTCACCTAGAGCCAGACATCCTGGAATGTGAAGTAAAGAGGGCCTTAGAAAGCATCACTATGAACAAAGCTAGTGGAGGTGATGGAATTCCAGCTGAGCTATTTCAAATCCTGAAAGATGATGCTGTGAAGGTGCTGCACTCAATATGCCAGCAAATTTGGAAAACTCAACATTGGCCACAGGACTAGAAAAGGTCAGTTTTCATTCCAACCACAAAGAAAGGCAATCCCAAAGAATGTTCAAACTACTGCACAATTGCACTCATCTCACACGCTAGTAGTAATGCTCAAAATTCTCCAAGCCAGGCTTCAGCAATACGTGAACCATGAACTTCCAGATTTTCAAGCTGGATTTAGAAAAAAGCAGAAGAAACAGAGATCAAATTGCCAACATCCGCTGGATCATCAAAAAAGCAACAGAGTTCCAGAAAAACATCTATTTGCTTTATTGACTATGACAAAGACTTTGTGTGGACCACAAAAAACTGTGGAAAATTCTTCAAGAGATGGGAATACCAGACCATCTGACCTGCCTCCTAAGAAATCTGTATGCAGGTCAGGAAGCAACAGTTAGAACTGGACATGGAACAACAGACTGGTTCTAAACAGGAACAGGAGTACGTCAAGGCTGTATATTGTCACCCTGCTTATTTAACTTATATGCAGAGTACCTCATGAGAAATGCTGGGCTGGATGAAGCACAAGCTGGAATCAAGATTGCTGGGAGAAATATCAATAACTTCAGAGATGCAGATTATATCACCCTTATAACAGAAAGAGAAGAACTAAAGAGTCTCTTAATGAAAGTGAAAGAGGAGAGTGAAAAAGTTGGCTTAAAGCTCAACATTCAGAAAATTAAAATCATGGCATCCGATCCCATCACTTCATGGCAAATAGATGGGGAAACAGACAAAAGAGTGAGAAGTTATTTTGGGGGGCTCCAAAATCACGGCAGATGGTGACTGCAGCCATGAAATTAAAAGATGCTTACTCCTTGGAAGGGAAAGGTATGACCAACCTAGACAGCATATTAAAAAGCAGAGACATTACTTAGCCAACAAAGGTCCATCTAGTCAAAGCGATGGTTTTTCCAGTAGTCATGAATGGATGTGAGAGTTAGACTATAAAGAAAGCTGAGCACCGAAGAATTGATGGTTTTGAACTGTGGTGTTGGAGAAGACTCTTGAGAGTTCCTTGGACTGCAAGGAGATCCAAAGAGTCCATCCTAAAGGAGATCAGTCCTGAATATTCATTGGAAAGACTGACGTTGAAGCTGAAACTCTTACTTTGGCCACTGATCGAAAGAGCTGACCTATTTGAAAAGACCCTGACGCTGGGAAAGATTGAAGGTGGGAAGAGAAGGGGACGACAGAGGATGAGAAGATTGGATGGCATCACTGACTCAATGGACATGAGTTTGAGTAAGCTCCAGGAGTTGGACAGGGAGGCCTGGCATACTGCAGTCCATGGGGTCGCAGAGTCAGACATGACTGAGCGACTGAACTGAACTGTACATCAACTATACCTCAATAGTGTGTTGTTAGTTACTCAGTTGTGTCTGACTCTTTGCAACTGCGTGGAGTGTTAGTTCACCAGGATCCTCTGTCCATGGGATTCTCCAGGTAAGAATACTGGAGTAGGTAGCTATACCCTCTCCAAGGGATCTTTCTGACTCAGGGATCAAAACCAGGTCTACTGCATTGCAGGCAGAATTCCTTACCATCTGAACCACTAGGGAAGCCCTATACTTCATTAAAATATATATAATACTACAAATAAAATGTTTTAGAGAGTAGAAAAATCAATCAATTTCAAATTGAACAACCCAAAAAGTATGTGCAATAAAAATAGCTCCAGGAACAGATTAACATTACTAGAGTTATTACATAGTTGCAGGAATGATGTTTACTTTTAAAAAATAAAAAGGAAATTTATTAGGATGTTTGTGCTTGTTTAGAGTTTTCTCAGCTAGCCTAATACAAAGACTAATTTTTCAGCGCTGGAGTTCACTGGAAACAGAATAGAAACTCCTAAAAGTCTAGACAATAAAAGCACATCTGTATTGCCCAGGGTCTTTTCCAGTGAGTGGGTTCTTTGCATCACGTGTCATGATGGGAGACATCATGGGTCATGGTGAAGAGTTGTGACAAATGTGGTCCATTGGAGAAGGGAATGGCAAACCACTTCATTATTCTTGCCTTGAGAACCCCATGAACAGTATGAAAAGGCAAAAAGATATGACACTGAAAGATGAACTCCCCAGATCGGTAGGTGTCCAATATGCTACTTGAGAACAGTAAAGAAATAACTCCAGAAAGAATGAAAAGATAGAGTCAAAGCAAAAACACCACCCACTTGTGGATGTGACTGGTGATGGAAGTCAAGTCCGATGCTGTAAAGAACAATACTACATAGGAACCTGGAATATTAGATCCATGAATCAAGGCAAATTGGAAGTGGTCAAACAGGAGATGGCAAGAGTGAACATCAACATTTTAGGAATTAGAAAACTAAAATGGACTGGAATGAATGAATTTAACTCAGATGGCCATTATATCTATGTGGGCAATAATCCCTTAGAAGAAATGGAGTAGCCATCATAGTCAACAAGAGAGTCTGAAATGAAATTCTTGGATGCAACCTCAAAAACGACAGAACGATCTCTGCTTGATTCCAAGGCAAACCATTCAATATCACAGTAATCCAAGTCTATGCCCCAACCAGTAATGCTGAAGAAGCTGAACGGTTCTATGAAGACCTATAAGACCCTCTAGAACTAACACCAAAAAAGATGTCCTTTTCATTATAGGGCACTCAAATGCAAAAGTATAAAGTCAAGAGATACCTGGAATAACAGGCAAATTTGGCCTTGGAGTGCAAAATGAAGCAGAGCAAAGGTTAAGAGTTTTGCCAAGAGAATGCACTGGTCATAGCAAATACCCTTTTCCAACAAAACAAGAGAAGACTCTACAGATGGACATCACCAGATGCAATATTAAATATTATTAAATCCCTGGTAACAGGCTAAACTCATGCTCCTGCACTTGGTGTAAGTGAACACAGAATGACTACACCTAATCTATTAGACCACTATAAAGACATGACAATCAAGATCTTGAGAAAATTAGAGAAACACTGTATTTGTAATTGAGTATATAACCTACTGGGCTTCCCAGGTGGCACTAGTGGTAAAGAACCTACCTGCCAATGCAGGAGACTAAGAGACACAGGTTTGATCCCTGAGTCAGGAAGATCCCCTGGAGGCGGGCATGGCAACCCACTCCAGTATTCTTGTCTGGAGAATCCCCATGGACATGGGAGCCTGGAGGGCTACAATCCATAGTCACAGAGTTGGACAGGGCTGAAGCGACTTAGCACACATGTACATACAACCTTTATGTAAACATAAGCAGATTACACTTTTACAGAAAATTTTCAGTTGAGTGAAACCAAATGCTAACCTATGCTCACTGACGGGTAATTTCCAAATATTTTCACTAAAATATTTCATATTCATTAAGAAAAGCTGGTATTTTCCATATTTGTGGTTATAAATCAAAATGTTCCAATATAAACTTGTGCTTATCTAAAGATAAGTTACCTTCATTTTCTGTATTGGCCAAAACTAAGAAAAGACAACAGAATGAGGAGAAAAATTCCTTATTAAAAACTTTAATGTAAACTGTTTTATATAAAGTGTACACTGATTAGAAATACAAAATCATAAATTTATCGAGGATTATTGTTTTAACCACATGCCCTAAAACATGCCAAGATATTTTAAGTGACTATATGCAGTATCAAGCTTTTAGCTTTTTGTTACTTGGCCATTAGGCCAACCAGAAAAGCACCTACTATCCAAACAGAAATTTATTTGGGAACCGTGAAATTTTTGTTTTATAGTTAATTCTGCTAAGATCAGCCAGAAATGAGTTTTAATCTAACTTAAGAAAAAAAAAAGGTGGGGAGAGACCTATTACCCAATAATTGAGTCTCTTTGCAGTAGTATCTATGTGCAAATATTCAGCCAGGTCCTGCAAATCTGTAGTACCATCTATGTATAATAATTTTTCATCATTTTAATAAAGGATATACTAGATATTACTTGGAGAAGGAAATGGCAACCCACTCCAGTACTCTTGCCTAGAAAATCCCATGGCCAGAGGAGCCTGGTGCCCATGGGGTCACAAAAAGAGTCGGACATGACTGAGCGACTTCACTTAGATATTACTATATTAAATCTAAGTTTTGTTCAAACTGTATTAAAACAGATTACAAAGGGAATTTAAGATCTAATTATAACAGTGTAATTAATGGTTTTATTTTTTTATTAGGTTTCCCCAGTGGCTCACCAGTAAAGAATCTGCCTCCTGCAACACAGGAGATGTGGCAGGAGGCACGGGTTTGATCCCTGGGTCAGAAAGATCCCCAGGAGAAGAAATCCAGTCCAGTATTCTTGCCTGGAAAACCCCCTGGACACAAGAGCCTTGTGGGCTATAGAATATAAAAATAAACAGAAAATCTCTCATGCTTTGGTTAAAATCTTTATAAGCATGTACTGGTTTTATAAAAAGTAATAATCATTTATTGCTTAAAATGACTCAAAAAACTGAAACAAAATTAAAACATCTCCTTTTTCTTACTTTCATCTTAAAAAGCAAAAATACACTAAACAAAATACATTGCCCTTTGTAAAGAATCAATGAAAAATATTAAGTATTTAAACAAGAAAAATAAGAATTTGATTGGGTTTATAATCAACACTTTCATTCTAAAAAGTGAGGTAATAACTAATTTTATATACTCACACCACAGTACCTTAACAAATGTTAAAAATACTCAGTTAAATATCTGGAAATAAAAGATAAGGTTTAAATATTTAAAAGGACTTGTATTCTCATCAAAGATTAAATAAAATAACAAAAGTATTTTTTTCAACTCTCCTAGTAACTTGTTACTTTTGTTCCACTTCGATATCTTTGGAGTAGAAAAAAACTTTTAATGCAAATCTCTTTAAACAAAATAATGACTAAAAATGGAGAAAGACCACAAATTTGGATTTTACATTGACTCAGAAATTTTCAAAACTTTGACATTAGCATGATATATAAAAGCCTCCACTAAAATACAAAACTGACTTTTTCCTTGGAAAACATAAAACAATATTGAAGAAATTAAGTGTATTTTAAGACCACTTTCTCTGAGTTTGTCAGGAAACACATCTGTGATGATTAAATTTTATGGCTGTTAAAAATTCTTTTCAAAAAGCAACACAATTAAGTTAAAATTTTCAAGACCCCCCCCCCCCCCAAAATTTTAATAACAGAAAATACTACCTTGATAACCTACACAAATCGTCTCATCTTATGGTCTTCCTCTATTTTCTTATTCGTTTCTCAGACATTATTTTTCCTTCCCTTTTTCTCAGAGCAATTTCTGAAAATCACTGGTACCTGTCAGCTACACCTCGTTCAACTGAATCTTCCATGAGGTTCTATCTCACCTCAAGAGCAACTCTGAATTCAATAAGCCATATGAAAAGCAACTGATCCCAAACACGGATTAAAAAACAAATACATTCTAGTATACACCAGTATGTTACATATCCCAACACAGGTTAACAGTAAAAACAACTAAGCATTCAATACTTATTTGAGGGGCTTAAATTAAAAAGTTCCTGAACCGGCCGTATCAGAACCTGGCCGTAAGCTTTCACCTTCATTCTAATCAAATAGTTAAAACAGGTAAAAATAAACTGAGTCACTGTATTGGACCCCATCAACCAAGGCATAAAGTCTATTTAAGTGCAAAATGGTTTCCCAAGAGTGGTTTTTAATTCTCTCTTGGTAACCAATTTTCTATCAGATGTCTACTATTACACAACTGTAACAGCTTTCATAAAGTCACCAGTAGGAAATCACATTTCTTTCAGAAATCTACCTCAAACACTCACATCCTCCCTGTCAAGAACTAAATATAACCTCTTCCTCTGTCCCTTAAGTATTCCATTTCTTTCCTGAAGTAGAGCTTCTGTAAATATTGCAACATTAAGGAATAAATTTTAATGAATACAAATCAGAGAAAATGAAGGAACATTAGCTTCCATTAAAGCTTTCCTTAAAAAAAAAAAAAAAAAAGTGTTTCCAAGTTATATTTTTTAATTCCCCCATGATTCTCTTTAAAAGAATGAACACAAAATTTCTCTGCTAATGACTTTATTCATGAATCTATAATGGAACTCAAAATAGCAAAGAACATGAAAAACTTCAGGTTAATATTTGTCAACCAAATACATCAAAGAATATTTATATAACTAACAAATATCTCTAAAATGCACATGTGAAAATACAAATATTCTTCACCTTGTGGAATTTCAAAGTAACAAAGATCTGCTTAACATAGCTGGCCATAATAGCCCAATTATACTGACAGATATATATAATGCAAAAGAAATCAATGTACCTGAAAAATAAACATCACATGGTTAATCTTTTGGTAAAGTGCTACTTTCATATGGAAAAAAGGATTTATAAAGATTACAAAAAGTTCATGTTATACCATCATTCTCAAAGTGCCAAAACTTCTCAGTATTCACTATGTTCATCACATTTGTATGTCCCCAATGAGAGACCATAAACATTATTTTGCAATCTTTTTGTTCACACATTATTTCCTGGAAGCTAAAAATCACCACTCCATTGCTAAATGAAACTTTTCACTCATATAAGACTGTTTTAGACACAGTAATTCTTCATTGTTTTAAATATGATCTTTGGTTTAAAGCTGTCCTGATAGCCTTTCTAGTTGGACTGTAGTTAGTAAAATATTTATAAAACAGTACAGTAGCTTCATTTGAACCACAAAAGTAAATTGGATCAGTGGCCTAAACGCAATGAATGGCATGTATCAAGATGTCTAGAATGATGAGTTCCCCAAATTAGTAACTGATAAGGTCAATATCAAAGGAAATTAGTATTGCTGAGGAGTGGCTCATCTCTTTTCACCAAAGACTTCTATCAATTCATAACAGTATTAGCCATTGAGAGAAAATTAGTTGGAAAAAAAATCTAACCTGAAGGCACACAGGTGCAAATCTTAAGCAGATAAATAAAACCAACTAAACTGCATATGCACACATGGGTATGTCCAAGTATATACACACTTCTCTGTGTGAAGTTGAATACCAGCACTATGTATCTTCTACCATATAGGAAGCTCTATGCCTGTGTGTGTATATACCCTAGAGGACAGACTAGCTGATGGGTTTTCCAGAAAAAAGTGAGACTTTAAATGATGTAAAACTTAGCCTTTCTTCAAAACAGAAGGTTTTAAATTAATAGCAAAGGAATGCAATAACAATGGAAACTGTAAGAAGCCATCGAGTTAAATCTCAGGAAGGACAAGATCAACTTCATAACTGAAGGCTGCTGACGATTTCTTCTCTCTCCCCTTGAATAATCAAATGCAAATACCTTTTAGCAATGGCAGCATTCAAATCCCACAAAAAATCAAGTAGTGCACCATTAAGGAGCACCTCCATTGGCACAAACTGTAAAACCTGCTGGGTTTCCTCAGTGTTAACCAAATCTCTCAACAATTCATTCACATTTTGCAGATACTGAAAAACTGGGTTTGGAAGATCCTGATAACCAACACAAAGCAGGACTGCACAAGTCTTCAGGGGCTCAGAGGATATGGGACAAGAAAACGTGATGAATCTAAAACAGCTGTGGAGTACAAAGATCAAACCAGCCATAAACCTTGTAAAACAAGAAAGTATAGGCAAAATCATAACATCTCCTGTATGAAGCTGTTGCAATGAATGTAGTATGCAGTCCAAAAATAATTGCTGGTAAGTGGGGTCTCCATCATGAAGCAATGAACAGCTAAAAGTCATGAGTGCAGCTGATTCCAAGAGTCGAACTTCCAATGGTACGTGCATTTTGATATTATGGAGAGCTGGGAGACCCACTAGCAGGCACTTTATCTGGGTGCTGGGTTCTTCATCCTGATGATCCTGAAGGCACTTGGTAAGGCTAAACAACTCAGAAAATATCAATTCTTCAGAAAAAACATGACAAGAACAACAATGCTGCTGTTTTGGCCTAAACTTAAGATCAAAATTCAAGGCTCCTCCTAATGACTTTTCAACTGCTTCATTAAGAGCCTTTAAAATCTCACCATCACAGAAAGGAGAACACTTTACCTTTGGCAGCTTCTTTCCCTGTAAAACCTGCCATAAGTGACACTCAAGATTGAAAGCTGTCCCTTCCAAAACAGAACTTTGCCCAGGATGATATGTAGCATGCTCTTCAGCCCAACTGTTGAAGTACCCTTTGGCCACCTTATCTTTCCAGGAAAGGGTTTCCAGCATTTTCCTTTCATTGTAGGTTTTAAAATATTTGTTTCTATGCCCAAACCATTTTGTATTTGTACTACAGCCAATGTTAGATTTTTTCACTAGCCAGTTATTTCTGGAAAGAGGCTTCAGTTGAAACTTTTGCATGAAATACTGAACAGCATAGTCCCTTAAACTATTCAACTTTGTTTGTTCCCCTTTCCCCATGTACTCAAACAGACGAATGTTCTCAGAAATAGTCTCTAGTTGGTATTTATGAAAGAACATGCAACATTCTTCATGTTTTCTAAGGAAAGATTCTGGAATCATGTGATGGGGAAAGAGAGCTTTCTTGGTCATTTCAGACCCAAAATTCAGCACCATCTTAGATAAAAGAGGATAGATTGTCTCTCTTCCCTTATAGTAGAGACATACCACATAGACTTCTGAGTTTCCTGCCTTGCTAGTAGCTGGTTTGAAAACATGAACTTGATCAAAAGAACAGTTTAGTAGGTACATAAGATTTATGGAACAATGTTCAAACAAAGTAAACATCTTCAGAACAAAAGAGCCACCATTTCCAAGGGTCATCAGAGCAGTGACAGCTTCACAGTAATGCAAACAAGAGACTAAAGCTTCTTGTTCACCTGGGTTTCCTTGGCAATCAAAACTTCCATCTGCAGTGATCAAGTGAATGGTACCCATACTGCTTATGAAATTCTGAAGTCCAGTCAGATATTTCAAGGTCATGATATCACCAGTGTTATCTGGACCAAAGTACCAGCAACGCAAGGTATTTGCAATAAGTCGGTCATCCATAATCATCGTAAGATTGTCATTTGCCTCATGGTAAGGATTCAGAGTATTAGCTACCCAATTCCAATCACATGGGAATCGGCGGGATTTTAAGTAGTGATTGAGACTAGCTATAAAAGCTCCAGGAGCTTCACAAAGGTGTAGAGAATTCAGTTTTCCATTCTGAAAAGCTTCCTGTGGAATAAGTGGAAAGCTGCACAAAATTTCATGAAACTTACACCATGCTTGAGTACAAAGTTCAGCATTTACAGATTTTCTCACATGAGAAATTATTTTCCCAGCTTTGTTAGTGAAAGCCGTGTGCTCATGCCACTCATCCAATTTCTTATCACTCAGTAGGTTTTTCACTTCATTTAGGGAGTTCTTCAAATCAAGGAATGCACTGAATTCCGTGTGGTCACAGGTGAAAATCTCACTGGGATCTGGTAACTGCCACTCATTATTAAGTGGTTTGCCATAAGAAAAGTTCTTGGCAAAGAGTTCAAAAACGTCAGCAAGAACATCTGGGCTGAATGTCTCAGAACTTGAACCCAGTGGTTGCTTTCTGCACTTACTCATTTTCAAATCAAATTAAAATCTAGAAAAAGAAAACACACAATTAAGTGAATCAAATTTTATTAGTGAGTGAAATCTAATCCACAGCAGATGACCACAATCATGACAAATCACATAAAATAGGTAGACTAATGTGAGTACAATTCATTATATATTGAGGCAATATGGAATAAAGAAAGAATAAAAGCACTGATGTCCAATAAACCTAGGTTCAAATTCCAGTACTGTTATTTACAGCCTAGTAAAGTGGCCATGGGCAAATAACTTTACATCAGTTTCTTATTTAAAAACTTAAGGTATTATTTTTTAAGATGAGGATGAAACATGTTAGCATACACAAAAGAACATTGACCAGTGAATGGCAGCTCCTATTACCAAAGTAATACACCTAGTTCCTCCCCAAAGTTCTGTACCCACGGCTGAGACACCACCCACAGGGACCCAAACACACGCTTAGAGGAAGATTTATCTTTTTGCTCAAACTACTAACAAGTGACTTCTAGCTCGTTTTTTTTAGCTCCCTCCAAATCTCACTTCCTTCCAGGAGAGATTCCAGCACCTGAACCCAGCACCGCTCCTGCTATGACCTCTCTGCCCCCACCCACTCAAACTCACCTATGAGGACTGCCAAGTATGTCCTCTGTCCAGGTTTGACTCCTGCTAAGTCATGCACTTTGGTGGTACCAAATCACCTTTACAGACCACC
The DNA here is from genome assembly GCF_963930625.1 of Muntiacus reevesi. Lineage (NCBI taxonomy): Eukaryota > Metazoa > Chordata > Mammalia > Artiodactyla > Cervidae > Muntiacus > Muntiacus reevesi. Next base: position 252,030,587 of record NC_089250.1, on the reverse strand, counting down.
CACCAGCAAACACCCATCACCATACTACTTGTCAACTGTGGTGAACTTGACAGGTTAGCCTCTCGCTCAACGCTGAAACTGACCTATAGTTCACCCTGGCATGTCTCTAAACTTCAGATTCCTGCCTCATAAGGTCGGTCAGACAGCTCCATGTTTATTTATATTATAAAATATTATCTTTTTATTGCCACAAAAACTTAATATACTTTCATAGAATAATTTTAAACTGAAGAAATATCCTTAATGAATATATAAATTACAAATAGTCACTCTACATCCTGTGCTATAACACTGTCTAAGAAACCAGAAACATCTGTCCACTGGAAATGGAAAGGGGTGCAAGTGAAGGAAGCAAGGCTTAATGACATAATGTTGAAAAAGTTCTAAATTCCAGCAGAGACAGCAATGAGTATTAGATGGTACTTGTTGGCACAGTGTTAATCAACAGGTGCTTCAGTTCATGACTTCTGGGCTTATTTAGTATATTCAATACATTCTACATCAGTATGAAGATTAAAACAGGAGATAAAAGACGAGTGAGCACCACAATAAACAGTAACAACAGAAGACTGTATTCCATTAGCATTTACTTTGTACTCAAAATACTTTTTCATCCTTTTATATTTTGTTTAAATTACTTACAAGTCTGTCTGTGCCATTCCGTGCTCAGTCGCTCAGTTGTATCTGACTCTTTGCGACCCCATGGACTGTAGCCCGCCAGGCTCCTCTGTCCATGGGGATTCTCCAGGCAAGAATGCTGGAGTGGATTGCCATGCCCTCCTCCAGGGGATCATTCAAACCCAGGGATTGAACCTAGGTCCCCACCACTGCAAGCAGATTCTTTACCGTCTGAGCCACCAGGAAAGCCCAAGAGCTTGCAAACTTCCTGAAGTAACAATCACCTTAGTCATTTCTGTTTGCCACACTATATTTACCCCAAAATTGTGGATAACAGTCACAATAACCTATTAATGTATTTTTCTTACCTTAGGTCTATTTTTTTTTTTTACTGTTAGACTATTTAGACAATATCAATGTATGACAAAACCCACTGAAAAATAAAAAATAAAAAAAAAGAATATTTAGACAAATTTCTGACAGAAAGCAAAAAGGAAGCATTTTCACATTCACTAAAATTTTAATTAAAAGTAAATGCACGAGGACTACAACAAGTTATTCTATCCTAATTCACACTTTGCTTACTGGAAACTGCAACTTTTAGATTTCAACTATATTCTATTTTGGGAAAAGTCTGACTTTAGTCATTAACTTCACATACCAATTAATGGCTGTAAGTAAGCTCTGAAATCTTACCTAAGCTAATACGTAATTACTTTCACAGGAGAACAGCTAAAGTGGTTCAAACAGTCCACTGTTCTTCCCGCCTATACTTGTGGAACATGAACCAAAATTATATATTATATATTTTTATATAAACTGTATATCATGTTGAAAAATGCTCAGGTTGACAACACACAACTTATCCAAACATTGTTTCCTACAAATTCCCAGAATCCAACTGCTTCGCACTCACTCCAACTACCAAACTTCTGATCAGAAACACGTATCAACTCTCTTCTGAACTACTGGCACAGCTGTCTCACTCCTCTCTTTGCTTCTACCCTTGCCTCCGCCATTCTATTCTGAAACACACTCACCAGAGTAACTCTGAAAAACCTTAGATTGTAGGGCTGCTCTGCTGTCACGGCTCCCCGTTTCACTCACAGTAAGTGCCAAAGTCTTTACAATAGTCTACAAGGCCCTAGAAGATGTCTGTTCTCCAGCCCCACCCCATGGCTAACCTAATTTTCTCCTACTACCCCTTTTTTTCATTGTGTTCCAGCCCCACAGGCTCTCTTGCTGTTCACTTAAAAGCCCAGACACACAGCAAGGGGAGTCTTTGGACAGTCAGTCCCTCCACCTGGAATGCTCTTCCCTTCCCTTATCTCCTTCAAGAATTTACAAAATGGGGAATTCGTGTAGCTCTATGGCTGATTCATATCAATGTATGACAAAATCCACTGAAAAATAAAAAAATAAATTAAAAAAAAAAAGAATTTACAAAAGTGTCATTTTTTCTGTGAAGCCTTTGACATTCTAATTTAAAACTGCATCTTCCATTAACAATGGTAAAGGTAAGAACTTTGCTGTCTTTTCCTATGACACTCTTTCCTTCTAACATGTGAAAGTGAAAAAGTGAACGTGAGGTCACTCAGTCGTGTCTGACTCTTTGAGGCCCCCATCGACTGTGGAGCCTACCATGGAAATTTTCCAGGCAAGAGTACTGGAGTGGGTTGCCAGTTCCTTCTCCAGCGGATCTTCCTGACCCAGGAGATGAACCCAGGTCTCTGGCATTGTAGGCAGACGCTTTACCATCTGAGCCATCAGAGAATTTACTTATTTATGTTTACTATTTTTTATGTCTTCCCAAAACTACAACCTAAGCTGCAATGGGCAGGGATCTTTGTTTTCTTTACTCACTTATTAAGAAGTTAGAACAGTACACAGAAAGCATTCAGTAAGTATTCATGGAATAACTAAAGGTATTTCAGACTAGCCCAAAAGACGTGCCTCTGATCAGGTTCTGAATATATAAGTCTTAGCAAAGAACTTCAACATCACTCTAGCACCTCACACAAAACAAAAACAAAAATGCATATGGTTTACGAGATACAAGGGAAAAGTTTTCAGTATGATCCTCTGGAAAAGGTTCCTCTGTCCCTCTTATGAAGCACTCCATAGAGCTTTGTGGCATCATCATTCTGCTACGAGGGTTAGTATTACCATTGTTGTTTTGCAGAATTGAGTAGGAAGTCATGTACCCCCAGCCCAATGCCACGAAGGGAATACCCGCAAAATCACCGGCCTAACACAAAGTCTCATTAATAGCTGTTACTCCCCCAGTTAACACTTGCAAAGAAATTTTAGAAGAGGTGCCAACAGCTCCACCTCCTCACAGCAACAGCGAAAATAATGCCTACTGTGTATCCAGCGCCTTACTTTGCGCCAGGGGCACCCCAAATCTCATTTCCTCTAGGTAGAAATTAAGTCTCAAGTTTCATTCGAGCGACCCAGTCCCTGACCCGGAGGAAACTCAGCCCAAGCCTCTGCCTAATCCACTGGAAAGTCGAAGACCCGGGTTCGGAAAGTGGGCCTGAATTACCTTCGCTCACGCCCACCTCAGCCCCCAGAGTCTAGAGAGGCTGCGCTTCACTCGCTCTCCTCACTCAAGGAGGGCATTCTCCACTTCCACTCCTGGGGATGATTCCCAAGAGCATCGCTACTGCAGGTCTTCTGAGCCCTGGCACAGGGATGGGAGGTGGCGCGCCGGAAGATCGAGAAGGAGGCAGGAGCGGCCCTAAGAACACGCAGAGCGGAAGCACAACTACAGCCCGAGACTCCGGCGCGAGACTCCGGCGAACGGAGGCCCAAAAACCCTAACACACGCACTGCGCGTGCGCCTCAAGGCTGAGCTGGCGTCTTACGTCAACGTTACGCACGTCGGCGAAGCTCGTAAGAGACCTCTGCTCTCTCGGTTTCGTTTCTCCGCTGGGTGCTGAATCTGGGAAGCGCCAGCCTCCCGCCCAACGGCCGCTATGGCAACTGCGCGCTCAAACCGAGCGTCCTTTGGCCCCGCCCCCCGAGGGTGGAGGCGTGGAATGGGGCGAGGACAACCTGTCCCGGACACGCTGGCCCCGCCCACCTGGGCCCTGGACGCCCGGGGTTCTCTCGCCTTGGGGTAGTTTAGCTCTTAGCAGAAAGAATGAGGTTAGAAGAAAATGAGGTTAAAAAGCCAAACTAAGGAAACTACAAAAATACTGTTATCATGACATACATATATTTATAAACGAGTAAAACAACCTCCCTTCTAGATACCATATTAAAAAGCAGACATTACATTGCCGACAAAGGTCCGTCTAGTCAAGGCTAAGGTTTTTCCAGTGGTCATGTATGGATGTGAGAGTTGGACTGTGAAGAAAGCTGAGTGCCGAAAAATTGATGCTTTTGAACTGTGGTGTTGGAGAAGACTCTTGAGAGTCCCTTGGACTGCAAGGAGATCCAACCAGTCCATCCTAAAGGAGATCAGTTCTGGGTGTTCATTGGAAGGGCTGATGCTGAAGCTGAAACTCCAATACTTTGGCCACCTCATGCGAAGAGATGACTTATTGGAAAAGACTCTGATGCTGGGAGGGATTGGGGGCAGGAGGAGAAGGGGACAACAGAGGATGAGATGGTTGGATGGCATCACTGACTCGATGGACATGAGTTTGAGTAAACTCCGGGAGTTGGTGATGGACAGGGAGGCCTGGTGTGCTGCGATTCATGCGGTCGAAAACAGTGAGACACGACTGAGCGACTGAACTGAACTGAAGACAAGCTCCCCGGAGAAGGAAATGGCAACCCACTCCAGTACCCTTGCCTAGAAAAATCCCATGGACAGAGAAGCCTAGTAGGCTACAGTCCATGGGGTCGCAAAAAGTCGGACATGACTGAGCGACTTCACTTTCAGTTTTCATTTTCACAAGACAACCTCAAAGGAAAATGGGAGACGATTGAACAAGCCATTCGAAAAAGCAAAACAACCGGTAAGGGTATAGTGCAAAGCTATTTGGGCTTCCTGATAGCTCAGTTGGTAAAGAATTTGCCTGCAATATGGGTGACCTGGGTTCAATCCCTGGGTTGGGAAGATCCCCTGGAGAAGGGAAAGGCTACCCACTCCAGTATTCTGGCCTGGAGAATTCCATAGACTGTACAGTCCATGGTGTAGCAAAGAGTTGGACATGACTGAGCCACTTTCACTTTTACAGAAGGCAAACTTTAAAATAACCTTGCACCTTAGCCCAGCAATTCCCACTCCTAGCAATTTAGCTTTAGAAAACAACTGGCACTCACTTTGGGAAAAAATGTTTATCATAGCATCTTAATAACATTAATAACAATACTGGAGCCTATTATACAAAGTGAAGTAAGTCAGAAAGAGAAAAATAAATATTGTATACTAACACATATATGGGCTTCCCTGCTGGCTCAGGTGATAAAAAATCTGTCTGCAATGCAGGAGACTGGGTTCAATCTCTGGGTTGGGAAGATCGCTTAGAGAAGGGAATGGCAACCCACTCCAGTATTCTTGCCTGGAGAATTCCATGGACAGAGGACCCTGGCAGGCTACAGTCCATGGGTCACAAAGAGTTGATCACAATTCAGTGACTAACACTACTATGCAGCCATTAATAGATTATATATGCCAAAAGTGTCATATGAAAATAGGAGAATATAGAACTAGATGTGGAGTTTGACCCATTTATGTCATATATATACATATATGTGTGTGTGTGTGACACACATACAAATTTTACAACTCTTCCAGTATACGCATCAGTGGAGAAAAGTCTTTTCAAAAAAAATAAATAAATAGTGGGGCTTCCCTGGTGGTTCAGTGGTTAATAATTCACCTGCCAATGTAGGAGGCATGGGTTTGATCCTTGGTCAGGGAAGGTCCCACATGTGACAGGGCAACTAAGACTGTGTGCCACAACTACTGAAGCCCACACACCCAGAGCCTGTGCTTTGCAAAAAGAGAAACCACTGCAATGAGAAGCCCCTGCTCACCACAACTAGAGAAAGCCCTCACGCAGTAACAAAGACCCCATGCAGTCAAAAACAAATAAATAAATAAATTATCTTTTAAAAAAGGATTGTAGGACATTTGAATATCTATTTTATATGGAAAAGACTTCATCTGGACTCTTCAGTCAGTCAGTCAGTTCAGTCGCTCTGTCGTGTCCCACTCTTTTCGACCGCATGAATCGCAGCACACCAGGCCTCCCTGTCCATCACCAACTCCCGGAGTTTACTCAAACTCATGTCCATCGAGTCAGTGATGCCATCCAGCCATCTCATCCTCTGTCGTCCCCTTCTCCTGCCCCCAGTCCCTCCCAGCATCAGAGTCTTTTCCAATAAGTCACCTCTTCGCATGAGGTGGCCAAAGTATTGGAGTTTCAGCTTCAGCATCAGTCCTTCCAATGAACACCCAGGACTGATCTCCTTTAGGATGGACTGGTTGGATCTCCTTGCAGTCCAAGGGACTCTCAAGAGTCTTCTCCAACACCACAGTTCAAAAGCATCAATTTTTCGGCACTCAGCTTTCTTCACAGTCCAACTCTCACATCTAGACTCTTACTTCACATAATAAACAAAAACAGATTTCATTTTGATTGTCAATCTATATTTTAAAGATCAAACAATAACTATTAGCAGAAAATATAAGAGAACATCTTCATAGTCTTGAAATAGGCAAAAAGTTTATAACAGGACAGAAAAGGCACTAATACACACACATATACACACATAAATTGACACTAAAATTTAGAATGTTTACCCATCATAAGACAACACTGAGAGTGAAGGGGAAATAAAATATATATATATATATATATGTATATTTACCATACACATATGAGACAAAGGATTGCATCCAGAGTATATATCTCCTTAAACAAGTGAGAAAAGACATCCCATTAGGAAAATGGGCCAAAGACCAGAACAAAAACTTCAAAAAGATGATATCCAAAAGGTCAATAAACATAAATACATGCTCAACTCCATTAGTCATTGGAGAGATGTAAACCAAACCCATAATGAAATAGTTACACACTGACTAGCTAAAATGAAACACTGAAAATATAACTGTTGGAGAGTTTGAGGGGCAACCAATGCAAAGCTATTTGGAAGGAAAAAGATCTTCCAAGATCTTCCTAACTCACCAGTTGGTTGCCATTTTTAGAAAATTTTTCCAGGTATAATTATATTTCAGAAAGTTCCCTCGAGCCCCTTCCCAATCAATCTCCCACCCCCAAGAAGCAAACACTGATCTGTTTTCTAACACTATATTTTAGTTTTGCCTATTCTAGATGTCATATAAATTCTGTCATTACAGTCTATAATTTTAGTTTCCAGCCCCTTTCCACTCACTGTAATTTTTTTCTTTTTTTTTTTTGGTATTGTAGGGGAGGAAAAAAACTTTCTTTTACTAGTCTAGGATTCTTGGCTTGGGCTCTGTAACAAAAGATAGAGTAACAAGAGAAAAGTGTATAAATTTATTAATGTTTTGCATGACAAGAGAGCCTTCACAAGGAAATGAGGATCTGAAAGACACTGTTTTTCACACTAGGTTTCAACCTGAGTGTTATTATACTAGATTTGATAAGAAGCAGAATGTCGTGGGAAAGTGTGACGAAGGAGTCTGAGCTAAGAATGAAAAAGCTGGCTTGAAACGCAACACTCAAAAAATAAGATCATGGCATCTGTTCCCATCACTTCATGGCAAATAGATGGGGAAAAAGTGGAAGCAGCGACAGATTTTATTTTCTTGGGCTGTGATTTCCAAAATCACTGTGGACAGTGACTGCAGCCATAAAATTAAAAGACGCTTGCTCCTTGGAAGAAAAACTATGACAAACCTAGAAAGAGTATTCAAAAGCAGAGACATCACTGTGCCAAGAAAGGTCTGTATAGTCAAAGCAATGGTTTTTCCAGTAATCATGTATGGATGTGAGAGTTGGACCATAAAGAAGGCTGAGCACCAAAAAACTGATGCTTTCAAATTGTGGTGCTGGAGAAGATTCTGGAGAGTCCCTGGGACTACTAAGAGATTAAATCAGTCAATCCTAAAGGAAATCAGCCCTGAATATTCACTGGAAAGACTGATGCTGAATCTCCAATAATTTGGCCTCCTGATGCAGAGAGCTGACTCATTGGTAAAGACCCTGATGCTGGGAAAGATTGAAAGCAAAGGGGGAAGGGGCGGCAGCAGAGGATGAGATGGTTAGATAGCATGACTGACTCAATGGGCATGAATTTGAGCAAACTCCAAGATAGTGGAGAACAGAAGAGCCTGACGTGCTGTGGTCCATGGGGTCACAGATAGTTGGACATGAGTTAACAACTGAACAACAACAAGAGTACTAAACTGGGGAAATTTTAACAAGGTATGTTTATCCAGATTCCTCTTGGTGTCCTCCCATCTTTGGAGAGAAGGATGTTTCTTTCTTCTAGGTATAGGGAGGGCATCTCTCACCCAAGTTTCTTATAACCTGCTTCAGAGCAAGGTCAAAGTCTTTCCTGTGGCTACCACTTCTTACATTCCTTTAACTTAAAACATTCAATATGCCAAGGCACCCTATTTAAGAGGAGTATGTTCTGAACCCTGAGTATATTCATCCATGTTGTCTTTGGTACCTGTAGTTTGTTCCTTTTTATTAAGTAGTATGCCATTGTATTGATAGACTGCAGTTTAATATATTATTCCCCTGCTGATGGACATGTGAGTTTTATTTCCAGTTTGGGGCTATTATGAATAAACCTGTTGTAAGCATTCCAGTGGGGCTTCCTTGGTGGCTCAGTGGTAAAGAATCTGTGCCAATGCAGGAGACATGGGTTCAATCCCTGGGTTGGGATGATCCATTGGAGAAGGAAACAGCAACCCACTCCAGTATTCTTACCTGGGAAATCCCATGGACAGAGGATCCTGGTGGGCTACAGTCCATGCGGTCGCAAAAGAGTCACATGACTTAGTGACTAAACAACAACAAAGCATTCCAGTAAAGTTTTTTGGTGAGCATATATTCTCTTTACTCTTGGGTAAATCCCTTTGTGTAAGTATCTAGCCATGATATCGCTGGGTCATGAAGCAGATCAGGATTTCTCAACCTCAGCATTATTGTCATTTTGAGAATCACTGAGAAAGATGTAAGTGTAACTCTTTAAGAAACCCCCGAAGAGCTTTCCAAAGAGCTTGCACTATTTTATATCTCTACCCACAGTATGTGAGCATTCTGGTTGCTTCACATCCTCACCAACTTTCAGTGTTGTGAATCTTTTTTATTTTAACTACTGGTGGGTGTTGGTTGCTTTTTACGTCTGATTCTTAGCAAATATTAACTAAAAGCTAAGGCTATTGCTCTTTCACGGAATCAAAGACTAGACAAAGGATATTTAATCCCTTAAACACAATCACCAAGTTCCTCGAGGCTTATAAATATCAGAAACATTCCAAACAAAAAAACTTATAGTGAGTCTGTTTTTACTAAAATAATCACAACATTAACTTTTTTGAGTATGTAATATGTGCTAAACCCTGAAAATTGCCATTTTTCACTTATTCTTCTCAACACTTCTATGAGATCAATATATGTATCATCTCCATTTTATAAACAGAGAAATCAAGGACCAGAGTGGTTAAGAAATTTGCTGAAGGTCATGCAGTCAATTAGTAGTGGAGTCAAGTTTTGGGCCTAGGTTGGCTGACTCCAAGGCCAATCTGTTCCGCAGAGAATTCCTAGAAATTGCCTCCAGTAATTTAAAAACCACTTTATAGTCCACATTCATGGCCAGAAATGCTTACAGTAGGCCAGTAATTTTTTTTAAAGATGAGTTTTATTCATTTTGTCCTAAAAGCAGGAAGATGGATTGTTGCAAATTTGGAGGCAATAGATGAAATGTTACAAATGAATTAAATTAATATTTAAAACTTTGAAGAATTGAAAGAAAATCACCAGGCCCTGTACTAATTTGCACATTTGCATTAAAATGCACAGTTATGTGAATGCATCTAGTATCAACTTTTTACAATATATTTTAATGATCATACACAGTGTCTGAGTACAGTTGGTTATTCTTTCCAGTTCCTGTGAGTTCTTTATGTCTTCAGTTGGCATGATACATCGCAAGCAACACACAAGAATTAAAACAATTGGCTCCCCAGCCTCTATCTGATTATAATCCTCTGTCAAAGCAAACAAAACATAAACTGCTTCTGTGATCGTTTATCACCAATTGACTTGCTGAGTCTCTAATTACATCCTCAGATTCTGTGAGGCAGCAATGTACAAATCGTGGTTCCAAAACCCCAGAGGGAGTTTTCTGGGGAGATAGAAATGCTCTGTATCTTGATAGGGGATTTAGGTTAAGAGGTATATGTATTTGTTAAAAGTCATCAAATGGTACAATTCAGATTAGCATTCCACTAAATAAAAATTTTGCTTTAAAAAAAAGTCATAAACAAATATTGAGCTCTAGGTTAACCATTTGCATGCTGAAGTGTTTAGGGGAGAAGTATATTATATCTGCACCTTACTTTGAAATGTACTACACAGAAGATGAGTTGGTGGATGAATAGAAGGATGGATCAATGATAAAGTGAGTATAGCAAAATGTTCACAACTGTAAAATCTAGGTAGTGGACACATAATTCTTTAAGCTTTTCTCTATTAAAATTTTTCATAATAAAATATTGAGGGAAATAGAGATTCGTATCACAAAAGACAAAAATGGCATCTCTTTCCATCAAAAAACAAATAGAGGAACCTCCCCGGTGGTCCAGGCTTCCCTGATGGCTCAGACAGTAAAGAATCTGCCTGCAATGTAGGAGACCTGGGTTCGATCCCTGGGTTGGGAAGTTCCCCTGGAAGAGAGCATGGCAACCCACTCCAGTATTCTTGCTTGGAAAATCCCCATGGACAGAGGAGCCTGGCGGGCCACAGTCCATGAGGTCACAGAGTCAGACACGACTGTGCGAATAAGCACAGCGCAGCACCCTGGTGGTCCAGCAGCTGAGATCCATGCTCCCAATGCAGGGGGCCCAGATCTGATCCCTGGTCAGAGTTAAATCCCACACGCCATAACTAAGAGTTCAAATGCCACAACTAAATATTCCTCATGTTTCAACTAGACATCCCTCATGCCATAATGAAGATCAAAGATTGTGCTTGCCACAACTGAGACCCAGTGCAGTCAAATAAATAAATATTTTTAAAATAGATATTTTTTACCTTAAAATAAATATGTATATCTATTAAAAATAAATATTTTTTCAAGCCAGGCTTCAACAATATGTGAACTGTGAACTTGCAGATGTTCAAGCTGGTTTTAGAAGAGGCAGAGGAACCAGAGATCAAATTGCCAACATCCACTGGATCATTGAAAAAGCAAGAGAGTTCCAGAAAAAACATCTATTTCTGCTTTATTGACTATGCCAAAGCCTTTAACTGTGTGGATCACAATAAACTGTGGAAAATTCTGAAAGAGATGGGAATACCAGACCACCTGACCTGACTCTTGAGAAATCTGTATGCAGGTCAGGAAGCAACAGTTAGAACTGGACATGGACCAACAGACTGGTTCCAAATAGGAAAAGGAGTACATCAAGGCTGTATATTGTCACCCTGCTTATTTAACTTATACGCAGAGTACATCATGAGAAATGCTGGGCTGGATGAAGCACAAGCTGGAATCAAGATTTCCGGGAGTTTATCCCACCCTCGCCTTCTCCCATAGAGTCCAAAAGTCTGTTCTATACATCTGTGTCTCCTTTTCTGTCTTGCATATAGGGTTATCGTTACCATCTTTCTAAATTCCATGTATATTATCAAGTTTGAAACAGATCACCAGTCCAGGTTGGATCCATGAGACAAGTGCTCAGGGCTAGTGCACTGGGATGACCCAGAGGGATGGGATGGGGAGGGAAGTAGGAGGGGGGTACAGGATGGGGAACACATGTAAATCCATGGCTGATTCATGTCAATCTATGGCAAAAACCACTACAATATTGTAAAGTAATTAGCCTCCCGCTAATAAAAATAAATGGAAAAAAAAGTTAAAAAAATAATTAATTAAAAAAAAAAGATTTCCAGGAGAAATATCAATAACTTCAGATATGCAGATGACACCACTCTTACAGCAGAAAGTGAGAAAGAACTAAAGAGCCTCTTGATGAAGGTGAAAGAGGAGAGTGAAAAAGTTGGCTTAAAGCTCAACATTCAGAAAACTAAAATTATGGCATCTAATACCAACACTTCATGGCAAATAGATGGGGAAACACTGGAAACAGTGGCTGACTTTATTTTTTGGGGCTCCAAAATCACTGCAGATGGTGACTGCAACCATGAAATTAAAAGACACTTCCTTCTTGGAAGGAAGGTTGTGACTAGCCTAGACAGCATATTAAAAAGCAGAGACATAACTTTGCCAACAAAGGTCCATCTAGTCAAAGCTATGGTTTTTCCAGTAGTCATGTATGGATGTGAGAGTTGGACTATAAAGAAAGCTGGATGCTGAAGAGTTGATGCTTTTGAACTGTGGTGTTGGAGAAGACTCTCAAGAGTCCCATGGACTGCAAAGAGATCCAACCAGTCCATTCTAAAGGCAATCAGTCCTGAATATTCATTGGAAGGACTGATGGTGAAGCTGAAACTCCAATACTTTGGCCACCTGATGCAAAGAGCTGGCTCCTTGGAAAAGACCCTGATGCTGGGAAAGATTGAAGGAGGGATGAGAAGGGGAATGACAGAGGATGAGATGGTTGGATGGCATCACCAACTCAATGGACATGAGTTTGAGTAAACTCCAGGAGTTGGTGATGAACAGGGAGGCCTGACATGCTGCAGTCCATGGGGTCTCAAAGAGTCAGACACGACTGAGTAACTGAACTGAACTGAACTGAAAAATAAATAACAGTACACAACTAAGTACTATATTGTATTCCACAGGTTAAGTATTGTAGGAATCTAAAGAAGGAGGAACTGGTAGGGAAAACAGACTTTAATTTTTCCCTTAAAAGGCTGCTATTATTTTGGTAGAGGAAGTACCAGCCTAGCTCAGGAAAATAACACAGGTGGAAAAACAGGCAAGAGGAAGGATAATTGCTCAAAAGGGAGAGAAACTTAGTAAGATTAAAATGCTATATAGGTAGTGTCTTAGTCACTTTAGGCTGCTATAATAAACACCCTACACTTAGGCTGCTATAATAAATACCCTACCCTACACTGCTATAATAAATACACCTAGGTTTCTTAAACAACAGAACTTTGTTTCTCACAGTACTGGAGGCTGGAGTCTAAAATCAAGGTGCGGGAAGGTTGGTTCCCGGTGAGGGCTCTCTTCCTGGCTTGCAGAAGGCTGCCTTCTCACTGTGTCCTCACAAGACAGAGAGAGAGTGAGTCAGCTTTCTGGTCTCTTCATACAAGGGCACCAATCCCATCATGGGGATCCCCACCCATGAAGTCATCTAAACCTAGTGTTAGGTGCTCAGTCCTATCCCTAAACCTAATTACTTCCCAAAGGCCCCATCTCCAAATACCATCACATTGAAGAGAAGGGCTTCAAAATATGAATTTTGTGGGGACACAATTCAATCCACAGCAAGCAGTGAAGAACCAGAGTATAGAGAGCCATTGATGCCAAGCTGAGAATTTGCAGCAACTAGAAATGGTCAAGAAGAAAAGAAATAACTGTTTGGTACTTAGAGAGTAAGGGATGATAGAGGAATAGTCAAGCAGAAATATCCTGGCAGGAGTTTCAAATCAATGGGTGACTGAAGTTCAGGTGAGAAAATTAGTCTGAGGTTAACTCTCAAGCTTGTGAATTAAGTAAATACTCTGTTGTTATTTATTATTAACAATCACTGTGATACTTAACTTAGAATTGAGATCAATACCAAAAGTTATTAAAGCACTAGCCCTGGGGATTGTACTGTTAATAGCTCACCTAACACTGTCCCTACTTGGGCTCAATATGGCTTCTCTTTTTGAATCGTTAAGCCTTTATCGGCTCTACCATCTGAGTGTCTAGGTTAAAATCTTCACAAACTAGCTTTGTGACTTGGGGCAAGGAAGATCTCCAAGGGTCACACTGAGGATTGACAAATGAATGTGAAGCACTCAGTGTAGGTTTTTGCACTTAGTATCTGATAAATGTTAGCTGCTCCTGGGGAGGTGGTGGGGGGGAAGTCTATTCTTTTCTGAAAGATATGGTGCAGACCTTCCTTTTAGAATTTTCCTTCTTTCACTATGTCTTTTTACATTCAAAACCCACAACAGAGTAGGAGAGGAAGAGAGGGAGGGAGACGAAGGAAGAGAAAATGAAAACTGAGAAGACAATTGAGACCAAATTATTTCATATCTGTCACTGAGAAGCTGTCAAATGTATTCACTGTCTTCAACAATTTGGGCAGGTTTCAAAGAAGGGAAAGAGGACCAGCTTTGTAAAATGAATGAACACACAAATCAGCATGGCTGCTGCTCAAAAACACAGAGGAGAATGATAAAGGCAAGTGGCAGAAGTTTTATACTGCCTTACCATTTGTGTCATGTTTAAAAACACATGAAACAATTCTGCTTCATGTTTATTGACTCAAATGTAGGAAAAATATAAAACCACAGAGGAGGAAGATGCACACTATAACTTCCAGAGAGTGGTGAGCTCTGGGAAGACAGAAGGGATGAGAAAGAGGCACAAAAGGGACCTCAACTGTGTCCACAATGTTTTTACTCTTATTATTAAGTTGTGAAGCAATGGCAGAACGCTAGCACTTTAAAAAAATCTAAGTAGTAGATACATGGGTGTTATATTATTCTCTTTACTTCTCTGAATGTTTGAAATATTTCCCAAAACTTTTAAGCATAAAAAAAGAGGACAATCTGCCTCATTCTTACATTCATTCAAACTCCCACATACTGTAGAAATCCATTTGCTCAATGCAATCATATGTATGAATGATTTTCAGGAATGAGTATGCATCTCAGATTCAGTTTGAAAAGAGTATAATGAATCTATTAAAAATAGGCTATGTTTTGTGTTATGTTTACATTATCAAAATAGATTTCAAATTCTGATATCCAGGTTGAATTACACCTATTACCATATTATTGAGTTTTTCTTGCATTTTATTTTACTAACAGTTGATAGTAATACCACATTACAATTTGGGGGTGCTTTGTAATTAACAAATCGATTGTGTATACTTTTAAGATTACCCTGGGTTTCATCACAGCGGCAAATGCTGATTGATGGTGCCTGCTCTGAATACTGTGTTGAGTCAGTTGTGAAACCATATCTGGGCCCTGCTGGACTGGCAATGATCAGGTAGGCAGGGCAGGGTGTCAAGGGCAGGGTGGTAGAATCGTGGGGCCCTGTGTGTCCCACTGGTACTCCTGACACTTTCCTGATTCTCCTTCTGCCTCTCTCACTGCTCCTTCTCTGTTTCCCTTCATCTACCCTTTCTATCTTGGTGCTTCCAAGTACTCACTCTCCTTCATTCCCCTTGATCTCCCCTCAGCCTGCAAGAATCCCTGACTGATTTCATCTTCATCCACAGCAACCCTCCATGCTGATGAGTCCCTCCTCTTCTGTTTTTCTATGAAGCCTTCCCAGATCCATCTGGGCCAGGTGAAATGCCTCCCTTCATCCCCATGGCACGCACAGAGCATTTATCTCTAAGCATTCCAACTATTTGCTTACCCATCCATCTCTGCTATTGGGCTTTGAAAGAACAAGACTGGGTCTTATTGATCTCTCTCGCCCAGCTTCTGGCACATAGTGAGAAATCGATAAATGTTTGTTAAATGAAAGAATGATTTAATGAATGGTGTCCTTATTTTTCAGAAAAGGAAACAGACTCAGAAGTTGGGGTTTTCTCAAGGTTATCCTTCCTCCAAAACACCCCCATCTTTCCTCTAGAACAGAGATGGACAAACATTTTCTGTAAAAAGGCCAGATAGTAAATATTTTCAGCTTTGTGGGCCATAAGGCCCCTGTCACAATCATTTAATTCTGATGTTACAGCTGGAAAGCAACCATAGACATAGCTGTACTGAAATATATTTGTTACACAAGCAGGCAGTGGGCCAGATCTGGCCATGGGCCATAGGTTGGGGACTTTGCTGTAGAAGATGGTAAATAGACACTCCTATGTGTCTACCTTCTTCGCTAAATATCCATCTGTCTCATCCCAAATCCCAACATCCTGATTCCATTTCCACAGTCCCTGCTGGAGTCGCATGAACAATCCCTTGAACAGCTCCAAGCCCAGGAGCTGAGGAAGGCTTATGGGAGAAGCAACTGCAAAGCTGAGACCAGGAAGGAGGTGAGGAGTCTATTGACAATGACTCTCAGGAGACCTAGAGGAATCCAAGACCAACTGATCCACAACCTCCTTGATCACTCATTTTGAATCCCCTTTCAGTTCAGTTCAGTCACTTGGCCATGTCCAACTCTTTGCGATCCCATGGACTGCAGCAGGCCGGGCTTCCCTGTACATAACCAACTCCCAGAGCTTGCTCAAACTCATGTCCACTCATCAGCATCCAACCATCTCATCCTCTGTTGTCCCCTTCTCCTCCTGCCTTCAATCTTGCCCAGTATCTAACTCAATGAAACTATGAGTCATGCAGTGTAGGGCCACCCAAGATGGACGGGTCATAGTGGAGAGTTCTGACAAAACATGGTCCTCTCTAGAAGGGAATGGTAAACCACTTCAGTATTCTTGCCTTGAGAACCCTATGAACAGTATGTAAAGACAAAAAGATATGATACTGAAAGATGAACTCCCCAGGTCAGTAGGTGCCCAATATGCTACTGGAGAAGAGTGGAGAAATAACACCAGAAAGAATAAAGAAACGGAGCCAAAGCGAAAACAATGCCCAGTTGTGGATGTGACTGGTGATGGAAGTAAAGACCAATGTTGAATCCCCTTAGCATTTTGAAAAGAGAAGAGGTACATTTCTTGGTTTTAGTAGACAAAGAAGATTATGGAACCAACTCCCTTCTATTTCCCTGATTCCCTTTCTGTGTTTCCAAATGACTAGTCTTTTTCTTTTCCAGAGACTTTGGACTTCTCCCATTCTTCTCGTATTTCCTACCCTATCATCACAGGAGATGACCTCACCTCCTCCCTCACAAAGGAAACTGAAGCCATCAGGAGAGAACTCCTTCAGAATTCTGCCGCTCATCCAAAACTTATCTGTACCCACTCTCTGGTCTTCCTGTCATAATGCAATAGAAATCTAAGACTAACCCCTCCTTCTGTTCTCTGTGTCCCAGGTCGTTCCACCTCATCAGGGGACCTGGTTCAATCAATCATTTCTCTCTCCTGTATCTCTCTCGCTAAACTTCATGCCACAGGCACAGAGGAGCCTCTCCCCGCACCCTCTCTCCTGCTTCCATCAACATTTACATATGCATGTCTCTACCATCTTGAAAATAAGTCTCTCATACTCATGTCTTGCTTCAATCACTGTCCTATTTCTCTGCTACCTCCTTCGTGGCCAAAGTTCTTGAAAGAGTTGTATGCTCATGGCTGTCACATCATCACCTCCCAGTAATTCTTCAGCTCATGAAAAATGTGTTTCTCCTCTTTCATATCCCTTAAACTCTCTCACTGAAGATCTGAAATAACCTCCTTTATTGCTACATCCAACCTGGACTTCTTTGCCCTTATCTTTACTGAATTCCTGGCACTACTCAACCCTGTGGTCTTCCTTCTTTGAACATTCTCTTCCTGTGACTTTGGTGACAACACAACCTCCTGGTTTTCCTCCTATGCTCCTTCTTCCTACAACTTCTTTGTGGGCTCCAGTACCTCTGGCTATGCATTATACATTGGTGTCCTCAGAGTTCTCCACTATACCTTCTATTCTTCTCAGTCTACATGCCCCACTAAGATGTCTCACTGATCTCCAGGCAATCCTTAAATAAGCTGCTGACTCTTTAAGTTACTTCTTCAACCCAGAGCTCACTGCTGAGGCTAGAGCCAGCTGGCCAACTGCTTAACAGAATTAGAATTGTCCCTCTTCTCTTTTATTTACCACATGCAGTCCCATCTTAAAAAGCATTATCCTTGGAGCATAGGGGATTTTTTTTTTTTACAGCAGTGAAACTATTCTATAGGATACTATAATGACACAAGACATGATGCATGTCAAAACCCATGGAATTGTATGACACAAAGAATTAACCCTAATATAAATTAGAGACTTTAGTTAATAATATTGTACCAATATTGACTCAGTTGTAGCAAATATACCACACTAATGCAAGATGTTAATAACAGAGGAAACCCTGAGTAGGGGGGATAGAGAGAACTCTGTACTACTTGCTCAATTTTCAGTAAACCTAAACTGCCCTAAAAAAATAAAATCTGTTAATTAAAAAAAGCATTATCTTGACCCCACCATCCCAACCAGTTACCTCCTCTTTTCTTCACCCCAAATACAACAGCATTTCTTGAAAACTGTCTCTTAAATTCTCTCCAATCAAGCTTTCAACTATACAACTCTACTGAAACAGCTCTTGTTAAGGTCACTTGTGACTCCTGCATTGCCAAAGGCGGGGGGACAATTTTCAAGTCTCATCTTATTCTGATCTCTCAGCTACACTTGACACAATTAATCACCTACTTTTCCTTAATGCCCATCCTTCCCTTGGCTTTCCTGACACCACCACCTTCTGGTTTCCCTCCGTCCTCACTGACTTTCCTTCTTAGTCTTCTTTGTTCATTTCTCTTTTCTCTTGATTCTTAACATTGAGATTAACCACGGCTCATTCCTTGACCTTCTCTACACTAATTCTCTGAGTGATCTCATCCAATCTCAAGCCATAAATA
This sequence comes from Muntiacus reevesi, assembly GCF_963930625.1. NCBI lineage: Eukaryota > Metazoa > Chordata > Mammalia > Artiodactyla > Cervidae > Muntiacus > Muntiacus reevesi. The sequence continues at coordinate 252,012,151 of NC_089250.1, read as the reverse complement.
TCACCTCTATGTCTATGATTCCTAGATATATATCTCCAACCTAGACTTCTCTTCCAAACTCTAGTCTCTTATATACAAACTACCCACTCAATATCTCCACTTGAATGCATCCTAGGCATTCAGATTTCATTGAGATCCAACTCCAGTCCAAAACACCTACTTCCCACAGCCTTCCCCATGTCAATAGGTGGGAATGCACTTTTGCAGTGAACAGGCCCAAATCTTGGTGTCATCATATAAAAGCTGATTCATTTCCTTTAACTATGCTTTCTCCATTTATGTCTTTTTATCATGGTTCCAAGAGTTGTTTTTTTTTTCCAAGAGGGCACCTAGGTGCTAAGTTTGAGCAAGCTTAAAAATGTCTCCTGTATTCTCAAAGGACATATAGATTTTCTTTCCCTCATGAGCTTATAGAATTTGTTCCATGATCACCTGGTAATTAGTGCCATGTTGGTTCTTCTCTCCTGACCTCTCCATTCATCTTGTGGTTTGTTGAATTTCATTACTGAAGTAGGTGGGTTTACTGAAGTAGTTTTGGGGTTTTTTTAAACCTTGTCTTATTGAATTCACGTTCTTAGTAATTTCTAAGATTTTCAGTAGATTTTTCTTGGGGGCAGGGTGGGGGAGCAGTCTTTTATCTGTTTTATTCCTGCTGTGCTCCTTTAAGTTTTCCTCCATTTTAGTTATCTGCATAATTTTCCTTAGTTACCATGTTGCTTTTTTTCTTGCTGCTCATGCCTCAAATGGATGGCTCCACCCAGTTCATTTTGCTTTGGTAGAAAGAAGATGAATTCTCACTGACAACTTTCTAACCTCATCTGGGACCTTTTTTCCCCTTCCAGCTACTCTCAAGGCCTGGTAAAGTTATTCCATCCACTTTCCTGTAGCCTGAGGGCAGGAACTTGGAACAAGCTTGGCAAACTTCCTGCAGCCTTTGATATAGGACTGGGTTTACCGTCTCTTTTTAAGATTTTGTCAGTGTCCAAGCTGGGGTACCCTCCTTTCCATGGGGGTGGGGCGAAGCAGAGGTCCTTGGACTTCATCTCAACCCCAACTCAGCAGGAATCCTGGAAGAATGATGATACCTGGGGCCTTGTCCTGACTCGGCTATGATGCTGAGATCATAGATGGGAACCTCTGCTCCTGGAAGAGACTTCCTTGATTTTTCTTTAAGTTTCCTACTCCCAATTATGTCAGTTGCTATCTAAACCGGGGGATGGTGGGAATTCTCAAGGTTTCCCTATGTATCACTCTCTGGGGGAAAGGGTGGTGTAGGGGCTGCAATAAGTCATACCAAAATCTGCCTTTCTTTTTGTTGGATGCTTTTTAGTTTATAGCATGAGGATAAGCTCCTTCCCTGTTTGGTCATTGCTGGTAATTATTTTTAACCAGTTTATTCCATTGAGTGACAGGCGAGGGTGATTCTGGAAGCAAAAAAGCAGTGTTTTTTCAGTCGTGAGAAGATTGGTTGTCTCACTCTACCATTCTTGGCGACAAGGTTGGGTGGGGGAGGAGACGAAATGTGATGAACGTAGCAGATCCCAGCCTTGAGACAGTGGCAGGCCGGTTTCAAGAATCCTGGTATGTTTTTTCAAAGGTTATCTGACTACCACACCTCTCATTTACTCTTTCCTCTGTTCTGTGTTTTCTCAGCCAGGAGTACTGTCACCCTTAGCACAGAAAGGGCTTCTGTGGTACTTGACAGAAAAGAGTGGGGACAGCAAAAGTGGGTGAGCCAAGCTGCTCCCCACTCAGCAGCCAGTTCAGTCCAGGAGGGTGAAGGAGTGGAGATAAGAGGAGGCAGGCTGAGCCCCAGGCTCTGTAATAAACCCACAGCATGGCAGAAGGAGATGCATGGGGAATCTGGGCTTGGGCAGTGGTCTTGGGATGACGTAGAGGGGGAATGGAGGTGACATGGGTGGGAGATCTGAAAACCTGACATCTCCCACATCACACAAAGTTCACAGTTGCCAGTAGGAGAAAAACAGCATCCCCAAGGAGTAATGAAAACATGGCAACTGAGCACTGGAGCTTGGAATTAATGAGCAAACCCCATCAAACCTTTGACACAATGGGCTTTGGCTTCAGAAGGCAGAAACCTTTTAAGCACCAACGATCATCCCCCTGCTCTTCATCTTCGGGCTCCGTCTCGGTGATGGATTGCCACCTGCCTAGTGCCCTGGCATTTCCATGCACAAAATAATTGGTTGCAGAAGGTTGTTGGATGCCTTTGTGGGAAGGAAGCTGCAAAAACAAATTCTATCAACTCAAATATTTTTTTGATATTTTGGAACTGGAGAGCACGAGTTCTGTAATTTAACTTCTCCATGATATGAAATTGTTCTTTACCAGGAAACCGAAAAGAGTAAAAGGAAAACAGTCCTTCATATTTACCAGTTAAAAAAGTATTTGCTTTAAAGAGATTTTTGGGTATTTTATTCTCCTGTAAAGGGCACAGAATTCTCCCCTTCTCTGAAGAAACTGAGGCAACAAATAACCCAAGAGTATAGGGTTAGCAGAGCTGTGAAAGCTCAATAACAATAGCTAAACTTGGCTGATATTGCTAATACTGATATTAGTGAATGAATGAATATTAATATAACTAAACTTGGTGCTGGCACTGGATTACTCACTTAGCCCTCCCAACAACCATATTACTATTATGTCAATTCTACAGAAGAGAACGCAACTTGAACAGGTTCAACAGCTTGTACAAAACCACACAGCTGGCTCATGGTGAAATTAGGACAAGACATGAACCTAACTGACCTCAGAGCCGCTCCAGTCACCACACTCCTGGCTGGTTATCTACCACTGCATAACAGACTAATCCAAAATGTAGTCGCTTAGGGGTGGAACTTCCGGAATGGTGGAGTGAAATTTAATGGCTAAACACAACATCCATTATCTTACAGGTCCTATGGGTTGGGAATCTCAGAATAGTTGAGTGCCTCTGGCTCTGGGTCCCTCACAAAGCTGTAATCAAGGTGTCAGCTGGGACTGCAGTCATCTCAAGGGAAAGGGAATGGGAAAGGATCTGCTTCCAAGCTCACTCCCAGGCTTGCTGGCAGGATTTGGTTCCTTGCTGGCACTTGGCTAGATGGCACCCTCAGTTCCGTGCCCCATGAATCTCTCCACAGAGCACAACACGGCAGCTTGCTGTACCAGAGCAAATAAAACAAGAACCAGAAAGACAGGGTCTGAGCAAGAGGAAAGTCCCAGTCTTCTGCAACCTAATTTGGGCAGTGTGTTCACTTTAGAAGCAGTAGTCACCAGACCCAGTTCACATTCCAGAGGAGGGGATCACACAGAAGATAATTCCTGTGGATGCCAATAGTCACAATAATCACTGAGAGCCATCTCAGAAGACACTTATCAGCGTGTCCTTCTCCACTAACTGCCTCCCCCATTACTCACAGAGGCTGGCAAGATGGTAAGATTACATAATGTGACTGGGACCCCCTAGCCACCATCCAGAGATGGACACCTAACCCAAACCTGGCCAATTAGATACTTTTCCCCAAGAATTCAGAATTATGATTCAGAGACTCTGATCAGTTTCTACTAGAGCCTTGAAACTGACAGATATAGGAGCTATGAGACAGCTATCTTTTGCTATGCTCAAAAATTAGCAGAGAAATACCCCTTACGGGTATGGGAGGGGGTGGAGAGGAAGAAACCGAGAGATAGACAGACAGACAGACATGCAATGCTTCCTGGATTTGGAGAGGTACAATAAAAACCTTAGGTTTCTGTCACTTGTAACCAGGGGTGACATTCATAATATTTAACCACTGATAAGGCCCAAATGCCAACTAATCCAGGGGGAACTCACCATAAGCATATAGAGCAGCCCCACTGCTAGACTCTGGTTACCCAACTCTTTGTCACCCCAAAGCTCACCTTTTTTCCACCCCACCCACACTGCTGCCCTCAGGGAGTGAAGCTGCAGGAAGGTGTGACCTAAGAATCTCAGGATCACCCGAGTAGGAGTCGCACAAGAGCCTAGCACAAACTTTGGTGTGATCACAGATTTCCTCTGTAGCGCACTGGGGAGTCAGTGTCTCTCTCAGACAACTCACAGATAAATGTTTGTGATAATATCAAGTGCATTCACTGTGATTCTTGGAATAACACACACAAGTGGCCTACAGATGGAAAGCCTCCATCTGATCTGTGTGAGGAGGGGCTAGATCCTCTAGTGGGTAACGGGATTTGAGGCACTTGCCACTCCCTCTAAAACAGGTCTCTGGAGCTCCCTGATACACTCCAGGGATCAGGAACCCCTAGACTGTTATCAGTAGTACTGTGGGTATTCACAGGCATGTAGGTAACATCAGATACTCCAATTACATGATGAAGACAAAATGAAAGAGGCCAAACTTTTAGGGAAAGGGTCAGTTTTATTTTGATTATTATTTTTTTATTTATTTTTATTATGATTATTTTTTAAATTAGATCAACTGAGAGTCAATAGAATCAGTGAATGCTCATGCAGCCTGATTCTGCTCAGGAACAAGGAGTAGACACAGCGTTCCTCTCTCTAGACTGGGAAGACTTTCTACCTTGACTCCTCATCACCCCGGAGAGATGAGCTTTCTTTCTCCATCAGGAATAAACGTCAGTGAATGCCATCTGAAAGCCAGTGAGGAATTGATCATGGCAGGAAGTTTTGTCCTGAGCATTAAACCAAAATCTGATTTCCTTTTGAGATATCCTGCCGAGTTAAACTTTTACATGAGAGCTCATATAGTCATGATTTTTTTCCTCCTTCGTATATTGTGGATAATTGCTTTGCTTCCTTGGTCAATGAAATATGAAGCACATTGTTATAATTTTCAACAAAGATAGATTTATGCCCCTGTCTCACAACTCAGCATGGTGTGTACATTTCTTCCTTAAAAATAATAAGGTATACTTTGATGCACTGAGGTAGAGATCGATATTCATAATTACAAGTCACAGCTCACAATACAAATTCTCTTCGAGTCAGGAATTTCCCCCTAGATTCCCTTTTGCTTAAAGTATGTTACTTTTATAATTAAAAGGGGGGGGAATATATATGTAATCATAATTTTCTTATCAAAAGCTTTAGAAGAATCAGCTGCAAAATCCTGCCTAGGTTACCCACTGGACCTGCAGCAAGCAGGGTTCTGTGTAGAGATATCCTCTGGAGATTAAATTCACCACAACCAGGAAAACTGCAGGGACTCCCCAGGTGGTCCAGTGGCTCAGACTCTGCACTCTCAATGCAGGGGGCCTGGGTTTAATCACTGGTGATGGAAGTAGATCCCACATGCTGCAACTAACGATCCTGCATGCAGCAACTAAGACTCCACACAGCCAAATAAATAAATGTCGAAAAACAAAGGAAGAGTGGGTAGTATTTCTTGAGCACTCAATGTATGCCAGGCACTGTCCTAAACACTACGCATACATTTGCTTTATCCTCATAGCAACCCTCTCAATAACTATTATTATCTCCATTATATGGGAGAGGAAATTGAGTCATAGAAATGGTTCAGAAATTTGACCAAAGGTACACAGTTAGTAATTGGTAGAGCAGGGATTTGGAACCAGGTCTGTTTTATTCCAGTGTTTACTCTGAACCACTATATATGATCCCTAAACTTGAGACTCTATACATATCAAGTACTCAGTAATATAGTTAGTAATCTTCCAAATAGTAATATAGTTACTAACCTTGCAAATAGTCTCACCTAGCGTAACCCCCCTTCTTCAACTGGCACATATAAAACTTTAAGTAGCATATTAGTTAGCTATTGCTGCATAGTAAACTCTCTCAAAACCAAGCAACATGAACAATAAGTACTTGTTATTGCTCATGAGTTTGTACAGGCCAGCTGAGCAGTTCTCCTGGTCTCCGCTGCACATACTGAAGTAGCTGAGGTCAGCTATGGGTCAGGTAGGCAGTCCTGCTGATCTTAATTGGCCTCTCTCACACCACTGGGGGTCTACGGGCTGCAGCCCAGTCTGATGGCCTCAGCTGGGACAACTGGCCTGTGCTCCGTGTGGCCCTCATCCTCCAGGAGTCCAGCCCAGTATTTTTCATACTGAAGTGGCAGAGTTTCAAAGCAAGTAAGAGACTGCAGAAGACTACAAGGCCCCCAGAGGCTTGAGGCTAACAGATGCCACATTCTAATGCCCAAAGCAAGACCCAAGGCGAGCCTGAGTCAGAAGAGGGCAGGGACTAGAAATTCTCAACCACAAAGGGTGTGGATACAGGGAGTCATGAACCGGGGCCATCAACATAATCCATCTTCCACATGAGTAGCTATGGAAACAGTAAACCTCCTATTTCAACACCAGTAGCAACAATGGCTGAATGCATAGTACGCGTGGACTCTGTCACAATTGCTCTATTATAACTGCCCCTCATATGAAAGGAAACTGAGGCTTAGAGAGCTGGAGAAACTTGCTAGCAATAGGACACCTCTGCACAAAGGACGCAGCCTTAGCATTGGCTGGCTCTCTCCAACCACCTGGGCCCTGAGCCAGAGGCTCTGGTAGCTTCTTTTCTTAAAAAGCATAAAGATTGATCTGTACCTGTCTGGTCCCAAGTGTGTATTCAAAGGTTAGCCCTTTGATTTTTCATCCTTTCTGTGGAGGGCCCTAGGAAATTGATAGGACCCGAGAGTCCACAACTCTGAACAAGTCCCTTCTCAGCTTACTGCTCTGGCAGCTTTTGCTCTAATTCCAAAACGCCGTAGGGCCCTGGGGGCATAACAGCCTTCCCTAGAACGGTAAACGAAATCAGTCTCAGCTATTGGCTCTCATATCCTGTGAGTACACTGGAGGAAACGACAGGGGCTAGGGCCCAGGCACCGCCGTAGGCCTTCATCTGCAAATGACAGATACTTAACCCGACCCGGTCTCTGGCACAGAATATTTAGGAGGACCCAAGGAGCACGTTTTATGAAGATACAAGGTCTGGGGATATGAGGCAGAGCAGAAGAGATGAGGAAGCCAAACAGAACAGGAGACAAAAGGAAAGTGTGTAGGATAGGATCTTGGACAAGAGAAAGGGTGGATTCATCCACCCAGAACCTGCCCAGATAGGCACAGTTTTAAGGCACAGAAACTTCCTCAGACCCTTGTGGGAGAAGCAGGCAGCCCCTCACTCACAATCAATACGTTGGCTGCACTGCCCCCTGCTGACCTTCGCGTGTAAGAGCACAGACACGGAACAAACAAAACCATGAACCTGGGTTTCAGAGACCAGACCACACGTGCACCAAGGAACCTAGCAGGCCTTTCTGCCTACTCGGCCCCACAGCTGCTTATTGGGCCTAGCTCACGATTTCCCCAACCCTTCCCCTTCTTCCCAGGGACCCAGAGACCAGCTTCTGTTCCCCTGAAGGCACCATCTACTCTCTGAGTTGTGGCTGTAACAGGGGACCCGGTCTTCCCAGCTTTTCCATTCTTTGCAAGGACAAAGCCCACGGGGTCGTTATTTCTTTCCAGGGTTTTATTGCTAATCACGGTGGGGAAGTGGCAGGGGGAAAAGGTGGAGCGGGATGTAAGACAGCAAAAAATTCTAGCATGTTATTTAAAAAAAAAAAGAAAGGACTTTCCCAAGGTCACAGAGCTACTAATAAGGGAGCTGGGATGTGAATGCAGGCTTTCTGGTTCCAACACTCACCAGCTTAACCTTTAGGCAACACTGCCCTTACTGCAAGTAATGAGCCTCATCTTTGGGGCTTGTGGGCTCTGGGACTTAGTTTGCATTTTAATCCCCAGTCTGCCTTTCTGTCACTTGCCACGTGTGTGAACTTGGACAGTATACTGAAATTCTTGAAGCTTCCATTTCCGCATCCACAAAATAGAAAGAAAAATAGAATCTACCTTACATAATTATGATAAAAATTAAATAAGATGATGCATATACAGCATGTTGCACAGAGCCTGGCAATAACAAGCACTTAATAAATGATATTTATTCTTATATTTTTAAACTTTTTCAACTGTACCAAATACATTAACTATTGGAACAAATCTTAATGTTTTACCCCCAGGCTCTGCCATTAACTCACCATATGACTGAGAGGTTATCACTCATTTGGCTCACAGCAGAAGTTTCTTTCCTATACTCCACACTCCTCTGTTGCCACCTCCAATGGACTGTTTTTCTCAGACAGCTGGAGTAGCCCTTTAAAAAAATATATCAGATCACTTTGCTGCCCTGTTTAACACTTTCCAGTGGTTCCCAGTGCACGAAGGACGAAATTCAAAACACCCTGGCCATGACTTGCAAAACCATGCATGCTATAAGCACTGCATCGCCTCCCTCGCCCTCAGTGTAATCCAGTCACACTGGCCTTCCTTCTGTTCTTGAATGTAACAGTTTATTCCCACCTTGAGGTATCTGTCAGAGAAGCAGCCAGAAAATTCTTCACTTTGACCTTTGCAAGGCTGACTCCTCATTACTCAGATCCCAATTCAAAAATCCATTATAGAGGCAGGTTCCCTTATTCCCGTGGCCATCCTCTTCCCCAGTCACTGTCTCACTACCTTGTTTGGCTTTGTTTCTTGGCTTTTAAAATAATTTTTTTATTGTCGTAAAAGTCACATATAAAACATACTATTTTGACCTTTCTTAACTGTGCAGTTCAGCGGCATTAAGTACGTCCCCATTGTTGCGCAACTCTCGACACCACCCATCTCTCCAACTTTTTTACTTTCCTAAACTAAAACTCTGTCTCCGTTAAACTCTAACTCCCCATTTCCCCTCCCACCTCCCGAGTCCTTGGCATCTACCAATGTACTTTCTGACTCTATGAATGTGACTCGTCTAGGTACCTTGTACAGGCGGAACCAAACAGTATTTGTCTGCACCTAGTGTATACTGGAGAAGGAAATGGCAACCCACTCCAGTACTCTTGCCTGGAAAATCCCATGGATGGAGGAGCCTGGTAAGCTACAGTCCATGGGTTCGCAAAGAGTCAGACACGACTGAGCGAATTCACTTCACTTCAGTGTATACTGGAGTGCATTTTTAAGGTTAATTTAATATAGATGTCCTACAAACAGATCGTACCTTCTTTTTTCCCCTGTGTTATGCAGCAGGCCCTCACCAGCCATCTGCTTCACACATAGTAGTGAACACATGTTGACCTTGACTTCCCAATCCATTCCACCCTATCTACCTTGTTTTATCTTCTTCCCAGTGTCATCACTACCCGAAGCTATTTTATTTTACCTATTTATTTGACTGGCTTTCTCTCTGTATCACTCCATCAGAATGTAAACTACCAAGGAGCAAAGAAGATAGTCAGAACTCTTTCTGTTTTGGTTACTACTGTGGCCCTGTAGCAACACAAGCTCAATGCCTGGTATTCAGTAGCTCTTTAAGACGAGAGACTGAATTAATGAACAATTGAAGGAACTAAATTAGCCCAAGATTCACTTATAAAACAAGATCTCTTAGATTCAGTGATATCCAAAGTCATTTCTAGCTCTAAAATTCTAAGACCCTTGGGGCATTCTGGGGTCCTGAGAAAATAGGGGAGAGAGAGCACCCTGTCTGGATTGTGGAATTCTAGGAGATGTTATTGAGAAGTGATGTTTGCCCAGTGATGGGAACGAGGTTTTAATCATCTTCCACATAACTCAGTCACCTTTGGTCCACATGTCCCTCAACCTTCTCTCACTGTAATATTTCACAACCTTAAGTTTAGCCTTCCTATCTTTTCTATATTCCTATAATCCCTATAATCACATCCTAGGACAAGCAAAGGGCACTGTAAGAAAAGACGGCGGTTGACACTGGCTGATAGGACCTTGGCCTCTAATCCAGAGAGCTTTGTTGACTCTCAGAGTTCTCATTGTATCAATATTTCCTTTTGAGACTGTTCCGTTTTATACCATCCAGGAACATGAAAACCTTTTAGAGATGGACCTGGGCTGTATCCAACATCTTGGCACTAAAACTATCATGGTGGTACTTGCCCAGATCAATTTTTAAATGAATCAATTAACAAACGTGTATTCGGCACTTGCCACGTGCAGTCAGAGGGAGATCAAAAGAGATAACAGTACCTATTCTTATAAAGTATCAGCTGATCCACCACCGAAACTATGTAAGTGCTACTTGTCAACTCTGATAAAGACGATGGCAAAATAGTCTCCAGAATCCTGTATAGTAGGTGAGAGACTGCAGGTTGAGAGCAGAATACATATAGACGAAGAACATAGAGTCAGAAATGTTAACCCACATGGGACTTCCCTGGTGGTCCAGTGGTTAAGACTCTGCGCTTCCATTGCAGGGGGGTTATGAGTTCAATCCCTCATTAGGGAACTAAGATTCCACATGCTGCATATAGTGGCTAAAAAAAATAAAGAAATATTAACCCACAGTGTTAGCAGAGTTCCAAACAACTTTCTGTGTTTAACCGTTTTGAAATCACTCTCATTTGAGATTCTGCTTGTTTATGGAGATCTAATCGGCATGTTTGACTGGAAGCGGAAGAACCATGGGGAGAAAAGCCTACAGTGTCTACACATGGAAAAATCTCCTTTTTTAAAATCCTGCTTGTTGTCACGTGCTGCTCTCCTTGCCCACAGTAATTTGTGATCATCTCTGGGGAAAGTAGGGAGGAGTTTACAGAAACAGAACAGAAGAGCAGAGACAGGTGAGGCCTCGGGCAATGCGCAAAGCCCTGTGATAGGCAGTTCTGGAAGGGAGGAGACTGCATCAGCTTCAAGAGCAGATGAGCCTTGCCTTATTTTTCTTTGCTCATCTGACCAGGTACTCCATAAATGTCAGACAGAGGATGAGAAGAAGTAAACATGTTATTATGGAAAAAGAAGGGAGCCATCTGGTTCATGTCAGATGTCTGGACTGTAAAATATTGCAATTCCCAGGTGACCTTGGGGAAGCTTGCATTGGTATAACACCAGCCATCTATGAAGCTATAGTAAACTCTTTGGTTTGAACTAGAGGGTGTATTTACATGGATGGCAAATGCAGGTGCTCCTTGAACATGCGTGCTCTCTTCTTACTGTCTGGAGTTGGCTGTGTTCTCTCTGGCTGGATTTTCTCGAAGCCAACAGATAATCATGTGGAAGGTATGTTTTGCTGCAGGAGGCCTTGCTAATGTTTAGCAATCCCTCAAAACATAAGAGAAGCATTTCTCCAGATGGCAGAGTGCTTTGACTTCAGAGGGAGGTGTTTTTGGCCATCAGCAAGGCTTAGTCCTTGGTGTTGGCCAGTCACGCACGGAACATCTCATGCAGCTGTGCCCTGTGACAAGCGGCCACAGTTCTGGGCCCTGGGCTGAGTACTGTTATTTGAACCGTCTGCTAAAAAGTAAATACTACACTGTGGAATTGATCTAAATTATTCAACTCGCATACTGACACATCTTAAGGAGAATGTTTTATTAAAAATCTTTGAAGTCAGAGAGGTCTAGATTTAAATTTCAACTCCACCCCCTTGTAACTATGCAACCTTGAGCAAGTTATGAAATCTCCTCGGGAATTCACTTATTTATCTTTAAATGGATATTAAGAATGATGTCCACCTCTTGCAAACAGGGTTATTATGAGGATTAAGGGAGATAACATAGGCAAAATCCTCAGAACAGTGACTGACAGTAAGCAAGGGCTGTTTTCACTGCACAGAGTTCTGCATTGATATATCCAGCCCTGCAGTCAGAGAATATTTTTCAGGATGGGAAGGAAGAGAAACCAAGCATAAAAGTGCATCTCCTGGTGGCTAACTCAAGAGGTTTTTAGGATGCCTTTTTCTCACATACCAAGTCTATTTAGTGGGCAGAAATCAGCACTGTGGACCGCTCCATCAACAGCAGATAGGGCAGAAGGTGCTGGCTTTGGACTTGGACCATCGATACTAGTGTTTTTAAAACTGTGGTTATAGCAAAATCAATACCAAAGGGTTGTGACCAGAATTTTTAAAAGAAAAGAATGAAATTTAAAAAAAGCACAGTGTATTTGCACAAAGTACTATTTTATGAGTCCTGGGTGTGTGTGTATACTGATATATATATATATACATATATTCATACACACACATGCATATATGTGTCAAAAGCTAGAAAACCACTGATTCATTTTTCTTTAGAAAAATCCATTCTCAACTATTTCTGGCTTGACTGACTACTGGTATTTCCCTTCGACTGAAGTCACACATGCCATCTCTCCTGGAAGAGCCACAATAAAACAATGACCCAACACACCACAACTCTGGAGAACTGAAGTTAGTGCTCCAAATATCAAAACTACTGAGTCAAAAATTCAGTCAGATATCTGGGGTTTGATCTGTCTGACGCTAAATAATCAAGAAAACTATTTTCCCCCACAAGGCTGATAAACCGAAGACTACCTAAAAGTCGGTTCATCAGGAGGAATGCTCCTGACCTGGGGAGGCCTCAAAAACACCAGTCTGGGTAACATCAACCCAGGAGAGACACTGGGGAGTCTGTCTTGGCTTCAGGGCACAGAAAAGCTCCCTGGAAAGCTTCTTGCCAAAGATCTCTTCTCATAAGCTACTCAGTGAAAGAACTGGGATAAATATCCTACTCATTAAATCCCACCACTGTGGGGACAGGGGTGTTTATTTGTTTTACCTAAATGAAGTCAGAGAGGAACTCCTGGGGAAATGAGAAACTTTCACTCCAGGTACAATGATCTTTCTCATTAAATATGCAGCTTTACTCCAATTAAATAAATAAATAGGCAGGTTTAGTCAGTACAGTCATGCAGTGGAAATACAAAATCACTGAGAGAGAAAAATGCACTTCTTTCTGATAAATGATTAAAGGGTAAATATTGCCATTACTTTCCAATGTTATGGTTTGTGGCAAAACTCATCTTCTTCCCATCCCACAATTATTTCCCTGATAAACAAGTTTTAAGCTTTTCTAAGTTTAGAAAAACTAAGTTTTTCTCTGCCAGATCTGAAAATGCAATATATTTGGATTCATCTTGCCTTTTGATCACCCAGCCTCTACCTCCTTTTTCTAAAAGCACCTCTATTTCCTTCTGAGAACTTACTTCTTTTCTTTGAGATACAGATACCTGTGCCTAGCACTCTGCTTCTCAAGTTGTGTCTAGATGACTGAAGCTTGAGGCAGTCAGGCACTCTCTGGATTTTATGTCCTGATCAATGAGTCAAGAGACCAACCTTTGCAGGGTCCATTCCTGGTCAGCATCAGGTCCTAACTGTGCTGGTGTCTCCTGCATCATTGCACTCCAGATTGACCTTGGTTTTGCCCAGCCTGATTCTTCGGCCTTCAAAAAATTCTGTGAGATCTCAGTTCCTTCCAATGAACGCCCCTTTGCTTAAACTAATTTTAATCAATTTCTGATGCTCGCCACTAACAGTTATATTCAAAAAATTTAGCAACCAACCCAATTGAACCAGATGCCCTGAGCCATGGCACCCCACTCCAGTACTCTTGCCTGGAATATATCATGGACGGAGGGGCCTGGTTGGCTTACAGTCCATGGGGTCGAGAAGAGTCAGACACGACTAAGCAATTTCACTTTCACTTTTCACTTTCATGCATTGGAGAAGGAAATGGCAACCCACTCCAGTATTCTTGCCTGGAGAATCCCAGGGACGGCGGAGCCTGGTGGGCTGCCATCTATGGGGTCTCACAGAGTCAGATATGACTGAAGTGACTTAGCAGCAGCAGCAGCAAGTTCTGGCTGAAGATCAGCCCAGTTTGCAGCCAAAGAAGGCTGACAAAATATCAGGGCAATACACCCCACCGTTCATGACCCAAGGAAATACTCTCTCAGGAGAGATAAAAAGAAAAAAGGGGGATCACAGGGTTGGGAAACTCTGCATGGTTCAGAGTAGGGATCTAATGACTGTCAAGTCAATGAATGAATGAATGAACTAATAGCTACCCAGAAAAAGATATAGGAGAAAGGTGAACCCAATCTATTGCTTACACTTACTCAAAGCTAGGCATACGCTTCTTTCCTCACAGAAGGATCTAGACATAGTGCATTCCACTAATGGCATGCAAAATAAGTACAGTTAATACATAGACAAACACTTACAAAACTGTAATGCTTATGTGATTTTATCATACCTTATGGTTACCTTCTATTCTTGGCAAGTAATAATGACTTCAGATTAATGGTGGTGAGATAAATTTTCCTTATAAAATTAATTATTTAAGCAAAAATATGGGGCATTTTTTTAATTGTGTAGATAAGAACACAGGTGGTACAAAGCTGTGATAAGAATCATTATGGCAATATAAGAACACATGGCGTATAGGAAACTCTGTATTATACATGGTGGACAAAGAGCCTAAATTCAAGATCAAAACTTAAATCTTGGCTGCTTCTTGGTCTCTCTAAATATCACAGCCCATCCCCTCTCTACTTGGGTGTCTGCAGCCACTAAAGAGGGAATGACAGTGCTGGTAGCATTTACGAATATGTTGTGAAGGGCGGCACCTAAGCTCAGCCACAGAGTGGTACAGAAAATCTAAATATGATAGCAAATCAAGATCCCGAGTCCTTCACACAGTCCACTGAGCAGCGGTTGATGTTTACATGTTTCAGACAGTTTTGCCTTCGGGGGGGTTCATTCAGTGACCTGGACACTAAAGACTGGCCATGCCCCAGTTCTAAGCTTCTGAGTTGTGTTGTTCCGTCCCTGTGCTCCGACTGTTCCTATCAAAGGGGGCTCCAAAACACCCAAGAGTTTTCCTATAATATATTCCTTTTCAAACTTTTTACTTAAACAAGGTAGCTTTTAAAATTAAATAACACCCACATAGCTAAATGCATGTCTATGCATGCATTCTCTGGGGATACTTCAGTAATTTCACTAACCAGGAGGCATACTTCAGAGAAATTATTCTTAAGTGGTGATAGTTGCAGGGCTAAAGTCTCAATCTGAATTTTTAATAAGATCAAAGAGTAGCAAGGATGAAATCGCATCTCCTAAACGGGGGCTATCATGCTAGGTAAACCACTGGGTCACTGTAAAGCAAAAATTGCAAACCAACAGCCTATAGAGTGAATCAGACCCACAGATGGCGGAGGAGGGAATGTTGGAGGCACGAAAAGGGGGAACAGGCAGGGGAAGGTTTATTAGAATGAATTGCCTAAATCTTTAAATTGGGAGTTCTCACATAAAAATGTGAATTTTCCACCTCCTTTGGACAAAATACAAATATCTGACAACACTGGGCCTAGGGACCATATTCAGGAGGAATTCAGGAGTGGCTTCCTGCTTGAGGTAGGTCATGCACTTTTCAGTTCACCAGAGTCCTTGCTTATCCATACTGTGCTACACCCAACCCCTCTGCCTTCCTTTTAGTACCTGCCTGAGAGCAGAGGACAGAAAAAGGTCACTGTTGCCTTTCACCACAGGACTGGCCTCCTTTGTCCAAAGGTCTCAGGAAGGAGATGGTAAGTTCTGTGTGGGCAGGCATTCACTGTGTCCATTTTCTACTATAGCCCTAGCATCTAACATTTATCAGCTGCTCCGTACACTCCTGGGCTGGCTGGCTGGCTGGCTGGGTGGGGAGATCTTGGGATCCACAGTGCAGAAGAAGACCATCAGAAATTATTGCCTTGTTTATGTGGCTCAAGAGAAGTATGGTGGCTCCACAGCCCAACCACAGAAAGTGTTATCAGCCCACACGGTGTCCACTGTTCTAAAAATTCTTTCTTCTGAAGAGGAAAGAAGCAAATGAAGGAAAGAGAAGAGGGGATTTCCCAAATATTTAAGAGACAGCATATTGGCTAAGAGCATGAACTTTGGTGTCAAAAAAACCTGGATTTGAATCTTGGATCCGCCATTCACAAGCTGTTAGACCTTAACCAAGTTGCTTGATCTCTCTGGCTCTCAGTTTTCTAACATTTTAAATAAGAATCATGTTTACCTTGTAGGGTTTTGTGAGTACCTGATAAGATGGTACATGCAAAGCATTTAGCAGCTAGCAAATAGTAAATTCTCAATAAATACTGTAACTATTGTCCCCACTGGCTACTGAATCATTGTTCCTCTTTTCCACTGGATTATTCTCCTAAGAATAAAACACACAGTAATAGCTATTTTTAAAAGGGATAAATTGAAAAATCCTCTTACTAACTTATAGTTACCAGAGGGAGAAGGATAGATTGGGAGTTTTAGGCACTGCTATATTTAAAATAGATAACCAACAAGGACCTACTGCCTTGTAATAATGTAAATGGCAAAAGAATTTGAAAAAGAATACATCGTGTATATGTATAACTGAATCACTTTGCTGTACATCTGAAACTAACACAACATTGTTAATCAACTATACTCCAGAGAGAACAGCATCGAAACATGTGTATTATCTAGGGTGAAACAGATCACCAGCCCAGGTCTGATGCATGAGACAAGCGCTCGGGGCTGGTGCACTGGGAAGACCCAGAGGGAGCGGGTAGAGAGGGAGGTGGGAGGGGGGATCGGGATGGGGAATACATGTAAATCCATGGCTAATTCATGTCAATGTATGACAAAACCCACTACAATATTGTAAAGTAATTAGCCTCCAACTAATAAAAATAAATGAAAAAAAATTAAAATTAAAAAATACTTCTCTTGATCCACATCCCTCTCCATCTACTGCCCCATTTCTCAACACTTCTTTAGAACAAAATTTTACAAAGCTGTCCAAACTCAATGTCTCTGGGTTCTCTCTTCCCTGTCTCCTCTGAAGCTCTCAGGCTTTTTTTTTTTTTTGTCTCCACCACTTCCCTAAAAGAGCAGTGGTTAGGATTACCAATGACCTCCCCATGGCTATATCCACTGATCAATTCTCAGTGCTCATTTCACTCAACCATCTCATCAATATTGTCAACACTTGGCACAACTAATCACTATCTCTTCCTTGGAAAATCTTTCCTCATGCCTTTCTATCTCACTGGCCACACCTCACCTTCTTTGCTCACTCCTCATCTCTCGTTAGTTATTTTTTGCTTGCAAGGAATTCTCACCTAGTCTTGTAATTTTATGATCATTTCCACCATGATGAGTCTCAAATGTGCCACTGAAGCCCAGATCCCTCCCTGAACTCCACACCTGTATACAGAACTGACATTTGTGTACACATCTCAACTTACGACATCAAATGAGAGGCTTGAACTTAATATTACCAAACTTGAGCTCTTGGACTAGAAACAACAATGTCCCAGTAGCAACTAGCAGAACTGGCTTCTAGATCTTGGTAATACCACTCTCCAATAAAAGAAACCAGGGATCCTTGGAGAAATAGCTAATTCTAGAGACTAGGGAATAAAATATATAAGATGAGCCTGAAGCATACTAATTGTAAGGAAACAATAATGATAGGGATATGTCAAAAAGACACAGGAGTCAAATGAAAAAAACTCTCAATGGCCAAACAACTTCAGCAACAAAATAAAGTAGTACTAGATTATAAGCCAAAGTATACAGCAAAGTATACGTGAACTGTGAGCTTCCAGATATTCAAGCTGGTTTTAGAAAAGGCAGAGGATCCAGAGATCAAATTGCCAACATTCCCTGGATCATCGAAAAAGCAAGAAAGTTCCAGAAAAACATCTATTTCTGCTTTATTGACTATGCCAAAGCCTTTGAATGTGTGGATCACAATAAACTGTGGAAAATTCTGAAAGAGATGGAAATACCAGACCAACTGACCTGCCTCTTGAGAAACCTGTATGCAGGTCAGGAAGCAACAGTTATAACTGGACATGGAACAACAGACTGGTTCCAAATAGGGAAAGGAGTACATCAAGGCTGTATATTGTCATCCTGCTTATTTAACTTCTGTGCAGAGTACATCATGAGAAACACTGGGCTGGAGGAAGCACAAGATGGAATCAAGATTGCCGGGAGAAATATCAATAACTTCAGATACGCAGATGACACCACCCTTATGGCAGAAAGTGAAGAAGAACTAAAGAGCCTCTTGATGAAAGTGAAAGAGGAGAGTGAAAAAGTTGGCTTAAAACTCAACATTCAGAAAACTAAGATCATGGCATCCAGTCCCATCACTTCATGGCAAATAGATGGGAAAACACTGGAAACAGTGGCTGACTTTATTTTTGGGGGCTCCGAAATCACTGCAGATGGTGACTGTGGCCATGAAATTAAAAGACACTTCCTTCTTGGAAGGAAGGTTGTGACCAGCCTAGACAGCATATTAAAAAGCAGAGACATTACTTTGCCAACAAATGTCCATCTGGTCAAAGCTATGGCTTTTCCAGTGGTCATGTATGGATGTGAGAGTTGGACTATAAAGAAAGGTGAGTGCTGAAGAACTGATGCTTTTGAACTGTGGTGTAGGAGAAGACTCTTGAGAGTCCCTTGGACTGCAAGGAGATCCAACCAGTCTATCCTAAAGGAGATCAATCCTGGGTGTTCATTGGAAGGACTGATGTTGAAGCTGAAACTCCAATACTTTGGCCACCTGATGCAAAGAGCTGACTCATTTGAAAAGACCCTGATGTTGGGAAAGATTGAAGGCAGTAGGAGAAGGGGACGACAGAGGAAGAGATGGTTAGATGGCATCACCGACTCAATGGACATGAGTTTGCGTAAACTCTGGGAGTTGGTGATGGACAGGGAGACCTGGCATGCTTCGGTTCATGGGGTCTCAAAGAGTCAGACATATCTGAGCAACTGAACTGAGCTGATACAGCAAAAATCCATGAGTCCATACTAACATAAATGATTGAATGGATAAGTAAATGGAGGAGATTAGCTAAATGCATAAGAATTTCCAAATAATTTATGAAGATACTCTGCCTTTAAGGAGATGGATCATAACATTTCTTAAGTGTAGACTGTACAGAATGACTTCCTTTCAGAGAGTACAGCCTGGAAAAGGTATAAGAAAGTTGCTTTGTAGTACAGAAGCCTGAAAAACACCATCTTATCCAGATGATGATCAAGTTTAACATCAACATGCTAAGTCATGTTGGTAGAATGTACCCTTGGTGTGATATGACAAGAAGAGCTCTCTCTATTTCTGAGGTCTTACTCCAAATAAATCACAGCCTAATTATGAGGGGGGAAAAATGAGACAAATCCTAGTTGAGGGATATTCTACAAAATACCTGACCATCACTCCTCACAACTGCCAAGAACATTTTTTAAAAAACCCAACAAGGAAATGTTGAAAAGCTGACACAGTCAAGAGAAGCCTAAAGACACATGACCGTTAATGTACTATGATACCTTGGATGGGATCCCAGAACAGAAAAAGGGTATTAGGTAAAAACCAAAGAAATCTGAATAATGGATGGACTTTAGCCAATAATAGTGTATCAATATTGATTCATTAATTGTGATAAATGTATACTAATATATAATACAAACAAGGGAACCTGGGTGTGACAGGATCTGTGATATCATTACAATTTTTCTTTATGTCAAAAACTATGCTAATGTCAAAAGTTTATTAAAAATTAAATTCTTCCACAATAAAATACAGTCCTTGCGATCTCAATAAATGGAAACTCCATTCTTTCAGTTTCTCAGGCCAAGAAGCATCGTTGAGCCCATTCACTTCTTCTCACGTGGTACCCAACATCAAAGCGCACCCCCATATCAGAGCATTCTCGGTTGATAATCCCTCCGCCTGCACAGCACTTCCTGGGACCACAAAGCCTCTTCCTCCATATCCTTCAAGTTTCTGCTCAAACATCAACATCATCAGCGAGGTCTTCCCTGAAGAGACTGTATAATAAGAGCAGAGCCCACCGTGGCATGCCCTGCCCCCCTCAGCCTGCCTTACTTTTCTGCACAGCATCCTTTACCAGGAGGAATATGCGTGTGCCGTCATTGCTCCATTCTGCTGATGAAGAAACTGAGTCTCTAAAAGATGAAGTAATTTTCTCAAGGTCACAGCTAACAGGTGACAGAGGCTGGATTTGGACTCAGGTGTGCTGGATGCGGAAACTCACTGTCTCGATCACCATACTACACCCACCAGAGACAAGGAAACCCGCGTGTGACAAGACAAGAGGTCAGGTCCATGCTCAGTGAGGAGAATGTCAGGAGCACCCAGGGGCTGGTTTCTGGAGCTCACACTTCTCGACGCCTGTATAGCTGATGTGAGTTCTCAGAGTGTCCTGCAGAACTTCATGGCTAAGTCATTCATTTAGCATTGTTTGTATTTTCTTTTTTTTCTTTTCATTGTTCATATTTTCATTCATTCAGTGTTTATTCACTGAATGCTGAGGATGTGCTGCCAAATGATTTACAACTGGAAAATGTTCCCAGTAGGTCTGCTTTGCCATAGAGATTCAGGAGTGGACAAGTTGACTATAACATTCCCTTCCAGCTTTGGGTCTGCTGATCCTAGGTGCTCCTGAAACTGATCAGGTGGTCAGTAAAAGCTTCTGAGTGATTGACAGGACAGATAGGCCCCAGGCTGCAAACGCCTGACTGGTCACAGCGCGCAGTCCTTGACTGAGGCTAAGGAGTCTTGAAGGAGTCCTATGGTGCTCCCTGTAGTGTCTCCAGGAAGTTTTATTATGGTCCAGTTGGCGTATTCTATAAAGATCTCTTAAATCCAGGCCTTCATCCTACAGTCATGACTCTGGGACAGCTGCCCCTACTAGACAGTGGGGAAAGATACTGAAGTCACACTATGGCTGGAATCAGTGAAAAAAGCTGTCAGTTGGGCGCTGGCAGAATGATAACTCCATCTGCTGCCTGCTTGTCCTCAGGGGCCAGTGCAGGGGCCATCCTGGAGGGAGTCACGGTGCTGGAGGACAGCAGCGAGTTCAAGAGCTAGTGCACACAGGGCATGGCAGAGAAAGGCTTCTGCGGTTCTAACCAATTTACTCTTATTGATTTTCAGATCAAAGGGGTTTAGCTCACAAATCAGAAGATGCTTCTTGCTTCCTCCTGCTAAGCCTGCAGCTTCTCCTGGAACCTCCCCAGTCCTCCCCTGGCCTTGATTAGCCTGGATGCCTCTAGGTTAGAGTGGCACAGAGCGGGCAGGAGCCTGAGGATGATCTGGGCCACATCGGTCAGCTTGCCAGGGGTGCTGCTCTGCGGTCCTGGGCAACGACGTCAGCAGCTCAGCAGCCAGTGTTGGGAGCCTGGGTCCTGATGGTGTTCCTACTCACTTGGCTTATAATCTTTTCCAAGTCATTTTAACTCTCTCAGGCCCTCTTTTTCCCAAAGAGGAGAAATGAAGTCACTCAGTCATGTCCAACTCTTTGCGACCACATGGACTGTAGCATACCAGGCTCCTCCGTCCATGGGATTTTCCAGGCAAAGGTACTGGAGTGGGTTGCCATTTCCTTCTCCAGAGGATCTTCCCGACGCAGGGATTGAACCCAGGTCTCCCATATTACAGGCAGACGTTTTACCATCTCTATGCATACCAGGGAAACCAAAGGAGGGTAAGAGCCATTCCAGCCTGATAGTTAAGGAACAAGGGCTTCAAAATTAAACAGAACTGGTTCAAATCCCAGTTCCGTCTTCTGTGACATCAGGCAAGTGAACTCAGCTCTCTAAGCCTTCATTTCTTCATGTGAAAAATGGGCTTCCAGCAGCTGGGACCTCTCATAATGCAGCCCCCCAGAAAAAAAAAAGCATTCTTAGCCCTTGACCACCACCATAGACTTTTTCTATGTGAGAGAATGAGCCCTTATGTTTTAATCTGCAGTTTGTTTCCAGCTTTTAGAAGATACGAAGGAGTCATACTGCCTTGATGTGTTTAAAATTCTGCTCAAAGGTCTAGCATCTGTGTAGGTTATCCCCACCCTGCGCCCTGAGACTCATTTCTAATGGCCTTCAAGTCAGCCGGAAACAAGCCTGGGACCAGTTCACCACCCTTATTGGTGTAGTAACTAAGGTTCTACCTGTGTCCTGGAGCTAAGAGGGAATGGGGGCTTCTCCTCCTGAGGCTTCCATGGCCCAGGAAATCTGCAGGAAGAGGACTGCTCTCTCCTGCCTCAGTTGGGAGTGTTTCACAGAGGAGCAGTCAGGCTAGTTCCCAAAGAATGAGTAGAAATTCAACCAGCAAAAAAGGAGAAGGGGCACCAGACAAAGAGAATGAGGTAAGCCAAGGCACAGGCAGATACTCTGGAGAATGATAGAGCAACATGGGTCACAGGCTGCTTTGGAAGTTATACCAGATTATTCAGGCTTTATTGTACAGAAGTGTCCCTCTGAGAAGTTCAGTGATGGATAATTACTTTTTAAAAAACTGCCTTAAGTCAGAATTGTTAAGAGCACAATCATAATTTTGTAAAAACATTCACTATATGTATATGCATGCAACACACAGGTCATATATAATACACATAAGTTTTTAAAAGACTGGAATGAACTAAAAATAGCTAACATATTGAACATTTATTATTGTCTAGATGTTCTTCATGCATTATTTCATTTGATCCCCATGATATCTTACCAAGATAAGTATTGTTGTTATTGTTATTATTCCCCCTTTGCAGAACTTTAATCATTTTCCCAGTTTTTACCTTTAGTATAAGGCAAGGCCAAAATCTGAATCTGGCTGGATCTGTTTAGCTCTCAAGTCCACTTCCTAACTACCAAGGTCAACTCCTTCTAAAATGACTCCCACCAAAATGTCAACCGTAGTTACTTTCAGAAGGAGTGATCATAAGTGGCCTGTCTTTTTCTATTTTGTACTTCTCCCTATTTTCTGAATTTCCTATTGTATATTGTTTTTATATTTACATTGTAAAATACTACACATCTAGAAAGATATAGATTTGCAACTTAATGAAGAGTAGAATAAGCACCCATGTGACTACTCCCTATGTCTGCACCCCAGAAGCCCACCATGTCCTTTCTGATCCCAGCCCCCTCCTTCCTCACTAAAAATAACCACCCCCCTCACCATCTTATTGTTCACACACTTTTTTTTCCTCTAAATCACCACTTGATCACGTATCTCTAAACAACACAGGTTCATTCTTTTTGAATTTTATATAAATGGAATATCTTCTGTATTCTGTTGTGTCTGACTCCTTTTACAAAACATTACGTTTTTTACATAATGTGCTATTTAATAACATATAATATCAAGAAAATGTTATTTTAAAATAGATAATAAGAACACACTGCATCAAAAAGGGAACTCTACTCAATGCTTTCTGGTGACCTGAATGAGAAGGTCTGCTCTCTCCTGCTCTCTCCTGCCTCCCTTCCAAAAGGAAAGGGCTGATTCATTTTGTTGTGCAGTAAACACCAACACAACATTGTAAAACAACTATACTCCAATAAAAATTAATTAAAAAAAAAAGAATATGTTGTTTTTAAAATCTGAAAAAAAAGCAAATTTGCATTACAAAGTATTTTAAAGCTGGAATCACACAGTGTCTCCAGAGCCTGACTCAGGTGAGCCCTTCCCAGTGATATCTTCTAAGTAGGACCATAGTGCCTTAAAAATAGGATTTGTTCTCTTTAAAAGCCGTGACCACGGAGAAGAGGGACCGTGGCCCAGAGCTGGTCCCGCTCCTCAGTTCCCTCTGCTCACACTCCCGGCTGCCCTCCCGCCAGGCCGGCTCAGCCAGCTGCTCTAAATGGATTATCCAACTCACTGCCATGATTTTCAAATCACTGCCTGGGTCACCAGTCGTGTGCCCCCCCGCCCGGCAGGCACTGGGACCTCTGGGCAGAGGGGAGTGCCTGAGCTGTGTGCAGGTGCCTGGATTTCTCTCTTGGAGGACAACCTAAGAATCCTCTGACTTGGGAGATTTGTGGAATCCCCTCTTCTTTCTTCTCCTACTCCTTCTTTTCAATTTAAAGCAATTTTTTGATGGAAATTTTCAAACATATGTGAAAGTACAGAGAACAGTACAGTGAATGCCCGTGTAACTAATGATCAATGCATGTCCAGTCTTCTTTTTTTTCATGCCTTCCCCTAATTTTCCCCCATTCCTACTGAAATATTTTGAAGCAAACCCAAGAGTTGTCTTTTGTGAATACTTCAGTATATACCTTTAAATGATAAAGTCTCTTTTTAAAAGCATAGCCAAAACACAGATACTATCATAATTGACTTAATTTCATCAAATATCAAACAGGTCTTCAAATTTTCCCAATTATTTCAGAAGTGTTTCCTTATAGTTGTTCTGCTCAAACTAGGATCTAAAGTCCCACATGCTGCATTTGGTTGAAATGGCACCCCTTCTATTGTTGAATGGGATTTGGAGACTAAAAAATGAGTCTGAGCCTTGCACTGCTATGGGATTGGTCATTATTCTAGGCTTCTGAGGCTTACAGATGTAAGAAACACAAACAGTGTGCATGTGTGTGTGTGTGTGTATTTTAAGAGAAAATATATCACAAATCTAAAATATTTCCAATTCAAATTTTAAATTACAGAATATTTCCTTGAAGTCTTACACTTACATTTGTCTCTTTTCTCATGCTGAAAATCTTGGTTTCTAACAACATCATTTTATTTATTTTACTCTGTGCATGACAGAAAGTTTAGAACAATAATTATTTCTGATGATATTTCTACTGAAAACAGTGTAAGATCTATTTTTTTAGTTATTTTGTTTTTAGGATATATTCTACTGGGTATGTACAATTATTGTGTTTTTAAAGTCCTGTGAAATAATTTATCTTGGTGCGCCTCCAACTTGGTACACAATCAGATTCCAGTGTTTCATGTTTCTCTCAATATTCAACTACTGTTATTTTCATTTTTCAGTTACTTCGTGGCTTTTTCCCCATTTCTTCAGTTCATTTTGTTCTCTAATCATGTACAACATTTACACTATTTCCAAGTCAAATGCACAGAAAAGGTACATCCTGAAAAGTTCTGCTTCTGACCCTGTCCCCTCCATCTATTTCTTCTCCCTTTATAGGTCACTAGTTTTACTACTATTATCATCATTTTATTACTTCATCTGTTACTATTAAAGAATGAATTTCTAAGTGCCAAAGAGGTAGTGGTAATCATGGAATGCTTTTTTTTTTAATGAACAGCATTGCTATATATTTCTTTTAAGATCTCTTTTCTGAGGATTTCTGAGTGTTCAGAGTCACTCCCAAGAAGAGAGATTTACCCACTTTTATAAATAACAAAACAAGAAAAAGGATAAGAAATTTTTCCAAAAGCACACAGCAAATTCCACAAAGAAAGATTCTCTCTGGTTACTTTTTAGGCACTAATCCAGCCAACAGAATATAAAGACCAGCCCCATCTGAGACAGTCTGCTTCTCTAAACCTAAAAGCACTTGTGTGTTTTTGCAAGCTCCCTAGGTATTTCTAAGAAACAGCCCTGGTGGATAACTACCGACATAAGCCAGTGACAGCCAATCAGGCTTCTTTTCGTGACTCTTGAAGCAATTTGCTGTTGTAGGAACAAGTCTTGTATCCAAGGTTCAGGCCTGACTGCAAGAAACATTACCTCGTTTTTCTTTAATGCAACTTAATCTCTACTTTGACCTCTCATCCCACCTGAGTAGAGATCTTGGCCAAAATGAGAATCCCAATTCCACTTCCCCACAAACTGGCATCTAAGTTCCCAGCAGTGTCAAGGTCTGGGAGTGGAGGAAGGCCTGACTCTGGCTGTTCCCTGTCCACTCAGGTCATCACCCCAGCCACTTTCATCACTGATACATACAGAAGATGGCCCAGAAAACTGACCCGGCCACGGGATCAGTCAGTTTCAACAACTCCTTGACCAGCTCAGATGCTACGCCCAAAGCACTGAAATCATCCCACTGCCCCCACTTTTGAGGGTCCTGCCTGCCTAGAATTACCATGCAGCCCTTTCTTTCCTGGGGCTCCAGAGGGAAATGGAGCACACATCACTGAGGTTCTTCATTCTGCAAACTCACCTGAGGTTCTTGCCACACCCTTCTGCCCTAACTAGGACTTGGCCAGGGAGCTGGGTGAGGGTCCTTTTCCCAGAGAGCCACTAACTTCTATGCACTTGTCTCTTCGGCCTCTGACAGCTGATGGAATCTATCTTTACTTAAACTGAGGCTGAAGAATTCTTGTTGCTAGTTATCCAGCATTCTCTTACCGTTTTTACCTATACTTGGAGTTCATTTTGCTCCCCTAAGGCCAAGGCTTTTGAACGCCAAAGTCCCTGAGGAAGCTCCACTTTCTTTTGCTGTTAAATCCTTTTTAAGGGCTATCGCACTGCGTAATTCAGGGAGCACCATGTGAACTTATGCACAACCTCAACAGCTGTATGCATACCACAGCTGTGCATGTTTCAAAATATTGACCAGTCTGAATGGGGAGGAGAAAAAATGCCACAGGGAAATAACATTAGTTAATGTTTCAAAAATACTGTCCTGCCACTTAAGAAAGCTCCCAAAAGAGGAACCCATGAGCCTAGATTGTTACTGGGAAGTTTGATTGGAACAGAATATGAAAGGTGTGTGTGACGTCATCCCCCTGTTTTACCATATCTCTTCCCCAGTCTTGCCACCTCGGTGTACCAAGGAAAATCTAAGTCTGCCTCGTCTGGGCCCCAAACAACCTGGGATCCAGGAGGTCAAGATGATGAGGCCACAAACAGTGAAAGTCCTTAAAGATCCCTTCCCAAAGTCAGTTCTCACTGGTAAGCGTCCAAACACCAGCACGATTCAAAAAGAGCCCCTTAAAAGTTATCTGATCTCTTGTCTGCTCTAGTCCCCAAGTTCCAAGATTCACCCAGTTACCATGGCAGCTGCTGCCTGATTCAAATGTTCACATTTATAGAAACTGGCTAAAGCATTTGAATCTAATAGGACTCGCACACCAAGCAGAGAATGTCGCTCCTCCAGACACACAAGGATGCTTTATCCATAAACCGTGGAAGTACCAGCCTTGAAACCAAGCTGGACCCTTCAGGATCCTCTCTGGTATACATGCCCTCCAAGTCCCCTGTCTCTTTAAGTAGCCAATTTCTATAAATGTGAAGGCTTTCAGGCTCACCCTGAATCTCATAAGTCTGAATTAATGATTTGGAAAGTGTGAACATGTTGTAACAAGTATAGCTATTGGGCCAGGAAGCTGGTAATAATTTAAACAATAGATCAGCCATATAGCAGTCACACGACCTTTAGTTCCTCCCTGACAGACACAGATAACAACATTTGATTCATATTCCTAGGTTGTTTTACAGAAACCAGACTCCCACCAAGTGAAAACTGCTGACCACAAGCACAGAGGCCACAGACCAGCTGGGACCAGAAAGTTGATGATGCTGATTCCTCAAACATCACCTTTGCTATCTCAGCACCAACCAATCAGAAGAATGTCCATAAGCTGGTCAGACACCCTGAAACCCACACCTCTATGTTGCTTTTAAAAACCCTTCCCTGAAAGCTGCTGGGGAGTCAGGTCTTTTGAGCACTAGCTGCTCATTCTCCTAGCTTGGCACCCTGCAGTAACCACTGTACTTTCTTTCATCACAACTTGGTGTCAGAAGACTGGCTTTGCTTCACATCAGGCAGTAACAGCCTGGGGGAAGAGCCTGAGGCTCCAGGTCCTGGCATCAACTAACCACGTGACATCCCCACCCAAGAGCTGTCCCCTGCTGACACATAATGGTGCCTATTTTATTAGTAACCCACTCACTCAACAGTACTGAACGCCTTCTCTGCGTTGAGCAAGGCACTGAGGGTAAATGGTGAGCTTTGCTGTCCCAATAAGAACACAGTTACAGCGCAGCGCGAGAAAAGCAAGAACAGAAGCGTGGGGGCAGGGAGGCACCAGCCTAGGGGAAGGGGTGCTGGGTACTTTCCAGGCGAAACCTAAGCTGAGTCTCGAAGGGTGGGCAAAAGTTAGCTGTGATGGAGGGAGCAAACGGACAGAATGAATGAGAGGTGCTCCCGGCAGAGTGAGCAGCACATCCAAAAACCCAGGGATGGGAGAGAGCATTCGCGGTGCAGGAAGCAGTTCAGTGCAGCTGTATGTAGCATGGAGAATGAGGGTGAAAGAGAGGAGGAGAAATGTAGCTCAAGAAGAAATCAAGGGACATAAGGGCAAGTCCCTTGGTTCTCCATGGGCTTCCAGCTACTCAACTGCCCCTTAAAACCAAACAGCAAAAGAAGAGATTAGTTGAGAGGTGGCTCTGCATCTGGGCAAGGAGGGCCAGTGTCCCTGAGAAGAAGGGCCCTGACAGGACAGAGCAGGCTAAGATGGTCACACCTTCCAGATGCCCATCACCCCAGCCAGCCCCAACTCCCATTCCACCAAGGGCTGCCTGTCACCAGGATATTCCTCCTCCCTCCTGTCTCCCGTCTCCTCAGAGCATCACCACTGCTTTGATGGCTGGAGCATACCTTTTCAACTTCTCGTCCATTCCATTCAGCTCTCCTAAGAGATAAGTAACAATTTACTGTACATCAGTTTGGGCTTGGCACTGTACTCAGTACTTGAAAATGCAAAATTCAGTCATCCCAAAAATTATGTTTGAGCACCTTCTATAATGTAAACAATGTACTTCAGATACTTGGGACATGGCCATGAACTAAGAAACTCCTAGCCCTCCAGGAACTTATATTCTCAGGATGGGGGAAGAGAGAGACGAAAGAAAATAGACATGTCATATGGCAAGAAGACATAGTGGTCTAAGAAACATACACAGTAAAGCGAGAGAGAGTGATGGACAGTGGATGGTCAGAAGGGAGCATGAAAAAAGAGGAACTGAATCACCTCATTAAAACTGCACTTAGAAAATAAACAGTTCATACTCTTCTCATCTGAACCAAGGCCTGAGAGAACTGAGGCAGTGCGGGGACCAGGCCAGATCAATGAAAGAGAATCCGATCATTGTAACTGTGACACGGAAAAGTCCAGCACTCTTGTTCAAACAATACAGACAGAGAAACTGAGGTTAAGTAATATACACACAGGGTCTCAAACCTTTTCCAGACAGAGCTGGGCATCAAACCCAGCTGTTCAATCTAAAACACAAGCCCCAACTGCTCCCTTAGAATGTCTTGTCAAGAAACTGCAGGTAATTAAGAACAGATTAATAAGACTCCAGCCTCCCCCATGTTACCCAGAGCCCCAGTGATTCCACACCTAAAACTATAAGGGGGTCATCAAAGATGAACAAAGACTTAGCTACTTTATTTATACAAGCAAACTAACTGGAAACAATACCTTTTCCCTAATAAACAGGAGTTGGTAAATAAAGTTAGGATGCATGCACGCAAAGTGTCTCATGCATGGCCATTTTAAAAGACATTGTGGAAGAATGTGCAATGACATGGAAAAATGGTCAGACTATGTCTTTGAAACAAAGCCGTTTGAACAGTAGGATCCCATTTTTGTAATAAATAAATAACGTGTATAAGTATAAGCAAAAGACTGGAAAGAATTAAACCAAAATGTTGATAAATCACTAACCCAGGGGATAGGATTGTGGGTGGTTTCTCTTTTTGTGTAGCAGCATTTACTACAATGAATATAAAATATTCTTGCTCAGGCAAAGTTTACATATACACAAACACACAGAAAGCTGGCCGGAAAGCTTCCTGGGCTGGTCGTCACTGGGTGGGGCCAACCTGGGCTCCTCAAGCCTCCACGCTGCTCCCTGGAGTGTATAGAAAGCAAGAATCTGCCACACCCCCATCAGAATCACATTCAGGTTGGAGGCTCTCATGTGATGCAGCTCCCTGACCTGACTATAAACCTCAGGACACAGTGACAGACTCACATCACTCCCCAACAAAGACTTCAGGATTCAAAGCTGGGGGAGAGCTCCAAGCCCGCAGGCAGACAGTGGTGGCAGCACTCGGGCCAGGGTGCTGGATCGACAGGGTAATTAATACTTCACTTGTCAAAAGACCTGGTGCTATTTTTACAATCTTTCCACCTCCTGGTTTCACGAAGGATTCCATGAGTCGTGCTGAGTGCACCCAGCGCGTTAGGGAGGCAAATGAAACGATTAATGATTTAGTAGAAATCGCCCAGGACTTTACAGCAGACACATCACCCCACCCCCACCCTGGAGATATGTTTGCTACTGCTCCTTCTGGAGATGGAGGGGGTTAAGCGAAACAGAACTTTCTCCCATCCAAGTACTAACCAGGCCCGACCCTGCTTAGCTTCCGAGATCAGACGAGATCGGGCGCGTGCAGGGTGGTATGACTGTAGACAAAACAGAACTTTCTCACCTGCACCCGTCTCCTGCACCCTGGAAGGCACTTGCCTTGCCCCCACCAATCCCCCAGTTTCAGGGAGCAGTTTCGCATACAGGCTTCAGAGCCAGGCTGTGGGTCCTGCCACTCCCCAGCATGTAACCTTGGGCAGGCTACTTAACTTCTCTGCACCTCAGTTTTTTTGTCCATAAAAATGAGGATGTGGGGACTTCCCTGGTGGTCTAGGGCTTAAGACTCTGTGCTTCCAATGCAGGGGGTGTGGGTTTGATCACTGGCCGGGGAACTAAGATTCTACAAGCTGAGCGGCACAGCCAAAAAAATAAAAATAAACTCTCTCTGGGAATAAAAAATGAGGATGTGACAGAGCACCAAGCTTCCAAGGCTGTTGTCTTCAGTCTAAGGTCAGCAAACCATGGCCCCCAGACTAAATACAGCCCACGTGCTATTTCTTTAAATAAAGTTTTATTGGCACACAACCAGCCACATTCATTCACGGAACGCCTATGGGTACTTCTGAACTAGGACGGCAGAGGTGAGTGACTATGACAGGTTATACGGCCCACAAAGTTCAGAACACGTATTATTTATTATCTCACCCTTTATGGAAAAAGTTTTCTGACCCCACCTTACATTAGAATCTCCCAGAAGTGGGACAAAGATTTGGGGGAAGTGATTTATCAAGGGAATGCTGCCAGGAGGAACCAGTACAGAGGTAAGAGGAGCAGGACAGGGAAGGGAAGGAGCCAAGCCAGGGCGTGACTGCAGGTAAAGCCCCAGCCGGGCGTGAGCACTCCCCTTGAACCTGGTGTGGTTCCGTGGTCCCTGAGGAAGGGGGCAGGTGTGAGCTGAAGCAAAGCCCACAGAAGCAGTCCCAGACACAGGGCACTCTTTCAAGCACTCTGGGTACATTTCAATGCTGATGCCTTGCTGCAGTGGTAGGAGGTGTAAATACACGATGCTCATGTCATAGCTGAGAGTTAGATGATGTCATCCATCTGGGATGCTCAGTCCATCACCCGCCACGGAGGGAGCGCTCACCAAGAGGTGCTACTCTATCCCAGGTCTGGTCGTGTGCTGAGTTCTGGGGCCACCGAGATGAACGAAACTAGTCTAGGAGAAACATGATGGGTCGCCAGGGGATCTAGCATATAACTTCCACCAGAGCCCTGCAGACTGGTCCCATCACAGAGGTGGGAGGAGGTGACCCTGGGAAGGACTCTTGAAGGAGAGATGGGAGTTGCCAGGCTGGGGAACAAGCTTCCCGACACAGAACACAACACACGCAAGGGCTTGGCCTACAGGGAACAACACACTGGCAACTGCAAGGACTTTGGTGGGGGAGGATGAAGGCTGAGTTGGGGGCGGTGGAAGATGAGCCTGGGGCCCAGAAGCCACACGGAGAGCAGATCTGAGACAGTGGACAGCCAATGCAGATCTCAAACAGGGAGCTCTGCAGTTCAACTGGGGTGTTGGTTTTGCAGGGATGCCATGAGAAAACCCCACAGAAAACCCACTGTGTCCTCACATGGTCTATCCCCTGAACATCCTCAGTCTTTCTCTCTCTGTCCAAATTTTCTCTTCTTAGAAAGACACCAGGCTAGATTAGAGCCCACTCCAAGGGCCTCGTTTTAACTTAATCACCTCTTCAAAGGTCCTATCCCCACATACAGACCCAGTCTAAGGTGCTGGGGGTTCAAATATCAACATGTGATTTGGAGTGTGGGGACACAACTGAGCCCATAGCAGTAAGCATTTCAGAAATCTCTCCCTGGCTCTGGCAGGAGAAACCAGAGGTGACAGGCTGGGTGAAACCAGCCACTTAGAGCCTGAGTCAGGGTGACTGAGTCCGCAGTCTGCAGGATAGCGGAGCAGCGGTAGCCAAGCTGCACTGACCCTGCCCTCTGCCTGCAACTGACCTTCAGATCCAGGCTGCAGAGAGAAGAGGGGAACAAAAGTATGCATCTGCATAAAGGCAAGCATCTGGTACCCAGGGCACCAGAGCCCGCAGAGCAAGTGTCCAGGCCAACACATGCACAGAGCCAGCTGTCACCTGTCCCCTGGCCACGCCGCAGGGGTCTGACCTCCTGGGCAGCACCTGAGGGGAGGGGGCGCCCCCACTGCCCTGACTTGTTCACAGACTCCCAGTACCACCCGGTCATCAAAGACACCTGGTACCATCTGGGCTGAATGATCACATCAGAAGCATTGCACCTTCTCTAACCCACCCTCAGAAGTTCTGGGGGCTACTAATGGGGGCTCTCACTGCTCATTCCTAGGTGGGTCCTTCCCAAGAAATTTACTGATCTATTATACCCTTATGGGCAGCGTTCTACAGCTGTCATCCTCTGTCATCACTCATCTCTCTCACTCTCCCCCTCTCTCTTACTCTCCCCTCCTCTTTCCCTGACTCCTTCTCTCTCCCCGTCTCTCTCTCTCTCTCTCTCTCTCACACACACACACACACACACACACACACATACACAGGGTCAACAGTTCCCAAATTCTACCACTCAAAGACGCACTCCTTCAGTTCAATCTCCTGGGAGAAGGAGGGTGCAATACATTAAGTCACCAACACCTTAGTGTGAATTTATTAATCAGATTCTTCCTTCTGCCTTAGCTGGGCATTAAGAAAATACCAAGCATTTGAAGGGAAAGGTTATTGAAAAGAGATGGAATCATGGAGGGAAAACAAATGTAAGCAAGAGTGAAGCATCATTCTCTTCTATCCAGCCTGGTGCTCTGAGTCAGAAGTCAGCCAACTTTTTCTGAAAAGGACCAGACAGTAAATGTTTTCAGCTTTTCTGGCCACAGAGTCTCTGCTGTGATCACTGGACTCTGCCATGGCAGCATGAAGGCAGCCACAGACATTATTTAAGTGAGTGCAGTGGCAGGCATGGCTGCGTCCCAGTAAAACCTTACTTACAGACACTGAAATTTGAACTTCCTATCATTTTCATAAAATATTCTTTAACTTTTCCCCATCACTTACAATGTAAAAACCATTCTCAGCCTGCAGGCCAGGCAAACATGGGAGATGGCTGGCTTCTGCCTGAGAGCTGTAGCTCGCTGCCCCGTGTCCTTCGTGGAAGACAGAATTTGCACTTTTTCCATCTTGTCAAACTGTCCTCTCCGCAAGGACGAGCCCGTGGTCATTCTTTGCTGCTTGCCATCTTTGCCTCCCTTCTCCAGCCCTCGAGAAAAAAAAATCAGCTCCTTGTTTGGCATGCTTTGTCTGTGATCCCTGGGGATCTGCTTTCAAGTGTGGAGGGGATGACAGGGTGACAAATGGGCTGGCATGTCGGCAAGCCACCGGCGGCAGGCTGCTGACGAACAGTGGCCTCAGGTTCATGCCAGCTGATGGGGGTGGGCTCCATCTGCCTTTCAGGCCACCTCCGATGTTGTCAAGGCCTGAGGGTTCCATCTGCCACACTATGGGCCACTCTTTAGGTGCCTCTCCCAAACTACCAAAGGTATCTGTCGTTGTTATCGCATCTGACTTTAGACATACCACCCCCATTACTAAAACAGCAATCAATACTCACTGTGTCCTGGGTACTCGGTCTGGGCAGGTGCCATATAAACCTTCTATGGCTAATATTCCCTGGATGGACCAGGCTCTGTTGTAAGTGCTTGGCAAGTACTTAGGGCTCTCAGGAACCTGTGACTTTAGGACTTTAGGACTTTTATCTTATGGATAAGAAAATGGAGAAGAGTGGTGTTAACAGCACACCCAAGGCATGGAGCTGGTCGGGGCAGGGGGTGGTTCTATCTGACTCTAAAGCCGGTTTCTCTGTCACCAGCTCCCCTGACCCTCTCTGTCTCACAGCCACACTCCAAGATTGTGTCATGATCCCAATTCCTCAGATGTAGAAATATAAACCATGAGAAGTTCAGTCTTGATTCAAGTTCATGCAGCTGATGAATGGCAGTGGCAAAACCCTTTGTTAGAACCTCTGACATGTTGGAAATATCCTGCTCTCTTGTGAAAACACGCATTTCTAGATAGTGTCAGAAACCGGGGTCCTAAAGAGTGGGACCTGTCAACGAGTGGTGAGAGAGGAATCTTGGTCATCTTAGTCTGAGAGTGTGTCTGAGGTCTGACCTAAAAGCAGAGCCTGCAACAGGGATTCTGTGCAAGTGAGTTATTGAGGGAGGCACCCAGGAGGAACCCTGAGGAACAAGGGGGGAAGGTATAGGTTCAGCTGAAGTCTGGCCTCATTCTGATCTCTGGGGAGCTCTGGAGCTCCCCAGTGGAGCTGGGATGGACCACAGAGTTCTCTCATCTTGAGGCAAGGGCCAGACTGGGATACCCTGTATCTGTCAGTCATTGATCATGGGTTGTCCCTTGGTGGGGATGAGGGAACATCTCTGGGCGAGGTGGCAGTTCTCCAGAGAACAGAGCAGCTTTGAGCCCTAGCAGTCAACGCTCACAGCAGCCAGAGAGCACAGTACCCGAGTCAGAAGGGTCCTCAGCGGGACACAACTGTCATGTACTCTGGGCAAGAGACCCTGGAGGCCCCGACCTATCCGTCTCTGTGACTCCTGGAAAACCACATTTCCTTCCCTCCCCTCCCCTTTCTCCTCCTTTTCCTCCCTTCCTCTTGGACCTTCTCCTTTGTCACCATCCAGCACTGGCTGGGCTGCGCTTGGCCCGGGCTCTGGCTCCTGTATGAGACCATCAGGAATCACAGCCGGAGCTGAAGTTTCCAAGAAGCGCCCAATGAGATCCTTCCGGCCTGAGCCTTCTCGCCAGAGCCCCATCCTGTGTTCTGCCTGTAAGGGGATCCCCACTGCCGTGATGGATGGGGAAGGCAGGGGACAAGAGCAGGCGGCTCCTCCTCCCCAGACGGTGCTTCAGCCCCTAGCAGGGTGAGCAGCTGCCCTGGAGGGTGGCCTGCTGAGGCCTGCTGCCTGGCATTTGACCAGCAGGAGCTGCACTGGCCACGCTGGTACAAGGGGTCATTTCTAGGGCTTTCAGAGGGTTGTGAGTCTCTAAGTAGACAGACCTCCTCCTCCCTGCTGCCTTTCATGCATTCATTCATTCATCTGCTCAGCAATTATTCATTGAGCGTATATGGGCCACACACTGCTAAGCGCTGCAGAAAAGTGATGAACAAAATAGACAGGGTCGTCACCTCCATGCTAGTGGGGTGACAAGGAAGCACTGTGTGTGGTAAGGCCACAAATCACTCAGATAGACACGCAAGGAAGAAATAGTTTCTCTATACCCCATAACTGGTTCAGTCTTCCTCAAATGCCTTTGCTCTGCCTGGCAGTGGGAGCAGGAATGGGGGAGCACACTTCAAAATTGCCAGTTTATGGAACTACCCTGATGTTTTGCTCAGAAGGGTGCTTTTAAGGAGTTGGTTTCTTTTGGAGAACGTTCAGTCTTTTCCATCCTCTCCTCACCTCCATCTCCAGGGCAGTGTCTGAGTGTGAGGGAAGGCAGTGATACCTGGATAACTAATGGTGAGGGGTGGACATCACTTGGAGGAACACTGGGTCCTCCCTCCTGGCTGCTGTTTCTGAGTGGCTGGCCTGGTCTGCTACTGCCTAGACGGCTCTGATACGCCTGTCCTGTCGGGGGTGCAGCAGCCGCTGCTGGGTCCCCATTCACCCCCTTCAGTAACCAGGGCTCCCATCTCACAGCTGCTAACCTGTCACACCAGGACCCTTCTCCAGGGATCGCCCTTGAGGGAAGGGAGGCGCCCATCTCCCCTGGAGAGGGACCCTGGCCAATGCCTACCTCTCCAGGGTCTTCCCCACCACACACCCCACACCCCCTATGCTCCGAATCTACTTCTTACAGTTCCTCCACCACGGAACATGGGGTTCAAGTCCCAGGAATGCTCCCCACCTCCCTTCTCAGCTAACTCCCTCTCAGAATGACTTCTCTTAAACACTAGATATTTGGGGGACTGTTCTGATACAGTTTGCACTTCTACATTCCATTGTGTGGTTTGATCAATATTTGTCTCTCCCATTCAACTTGACACTCCTGAGAGGCGGGACAATTTCTGTTTTTCTAACCAGTGAATCCCTAGGGCCTACTACAGTGCCTGCCACAAAGCTGGGGCTTACTAAATATATTTTTGAGAGCATGAACAATTCTGATTTTAAATGAGCTTATGAATGAATGGAAGTCATCCCTTAGCTTTCAGCATTTCACTCCAACTCCCTGCTATATCCTGGAAAATCCTGGAAGTGGGACTCTGCTCCCCTAGGCACTCTTTACCGATCCTTAGAGAAAGGATCCAAACTCACGGTCATCAGGAAGTCCCCTTCTGGCAGGAAAAGGGGAGCAGGTCTATTTGCAAATCGAGCCCAGAGCTCCCTGCCAGGTCCCCAAACAAAGGCCAAACCAGCCTCAGCCGGAGGCCCTGCAGCTTCAGATTCATGTGCAGCTACATTTCCCTCTGCACTCCTCCCGAGGCTTGTCTTTCTCCATCTCCTTCACCCCGGTCCTTTAGTGATCTGTAATCTTCTGGAGGGAGGCATTATCAGGTCAGAGAAGATGAAGAGACTCTTGTAGATTCATAAAGCAAACTAGTAGATCTAGAATCCAGTTATGGCACTTTCTCAGTGGTCCAGGGGTTAAGAATCTGTCTGCCAATTCACACAGGTTGGGTCCCTGGTCCGGGAAGAGTCCACATGCCGCTGAGAACTAAGCCCATGTGCCCCAGCTACTGAAGCCTGCAAACTTAGGGCCATGTTCCGCATCAAGAGAAGTCCCTGCAACGAGAAGCCTGAGCACCGCAACTGGAGAGTAGCGCAACTAGAGAAAAGCCCTCTCGCAGCAACGAAGACCCACAGGCAATAAATAAACAGAATCCAGTTATTCTGAGATCCCACCCAGTGATAAAGAGAATAAATGCAGCCAATATCTATCTACTCTGTCCCAAACACTGTGCAGAGTAATTTACATGCATCATTTTACTGAACCATTACTATTTTTCCCTGGAGAGTCTATTAGTGTTCCTATTTCATCACAGAAGAAACTGGGGCTTTAAGAAGTTAGAGAGAGTCTAGGATTCATCCATTCAGGAATCAGCAATCTATGTCCCACAGGCCACATCTGGCCCAGGGCATGTTTTTGTAAATAAAGTTTTATTGAAATGGAGCCATGTTTGTTTACATATCATCCTTGGCTGCTTTTGTGCAGAGTAGCTGAGACAGATACTCTGTGGCCTGCAAAGCCAAAAATATTGCTATATGGCCCTTTACCAAAAAAGTTTTCCAACCCCTGTTCTAGATGACACCCCCCCTCTCTGGGCTTTTTTACATTTGGACTCATTGGTCAGAGTGTTTTATACATAGGTTTACTGCAAACACATCCCACTACGTATTTGAGTTTTCCACATTGAGCACCCAAGCCTAGAAGTGTTCATTAATTCCACTGTGCCCACAACTCCCTCTAAGAGCAATAGCTCTTTCTCTGCACTGCTTCATGCCTCAACTCCCCTCACCCTCTTCTGACTGGATCCATAGCTAATGGGATCAAGGGGTGGGTGTCATTCACAGCTGGGCAGTAACCTATGATACAAATGGCTTGATTTAAAAAAGTGAACTAGACCAATCAGAACTAGACCAATCTCTTGGGCATTTAGGAAAGGGGAACTGAGATACCCAGGCCACTAAGGGGAATGGAAGATGTGACTCTTGTGGACAAGTGGAGATCCGGTGGGTATGATACACAAGGAAAGGCAAAGCCACGAGGACGTGTGCTGTGGGAGAGAAGAAGACGGAGGAACTGTGCTGACTGTGTAGACAGAACCCTGGCAGGAGCAGCTTGCTGCCAAAAGATAAAATGAGAGAGAGGGGTCTCGGTCCCTGAAGGTTTCCCAAGCCCAGGTCTCATGAGAAAAACTGTCCTCTTCTTGGATTATCAGCTAAGCTTTTTTTGGTTACAAAGGAAAGAAAATCTCATATAGATGGGTTTAAGCATCAATAGGTATATAGCAATTAATATAACTGAAAAGGCCAAGATGTTTCCGGTTCAGCTTAATCCAGCAGCTCAAATGATGTTACATTCAATCCAATTTCTTGCAGTTTCTCTGCCTTGCCTTTTGTGATTGGACTTCACCCCCACTCCATGCCCTTCCGCACCTTGGGCCACGCTAGACTCTTAGCTCATGGTGTCAAAATGGCTGCAGCAATTCCAGACCTCAGAGCTGCATACCAGTCTGCCATAGAGAGGGGATCCCTTCCAGTAACTCCTTCCCATTCTGGAATGCGATCTCTTACTGCCTATTTTTGATTGCACTTTGGCCAAGCAGTGGGCTGCACTGACTCGATGAAACCCCCCTAGCATCTGCTTTCAGGTTTCTCGCCTATAATAACAACATTGGAGTCTTCCTTATGTCCCAGGCCCTACATCACTCTTTACATGCATTCCAATTCTTAATGTTCAGAAAGGTCAATGAGGAAGTTATTAGAATTATCCTTATTTTACCAATGAGGAAAGGAAAGTGCAGAGAGGTTAGAAGCCTTGCCCAGGGGCACATGGCCATCACGTGCCAGAGCTGCTGATTAGCAGCAAAACCAAGAGCTAAAAGGGGCCTGGGGATCTTGGAGCCAGAGCTCTCAGCCTCTTCTGTGTCTCTGCCTGTTGGGGGAGGGTGTCACTCAACAGCCCCAGTTACTGTCATTGCACTTCGTATTGCTATCCTGGTGACCCAAATCCTTGGTTTAGAGGGAAGTATTTTGTCCACAGATTCTCTGGCTTCAGACCAAATTTACTCAAAAGTCCTGCTCCCACCTCTGGGTTCCTCTGGACTCTTTTCTCCCTCCACCTGATCCGTTTCCATGGAAACTGCTGGGCTCCTGCATCCCTTTCATCCTTCTTTCTGGGAAGCAAGGCCAGCTCTCGGGCACCCCAGTAGCCAGGCCTAACCATTATAAAGACCAAAGAGGTAATATCTGGAAGAAATATTTCCAGGCAGAAGGAAGAACCAAACAGGCTTTCTGATTTTTTCCTTTGATGTTCTCCAAAATAACACCAGGTGCTCTGAGCAGCTCTGCCAATTACCTCGGCCAAGCGGATACTGTCTGGAACGCCGTTTGTCATCTGTTCCCCTGCATCTCACCATTTCAGTCAGCAGGCCTCCCTCCCTTCTTGGGGGTGCAAGTCTGGGGTGTGAGGCAGAGGGCAAGACTTCTTTCCAACCTTTGGTACTGGACTGGAGCACTCACGGTGCAGCTGGGGCCCTGGGGGAGCAAAAGGGAGGATGTACCCAGCTTGCCCCTTCTGGAGAAGGAGGAAGCAACCATCAGCTGAGCGCCTGGGCATCTTAGGAACAGCAGACATGGCCCCTTGCCACTAGGAGGCGCCCTGCAGCTCCGGAGGTCAGAAAATGGCAAGTATTTTGGACGTACTGTCTTCCCCAGTGGCTTCCCCGACGGCTCAGCAGGTAAAGAATCCGTGTGCAGTGCAGGAGACACAAGAGACATGGGGTCAATCCCTGGGTCAGACAGATCCCCTGGAGAAGGAGATGGTAACCCACTCCAGTATTCTTGCCTGGGAAATCCCAAGGAGAGAGGAGCCTGGCAGGCGACAGTCCATGGGGTTTGCAAAGAGTCAGACATGACTGACTAAGCACATCAGGGCCTTGGCACCTGGTCCACACCGTCTCCATATACCAGAGAAGCCAGAATGCTCCCTATATCCCACTCCTGCCAGGTCATGGTTGGGTGTTAATCTCTCTGAGCTTTGGTTTCCTTATCTTTAAAATGGGCCCAATTCTTGCACTGATAAGATAGCTGCGAAGACTTAACCAAGTAAGACACAGTAAAGCCCTCTTTTTAAAGTCATCTCAAGGTATCCTTGTGGTCCTCATCATCATCGTTATAAATCGTGTGGGGAGATTCTGGAAGAGTAGCAGAACTTCAGATGCCCAAAAATAATCACAAGACTCAATTTAGATATAAACATAAAAAGAATTTTGTTTCTATAGTCACTGCTTTCAAATATGCTCATTGAATCTCTTTCTTATTCCTGAGTAATTTCTGGATCCATGCCCTTCTTCTCACGTTCAGGTATTTAAACTTGGCCAGGACCAGCTTAAAACTCCAGTCTCGCTCTTATTCAAAGCTCTCCTCCTCCCCCATTGCAATCTGGATGAGAGACATGAGAGTCTTGGGTAGGGGCTGATCATGGAGAGGAGGGGTGGGTTGGCTTGGAGACGTTGCCTCCCTCAGTGAGTAGGGGGCCCAGGGCCAGGAGGAGATCTTAGTTCTCTGGTCAACTTGGGTTGCAGGAACAGTGGGCTGGCCTCTAGGGAGTTTGAGGGCCCCTTGCACAGTAGAATGAAGGGTTTATTGGAGTTGTTTTCCGCTCTACCCTAGCTTCCTTCAACACCAAGAATTAACCAGGAGTATCTGGCTTCTGCTTCTCCTTTTCAACTCCATGCACCTTTCCCAGAAACCACAGTGACCTCCAGGGGCTGCAGAGAACAGAAACCGGGTAGGGTGTGATCACTCCCATCTTCCTTCCAGGCCCCGGACAGGACAGCCTGAGCCTTCAGACAGCTCTGAGTCAGACAAAAGCACCAGTTCTGTCTTCATGTGCAGACTCCAGAATTCTGCTCAGGGAACAGGCGGGCCCGCCAGTGTACCCTTACAGAAGGCACCCCTCCTGACCTGGAGAAGTTTTCTAGAGTCTCCTCAACAGGGTGTGGCTTCAGAGAAACCACACATGCTGCACTCCCTGAAGACTAAGGTTCCTCCCTCTCCCCCAGGCAGCTTCTCCTTTCACAGCCCATGGCTTTGGTTGGAAGCAGAGGCCAGCCCAGCAGACAGAACACAAGACGCCTGGCTCCGGGGGAGGAGCTTTGCCAGTGGGGTACTCAGCCCCTTGTGTGCTATTATTTCAGAACAACAAGAAAAAAATTCTAACATTCTATATTTATAATAATATCTACTTTTTAAGTAGTGGGCTTCCCTGGTGGCTCAGAGGTTAAAGCGTCTGCCTGGAATGTGGGAGATCCCGGTTCAATCGCTGAGTTGGGACGATCCCCTGAAGAAGGAAATGGCAACCCACTCCAGTACTCTTGCCTGGAGAATCTCACGGAGGGAGGAGCCTGGTAGGCTACAGTCCATGGGGTCACAAAGAGTCGGACACGACTGAGCTTACTTTTTAAGTAAGCATTTATTGCTGCTAGGATTCTTGCTAACTAACTCCTTGAGTACATCATTTTTAGACCTTACACTAACTTTGCACCACCAGTATTATTATGACTTGTATTTCTACTAAGGACCAGAGAGGTTAAACAGCTGTAATGGAGGTTAAATAGCTGTAATGGAGGTTAAATAGCTAAGATCTCCTGGAGGAGGAAATGGAAACCCACTCCAGTATTCTTGCCTGGAAAACTCCACGGACAGAGAAGCCTGGTGGGCTACAGTTCATGGGGTCACAGAGTCAG
Organism: Muntiacus reevesi; assembly: GCF_963930625.1. Taxonomy (NCBI): domain Eukaryota; kingdom Metazoa; phylum Chordata; class Mammalia; order Artiodactyla; family Cervidae; genus Muntiacus; species Muntiacus reevesi. Next base: position 251,970,643 of record NC_089250.1, on the reverse strand, counting down.
GCATGACTGAGCACAGGTCTCAAAGTAGGTTTTGCACCCACATCTCTCCAATCCCAGAGCAGGGACTTGTAACTACTAAACGTGACTGTTTCTGCAGGACTCAGCTTGGAGACAAAGGGACTCACTTGGGCTTTGCCACCCCTCCAGGGCTTGTATCTGGGAGTGAGGGATGTGCCTCCCAGAAAGAGACTCCAAGCATGCACGAAAATGAACAACGCAGGGCTGTCCCAACGCTGCGTTTGGAGGTCACTGTGGAACGCTGCAGTCATACTCAGAACCTCTCCTAGTCAGGCCAACATCTTCCCCCATCTCAGCAGTTCTGAAAAGCAGGAAGTATGAGTTCCACTCTCTTTCTCACCAGGAAGACCGAAGCAGCAAAGAGGTACTGGTTTGGATCTTTAGAGAACCGGAGATGAGATCTCTCGCCCCTGTTGGGCCAGGGGAGGGCACAGGAGGTGAGCCGAGGAGCCCAGATGACAGTGGCAGAGCCGAAAGGGGCCGGCAGCACCGTATCACGTTAAGAGTCTGGTTCAGCATTTCCTCCGTCTCACTCTGGGGTCAGCCCCTCTAGAAGCTATGAGCCCCCTCAGGGAGGGATGCTGGCCAAGAAATTTCTTGCCAAGCCAACTGCCGCTGATATCCGTCTCCACAAAGGGGAGCTGGAGTGTGAGCTCATTTAATCCTTGAAACAATTCTTGCGAAGTAGATACCCACATTCCCATGTTTTAAAAGAGAATAACTGATGCACAGATAGGTTACATAATTTGCCCAAGGTCACACAGCTTATTCTGGAGTTCAGATCCAAGCAGCCTGATTATAGAGTGCCTGCTTTTAACCATTGAACAATCCTACCTCCCTAGACCCAGCGGCTTTGGTGAATTCCTCAGCCCTGGACCAGACAGCATGGGGGCAGAGGGTGCATACAGGCCTGGAAAGCTGGCTTTTTATGACAACTTCTCTCTCTTACTCTGTTTCTGCAAGTAACTGGAAACACTTTTGTGCTAGGCAAAAAAACCAAAACAAGTGGTTTTGGAATCTTCATTGTGTTGCCTCTTTCAGGCTCACTCAGGGCTCATCCCTCCCCTGAAGGGCAGCCTGCTCAGCAGGCTCCTCCCGGTGCTCCTCTCTCCCCTGGTGACCTGCTTTTCCTTCTCACCTCCCCTCTTCTGCTCTCCCTTCAGAAGGCAGTTCAGCTAACACTCATTAGCACATGCTAATAAGCATCAATTCATTTCTCAGTCACTCAGCGGGAGAGCCGAGAAAGGTGGGGACAAGCTGCCACTCTGGGGGTGATGGTCCACAAGGACAGGGCAGCCCCCCTGGCTCAGGCCCCCGGCAGAACGGGAGGGAGCCCAGTTCCCAGCTGGGGAGACCTGTCAATATTCTTGGGCTGTACCCTCAGCAGCTGCCTCCATCTTCTCTGAGATCTGCATTTTCAGATCATTCCTAGGTCAGTTTGGGACCCTCTGGGCCCACCAGCCTCAGCAAATCCCCATGATGCCCATAGGTGGATGTTGGCTAAGACCTGGGACAGGAGGATCTAGTTCATGGACAAGGGCCTGTCCCTGGGGCTAGCGGGCATCAGAAGGAGGAGGGAGGTACCCAGGTGAGGGCAATCAGTGGAAGTCCCTCCTCCACTCCCTGGGGGTCGCTGGACCCTCCCTGGGGGTCGCTGATTCCAGCCAACCCCAGTAAAGCCTAGAGAACCTCGGCTTCTCCCCAAGCTTCGGCCATTAAGGGACCATGATAGCAAAGAAAGAAAGCTGGGCAGGGCGAGTCATTTGAAGCCTCAAGTTCCCCCATCAGAAAAGCGGTTCCTGGTCTTCCTGCTGCGGAAGGGTCAGAAGTGACAACGCATGACAAAGTCCTAGAGAACTCCGAAGTGCCAGGGCTAAAGATCTGTCAAACTTTTATTACTACTACTGCTGGTGGTGGTGGTGTTACTCCAGTTATTTATTATTGCCGCTGCTAGTGAGGAAGGGTGGTGGCTGTTCTCAAGATGATCAGAGAGAGGGAGAGGGGAGGCAAAGGCAACCTCTCCTTTGCACTTGAGAGCCTTCTCCCTGTCCAGGTCCAGAGTGGTCTCGGCACAGACAGGCATCCCCACCCAGAAAATCCCTGCAGAACCCCTGGGCGGCCGCCGCCCCGCTGAGACGCAGGCCGATTCTCTGAGCGCGCGCGCCCTCTGCTGGCTGCGGGGCGCGGGCGCAGCCTCTGGATTGTATATAAAGGCAGCGTGGCGCGCAAGACCTGGCGAGTGCCGGAGCGGAGCCGGCGCGCAGGGAGAGCGCGGTGCTGCCTGAGGTCTCTGAGCGGCTCGCCATGGCTGGCCCACAGCAGCAGCCACCTTACCTGCACCTGGCCGAGCTGACGGCGACCCAGTTCCTGGAGATCTGGAAGCACTTCGATGCAGACGGTCAGTAAAGCTCCAACTTGTGTGCCCGCTCGCCCCCAGGGAACCGGCAGTGGAGGGAAGGGGTCAGTGATGATGTGGGCAGGTGTTAGATTGCACCCAGGGCATGTTTTGGCCACAGAACCTGCTGAGGTCGGGGTCCTGAGTTTGGAAGACACGTCGCTGCCCGGTAACAACTGTCAGGAACTTTTTTTCCCCTGACAGAGCCCACCGGCTTTTGCAGCCTCATTCTGGGCAAGTTGGGGCTTTCCCAGACTGGACGCCTGTGCTGGCAAGGCTCCCCAAGACTCCCCCTGCCATTTTGTCTTCCCCCACCTTCCCCTTCAAGGTAACAGCCTGCCTTCAAAGGCTGCAGCCACAGGTCTCAGAAGCCCACTCATTTCTTCCCCCAAGTTCCCCATTTGTTGAATACCAGGTTAGCCAAGTAGGTGTCCAGGAGGCTGGGGCAAGCTGGGGGCTGCTGAAGGGACACCCTTGGCCTCCCCAGCCTGTTTGGTATGAGGAGGAATGGAGAGGACAGCCGGGCAGTGAGCATCCCCTGGGCTTCCTCTGCCATTTTCCATCCCTCACCAGCATGCAGGTCCCACTCACAGCAGCAGTGGGTGTGGTGGGGGGCAAGCTTGGGGTGCCAGCCTGACGCGTTCTTTCAGGGTACTATTCCTGGGTGCTTTGGATGGCTCCTTCCTTCTCTGGGTCAGGGGAGGCACCATCTTAAATGCCTCAGTGACTGACTCTCTGGTCTGTGTGGTCTTGATACTGACTAACCACAAACCAAGGGCTGGACTGAATGACCTTTGGAAGTTGGCTCTAGGGATTCCAAGGGTCTAGGATGGTCTGACTCAGGCATAAAGGGAGGTCCCCTTTTAGAGGCTTCAGATATCACTAGAGGCTTTTTTCTCTACCACTCCCCTGGAGAAGGAAATGGCAACCCACTCCAGTATTCTCGCCCGGAGAATCTCATGGGCAGAGGAGCCTGACGGGCTACAGTCCATGGGGTTGCAAGAATCAGACACGACGTAGCAACTTAACCACCACCACCACCACCACCCCAACTTAAGTGATCCTATTTCCTTCTCAGAAGTCCTCCCTGGGGTGGGCATCTGAAATGTTCTGATATCTCACACCACTGGCAGGATGGTGGTCCAGGGTGTTTATCCTGGGACTGAGAGCAAAGGGGGTGGGAACCAGAAGGAGGATCAGGTGGAGGGTCCCTCCATTCTTCTCTCTTCCCTTCCTTACCTCAGCAGGGTGGATGGAAAGGTGGCTAAACACGTACCTTGCACCAGAGTGCTGTAGAGAGGCAGGGGTTAATGGGTATGATGATGAGTGAAGTTCTGTTCCCTAGGAGCCAACAAGAAATCTGGGGGTGAGAGGCCGTGTGATCTGCCTATGAATTACTGAAGGAGGAGGGTAGATTGTTAAATCTGTAAAATGGGGCTAAGGAGGGGTTGTGTCTCCAGTCCATGGCTGGTGCCATAAAACTCCCTCGGGGGCAAGGGCTATGAGAAGATTGTCTCATATTCCAGGTGACATGACAGTCCCTAAGGCTTCTCCTGCCAGTTTATCTGCACCAGAGACTTGCATGATTCAAGGAAAGTTACCAAGTGGCCAAGGTTATACGACCGGCCTCCTGCCAGATGAGTCAGCTATAAACAGAGGGCTCCACAGTTCTCCTCTCCCCCTGTTCTCACAGGGACAACCAATAGCACTTTCGATAATCAGGCAAACCCTCACACTTGTCTGAGACTGTGTACTTTTCAAAACACAATCACACCTTCTTGAGTTCCACACAGAGAGGCTCTGGGCAGATCATGACTCTCCTCATGCAGATGAGGGAACAGACATGAAGTGTGACTTTTCTAAGGTCATGGAGCAAAGTGGCCCCTGGCCAGTGCTTATATCCCCACTCTGATTTCTGGACACCTGCTTCCCCTTCCATTCACTCACAGAAGAGCCCCTGACCCAGCCTTGGAGGCGATAGGCAGTTCCTTTAACACTAGAAAGGGGTCCTTCGCATGGCTGAGCATAGTTAAGCTAGCATGAGGCCAAAAAGTCATTAAAGACTCCCAAACCATTGTGCCCCTGGCTCCCTTCTGCTCCTCCATGAAAGGGAGCTAGATTGCTTCTTGGTTCGTCGTCCCACTTGGCATCCCATTGCCCTCTCTGATTACTGCTTTGGGGAAGTTCCAAGGGGGGACCATGGACCTCACAGAGGAGGACGGCACAGGAGATTAAAATGCCAGAGATGGTAGAAAATGATGCTACAGCCAAACTGAAATTCCCCTAAAGGACCCAGAATTATCCTGTGGGTCACCTTGCTCTGGATCTTCGCTATCTGTCCCCTCCTGAACTGTCAAGGCTGCCAGTGAGCCTTCCTCTCACCCATAAGGTGCTCCCTGCCCTGGCCGCGCCTCCTCTTACTAACCCTGGCTTCTGTTTTTATCTTGGGGTTCTTCCCGACTCTCCTGCCACTCAGAGTTAAAGACCTCTGGGCAGACTCAGCTCACCAGGTCCCTGGAGTGAGCTCACTGGAGCCCAATTAGTCCCAGCCACTAGGGAGCATCGACCCACCCCTGCTGGACTCTAGTAAACAGAGACCAGGAGTCTGGAGGAGAAGCTGGACTCTGAGGAGAGTGAGGACGAGGCAGGGGATCTAACCCTAACTCGGCCCATTTCTAACAAGGAGGAAAAGCCACCATCCTGGTGACTTTGCACAAAGAGAGTATCTTTAAGACTATCATCAGCCTGGTGGTGGAGAAAGGAAGGAACAGGTGTCTGGAGAGGGGGAAACTGGGACTCAAAGAGGCACCATTCTTTTCACAATACCACATCACAAAGTGAGAGGGTGGGGGACCCAGGAATCCTCTCCTAGTTCCCCTCCCCACTCCTCCTCAGTGGCCAACCAAGGTCATGCACTTGGAAGGGTTCGGGTGTCATCTCTCAAAGGCAGAGGTAAAGAAGACAGCAGCCAAGCGCACTCTGTGAGCCTGGCTGAGCAACCTTTACGTGCCCTACATGACTGAGTCCAGAAACTGTTTCCTGGTCACTTCTTTGTCAGAACCTTTCTCGCTGTGCAAGATTCAGGCTTCAGAGAGATGCCCAATTCCAAGCTGATGCTGGCCTGTCTGTGGTTCTGACCACCTGGCCAGCAGGCTCCTATTCTGCTGACCATCAGGAGGGGGTCTGTGAGGAGCCAAGATCTGCCCTTGGCCTTTGCTACTCTTTGGAAGCCGATGCAAGTGTGGGGATACTTTCTCTCCCAGAGGCCATCAGACATTCACAGGTCAACGCAGGGAATCCCACTCATCCCAAGAAGCATCCTACAAGGATATACTCATGCATATGCTTAAAGCTATATGAACACACGGGTCTATTACCAAGTTCTTTGGGATACTGAACTTTTGAGAAAGAATGTGCTTCCCTAGGGAAGAGGAAAATAAATCCTCTAATCTATACAGTGGAATATTATACGACCAATGGGACTGAGATGGGGCTTTTATACTGACATGGAAAAACATCCAAGATGTATTACCGACATTTTTTTTTTAATTGCAGCATGACACTATTATAGTATGAGCCCATTTTCACTATTAATGAAACAAGTATGATGGAAAATATTAGAATGAACATAACAACAGTGGTCTTCTCTGCAGAGCAGGTGATGTCAAAGTAAAAGGCATTTTCTTTAACTTTTGATGTTAATTTCCATAGTGTTTTACAAGAGCCTGTGTTTCTTGTATAATTAGCAAAGTAATAAAAAGAGTCAAGAAGAAAATAATTTTATGGGCACTGCCCCCCAAAAGAAATACATCTCTCTCTCCAGGTGCGGGCCTCTGTCCAGAGTTTTCTAGGCCTCTGTCTGCCTCCAGATGGCCCTGATGATGCGGGAGGCTCTCAAAGCCTCGCACAGGGCCTGAGCCTTGTTTCATATGGTGTGGCCACAAGGACTGAAAATTGCTGACAGGGAGGACCTCCAAGAACTAAGGAAGGCCCTGCCTGGTCTTCTCACCTCTCTCCACAGGGGTAGGAACAGAAGCATCCTCCCAGCCCACCCCCTACGGGGAACACTGGCCGACCGGCCAGCCGGAGAGGGGCCAGGCCAGCTCTCGGTCACCGAAGAGCGTGTGTCCCTGATGGGGAAGCTGAGGAAAGCTGAAGAGCAGTGCCTCTCAGAGGCGGAGAGGGGCCTGGGCAGCTTGCACTGGGATTCTCAATGAAGAAGGCTTTTGAAATACTGAAAAGAAGACCTCTGTGCATAAAATAGGGCTTCCCAGGTGGCTCAGACAGTAAAGAATCTGCCTGCATAGCAGGTGGCCTAGGTTCTATCCCTGGGTTGGGGAGATCCCCTTGAGCAGAGCATGGCAACCCACTCCAGTGATCTTGCCTGGAGAATCCCCGTGGACAGAGGAGCCTGGCAGGCTGGAGTCCACGGGGTCACAAAGTGTCGGACACGACTGAGCAACTAAACGCAGCACAGTGTATAGAAGAGATAGCTAATGAGAACCTACTGTCGATCACAGGGGATTTTACCCAATGCTCTGCGGTAACCTCAGTGGGAAGGAAATCTAAAAACGGGTGGATGTATGTGTAACTGATGCACTTTGCCGCACAGCAGACGGTAATACAACAATGTAAAGCAACTATACTCCAATGAAACTCGATAAAAAGGAAAAGAAGACTTGCCCAGAAAGGGTTGCAGAGTATCCTGTCCCTAGGCGTTTACACAAACACGACGGCTGCTACAGTGCCACACGACTGTGCTATTCACGAGCTGATCGTAGGATTTATAAAAATGACTGCTTCTTTTTTTTTTTTAATTTTATTTTATTAGTTGGAGGCCAATTACTTCACAACATTTCAGTGGGTTTTGACATACATTGACACGAATCAGCCATAGAGTTATACGTAGTCCCCATCCCGATTCCCCCTCCCCCCTCCCCCTCCACCCGACTCCTCTGGGTCCTCCCAGAGGTCCTCCTCAGGCCCGAGCACTCGTCTCATGCATCTCACCTGGGCTAGTGATCTCTTTCACCATAGATAATATACATGCTGATCTTTTGAAACATCCCACCCTCACCTTCTCCCACAGAGTTCAAAAGTCTGTTCTGTACTTCTGTGTTTCTTTTTCTGTTTTGCATATAGGGTTATCGTTACCATCTTTCTAAATTCCATATATATGTGTTAGTATGCTGTAATGTTCTTTATCTTTCTGGCTTACTTCACTCTGTATAATGGGCTCGCAGATGACATGATCCTCTACATAGAAAACCCTAAAGACTCTTCCAGAAAATTACTAGAGCTAATCAATGAATATAGTAAAGTTGCAGGATATAAAATTGACTGCTTCTTGGAATGTTAAGTCAGAGGGGTCTGATACCAGCAGGGAGCCAGCACTGTCTGAAGGTGGTTTTCTTTTAACCCTGTTGTCATTTCTCTGTGGGGTCCACGTGTCCCATTTGTGCCTGAGGTCAGGATTTGAGGTTCTTTGGGAGCAGTGTCCTGCCCCACCTGAGCAAGCCCTAAGAATAAGGCCCCCACCCCAGCTCCGCTTTCACCCCCAAGTCCCCCGTTTGTTTTGCCTACAGCGCCCTTTGGTGTGGATGTCCACAGCGTGCCAACCCCGCACAGGATGCCCTTTGTGTGGACTCGTGCCCCGTGGCCCAACCTCTCCCAAGGTGATGGTGCCAGCCGAGTGGGGAGGCAGCTGTGTCTGAGAAGAGCCAGGGCTCCCCAGGGAGGCAGCTATGGGGACGTTTGCACAAACAAGACACTTCAGCCTGCCCCGCCTCACCAGGGCAGCCATCAGCGATCCCGCATCCCTGCCCTGCTCGCCTTGTTTATCTCCCTCTAGACTTGAGTCGTTTCAGTAGCTGAGCCCCTGGGGGAGGTTTCCAGGGCCAAGGAGGCCTCTCGGGGAAATCTCTTCTAGTACCCAGGGAGCCAGAATTAATAGAGCAGGCGAGCGGCTCTTCAAGAACGGAGCCTCTCCAGCTCTGACCCACGGGGCTGTCCTGGCGGATTGCATCAGACCCCACCTCTGCCCAGCCAGTCCCAGCCGGGGCCTCTGGCTTCGGCCCTCTGCCTCCCCTCCTCTCTCGCCCAATCTGTCCCATCCTTCTGGCCTCCACCCCTGGGAGCTGGCCCAGTATTAGGCTGCCAGATGTCCACAGGTTTGGGGGACCCGACTCCAGAGCCAGTGTTCCAGAAGCAGCTCAGCACAGAAATACAGATAAAGTCAAGTGTCGGAATATTCACCCAGAAGCTGTGCACACTGGGTTCTTCCCCCAGGAGCCTGTGGGAGATGTGTGTCTGTGTCTGTCTGTCTGCGTAAGACTGACAGAGAGAGAAACCAAAACAAAACAGAGATATGGACAGAGGTTGTCCCTGGAGCAAGTCAAAGGGAAACAGGCTGTAAGCTGTGGTTCAGTCTCTTTCCCCTCAAACCCCCTCTCTCTAACATGAGGTCCACAGCACCTGTCTGCTTACCTGGCAGGGTCCTGAAGACCAGATGGGACAGGAATTGGAGAGCTCTTTAAATGGTGTACACCGTGCAAAGGCGTATTATTAATACTGGGGCATAGCCAGAGAAAGCCCATTTCCTGCCACAAAGGGTGAGATGTGTCCCAAAGAAAACCGGGGCTGAGGGTAGAGGGTTACTTGCCCTTTCATAAATTTGAGCTCCTGACAGGGAGCCAGGAGGCATGGCCTTCTGGATGCTTTCTTGGGCAGCTAACTTGAAACTGCCTAACTGTCCTCCTTGATTTCCTTGAACAGAAGGAACACAGAATAATACAGATTGGTGAGCACTCACCGCCACGGCCCCAGGTCCATGCTTCTCAAACCGGAGCAGACAGGAGGGCTGGTTCAAGAGCACATTTTCGGGCCTCACTGCCAACAATCCTGATTCAGCCAGTCTGGGGTTGGTTAGAAATCTGCATGTCTAATAAGCTCCCAGGTGATACTGACATCATCAGGCCCTGATCACTCTCTGAATAGTGCTGGTCAAGGCCACTCTTGTCAAAAGAGGCGCTGTCACTTAAAATGAAACCCTGGCTACCACCTCGGGGTTCACGCCAGCCCTCCACCTCAACTTCAAAGGTGAACCAAAGGCCTGAACCTCACCCAAAGGCATGGCCTCTCTAGGGAGAAGGGCTCACATTCAAACGCAGTGGTTCTCAAATGTTCGCGCTCCTGTGTTGTTAAAATGCAGATTCTGATCAGCAGGTCTGGGGTGGGGCCTGGGATTCTGCGTTTCTAACAAGCTCACATAATTCCAGTGTTCCATTCCATAGACCACACTTTAACGTCAAGCTCTCATACTCCAGATCTGCCAAATTAGAACTTCCATTCTAACAAGCTCCCTGGGTAATTCTTACATACTTTAAAATTTGAGACAGGCCGCTCTAAAGCAGTCCTTAATCCTGACTACACCTCACAGTTGCCCAGAGAGCTTTGAAAACATGCCAACAAGACACCCCCACCCCATTAAATCAGGAGCTCTGGGGGGTGGGGTCCAGGCAATGGTGCTGGTTTAATAGCTCTCTGGGTGATTCTAATACCTAGCCTCAGCTGAGAACCAGGATTCTGAAGCTGAGCAGTAATGCTGCAACTCTTTGGGCCAAAGGGTATATAGCCATGGATTGGTTGGAAGACCTTAAGAGCACAGAGCATAAAATAATGCTTTTAATTTATGTGAGATTTTATGTTTTCCAGAATGCTGTCACAGCTTTGTGTTGTATGGGTGTCACAATGACTCTATAAAGTTAAAAAAAAAAGCATAAGTAGTTTTGAGCATAAACAGTTACAGCCGTTTTAGAGATCAAGAAAGATCAAGAGTTCAGAGAGACTGACTGGCTCAACATCACAGAAATGGTGATGGACTTAGATGGACTTAAAGCTCTTACTCAGGCTCCTCTTACCCTTCAACTCTCAGAAAATCTGTATACACAAATGTCAGTGAGAAACAAACCTCTTTCCACCGTGGGCAGGGCATTCTTCAGTCAAGGTTTTCCAAGTGTCCTGGTCAGATTAACTGTAAAGAAGTGCTGACTCGCTTCAAAATTTGGGGAAACCGAGGTAGGGTGGTGATGATCAATGGTAGCCACGCTAGAATGAGGAAGGAGGCAGGGTCCCTGGCTCCACCCAGCCCCCTTGTCCACAGGGTGTGGCCTGATATGGAGATTAGAAGGGATGGTTGTTGTGTTAACCACATCCTTATCAATGCCAATCCACAAGATCTGTGGGGTGGCCAGCCAGTCCACCCCCATATAAGATGGTCATAGGAAAAGCAAACCCCCTGCCTAGTGCCGAAGTCCTCTCTGGAAGCTGGTAGGCCAACCTGTCCCCTCCTCCCGCCTTGGATAACCGGTGCCTCCTGCCTGATGGGCAAGGAGTCGCTCTGAGGGAAGCCAGGGTAGCGGAGGTCCTCCCCCGCGCCCCCACCCCGATGATGGAAGATGCCTCATCTGCCCCCTGCAGCCTACCTAACCTCCGCTCCTCACCCTCTGCCTTCAGCTGGTAGATACCTCTGTTCTTGTGTGGCTCCCTCACCCCAGGAGACCGTTAAATGCTCTTGGGGAACAGGCCTATATCCAAACTTGGCTATAGTTCCCACAATGCTGGACTTGTTATTCAGTTTAAAAAAACACAAAGGCTGTGGAACTGAACCACATTTCGGTCCCTCTGCTCAGAATGAGGTGCTGGTGGCAAGAGGGGTCGTGCAGCCCCCTGCCAGCCAGGTTGCACAAGTCAGACTCAAGGAGGAGTTTCCTTCCACGGGGGCGCTGGCCGGCTCCCGGCCCCCTCCTGCCTCTGCCAGTAGCCGGGGTTTCTCAGCGAGGCCTTCCCGCCCGCGCTGTCAAAGCAGCCCCACAGTTACTTCAGCCTCCTCCTAGTACACTCATGAAACAGACTCACAGGCAGACTCGCACGTCCATCCAGCCCTGGGCCAGCCCACCTCTGAGGCCTCTGCCACATTGAACCCCAGTGCACGCTCACTGCGAGCTCCACACACACCACCACCACCCCACTCCAGCCTCAGCCTCGGGCTTCTCCTGGACCCAGAGGTGAGCTCAGCTTCCTGCCTGAGAAACGTAAGAACAGCCAGATCACGGCAGGGAGCGACCCAGGGAGACAAAAAGTACTGGTTCCTCCAACTCGGAGTCACTGTCCACTGGGTACTGCCTTTTTGTCTAGAAAGCCCTTGGCCCGCCCCCTTTCCACCGCCCCACTCCAGCCGGCCTCGCTGGCAGTAGGCACGCACTCGTGAAATTCCAGCTCTCCTAAGAAGCTTTGCAGAACATCCTAGAAGAAAGATGACCACTCTAGCCTAAGGGAAAAAGGTGAACTCAAATCTTTCCCCACCACGCACTACCCCCCCGCCCACAGTTACAATCATATCTTTTCCCTGTAGATAAAAATACATAATTTATCTCACATGAAGCCCTCCATACACTCTCCATATTGTGGCATTTTTCCTACTAGAGGGCGCCAGTAAGGTTACTTATTATCATGGGGCACTGGAGGGGAGGCTGGGAAGATCATACACTCCCACCCTGACATCTCCCTCCACCCTCCCAAAAGCCCCCACCAAGGTCAGGGTAAATATGTCTTCTTTATTCTCTTTGTTTAGTTTGCAACTCCATAGGCCCTTGACACAAGCTACCACCTCCCTTTCCTTTTCAAGTTGAATACTCTCTATGAGAAACTTCCTCAACTGCTTTAGTTCAGATTTGGAACTTGACCTTTAGCCAGTGGTTTCCAAATCTTGCTATAGGCATGAAAATCACTTGGGGAGCTTTTTAAAGCATCGGGTGCCCCCATCCCATGGGATAGACACCCTGCCTTTCTCCTTCCACTCTTCCCTCTGCATCAGTTTCCTGGAGCTGCCATAACAAAGTACAGCAAACTGGGTGGCTTAAAACAGCAGAAATCTCTTCTCTGACAGTTCTGGAGGCTCAAAGCCCAAAACCAAGGTGTAGGCAGGGTTGGGTCCAGGCTCTGAGGGGTAACATGTTCCATGTCCCTCTCCTGGCTTCTGGTAGTGGCTAGCAACCCACAGCACCCCTGAGTTTGGAGATGTACCACTCTGATCTCTGCCTCTCTTCACGTGGCCTCCTTTCCTGAGTATCTCTTTGTGTATTCACATGGACTTCTTTTAAGGACACCAGTCACTGGATGATCTAGTCCTAGTCGCTAGTATGATCTCATCTTAACTAATTATGTATGCAAAGACACTATTTCCAAATAAGGTCACATTCTGAGTTCCAGGTGGACAATCTTCAATTCAGCATAGCCTCCAACTTGAGTATACCAGAGACTCAAGTTCTGCCTCTGACCCAATCCACCTTGGTGACCAGGGCTTGCCATCCGCCCACAAACCTTGAGGCTGATGACCTGTTGTCCCCTGTTAGAGCTCCAGCTCCTGCTGCTTGCCCAGCTGGCTACGGATGGACAGCTGCCAGCCCCTGCTCCCTCTGCCGGCGTGGTCCTGACGCTGGCCCCTCCCAGTGTTTTCTGACTACTAAACCTATACTCTAAAGATAACACCGTTATTAATCCTGGATTTCTATGGTTGCGAATGCCTGGAGGACAGGACCCGCATCCCTAACAGTCCAGGGTTGGCCCAGACACCTGCTTGATGACCAGTGAGGAGAACAAATTCTCCATGAAGCCCCCGACTTCCCCACCCCACCCACTGTAAATCTTACTATTTAGCTTGGAGATTCATTGAGGTTTTTTTTTCTTTGCTATCTTTGCAGGAAATGGATATATTGAAGGTAAAGAGTTAGAAAACTTTTTCCAAGAATTGGAGAAAGCAAGAAAAGGCTCTGGCATGGTAAGCCGTCCCCTCTCCCATTGCTTGGAATTTCCTGTCATCCTGACCATGACTTTGAGCATTATCTGTCCCAGGGCATGCATGCCATCAGCAGCCTGACATCTCTCGTCTTGACCCTTAGAGTTTTTCTTTTATTTGAAAAGATTTTTAAAATTGATATACTCCCTAAAAAGGGTACCTTACCTCACTATCCTTGAGTATCTGGAATTGAGGGGTGTTCATGGGTACCATAGGTTGATAAATACCCCCAAAACTGCAAAATTTTGTGTGTCTATAAACATTATTTTTTCCCAGGGAAGAGTCCATAGCCTACCTAATATACTTAGAGGGGTCATGACTCAAGATTGGATGCCTAGGGGGTTTCCAGTGCCTTTATTCAAGACTAGAGTTTCTCAGCCTGAGCACTACTAATATTTGGGGTATACGACTCTTTATCATGAGGGGCTGTCCTGGACATTGTAGGATGATTAGCAGCATCCCTGGCCTCTACCCATGTGATCCTGGTAGCACCCCTCCAAACTGTGACAATCAAGTGTCTCCAGACACTGCTAATATCCCCTTCAGGGGATGCAGAATTGTCCCCACTTAAGAACCACTGTTCTAGACCAACCAAGGCTGGAACCTCAGCAGGACTTAGAGGAGAATGGAGGATTGCTCCAAAGCAGTATCTGAGCTGGATCGCACTGGCTCATTTGTGCAGGTGTCAGACTGCCCTTCATGGCCTGGCGTGACTCCAAATCACACCCCAGCGCCTTAATGGCAGGTACCTTGTTCCTCCTGGTGCCAGCCTGGCACTACTGACCACTAAAGCCTTCTAGGGGGCGTCCAACAGATTGAAAAGGTAAGGTGACTGGAGCTAGTCCATTGTGACTCTTACATCTGGTTCTCAAATATATGGAGTCAGACCAACTTCCTCCCACCAGCTCCTGTGGGTCTTTTCACGGGAGGGTCTCTCCATTCTCCCCTTATGCATGTCTGCTGGCTAATCTACTGCTTATTAGCAAGTCTTCATGGAACCTTTGGGAGATGAGTTACAAGCCCACTGGTGAGCACTCGGTTCTGAGCTCGGCAGTGGGCCCCAGTGAGGACGATGTCCAAGAGATGGGCTTAAGTGGTGGAGGTGATTCATGGGTTTGTTTATCAACAGTCCTCTATCACTCCTCATTACTAGGATAATGAAGCCCAGATCATGGAAAACACAGGCTTCTCAGCTGGTCCTGGGATCATGAGGTAGATGGAGGAATGTGATTTTATGAAGTGCTTCAAATCTGAAATCCTTCTCTTAGTCATTCCCTTCCTCAGATGGCATCAGGGGTGATTTTCAAGTCTGTCAACAACACTCTCAATTAACATCATCCTGGACTGGTTCTCAGAGCAGCTGTTACATGGCAGGAAAAATGCTGGTCTTGGAAACGGGAATAATGAGTTCACATTCTGGCTATACTAACTGGTGACCTCAGGAGAAGCCACTGCATCTCAGCCTCCATTTGTGTGTAAAACAGACAGGTTACTAGCTTCATGGGGATTGCTGTGAAATGCAAATAGGGTAAATAGACCCTTACTTGTGATAAGGGTCTAGCATCATTCCATGCACATCTGTAAATGTAAAGCAATAAATATTGATAAACACATATTGGCAAATTGAGACCAGTCCCAAAGGTTAAAGGGAAAAAAAAAAAAAAAAGACAATAGAAGGGATTCAGAAAAAACTGTAAGAATTGGTAGAATTCTTACAGGCCTAATCCTAGGAAACACACATCCACTAGAAAACCTTCAGTGAAACAAAGTAAAGGCATCAAATGCCTAAACAAGTCATTGTTGATTAAGGATAAGGAAGAGCTTGTTAACGCAAATAATCAATCAGCAGAACCCCAAACCAAGAGAAGCTCTGAGAACTTCAAGAAGGGCTTAAATTTAAGTTAGGTGATGATGGCCCAACAGAACTTTTGAAGTGCTATGCTTTTTAGTAGTCACACTCATCTAGTGGACTATTTAAATGACCCCTCAGCTAATATAGACTTTCTCTTCACATTCTTCCTGGCCTAAAATCACAGTAAAAAGCATTGCAGAATTGCCAGTTAGTCTTTAAAGAAGAAAACAAGCAATTCCCCTTGCTCTGGTGGAGTACCTAGAACCTACTGGTGGGGCTTGCAATAAGCTGGGCTTATTAGAAGCTGCCTCAGTAAAATGTTGGGACCTGAGTTCTCACATCTGCAATGGGAATAAATCCTCACCCTTCTGACAGACTTATCGTTTACTCCATTCCAAAGGCAGAGGTGTGTTTACCTATGTGGTGCACAGAATCTCCACATGTCCTGTTCCCCTTTGAAAATTCTGTGACTGAGCCTCAAAGAGGGCTTCCCAGGTGGCACAGGCAGGTAAAGAACCTGCCTGCCAAGGCAGGAGATAGAAGAGACGCGGGTTCAATCCCCTGGTCAGGAAGATCCCCTGGAGGAGGGCACGGCAACCCACTCCAGTATTCTTGCCTGGAGAATCCCATGGATAGAGGAGCCTGGCGGGCTACGGTCCACAGGGTCACAAAGAGTCAGACACAGCTGAAGCACCTTAGCAGGCATGCACAAGCCTCAAAGAAGAGAACACTGAAAAGGAAGGACCCTGAAAAGGAAAGAATACAGCCTTGATTACTCAGACCACTGGGTCAGCCCAGTTGCACACAGGTTCAACCTGCATATCTGGGGTGCAAAATAACTCCCCATCATTGCCTCACCAAAAGGGTGAGAGATCCCTGGTTTGAAGGGGACCTAGTGGCAAAATCAGTCCCCTTTGTCTTTCTGCAGGTATCAAAGAGTGACAACTTAGGGGAGAAGATGAAGGAATTCATGCAGAAATATGACAAGAACTCAGATGGGAAAATTGAAATGGCGGAGGTGAGTCCTAATGTCTAAGCTGCTTATAGTTATCAGACCTGAGTCCTAGCTGCTAAGAGCTACGTGGGAAGGGTCATCAGTTGCTTGTATCTTTCCCATGCACCAGCATCCTTCCAGGAGTCTGATGAGGTGGTGGTCTTAAAGCCCCTAGCACTCAGGCTGATCAAAGAGAACAGATGGAACTTTTTCTTTGTCTCCCAAAGAAAGAGGAACAAACATTGGCCTAGGACAGGGATAAAGAACTTTAATGCTCTCAGGGTCCAACAGGCACTGTAAATGTGTGATGAACTTAAGACAGAAAACAGGGTGAGGACTGCAGAGTAGGACAGTTCATGCCCCACCTGAAGGCATCCAAAGGAGGGTGTGTGTGTATATAATTTACATATGTAGTATGTATAACATAATATATTTATATATATTTACACACACATTTATATATGCATATTGATATGCATAGATATACATATTGCTAAAAGATAAACTGAGGCATATTAAAATTTTTAAGAGTTTCTTTAAGCAAAAATCAATTCAAATGGGGCAGGACCAACCTGAAATAGTTAGGAACACTCTACCAACAGAAGCTAAGGGAGACTTCTATAAAGAAGAGACAGTAGCAAACAAAGAAGTTCTTTGACTGGTTATAGCCTAAGTGGCTCCATTACTTGGGGAAGCCTAGTTGGCTATTTTGGTTGGTTGATTAGATTTTGGTTTGCTTATGTAGGCTACTAAGGCATTAAGGCCACCTCAGTCTTCCTGTTTAACGATGGCAGAGGAGCCTGGAGGGCTACAGTCCATGGGGCCGCAAAGAGTCGGACACAACTGAGCCAGTGGCACTTTCACTTTTCATATGCACACTTAGACACACACATACACGTGTGCACACGTGTGCAGGCCTAACCAAACTCTTCAGGAAGTCAGTTTGCAACCCGTGGTCAAGTGATCCAGAGTGACAGCTGGGCACACAGAGGACAGAGTTCTTCTGGGGTGGACTGGTTACCATGGTGCCTCAGGTCAGTGCCCCAGAAGCAGATACTGAGACAGAGATTCAAGTGGGCAGGACTTCAAGAGCAGGGAAGACAGCGCAGCAGGAAGGGGCAGAGGAAGAAGCCAAGCAAGGGTGTGGTCTCAGCTGATCGCATGGGGGGCTCTGGAGGGCGGACTGTGCCACCGAGCTGGTCCTACCTTGAAGTGAGGGGTAGTAGGGTGGTCCTGTGAACCCCTATGTCAGTCAGGTATTGGATGCAGGCTGCCCCCTCCAGGATGGGGGTTGGAGGGGAGGATGGCTGGGGCAGCCCGTTTGGTGAAGGGCAGTTCTCCTGCAGGGGGCAGCTATGAGCCCCTAGCTCACAGCCTTCTCAGCCGCTGAGGGATGGCCCGCCAGCCTAGTTAAAGGTGGTCTGCCAAAGGCACGGAGACCATCCACTACAGATGCCTAAAGTGCAGGTGTCGGAACATCGTGACTCAAGTGGGCTTAAACCAGGGGTCAGCAGGCTTCTTCTGTAAAGACACAGACTGTGGTCAATGTTTCAGAGTTTGCAGCCTGTACAGTCTCTGTCATGACTCCTCGGCTCTGCCACTGTGGCACAGAAACCACCCAAGCAGTATGTAAATAAATGGGCCCTGCTGTGCTCCAACACAAGTTTCTTTACAGAAAGAGGTAAAGCAATTTGAGATGAGTGGTTACTAGTACACAGAGGACTCTTTTGGGGGTGATGGAGAGCCAGATTTGGCTCATGGGCTGTAATATACAGACTCCTGGCTTAAACTGTGAGAGACTCCTAAGGAGAAAGTCCATGAGAAGGGCTGGTGGGTGGTGAAAGAGGCCAGGTCTCCAGCCTGGCTTCTCTGCAGTTCTCCTGGTTCTGTTCTCTGGCTCACAACAGCTTCATCCCCAGGCTGGACAGGAAAGCTAGCTACAGCAGTTCCAGGCATCACATCCAGATGCAGAAAGGGCCCACCTCACTGGTCCCTGATAAAAGCAAGGAAACCTTTCCCAGCAGTGCCCTCCGCAGACCTCCCCTCACATTTCATTGGCCAGGACTAGGTCACTCCTACCCAAAAGCCAATCACTGGCCAGGGAAATGAGATTATTACATTTAACTGAGATTGATTAGGATTTGCCTGTGACTCCTGAATACTGGGAGCAGAGAAGGTGAGGGGTGGGGGGGCACAACCTGCATTTTTTAAAAAACCAGATTTGTGTGCAGTATAATTTATATACAGTAAGCCACATCAATTTGAACTGTAAAATTCCATGAGCTTAGACAGCTGTATACAGCTGCAATCAAAATACAGCATCTCCATCACCCCCAAAAGGGTCCTCTGAGCACCAGCAAATTACCCATCTCAGATTGCTTTGCATTTTCTAGAATTGTGTATCTATGGAATCACTAAGTATTCCTTTGAGTCCTAATACATGCATTTTAAAGTGGCACCACTTTTGATCCCTCTAGCTACTCATACCCAGAGGGTTGGGGTCACTCAGAAGCGCTTCTTAGAAAATCCTCCTTCCCCTTTAAAGGGCTGCCAGCCCCTATTCTCAAGGAAAGCAGCAAAAATGGAACAACATGTGGCCCCCACGCTGCCTTGCACTGGCTGCTCTCCGACCTTCCCTGGCGGGGCTGTAATGTCACTGTCCCTCTCTGATCCCCGCAGCTGGCACAGATCCTGCCGACCGAGGAGAACTTCCTTCTGTGCTTCAGGCAGCACGTGGGCTCCAGCACTGAGTTTATGGAGGTGAGACCAAGGCGCTGCCTTCTCTCTTGCACACTGGGGCCTGCCTTTCTCTCATGTTCAGAGGCAGGCCCCCCCAATGCCTAGTGATGGTCTCTGGAAGACACCAAACCCCTTCTGAGTAGCTCAGCTACTCAAGGTGTGGTCTGTGGACCAGGAGCATCAGTGTCGCCATGACCTGGGTGCTTGTTAGAAATGCAGAGTCCTGACCCACTGAATCAGAATCTACATTTTAACAAAATCCCCAGGTGATGTGCGTGCACACTAAAGTGTGGAGGATATGGTGAGAAGTAAGCTTGGGTAAAGTACCTTTTTGCTTCCCTTGTGTGGTTCAGCTGGTAAAGAATCCACCTGCAATGCAGGAGACCTGGGTTCGATCCCCAGGTTAGGAAGATCCCCTGGAGAAGGGAAAGGCTAACCCACTCCAGTACTCTGACCTGGAGAATTTCATGTACTGTATAGTCCATGGGGTCTCAAAGAGTCGGACACGACTGAGCGACTTTCACTTCACTTCACTTCAAAGTACGTTTGGGAAATCATGTGTACACACTGCTTCCCATTTGGGTATTTGCCATAGATATTTGCATATTACAGGCTCTGAGAAATCCTGCAGTAAACAGCCTGGGTTATTCAGTTTGCTTCTAGAATCCTTCATGTTTTCTTCTCACTCGATAGCATTAGTGTTCCTGGAATTCAGAGTTCCAAGAAGCATTCTTGGAAAGGATGGATTCAGCCACCATTCTAAAACTGAAAAAGGCCAGTGAGAATTCCAGTTTCCAGTATCTTCCAGGCTTGATCTTTGACTGTGGTCATGGCTTCACTGTCCATCTTCAAAGTGGACATGGTCATCTCTGCAGTAGGGATTCTTTGAGAACCTCATGTGAACAAGACAACGAAACTCAAGTGTCTTCTGAGTAATATTCAACCAATAGATTGAACCATGAGAAACTGCTCATATTTAATCATTCTTTATTTACAAAAATTGGAAATTCCTTATATTTTAACCAAATATATTACTAATCCAACAAACTACCAAATATTTTCTGCTATTTTTCTGGGGCTCTGCACCCTAGCCACTCAACGTATGTGTCCATCAGGGTGAGATTCAACTCGTCCCCTCATCATCCCAACACACACACACACACTCTCTGCCTGCTGTGATAACTAACTGACTGGCCTTCAACACAACTGCAGTTGCCATTTGTCATGTCAAATCCATTTCCAGCCACCGGTAATCTCCTGTCTGTGATTCACTGCTTAAAAATGACTGGAGAGCCAGTCCAGAGACACACATGGCAGAGAGATCCCCACACGGATGGAAAGTCAGTTAGAAATCATGGATTCTCAGGGTAGAAGACTCATTTTTTTAAGTGGCAGCATGCCCAAGCATTAGATATGGGTTTAAAGGATTAGATATGGTGCTTTAAAGGATTTTCTCCATTTTTTTTCAAGATGGCAAAATTCCATAAGCTAGTAATTTGACATGCTGGATTCTGTTCTTAGCCCCCGCCTTGCCTGTCTAGAAGGAGAAGTCGCATATACATAGAACTTGTGGGGGGGGGGGCTACTTTTGTGAGTGGCAATTTTCTGTCTATAGAAAAGGGGCTCCCCTAGTGGTCTAGTGGTTAAGACTCTGGTTCCACCGAAGGGGCACAGGTTCCATCCCTGGTCAGAGAGTTAAGATCCCACCTGTCACACCGTGTGGCCAAAAAAGAGAAAAGAAAAGGGAGCATTTATACCTGATTGTTCCTTTCTTGATAGGGAGGCAGCCAGAGATTGGCTCTGTTCCACTTATATGATCAGGAAAATGGGGATGATAGCTTACAGGGTATGGAGACGCTTAAAGAGGAGCAAAACAAAACCCACCCCCCCCCCCTACTGCCCCTAAATCATCAGTGGTTTCTTTCTGTGTAGTTGACATGGTTCCATGTTTTACCTGTCTTTGTCCTTTAAGCTAAGCCCAGCATAACAACTGATCCCCACCCTATCCCACAAGTTTCCTGGAACCCCACTGCCTTACAGGACCATCCCCTCCTGGGGCTGTCCATTGGTTCCATCTTTGTCAGCAGGAAACCTGAAATGGCCCCTCTGTGGCCCCGAAAGCCTTGTGCTCTCAGATGGTTTCCATCCCACTGCTCAGAACAACATTTTAATTTCTGATTTTAGTGACACCTCAGGATTTCTTTGAGATTTCACGAAGCCCAGGTCTCTTGAACTCTTCTCCTTGAATGGGAAGAGAATAATGACCCACTGATGGCAGAGCACAAAGAGCTGGAAGGGAAGAGAAGTCCGGCATGGGGTCACGGGGCTGGGGCGGGTCCAGGGAGCGGAGGCAGACCTGCTGGACGCTCTCACTCTGAAGGCAGCTGAATATTTTGCTTTCTGTGAGAACTGGGGTCCCTTCAGGTTATCCTCTCCTCAGGTTATCCCCTCCAGGCAATTTGTGGGGGCATCTGTCTTTTCTCCCAGTCAAGACTCAACCTAGAAACCAAATTCTAATGCACTCAATGCATGCAGGTGGTTGGTGAAGTCATATTTGAAAATCTGCACATATTTCTTTGTGCTTAACTCAAGGGTGGGCTTTCTGAGCATGAGACGGAATATTTTGATGAAACTGGGCATTTTTTCCCCAAAGAAAGTTCTCTTCTCAAGTCAAAAGCTATCTATCCAAGTTTTACATAGAATAAGTCTACGAGCAACATAACTTCCTAAAAAACCAGGATGAAATTTTTTGAGCCACTACTATACCAAAGAGTTGGACACAATTGAGCAACTGAACAAGACAAGACTATACCATGAGAGTCACAGCCTAGTTTGGTAGTATGGAAGAAAGATCCTCACACACCTCACAATAAGAGGGGGACATGCCATAGACAGATGCATGTGTGGTACATACATACAATGGAATATCACTCAGCCATAAAACAAAAAGAAATTATGCCCTTTGCAGCTACATGGATGGAGAAAGAGATTATCATACTAACTGAAGTCAGTCAGAAAGACAAATACCATATGATATCACTTACACGTGGAATATAAAATATGACACAAATGAACTTATCTATGAAAGGGAAACAGACTCACAGACTCAGAAAACAGACTTGCGGTCACCAAGGAGGAGGTGAGGGGGGCAAGCATGGATTGGGATTAGCAGATGCAAACTGTTATATACAGAATAGGTAAACCATACAACATTAGTCCTGCTATATAGCACAGGGAACTGTATTTATTATCCTCTGATAAAACCATAATAGAAAAAAACATGAGAAAGAATATATATATATACACACATATGTATAACTGAATCACGATGCTGTACACCAAAACTAACACAACATTTTAAATAAACTATAATGAAAAAAAATTTTTTTAAGTGGAAGGCATGATGTGGAGGACTTACGGATGCAGGAGATCAAATCTGGGAAAAGAATGAGTCCCTGCTGACTCTCAGAAAATCAAGTGTTACTGATGTCTAGGTGTGCTATTTGGGGCTAGAGGAGAGGGGAATGAAAATTAAGGGAAGAAAACTTGAAAGAAAATCTAAGAACTATGGTCAGGCACCAAAACAGACCAAAGTTTAGGGAAATAGAGTTCTCTTGGCCTTTTGTCACAGATACACCCACTTCCACCACCACCACCCCTCATCATGGTATTCCCTCCTCCCCACCAGATGGCTTGAGTTTCAGGACAGTTGCACTCAGGACCAGATTCTTTCAGGACCACTGTATTAGTTACCTATTGCTATGTTAACAAATTACCCCCCAAAATTTACCACCCTAAGGCAACAAACATTTTATCATCTCTCAGTTTCTGGGGAAATTTGGTAAAGCTCAGCCAGGTGGCTCTGGCTCAGAGTCAGGATGTCAGCAGGGCAGCAGACATCTGAAGGCCTGACTGGGGCTGGAAGATGCGCCTCCGGGATGGCAGTCCCGTGCGGCTGCTGGCAAGAGGCCTCAGGTCCTCACTACATGCATCTTTCTACGGGGCTGCTTGAGTGTCCTTACAACATGGCACCTGGCTTCCTCCAGGGCAAGAACAAGAAGGCAGCCTCGCTGTCTTTGTGACTTAGTCTTGGAAGCCACAACTGCCACATCTGCCACCTTCTATTCACTACAAGTGGGTCACTGAGTTCAGTCCACTTTCAAGGAGACGGGAATTAGGGAGGTGAAGAATTTATGGACATTTTAAAACCATTCCAACTGTTCTTCCTTGTTTCTCCTGTGTACTGTCTGCTGCTGCTCAGATGGACAGAACAGAGAGGAGAGAGGTGGTCAGACCCCTATCACCTGCTGAAGCTCTGTTTCCCTTTGATCCTCCAGATGCTGTGGTCAGCAGGCAGTTCTCTGGTTTCTCACAGGGACCCAACGCATGTACCGAATAACTGGGACTCAGATCAGAGCCCAGAACCAGTAATGGAGCAAAATCTGGGGAGGGACTGACTGTCCAGGCCTAGGTCATATGTCTACCTCTGAAGATTGGTCCGCCCTTCTTGAACCACGTGTACTGAGCATGAGAGAGGGGTAGTTTCCTAAAAAACAAAGGAGGGGGGATGATTTTTATCAGAAAGTTGGGGGAGTGGCCTTGGGATAGTCTAAACAAACTGATTACACTACCAATTCTGTTCCATCCTCAGATGTGGCTGTCACAGGCATCGTGATGAGGGGTAGAGGACATAGTACAGCGAAGAGTAACCAAAATCTGTTTCTGCCCCTTCCAGAGGGGTCTTAGCCTTGCCCCCAGTGCCCATGCAGAGAATGAAAGGCTTCCAGAACAGTCAAAGGACACTCAATATACCCCCAACAAAAATAGGATCCACAGATCCTAGTGCTAGTCCTGGTAAAATCTGCCTGGCTGGTATCTAAGAAAACCATAACCCTGGTTACAAGATGATCATGAAGCCAGTTAGAGTAGGGAGACCCTGTCCCAGCAGGTTTTTTTTCCTCCTCTATGTGACCTTGGCCAAGACACTTGCCCTTGTTTCTTCATCTGCAACATGGAAGGCACTGGGCTAAACCATCTCAATGTCCCCATCCCAGTGATATTCTTGAATATCAAGACCCAGCCTGTCTTGTTAAAGGGAGATGGAGGGAAGCTTATAGGTGTGGATAAATCTTTGTGAATAGGTTGACAATTCCCGTTGCAGGCTTGGCGGAAGTATGACACAGACAGAAGCGGCTACATTGAAGCCAATGAGCTCAAGGTAGGATGGGCCTTGTCAGGGAGGGTGTGGAAAGGTGGAGCATGGGCCTGAGGCCCAAGTGGTGGTGGGCTTAAGGAACCTGGGGAGGGAGGAGATGTTGGGTGAGGAAGTTGCGTGTGTGGCCTGATCAGGAACACTCAGGCCTGACTCTGAATGGCTGCACATATTCAGCCATGTGAAATCGGCAACAGGGTCACAGAGTACAACCAGCTCACGCTCCTCAGCACATCGGCGCCCAGAACAGGCATCGTCAAAGCACTCCAGCAGTTTGGCCTTCTGGCTTGTACGTCTGCCAAACTCCTCTAGACCCAGGGATCTCCAGGCATGACTTAGCATGTGTTCTGGGCTCTCCAAGGAGCCAGAGCCAGTTTCTACCACCTGTCCAATGGGATGAGGTTGCATTTAGCAGCTCCTGCGTCCTTTGGGGCTACTCCACAAGCATTAAGGGGTGAGGGAATTATGAGGGCTGCAAGCTATGCAAATGATGGGCTTCAGAAAACAAGATCGAGTGACTGTCTGAAGGAACAAGTGAGTGAGTCAGGGGCAAAGAGACTGAGTCAGGAGCTCTGAAGAGGCCTTTCATATTCCAGGGATTCCTGTCTGATCTGCTGAAGAAGGCGAACCGACGATATGATGAACCCAAGCTCCAAGAGTACACCCAAACCATAGTGAGTGGCCAGAGCACAGGACATGGGACCCAAATCGGTGGGATCTGGGGTTTGCGGGGTCATTAGTTGGCTGATTCTTCAGGCCAGGGAGAAGTGACTCCCAGCGGCAGCTGGCAAAAGGGATGTCAGTTCATGGCCCCAGCACCTTCTCTATGAGGTTCCCACTCAGCCAGATGCTCCTGGGCCAGAGTAGGACCAGAGCATCTGTCTGTGTGACAGCCTCCACAGCTCCAGGAGAGGGTAAACCTGGAGAGGGGGGCCTTCAGTGTTGGCCTGTGTCCTCTGCAGCCCTGTCCCTCCGAAAGGGGAGAGGAGAGCCATGACCACGTCCCTGCTGATTTAGCCCACGCTGCCCCCTGCCTCCAGGCGACCGCAGAGGACGCATGAGCATGCTCGGCCATGCTCCCCCCTCTCCAGTACAGGGGATGGCGGGTCAAGGCCTCACATGAGCGAAGGTCAAAGCAAATAATCCAAGCACCACTTTCTGTCCCCAACAGCTACGGATGTTTGACTTGAACGGGGATGGCAAGCTGGGCCTCTCGGAGATGTCCCGGTAAGTGCCTGTCCTCACTCCCCCCAGCATCACTTTTCACAAGACCCTGGCAGATAGCCCCTGTGCTACCGTTCCATCGCCAAGATCAACCAGTGGGGAAAGTGACAGGTCAGGTGTCCCGAAGCTCAAAGTTAGATCAAATAGTGATCATCATCACCTCAACGTTCCGTCTCCCTCTTTTTTGAACCTTCCTCTGAAGTGCTCAGAAATCATTTCTGTAACTACAGATGCTACTTCTGCATCCCCCCAGGTCCTAGTTGTTCCTATCTCTGCTCTGTCTCCTAATTACTGCTCTAACATTATCTTTCCAGACTCTTGCCTGTACAGGAAAACTTCCTGCTTAAATTTCAGGTAAAAGAGTGACTTTGCTTTTCTTCGATTACGCCCTTCCCCTCGTCCCACTGAGCTCACCCTTCCTCAAAACACACACACACACACACACACACACACACTGCAGGGCTTTGGCTTCTGTCTTTAATACCTTGGGCCTTCTAGGGCATGAAGCTGACCTCGGAGGAGTTCAACGCGATCTTCACATTTTATGACAAGGTAAGATAGAGGACAGTGTGGATGGAAAAGCAGGAGGCCCATCCCAGTCACCCCACCACCACCAGAATGCTCACCTTGGTCCTCAGAAGTAAACAAGCTGTGCGAGCAGTGGTCTGGGCCATGCAGTTCCTTCCTGTCCCTTTGGATTCCCTGCAGCATATTCCCTGAGAAGATTAATGTCCTTAACAACGTGTGGCTTGTGGGACCCAAGGTTTTGGTTCCTTCAAAGTACAGGAGAGAATAGCTTGTGGACGGGAAGAGGGTCAGGCCCAGGTCTAGGATGCGATTACACTGTTGGGGCCCAGAGGCAGGAGGTGATCAGTACTGCTCCCCCGGTGCCACCTTGCTGTTCTTCTAGGAAGTGGGGAGTGAGAGGCCCTCTGTACCATTCTCACCCCCTCAGCTGCCCTTGCCTGGGTGACTCCAGTGGTTTTCCTTAGAACTCCAGGTCTGGGGTAAATAGCCCCATGTTACCCTGACATATTATTGTGGGATTCAACACCCAGCAAGTTAGCAAAATGCTTCTTGAATCTCATATACATTTTCAACGCAAATGTAAAATACCGGAAGGGAAGGTTACCAACAGTTTGCCCTGGGCCCTCACATTGCTGCAGTGACTGGCAAAGTCAGAAGTGACATGTTATTTGGGCACCTCTTTTGCTCAGAGTAAAGACCCTCAGCAAGGCTAGACTCTGGTCAGGGGTTGGCATGAGTTTTGAGGCTCTGTACTGACCCTTGGCTCCCTTCCAGGACGGAAGTGGCTACATTGATGAGAACGAACTGGATGCCCTCCTGAAGGATCTGTATGAGAAAAACAAGAAGGTGAGGGGCTGAGCCCAGAGGTGGGGTGCTGTCATGGAGGTGGTGTGGAAGTGGGAAGGCCGGCCAAGGGGCACCTGCTCCCCTCTGATCACCCCTAACAAGGCAAAAGCAGTTTTTTGGGTTCTTTTCATGGTTGATTTTTTTTTTAAGTACACACACCAAAGTGTGCTGCCATAACCACTTTTAAGTGTTCAGTTCAGAGGCATCGAGTACACTCAGCGTTCTGCAACCATCCCCACCATCCAGCACTCTTTTTGTCTTCCCAGAATTTAAGTCTGTACCCAGTAAATGATAACTCCCCCTTGCTGCCTCCCCCCCCAGCCCCTGGCACCATTCTATATTCCGTCTCTGTGAATCTCACCGCTCTAGATACTTCATACAAGTGGGGTTATGCAGCATTTGTCTTTCCATGTCTGGCTTATTTCACTTCATGTAACTTCCTCAAGGTTCATCCATGTTGTAGTATGTGTCACAATTTCCCTCCTTTTTAAGACTGAGT
The DNA here is from genome assembly GCF_963930625.1 of Muntiacus reevesi. Classification (NCBI taxonomy): domain Eukaryota; kingdom Metazoa; phylum Chordata; class Mammalia; order Artiodactyla; family Cervidae; genus Muntiacus; species Muntiacus reevesi. Next base: position 251,943,481 of record NC_089250.1, on the reverse strand, counting down.
AACGTGGTGTGACTATCCCACATTTTATCTGTTTGTCCACAGACAGACACGTGGATTGCCCCCACCTACTGACTGATGTAAACAATGTGGCTATGAGGCCATGGCAGTTTTGATGTGGCACACTTCTTGGAAGTGTCAGTCCCGCGGCAATAAAAATAAAAAAAAAAACACAGACTTTTTACACTAGGAGAGATTTGGAAGAGCAAGGCCAGTGGGAGTTGAGAGTATTCTGAATTGACTCTAGAATCTTGAGCTGGGGAAAGGGCTAACAGAAGTCCCTGACAAATGTGTCCCCTGGAAAGAAAGGCTGGGAACTGAACTCCATTACTTTGCCGGGTCATGTTGCCTCTTGAGCAGTCCCCAGGGGCTCATCTTGGTGCCCAGGATGGGTGAACACATGCAGAAGAGGAACCAGGAGACAAGTCTTGGCAGCGTCTTCCTCCACCTCCTGGAAAATGTCTTTCTCTGAGCAAATAGCTTTTTTGCTGCTTTCTTTAATTAGATGATGAGTGATCTATAATTCCCTGCGTTGTCTAACTGCCTGGGCAGTCAGGCAAGAACTAAATTTAACTCCTAATTTTGGGGAAAAAAATTCATCGTGGCTGCTGAGTCTATCTGTCTCCCTTTCCAATTGTCTTCTGACCTCTTTATCTCTATCCTGAATATCATCCTTCATTTCTTTCACCCTGTTTATTTTTTTTAATGTTACCTATAATTGCTTTTTGAAAGAGGCAAAAAATAAATTATGTGCAAATACTTCCTAGGAAGAAGGAACCACTCATCACGTGCTTGAACTTGGCAAACTTTTTTCTGCTACCAAACTCTAGGAGAAAATTGTTTGGGTATCCTTATGTGTTCAAGGGATGTTGGGCATCATAATGAAAAATATGCTTAACTGTAATTGGAATAATGAGGCAAAGTTTTTCTCCATATGACCCTACTTTATGCCTGAGGCTGATAGGCCTTGAGGGCAGGCATTAAATCTTGGGAGAGACCTGAATTTCCTGGTCATCATCTAACTAGGGTCTTCCTTGATTCCCACAAAGACAACAATGTGGCTACACAGCTTGACTTTCTGAGATGTGCAAACAAACAAACAAAAAAAGTCAGGTGTTGTGGTTAAAAAAAACTCTGAAGGTTACAGAACAAGGATATTAATAAAGTTGTTTACCTGGGAACCTTCCACCAGTACTAAGCTCCAGACTTAGCACATGGAGATCAAGAGAAGGAATCAGTAGAGAGAGCTATATGCCTGTAAATAACCTGAGTTGGGAAGGAAACGACCATTTTTAGGTGAACCCTCATGGCAGATGCGCATGTCATTTTGATGGTGCCTACATGGGCGGCCAATCGGTTTCTGAGCAGATTAATGTCTGAGGCTCCTGCAGGACAGGCTGATGGGCTCAAACGCTGACATGTTCTTAGTTAGCATTCCTGAGACAACTGCAACCTGCTAAAGCCTTCCCCAGCTTCACACAATGCTTCTAGACATAGAAAGGAAGCAGCCTCCTCCCTCCATTCTGCTGGAACTCCTCAGGCCATGCTGAATCAGAGGATTTTCTCAGGCTCATGGCTGATATAGGGGGTCCCTTCCTTGGCTCCTGATTGAGGGATAGGTCGCTCAGGCACACCTCAGTGTTATGGACTAGGTGACATTTCCAGGAACTTCACAACTTTAGGGAAGTTAGAGATGTTTGCAAAGTGCCTTGGGACTGGGTGGTAGCACAAACCCAGAAATCAGTCGTGTGAGGAGATGTCACCAAAGAATGCAATAAAAGACTGACCCTCAAGCACTGAGTACAGGTGAGCCAGGTAAAGAATTACACAGCCTTCAGGACTCAGAGGACTAAGACTGTTCATGGCTGTAGGGTTGGTTCCAGCCTTTAGCCAGTCCCTTAGTCTTCACACCTCAGTTTTCTCGTGGGGATAATGACCCATTAGCCTAGAACTATTAAAAAAAAAAAAAAGATCTGTCAACAGGTTCAATACAAGAGGAAGTGGAGGAGAAAGGAAGGAAGGAAGGAGGGGAGGAGGAAGAAAAGTGTAGAAGGGAAGAAGGAGGGAAGGAAAAAGAAAACTGCTTAAGTGATTTTCCAATGATGATGACCGTGCTGTATTTCAGTACTACTGGCTATTTGCATCCAAAGTCACACAAGGCTTATCAGCCGCTGGTGTTCTGTTTAGTGCTGGCGTCCAAAGTCCCATGGACAGAGGGGCCTGGCAGGCTACAGTCCATGGGGCCTCAGAGGGCCGGACACGACTGGAGGACTATCACTTTCAGTTTTCCATTTTGTATGAGACCGTGGGTCACCTGTCTTAGAGCCTCTGAAGGCCTCAAGGTGCCAGGGAGCGAGAAGTAGGCTGGCAGGCTTTGCCACTGGAGGAGAGGGGAATTAGAATTCCTTGTCCCGCTGGGTGCAGCTTAGGGCAAAGGCAAAACCATGGCGTTTCCCTGGCATTCTCTTTCTCAGCCAACAGGACCCAGCGGACTGAGTGAACGGAGGCCCAGTGAGGTAGAGGAATTTAGCGAAGCTGTATGTAGATAATGACCAGTGTCAACAGCTGCTGTGTGGAGCACATGCTGAGTGTCAGGGACTGTGCTCGATGCTGTTTACATTCATTTCTCATCTAATCATTGTAACTCCTCAGCGAGGCAGACTTATTCCTGGACCGATTTTACAGATAAGGCAGCTGAGACTTAGAAAAGGCTGAATACTGTCCCCAACGCAATGCAGCTAGTAAGTGAAATGGACAGCATTCTAACCCAGGGCTTGGGCTTCCCTGGTGGCTCAGAGGTTAAAGCATCTGCCCGCAATGCGGGAGACCTGGGTTCGATCCCTGAATCAGGAAGATCCCCTGGAGAAGGAAATGGCAACCCACTCCAGTGTTCTTGCCTGGAGAATCCCATGGACAGAGGTGCCTGGTGGGCTACAGTCCATGGGGTCGCAAAGAGTTGGACTTCACTTTCTGACCCAAAGCCCATGCTCGGTATGCCTCTTGGCTACTTGCACTGAGATGGGATAAGGGAAAGGTTTTGGCGAATGAACATTTTGGGGAGAGGGGTGGTGGCTGGGGGGGGGGGGGCGCCTTCCCCTATACCTGCTCTTACCCTCTCCCTCTGTCTCCTAGGAAATGAACATCCAACAGCTCACCAGCTACAGAAAGAGCGTCATGTCCTTGGCTGAGGCGGGGAAGCTCTACCGCAAGGACCTGGAGATTGTCCTCTGCAGTGAGCCCCCCCTGTAAAACAGGGGATGGGGGCTGCTTCACCACCTCCCCCTCAAACCTGCCCCTGCTGCCCTGCCACTGCCTCCCAGACCCAGAGATCCTGAGCGTCCCCGTGACTGTCCCTGCCACCTGCACACACCAGCCAGCAGAGCAGGAGAAAATGGAGAAATGGAGAAGGGGCTGCTGCCGGGCCCCCTGGAGCCCCCCGCAGCCCCACCCCGGCTGAGCGGGCACAGCTGTGTGTGCAGGCGGGCACCAACCTCGTGGGAGGTGGGCGGGGGCACGGGCGGGGGGTCCCTGGTTCTCCTTGCTGTGATGCATGAGCTCATTCGCTGTATCATTTAGACGTCCATGTCCAACAGAGTGGGCCCTCTTCTCTGCCTCTCCCCCATGCCGCCAGCCACCCCCACGCCCCAGGCCCACTGCCCCACCTCGCTAATGGTGTAGCTGCCTCTCAGAGCTCCTTCCTTGTTCGTGGTGGGTGTCAGCCTCGTCCTTTTCCTGATGCAGCGTGCTCCTTGTCCCTTTGGGTTTCTTGTTTACCAAAGAAGAGTTTACAGACAATAAAATGTTCTCCTGTGGAAGCTCTCCCAGTTCTCGCCAAGTGGTCAACTTTCTCTCTACAGCCAACTCTTGACAAAGAGAGAGCCTGTTCTCAAGTGAGTGGGGAGGCTGGAGGGAACCGCCCAGCTGGGGTGTAAGCACTGGAAGCAAAGACCCCAGGACTCTGGGCTTGCCCTTGCCACGCACCACCTGCTCTCCATCAACCTCTTGTTTTTCTGCTCCGTGTTTGTTCCCAGGTTTCTGAGATCATAACAGCCGTTATCAGCTCACTGCAAATTTACTAAATGCCAGGTACTGTGCAAAACAGTTCACCTGCAGTATCTCTCAGTCCCTGGAGAGGGGTGCTGTGACTATCTCCACTGAACAGATAAGGAAAACTCAAGCTTAAAGAGGTTAAGTAACGAGCCCCATGTCTCAAGGCCAGTTGGCAGCGCAGAGCCAGGGTATGACTCCTGAGCATCGGATCCACATTTTTTTTAATAGGCCATGCTGCATGTCTTGCAGGATCTTAGTTCCTTGACTGGGGATTGAATTCATGTCCCTGTCAGTGGAGCATGGAGTTCTGACCACTGGACCACCAGGGAAGTCTCTTCACAATAGGGCTACCATAGTCTGTGGGAACAGTGGGACTAGGTGACCCCTGAGTAGGGGTGAGCTCCACCCAGGAGTTCCAGACACCAAAAACTTAACTTCTCCCCATAAAATGCAATTTACCCCACAACAGCACATCAGGTGCCCCAGGGTCAGCATGGCCTTTGGGTGCAGAGAACTCTTTGGGATCTCAGAATAGAGAGGTGTGTGTGTGTGTGTGTGTGTGTGTGTGTGTGACATCAGGTGCCCCAGGGTCAGCATGGCCTTTGGGTGCAGAGAACTCTTTGGGATCTCAGAATAGAGAGGTGTGTGTGTGTGTGTGTGTGTGTGTGTGTGTGTGTGTGTGTGTGTGTGTGTGTGTGTGTGTGTGTGTGTGTGTGTGTGTGTGTGTGTGTTTGTGTGTTTAATGCTATCAGGTGTGACTGTCTACAAGATGAATTTTGACATTACCTCATTTCATGTCTTGCAATGAATACTGTTTCAGGTGAAGAAACTAAAATTCAAAGACATTAAGTAACTTTGGAAGTGTCCGCTTGATAACCAGGAACCTAGCTGGAGCAACAGAGCCCCCAGAGTGGATATACCTGGGTCAGATATACGCGTCTATTTTAGGTTCTCTGAAAAGAGAATCTATTTAGGATCTCAGAGAAGTGAATGAAGTGAGAGGAGTGGGCCATGCAGCCATCGTGGGGGAGTCTAGATGGAGGAAACAGCAAGTGCAAAGGCCCTAGAGTGGAAGAGTTCCTGGCGTGCTCAGAAATGTGGTCACTGGGGCTGGAGCAGAATAACGGACGGGGGTGAACAGTGAATAGGGCTGGGGGAAAGGGTAAGGCCAGGTGGAGGCCAGGACAAAAAGGACTGTGTCAAGGGAAGCCACAGAGAGGGGGACATCAGAGAAGTGACGTGATTTCAAAGGTCACTCGGACTCCTGTGTCAACAATAAACTTAGGAGCAGAGACATCAGTTAAGGGCCAATGCACTAGGGCCGCTGAGAAATGCTGATGACTTGGACCGAGGAAGTGATGGGAGGTGACAGCAAATATCAGATTCTGGACCTATTTCTGATTGAATCAAAAGGGCTTACTGAAGACTGGGTAAGTCATATGGGAGAAAAACGAGTCAGGAATGGCTCCAAGGCTATTAACTGGAGCAACTGGGTGCACGGTGCACGGTGGACACCAGTAACCAAGCAGGCAGAGAGCATCTTTGGGGATGGGGGAGGGCTAACAGGGATATGACTGTGGTTTTAGTACAGGGCTTGTCAAAGCTTCCTGATGGGAGGGACTTGTTGTGGGTGAATCTGGGTCTTGCTCTGATGGGCAGGGCCATGCTCAGTAAATCTTTAATCCAATCTTCTGTTGACTGTATTCCCTCCCTGTAGTTTCGCTTGAGGCCAAACTATGGTAAGGGTAATGGTGGTCACCAAAGGGCTTACACCAGCACACCAGCACACCGCAGCCTCCCAGGACTGTTGTATTCAGCACCCCCGACCCCGTGGCAGGCCACTGTTGACCCACGCCTGCGTGGGAGACTCCTGGACACTCATGGGCAAGTCTGGCTCAGTCCTTGTGGGGGTCACTGCTCCTTTCTCCTGGGTCCTGGCACAGCAAGGTTTTGTCCGTGCCCTCCAAGAGGCTATTTCCCCAGTCCTGTGGAAGTTCTGTAATCAAAACCCACTGGCCTTCAAAGTCAAATGCCCTGGAGGTTCTCAGTCCCTTTGCTGGATCCCCAGGTTGGGATATCTGTTGTGGGCCCTAGAACTTTTGCAACAGTGCAAAAACTTCTTTGGTGTAATTGTTCTTCAGTTTGTGGGTCAATGCTCAGCGGCTCTATGGTGGGGCTAACGGCAACCTCCTCCAAGAAGAATTATGCCACACGCTGCACCTCCCAGGTCTGCTGCAGCCAGAGCCCCTGTCCTTATTACAAAATTCAGACTTAAATTGAAGAAAGTAGAGAAAACCACTGACCATTCAGGTGTGACCCAAATCAAATCCCTTATGATTATACAATGGAAGTGACAAACATTCAAGGGATGTTTGATAGAGTACCTGAAGAACTATGGACAGAGATTCGAAACATTGTACAAGAGGAGGCGATCAAAACCATTCCCAAGGAAAAGAAGTGCAAAAAGGCAAAATGGTTGTCTGAGGAGGACTTACAAATAGCTGAGGAAAGAAGAGAAGCAAAAGGCAAAGGAGAAAAGAAAAGATACATCAATCAGAACGCAGAATGTCAAAGAATAGCCAGGAGAGATAAGATAGCCTTCCTCAGTGATCAGTGCAAAGAAATAGAGGAAAACAACAGAATGGGAACCTAATCTATAGAGATCTCTTCAAGAAAATTAGAGATACCAAGGGAACATTTCATGCACAGATGGGCACAATAAAGGACAGAAACAGTACAGACCTAACAGAAGCAGAAGATATTAAGAGGAGGTGGCAAGAATACACAGAAGAGCTATACAAAAAAGATCTTAACGACCCAGATAACCACGATGGTGTAATCACTCACCTGAACCAGACATCCAGAGTGCAAAGTCAAGAGGGCCTTAGGAAGTATCACCACAAACAAAGCCAGTGGAGGTGATGGAATTCCAGTTGAGCTATTTCAAATCCTAAATGATGATGCTGTGAAAAAGCGGCACTCAAATGCCAGCAAATTTGGAAAACTCAGCAGCGGCCACAGGACTGGACAAGGTCAGTTTTCATTCCAATCCCAAAGAAAGGCAATGCCAAAGAATGTTCAAACTACCGCACAATTGTTCTCATCTCACACGCTAGTAAAGTAATGCTCAAAATTCTCCAAGCCAGGCTTCAGCAATATGTGAACCATGAACTTCCAGATGTTCAAGCTGGATTTAGAAAACGCAGAGAAACTAGAGACCAAATTGCCAATATCCACTGGATCATAGGAAAAGCAAGAGAATTCCAGAAAAACATCTGCTTCATTGCCTACACTAAAGTCTTTGACTGTGTGCATCACAACAAACTGTGGAAAATTCTTAAAAGAGATGGGAATAGCAGACCACCTGACCTGCCTCCTGAGAAATCTGTATGCAGGTTAAGAAGCAACAGTTTGAACTGGACACGGAACAATGGACTGGTTCCAAATTGGGAAAGGAGTATGTCAAGGCTGTATATTGTCACCCTGCTTTTTAAACTTATATCCAGAGTACATCATGTACATCCAGTACAAAATGCTGGGCTGGATGAAGCACAGGCTGGAATCAAGATTGCAGGGAGAAATATCAATAACCTCAGATATGCAGATGACACTACCCTTATGGTAGAAAGAAAAGAGGAACTAAGGAGCTTCTTGATGAAAGTAAAAGAGGAGAGTGAAATAGCTGGCTTAAAACTCAACATTCAGAAAATGAAGGTCACGGCCCCGGTTCCATCATTTCATGGCAAATAGATGGGGAAACAATAGAAACAGTGGCTGACTTTATTTTTCTGGACTCCAAAATCACTGCAGATGGTGACTTGCAGCCATGAAATTAAAAGACCCTTGCTCCTTGGAAGAAAAGCTATGGCCAACTTAGACAGCACATTAAAAAACAGAGACATTACTTTGCCAACAAAGGTCCGTCTAGTCAAAGCTATGGTTGTTCCAGTGGTCATGTATGGATGTGAGAGTTGGACCATAAAGAAAGCTGAGTGTTGAAGAATTGATGCTTTTGAACTGTGGTGTTGGAGAAGACTCTTGAGAGTCCTTTGGACTGCAAGGAGATCAAACCAGTCAATCCTAAAGGAAATCAGTCCTGAATATTCATTGGAAGGACTGATGCTGAAGCTGAAATGCCAATACTCTGGCCACATGCTGAGAAGACCTGACTCATTGGAAAACACCCTGATCCTGGGAAAGATTGAAGTCAGGAGGAGAAGGGGACGACAGAGGATGAGATGGTTGGATGGCATCACTGACTCAATGGACATGAGTTTGAGCAAACTCTGGGAGATGGTGAAGGACAGGGAGGCCTGGCATGCTGCAGTCCATGGGTTGCAAAAAGTCGGACACAACTGAGTGACTGAACTGACTGAACCAGGATGTGGGACATGCTGCCTGGTATCAGGTGTGTTAGGACACCAACAGAAAACAGGTTCACGTTATTTGCTTTTGACAAACATCTGCAAGAAAGACAAACGCTAGGTGCTGGGGACACAGGAGCGAACAGACCAGTTCCTGGCTGCTGAGAGTTTAAAGGCTCCCAGGCCTGAGAGATGAGGAAACTAGCAATTCAGCCTGGTAAGTGGTGGGTCAGAAAAAAGCAGGGAAGAGGCCCCTAAGGGTGGAGAAATTCCTTGGTGAGAATGCCTGGCAGACACCAGAGCCAGGCTCAGTGGGGTGGAGGGTGGGGAATGCTAGTTCCTTGAGAGCTGAAGCTGAGAAGGAAGAAGCCAGAGAATAAAGCTCAAAGACCAGACAGCACCAGCTCCTCAGGGCCCCGCCGCCCTGAAGGCTTGGTCATCAATCTCACCCAAGGCTGCTTTGAAGTTTCTCTTTTCCTTCTGGTCTTGCTGAGGAGCCACCTTGAGGAGGTGACTCAACGGTCACCTCCTCAATGAGGCCCACCCTGATGAAACTGCAACCCACTCACCCACAGCCCGTACCCCATAACCCCTTCCCCAGGAACATTTTTCTCCACAGCGCATGACCACATGCCCTGATGTGCGTTCAGGTGCTCCCCCAGCTAGAAGGCAAGTCCTCCAGGGCAATCTTCTCTCTCCCTATCCCCCACACCTGCTCAACCCACACACATGGGGCACCACTCCTTCCAGCCTCCCCCTCACCTGTGTCCCTCAGCTTCCCAGAAGAGTGGCCCCAAAGATGTCTGAGTCTTAACCCCCAGATGTATAGTGAATATATTATCTCATGTGGCAAAGGGGAATTACTTGTAGACGGAATTAAGTTGCTAATCAGCTGACTTTGGGGAGGTTATCTTGGATGATCCAAGTGCACTTGAAGTCATCACAAAGGTCCTTGGATATGAAAGATGGAGGCCAAACCCAGAATCAAAATGATGCATAAGTGAGAAGCATCTAGAAACTAGAAAAACCAGGAGAATATTCTTCCTTAGAGCCGCCCCACAGGTCTGCCGATACCTTGATTTTAACACAACTTGGACTTCTGACCTCCAGATCTGTAAGGTATTAAATCTGTGTTGTTTTAAGCAGCCAAGTCTGTAGTAACTGGAAGTGAATACACAGCAGCAACATGAAGTTTAACTCAGGCAGAAACACAGACCCACCTGTTCCATATTTGTATTCCTGGCACATTACGAGATAGGGGTAAGGATGTATCTTCCTCCACATGTTTTTGTGAGGATCCAGATAATCCTGGCTACACACACTTTGCACGGCGCCCAGCATGGAGTCTCTCTAGCTGGCAGCTGTGGGGATGACGTCTGCTGTGGTTGGCGGGCAGGAGGCTTCTCTTCTTCATGCTGTGTGACTGGGGCTGCCCCAGGACTCACGGGGACCCAGCTGGTTCCAGATTTGGGAAGTCTCACCTTTCAGAGCAGGCGTCCGCCCCGTGGTGTACCACCTCCTCCTTCGGGGATGGGAGTCTTCTGAGCCCGGCAGACACTCCAAGGGGATGGATCTGTCCGCTCTGGCCCAGCAGCTGACCTCATACACCAGGTCCATGAGGGTCCCAGAAACTGCCCAGAAGTCTGGCTCAGGGTGCTCAGTCTTCCTCATGCCAGTCCATTGCATCCACTCAGAGATCACGGTCAACCAAGAAAACCCAGCCAGACAGCCCTGGTTTCGCTCTCAAGTCCCCCATGTGTAGAATGGGAAGCCTGCAGTGGGCAGCGTGCCAGGTTCCTTCAAAATCTTACCCCCTGACATTTCACGGATAGTATTTATAAATGCAAATAAACACACTGAAGATGACTGACGTCATCAGCCATTAGGGAAATGCCACTGTGAAAAACTGAGTATCATTTTTAAGTGTCTTATTCCCACTTACAAAAGCAAAACCTACTGAATTGTTGTGGATGACAGGGAGCTGAAGAAGAAAAAAGGCTTTCTCACAGAGCCAATAAGCAGAGTGTTATAAAACAACATTGCCAAAAATTAAAAAAAAAGAAACACAATTAAATTCCCACATCCCTCCATGCAGTGCTCTGTAACTCATTCTTACCTGCTTCTGGACCAAAAAAGTCCTGGAAATCCCAACTCAATCCATGGGGATAGTCTGAGAGCTGCCTAACTGAAGTCAACTCAGAAGCCCGAGAGTCTATTCTTCATATAAAGTATGGACAGTTTGAAGTACCTGGTACATACAGTCTGTTATTACGAGGCTCTAAGACCATCCTCTTTAACTGAAGACTCAAGCACTCTGCGGCTCAGGGCAGGGCCTTCAGGCAAACACCAGACTAAAAAAAACATCTCCAAGATGACAGAGATGTCATGGCTGCGGTTACCGTATTACTCTAACCAATAAGATCAGAACAGAGGAGAGTACACTTCTCTCTCAGACTACAGTACAGAACAATTTCATGAGACTTTAGATGAACCTCGCCCCTAAGGGTAAAAATATATGGGCAGTGAGGCACTGACAAGTCGCCAGGAGCTTCCACAAACCATATAATTTCTAAGACACTTACATTAACACTTCATCCATATAAGCATAACCACAAGAAGGCCAAAAACATTCTCTGATCTGACAATTCTTATGCAAGTCTTAAAATAGTAACACATTAAATAAACCTAATTCGTTCTGGAACCTCTCTTTTAATAAGATGCAAAAGTAAATCTTTGTGATTTTCCAGGGCTGCTCTGAGAAATAAATCTCAAAGAACACAGTACACGTAAAAGATATCCTGAAAGTTTCCTTCTTTTACTACGTTTATTATTTGAAAAAACAAAATCTACAAAGAGTTATCAGAAGAGATATAGACACTTGATTAATATATGATTATGGGTGCCTGAGAAACAATCCCTGGTTACCCATTTAAATGACATTTAAAAGTACACAGACCCAAAAGCATTGAAGGCACGTTGTTCGTTTTTGTTCAGTCGCCCAGTCGTGTCCAACTCTGTGACTCCATGGACTGCAGCACGCCAGGCCACCAAGTCCCTCGCCATCTCCCGAAGTTTGCCCAAGTTCATGTCCATTGCATCAGTGATGCCATCCAGCCATCTCATCCTCTGAAACCCTCTTCTCCTTCTTCCTTCAATCTTTCTCAGCATCAGGGACTTTTCCAATGAGTCAGCGATTCACATCAAGCAACCAAAACACTGGCATACTGAATAGTGAAGGCATAGTCCACATAAATGTTTGCACACAAATGTTCACAGCAGCATTGCTCATAATAGCCAAAAAGTGGAAACAAACCAAAATGCCCATCAACTGATGAATGGATAAATAAAATGTGGTATTTCCATACACTGGAATATTTATCACTCATAAAATGGAATGAAGTACTGATACGGGCGACAACATGCGTTAACCTCAAAAACACTACACAAAGAAGTTACACACAAAAGGCCACATACTATATAGTTTCATTCATATGAACTGTCCAGAACAGACAAATCCACTGATACCAAAAGTAGACTAATGGTTGTCAGGGGCTGGGGCAGTGTTGGGGACAAGGAAGGGTATTGGGGAGTGAATGCTACCTGGTATGGGGTTTCACTGTGAAAATGTTCTGGAATGAGGCAGAATGACATAGTAGTGACAGTGTTGATGGTCGCACATCCTAATAATAAAAATCACTTACCAAATAAGGAGTTTGTATTTTTTGTGTTATAAAATGGTCTATTCTAGGACATAACAAATAAATTCAACATAAAGCACCAAAAAGTTTTCTGGTGGACACAGCATCTCTGCTGTCAAAAATAACCTTCTATGTTGTAGGCAATGGTATTAATCAGTAAATCAAGGGGGCAAGCCCATCCAACCTGAGCAAACTTTGCTAAAATAGAATGTATTACACAGTTTATTTCCAGACAAGGACAGTGTAAAGTAATATAAACAAAAGGCAGACCTTTCACTTCTGGGAACAAACTGACTCTTTACTGTGCAACAGGGAGTCAGTGAGGTCAAAACTATTTTCATAATAGTGATAAAATGTTATTTATGTCAACACAATGTGTTCATCATTGCTATTTTCAAATGACTCAATAATTTGCAAAATGTTTCCATTTTTATATCAAATGCAGTAAATACCAATAGTTTTAACCCACATAAACAAAAGTTCTTTGGGTAATTTCAATGAGTTTTAAAAATGTAGAGCGGAAGACCACATCTGAAAGCTGTGTTAGGTGAGAAAGGAAACAGATTAAGAAGTGTGCTGACTGTTTATAATAGCCAGGACATGGAAGCAACCTAGACGCCCATCAGCAGACGAATGGATAAGGAAGCTGTGGTACATATACACAACGGAATATTACTCAGCCATTAAAAAGAATTCATTTGAATCAGTTCTAATGAGATGGATGAAACTGGAGCCCATTATACAGAGTGAAGTAAGCCAGAAAGATAAAGAACATTACAGCATACTAACACATATATATGGGATTTAGAAAGATGGTAATGATAACCCTATATGCAAAACAGAAAAAGAGACACAGATGTACAGAACAGACTTTTGGGCTCTGTGGGAGAAGGCGAGGGTGGGATGTTTCGAGAGAACAGCATCGAAACATGTATATTATCAAGGGTGAAACAGATCACCAGCCCAGGTTGGATGCATGAGACAAGTGCTCGGGGCTGCACTGGGAAGACCCAGAAGGATGAGATTGGGAGGGCGGTGGGAGGGGGGACCGGGATGGGGAACACATGTAAAACCATTGGCTGATTCATGTCAATGTGTGACGAGACCCACTACAGTGTTGTAGGGTGGTTAGCCTCCAACTAGTGAAAATAAATGAAAAAAAAAAAAAAAGAAGTGTGCTGAAAGTCACCCTAGGCCCTGAAGGTTCCCACGCCCCCTCCCAAAGGAAGATGCAGCTGCCCAGGACAGAACTGACAACACACAGAGACCCCCGTCCCGGGCTCCGAGCATCATCACCTTCCTAGAGATGCTTCATCCTGGAGAACTTTCTCCAGCAACCCACACACGGAGAGAGCAAGGGAGAGTTGGCCTTGGAGGGAGCAGCTCCCAGGAGACGGAAGGCAGGTGGGGCTAGGTGGACACCAGAGAGGCAACGCATGAGAATTTATCATGTATGGACCACCTGCATTGACCAAAGAGGTTGTATAGTTGAAGGGATAAGGCTGGGAACACTGGCCAGGTGGGAAGCATGTACCTAACCTGGAAATAGGCAGGAAGTGACAGAAGTGGCTGGAGCGAGCAACCACACCATCTGTCATTGTGCTAAGTGAACGTCTTTAAAAGGTGCGTGAGTTGGAGTACCATGGTGCCCACAGTTAGAGGTGGGGGAGAAAAAAGAACCCAGGAGAGACACACAGAATCCCCACTGGAGGGCCAGGAGCTGAGAGAAGAAAGTTCTTCAAAAGGTGCAGAGAGATCCATGGGGTCAGCGCCACAGGCTCAAATCCCATGGATATGTCCTGAAGGGTACATGCTCCATCACATTAAACCAACAATACAAATATCAGTGATCAATGCCAAATGACCAGCTGGTTTCCGCTTAATCAGGGCCCTGACTGATTGGGACCTGGCTGCTTATCAAGAGATTTCACTGCCACTCAGCTCAGTTATGAAGTTTGTCATCACTTGACAACTACTGTTTGGAGCAATAACCACAGGCTGTGAGCTACACTCACACTGGAGTTTGTATCACGAAGAACCTGCCTGTATCGGGCTCCTAGTGGAGGAGACAGCAAATACTTCCAGGGGTCGTCCTGCCCTTGGATTGCAGGGGTGTCCTTGCCTTTTTTGAGTCCCATACAAAATGCTAATCTCTCATACTCTTCATCCCATTGATCCCCTTCCTCTCCCTCCATGCTCACCCTCCACTCTCTCTCCTCACCCCAAGCCTCTGTGCACAACTCTTTTTCTGATGACCGATTCCCTCTTCCTTCATGGCCCTCAGTAATATTCCAGGGACACGCTGTGGCCTGTAACTGCCCTTCTTCAGGACTAATCAGGCAAATGATTTATAGGGCTGATCAGTGCTAAAAGAAAACAGGGGGTCTCTCACTTCAGAAAATTAGCAAGAACCACGAGGCAAGGACAGCAGAGCATTAGACCAAGCCTGGGGCCCTTCGAGGCTGCTCACGTTGTGCACCCCAAAAGCCAGCCCGCACCCTGCGACATGGAGACAGGATTGAGCTTACTGACCATCAGCCCAGGGCGGAAGAGAACCATCAGTCTGTGACCCCTTAGCTCGTCATAAGCAGGGGATGGGCTCTCCTCCCTGACTGTCCCCAACGGGACCCAGAATCTCACCAACACCCCATAAAGGAAATCACTAACACTTGTCAGAGCAGAAATTGCAAATGAAACTTAACCGTTAAAGAAAAGCAAGGCTCCTGAATGTTAATTTTAAAAACCAAACTGAAGTTGTGAAGGGTGCTTCATGCCCACAAAACTACACTCTAAATCACAAAAGCCTGCACAGCAGGCCTGGTTTTGGGACAGGTGTGGTCAGGGCAGCGTGTCCTCAGGGGGGATACTGTCAGCAAACAGAGAGATGAAACTGAAGGGGTGCCAGCTGTGCCCAGGTTGTAGCCGAGAGGAGGATGCCTCCCCTCACCCCTAAGATGGCCTCTCTAAGCCCTGAAGGAAGGTCTTGGCTTCTACTTTCCTGAAAGATCACTGAAGTCAGGAGGCACTCCTCTGAAGTAGGGTATTGTATCAAAGACCAAGCAGCTGAAACCAGAGCTAGGTTAACCGGCTGAAGAGCCCCAGGCAAAAGTATAAATGGGGAAAGAGATGGACCCAAAAAGGCAGGGAGGCCACCCAATCGGAAGAGTTATCACCTGAGGAGCATCTCTTCAGTCAAGCAGAGACTGGAGCTGGCAAGTAAATCCCCCAACTTCCTGGTGCCATTTCCTGTGGCTCACACCCCACCCCCGACCCTGTGCCCCCAACTCCAGCATCCAATGAACCACAAGCCAGAAAGCAACTGAATCCCAGGGTGAAAAAATCAGAAGTCTGATGAGTTCGATCATAATGAAACGATCCCAGAATAAAATACTGCCCACAGCAGTTCAAAAAAGGTACCCTCTTTCCCATCCAAATGGAGACAGAGGGCATCACTGTGCCATAGCACAGACAATGAAGGTGCACAGGCCACATTCTACCGAAAATCAAGAGACGAGTCACATAGGCATTCAGAAGGCCATCAGCAGCAAGTCATGGCTCCATAACACAAACAAATCAGGAAGGGAATGGTTTGAAAAAAGATGCAGTCTCCCAATCCCAGGTGATGATGTGTCCAGCGGGCACGTGTGGGAAGAGGAAAGGGAGCAGTGAAGGAGGCAAGAGTTCCCTGCATCTGGCCAATCGATGCACCCCTGACAAATGAAGCCAAAACCACGCAGGCCCTAATGAAGGCCATCGGCCACGAGGTGGCGCGGTTGCACAGCCAGCCAATCAGGAAGGAGAAAGAGCAGCAGCCACTCCTTGAGAAACTGAAAATGGACAACCAGAAAATCCAAGACCTGGAGAAAAAAATTAGAAAAAGATCCTCTAAAATTTACATTTGCCACCTAAACAGGAAAGCCACAACTCCTGTTCTGGGCACAGGATGTTAAAAGAGCTCTTGCCACAGAGGAGGTGGGACCTGCCAACTTGAGACATGTTTTAGGACAAACACATCAAGAAAAAGAGACTCTCCAACAAGCTGTGTCTCTTCAAAAAGTTCTAAGATGTTAAGCAGTCCGCCAGAAACTTCCTGGAAGATGCCCTCGACAACCAGAGGCTCCTGTGGTCTGTCCAACCATCAAAACAGGTGAAATCTGGCTCCCCAGGCCAACGGGGGGGGGGGGGGCTCTCTCCCTGCTGAAGGACCCCAGCCTGGACTGGAAGCCCCAACAACCACTCCCAGGGGTCACCTGAGGCCTCTAGTGTGGCACCCATCTCCTGGGTGGTTCAGCTGCGTCCCACCACAGATGCAACAAACCCTTCTATTCTAGGGAGCTGGATGCCACAGGCTGCCTGTCATTTCCACAATTTCCATGGTCACACGGAGACAAAGACACCCATGCCACCAGTAAGACCTCCTGCACCCCCTTGCATCCTCCCGCCTATGGTTCCTCTCAGACCTACTGAGAAAATACAACTTGAGCTCTCCCCCGCCCCCCACCCAGTAAGACTTCCTTTTGCCCAAGAGAGTCTACGCAGACAACAATCTGAGGTTTGGGTTTCAAACAACTATCTGACCCCTGTAAAGACCACTGGCTGAGCTATTTCTCCCCACCACCAACAGTGAGACAGCCCATGAGCCCCTCCTAGCCCCTCCCTGGAGGAGGTCAGCCTGAACTGAGTCCAGCCTGCAGATGAAGCCCCTACACCTTGTCCTGGGCTCCTCCAAGGTCTCTTCTGGTCACATAGCTGTGCTCTGCTGAAACCCTTCACTTTTGCAGATCTCTGTAGAAGAGCCATAGTGTCATAGCCTCAGAGGGAACCAACTCGATTCCCACAAACATGGCCAATCCCGGGCCAACCCCATCATCATCTTCCTCAGCCATTCTCCCTGAATCTTCCAAGTGAGAATTTTAAGATGGGACCCACCTCCCACCCCCCACCCTGTGGAGACTGGGCATACTCCAGCATCGGCTCTGCTGTCTACATAGCAAATCAGAGGGCTCCACACTTTTGTAACTATTCACACCACAATCCTTGGTGCAGTCTGATCAGCGTGAAGAGGTGTCATCTGTAATTAAGCCAAGACTGATAGCCCTAGCTCCACAGCTACTTCTCACATGGGAAACCAGAATTCTGAACCCACACATCAGTGATGATCTGCAACACTTACTTGGTCTATAACACGCAGCCCTCAACATCCCAGTGGCATCTTTAGAGACTTCATGATAATGGCCAATTCACTCCGCGGAGAACCACCTCCATGCTTTAAAGCACCCAGCAACGTTGCCAGGGTACACACGTCTTTCCCAATGTACCTCTGTGGACATTAACTCTGTCACAAGGCACGGCCGGGATGTCACAAGGCACGGCCGGGATGTCACAAGGCACTAGCTGGAATCTTCATTATCGAACTCACAGGGACAGCTGTGCAGACGACGATCCAGGTATACACAATGGGGAGAGGGACTCAAATGGCCACACTCAATGCTACCGACATGCACCTCCCAGAGCCCAACTTAATGCCAATTCTTATGCCTGGGGTCTTTGTCAAAACCCCCAAATCCCACAGAATGCAGAAGTAACTCAAGGCAAAAACCAGCACTCAGTTCCCTCACCAGAGGTGCTCCTCGCTGCACCCTGAGCATTTCCAAAACTTGCTTCTGCTGCCTGGTACCAGACATCACAGTCCCAACAATGAGGGAATCACAGCCTGGCAGACCTACAACCGAAGGACTGCCCGAAGCAGGCCACAGATGAGCATTCAAACAAAAAACTTGCAAAGCTTGGAGGAACATTCTTCACTCCTGAGCAGCAACACATCCTGGGGTTTGGAATTCCTGGGGAAGTGCTGGAGTAGCTATACAAAGAACTAAGCAAGAAAAAGAAAGCCTGATTCGACTACAGAGGACGAATCATCATTAAAAAAAAAAAAAAAGCCAACGATCTTCATGGCATCCAGGATGCCCCAGCATGACGGCACTGCAAGTGCAGGGCGCTTTTACATCACCTCCTAAATAGTGGGGACCTCAAATGCTTCCAATTCATATTCCACATCCCTTCCCTGCTGGGCCTTCTCCTTAAAACCCTTCTCCTCTGGTCTCTCCCCTGCATAAGCAACTACCACTTCTGAAGTTTGTGGTTAAAAAGAAAATGTATTCACCACACAAGGTTATCTCAAGACCTTATTCCCCACAGAGTTATTTTAATAGTAAAGGACTTAGGGATTTAGAGCACTACGTCTGATGCTCTAAAAAAACTCTTTGGATTTGAGTAAAAAGAAATACAATAAACACCAAGTTCCAGCCCATGTGGATACCCAACCAGATTTAGGAACCAGTAATTCACATCTAAAAGGGCTAGGGTTTAAAAAGTCTGTGGCCGTCAACTTTGAAAACATTTTTGCTGTGCCTTCATTGGACCCTCCAGACGGTGCACAGAAGTAGGCAGAGACTACCAAGGTTCAGAAAAGTAAGCTTGCCAGAGCACCTAAGAGCCGCGTTCTGAGGGCTCACTCCACAGAGAATGTTGCAAAGCAGTAGTTCTCAACCAGAGGCAATCTTGTCCCCATCTCTCCTCCCTGAGGATATCTGGCAATGTCTGGAGACATTTTTGACTGTCACAAATTGGAGGGGATGCTACTAGCATCTCATGGGGAGGGCTAGGGACGCTGCTAATCATCCTACAACGCACAGGGCAGGACACCGCCCGCCGTGACAAAGAACAATCCACACCCAAGTGTCAAGATTTCAGAGGCTAAGAAAATCCCAACCAAAAGTCACTTGAAATCCCCGAGGCATCCACTCTTGAGCAGCTTATTCTGGAGACAGTCTCCCTGACAGAGGAAACATATTGTACCCAAAGACTCCAAGCATTGCCGTTTTGAAGGGATGGGGGGTGGGGGTGGGGGCGTCAACAGCCCCTGATGGCCAATCGCGACCACTCTCCTTCATCTCACCCTGCAATGCCAGGCACCCAAGGATACTCAGGTCAGAAACTCTTTTCAGAGTGTATTCCAAAACTTTTAAAGACACTTCTAAATAAAAAGAAACCCTGCTCAAAACAAGCTTCAGCACTTATTACCTCATTTAAACTTCATAGTCATCCTGTCAGGTCGGGACTCGGAGTCACTGCTTGCTAAAGGTTCAAGCAACTTTTCCAAGGCGACACAGCCGGCGAGTGGCAGAGCCGCAGGCCAGGGGGCCTTAGGGTCCCGAAGCCACGTGGAAACTCGCGGAAGGATCCCAGCTCACGACGGTGGGGAGGGGGGTTGTGGGGGGCACTCCGACCCCAGCCTGGCTCCCACCCAGCTCGCACCTCCTGGAGTGGCCGCCCTCCCCTGACTGGTAGGTAAAAGCCTCAGAAGCGCCCCGCCCGGCCCTCTCGCACCCCCCCACCACGGAGGGCGGCTCTCGGCGCAGACGGAGGCAAGAACGTGGACGTAGGGACGTAGGGACGTCGACAGGACGTGCGGACTTGACGCTGAGACACTGACGTGCACACGCAGCGTGGGGCGTGGGCAGTGCCTGCTCCGCCAGGAGCCTTTCTGTGCTCCTCCGAGGCCAGAAGCCAACCAATACCTATAAGTCAGTGAGCGGTGGCGAATCCCTGAGGTTTCCTTATTTTTCCTTCATTAAACTTCTCGCTTCCCTCAGTTTGTCTCTGCTTTTGTTTCACAGGAAGAGGTTGCTTGTGGACGAGGCGGGCTAGCGGTCCTTCAGGGGAAAACTTCACTTTCCTCCTCTGGCTGGGAATGATGCAGCACATTCATGCCCCTGGGTTCGTCCTGTGTCTTCACTTCCTGGTGGTCGAGCTTTAATTTGATCACGGGGTTCCCGCTGAAAACCACCCAGCAGGGCACCTTTGCATCCAGAGGCCTGTGACAGTTAAGAAATGGCATTTGGAGAAACTGTTCAGAGGCACATTTTTTTTCTTCTACTTTACATGTATTCAGATCTAAAATTTTTGTTTCAGAAAACAATAGCCAACCAGATTTAATGGATATTACCCCTTTGCCCTATGTGCACCAGATCAGTTTTTCAAATGAGTAAGCGTTATTCTAAAGCTCACCCACCACCACTACCCTGCTATTCCTTTCTGTAACCCACCCCTACTCTGGGACAATCACTATATGAGTCAACAGAGCATCCTTTCTCTGGATATTTCTTACTGGTATGGGACACTAGTGTAGCCAGAAATCAGTATGTTATACCTGCCCAGTGAGTTCTGACAACTTATGGAAAAGGCATTATATTGCCCATATCTGGACCCTAATGGACTCATTCTAAAATCGCCCCAGCTCCTTTTCTTGACTGAATATCGAATCCCTGCAAATAGGCAAGGGTGGCTTTTTCCATTTCAGACTGGATGGGATGAACCCTGCCATCTGATGGAGAAGAAACAGGCCCAGAGAGAACTGAACATGTTGAGATCACAAAGTCAGTGGCAAGGTAGGGAATAGACCTGAGCTCTAGGCCTGGGCCAAGGTGCATTCATGATATGGTGACATCATCAGAACCTTCTTCCTCTTCATCCCACAGACAGTGGACTCTGTGGACGGGGCCCTCCTTCCCCACTGCACTCAGCCTGGAGAGGAGCCAGCCAGTTACAGGAAGCTGTGACCTGAGGCTCTCAGCTGCTAAAATTCCGCTTGAGGGCATCCTGCCACTGGAGTCAGCATTTCTGGTCAGGAGGGAGAGGACTAGGGCACCCAAGTTAAGATCTAGGTGGAGCCAGAGCGCCATCTGCTGGCTAACTGCTAAGTAACCCAAACCATAGGTCTACCTCTTAGGATTTCTTGTGATCCCCACCCAGGAAAGCTGAGGGTTGGATTGAGGGCAAACCCCTCCTGGAGAGATCTTCCTTTTTTCTCTAGATTACCCCTGGGGGAATCCCCAGGATTGCAGCTGATGATAAAATCATATCCATCGTGTACAAGACCCTTTTTCTGTCTTACTGCATCCCTAACCCAGCATCATCTATTGATGGCTTTATGTGACCAGCCACTGGATACAGTACTTCGAGGACTGGAAACAAGATACTGTTCTTCCCACAGTGGAATTTCTTGAGTGAGGCAGAAAAAGAAACATAGTGAGACAAATATTTGATGGTAGGCAGTGGGATGGAGGGGGTAGAAAGGAGGACCAAGTACCATGAATATGGATCAGAGGGGCTCTAATGACAGACAAAGTGTTTTAGCTGAGTTTTGAGGAAGAAACAGGTAGACAGATGCGGGGAGAGGGGAAGGCACTTGTGGGGGATGGAAGAGACATAGCCAATAACCGTTCTTACTAGTCCCATGTCCCAAATGCTTCCTCTTCCTCCCTCCATCCATTCTAATTCACCATGGGTCACAGTGGCTGTCCACCTAGAGAAGCCACCCACCTTTCGTGGCTGTAGCTCCCCTCTCCCACCAGGTCTGTCTCCAGTGGGATTCCTGTGACTCTCCCAGGTCTCATACCTTGACTCTGCCCATGAACACTCCGTTTCCTGGATCCTGCACAAGCCCGTCCACAATCTGGATGCTTGAGAATTCAATATGTGGGAAATATTTCTTATGCAGGGGATTCAGCAAAGCCTAAACCATCCTTTGTCCCTAAGAAACAGAATTCATTCCAGGAAAGGAGAAAAAGTATGAAGGTGTCATGCCAATAAGTTTTTCTGCACGTTCAGAGGAAGGAGCAAGATCCCTGCAGACCCTTATGGTTGTTATACGTCCTCACTCATGGCAGGGTGGGGCCTGATGGTGCAGGGAAACCCGGTCACCCTGGACAGCAGCATTGCTTTCTCTAGCCTTCCGATATTCCTATCTCATCTGGGGAAAATCAGCTTGAGCTAGAAATCTGGGCTGCCACCAGACGGCAGCAGAAGACCATAGTTTGACCAGAAACCAGCCCGTTTGTTACATTCTCTGTCCACGGGGTGGCGCAGTGGTTCTTCACCTTGGCTGCAGATCAGCTTCACCTAGGGGGATTTATAGGAACACTGACGCCAGGATCCCACCCCCAGAAATTCTGATTGTCCCAGGGTGCAATCCTAGCATCACACGTTCTGGTCTCCCAACAAAAACTTTATTTTTGTTTAATGGGGAAAAAATAAAGGCGGAGAAGCAGCAACCTCTCAGACCATTTTTTTCAGCTAGGGTTGAGAATCACTGAGTTAGGCCTCTGTAACCCAATCGTGGTTCACAGACCAGCAGCATCAACGTCACCTGAGAACTTGTTAGAAATGCAGAAACTCAGGACTGAATCTGAAACTCAAATCTCTGAATCAGAATCTGCATTTTAACCAGATCTCCAGGGGTTTTGTGTGCATATCAAAGTTTGAGGAATGCTGGCCCTAGTAATCAGAAGGACCCTTGGGGTGGTCTTGGTGAAAGGTGAAAAGTCGCTCAGTCGCGTCCGACTCTTTGTGACCCCATGGACTGTAGCCTACCAGGCTCTTCCTCCATGGGTTTTTCCAGGCAAGGATACTGGAGTGAGTTGCCATTTCCTTCTCCAGGAGATCTTCCCAACCCAGGGACTTAACCCGGGTCTCCCGCATTGTAGGCTTTACCGCTTTACCGTCTGAGCCACCAGGGAAGTCTTAGTCCAGTGCCAAATCTAGTTTAGAAATGCAGAGATTGAAGCAAGAGGGCAAAGTCCATTTTCTCAGCATCACTGGCCATGCACCGGGTGGAATGGCACAGACCTCGAGACACTGACTCCCAGTTAGTACTCTTTTTCCCACAGCACCCAGACCTGGGCCTGGGCATCAGATGGCCATAAATGGTGGTGGGAGTTTGATGAGGTTTTGGAACTTCCCCAAAGCTCTTAGTGCAAGGACAGTGGGCATCCCAGAGATGGCGAAAGTACCATCGGCTCAAGGAACTTCCACCCAAACATACAACTCAACACACAGACACATGATAGCACCCAAACATAACCTCTCACCTTGAGTGACGCTGTGGGACCATCTCTAAATCTAGGAAAACAGAGAAGAGAGAAACATGAGTGTGGACGAAAGTGTAGCCAGGGAAGGCTTCCTGCAGGCTGGGCTGGTGAGAGGGGTGGGTGAGAGATTTCAGTGGCTGGTGGAGGGAGAGGCAGGTTTCAGGTCAAAAGGCCAAGATGAATGAAGGGTGTTAACAGGTCAGGAAGGGGGTTCGGTAAGACCAGGAAACCAAGTAAGTGTTGGGCAGCTGTGAGAGATAAAGCTGGGTTGGGGGAGTGGCTCGGGGCTTCCCTGACAGCTCAGTTGGTAAAGAATCCACCTGCAATGCAGGAGACCCCAGTTCAATTCCTGGGTTGGGAAGATCCCCTGGAGAAGGAAGAGGCTTCCCACTCCTGTATTCTTGGGCTTCCCTTGTGGCTCAGCTGATAAAGAAGCCGCCTGCAATGTGGGAGATCCCTGGGTTAGGAAGATCCCCTGGAGAAGGGAAAGGCTACCCACTCCAGTATTCTGGCCTGGAGAATTCCATGGACTATATAGTCCATGGGGGTCACAAAGAGTCGGATATGACTGAGTGACTTTCACTGACTCACTCACTGAGGGAGTGACCCAGAACATAGACAAGACCCTGAAAGCAGACAGAGGACTGCTTGGTAGGGTTGATTCAGATCCTGGGCTGGAGGCCACAGGGAGCCATAGAAGGTATTGGAAGCAAAGGGAAGTCTGGGCCTTGAAAAGGCCTTCTGGGATGTATTGGACATGGTTCAGTGGAGGAAGGGGCTATAGGAACCCTTACCCTGGGAGCTTGCTGAGGCCAAGACTAGAGGCTCATTCATCTCAGGGTCACCAGCATTTTCGTACAGCCTTGGCCTTGGAAGGTCTCCTCTAGCTGACCATATCCTTGGGAGGCCAGCCTTCAACACAGGGGCCATTTAAGACTCAAGGTCTAGATCAGAACAGGAAATGTAAGTCAATGCTCTTGTGACCTCAGGCTTGTTCCATCACAGAGTGGGGACCATAACAGAAATTCCCTCATAAGGTACGAATTGCCTGTGATAAGACACATTCTACACCTGGTGTCTAGCTGGTGCTCCATATCATGACGACTCTATTCTACTTCTTAACCCTTGTTCTTCCTACGGCTTCAGTAAGCTAGCACCGCCGTGGTTATCTCTTTGAGTTACTCCTTCGATCTCTTCCCCCTAATTAATGCTAGCATCTGTTGAGTACTATACCCATATCAAAGCACAAGCTCATTTAATCCTTCGATAATGCTTTGACATCAGTTTTATTCATTCTCTGATTTAAAGGTGAGAAAACTCAATGACAGAGTTTTACATGCACCCAATAAGGGTTTGAATTGGGTTACTAGATCAAGCACCCCTCTCTTAACCACACTTTCATACAGCCTCCTAATGAGATGCCCAGGACTCTGTGGCTCCTCCATGACTCTCAAGCTACACATTCTCCCTTAATAACTCCTCCTCTGGCAGTTATAAGGACCAATCTCAATTTTTTTGTTTTTGGCCTTCATCTTCTTTGATCAACAGATCCACATTTCCAAAGGCCAGTATCTACATGGATGTCTTCTCTTCTTCTGAAGCCTAACCAGTCCCAAGTTTCCAGCCCCCTCCTCTAGCCTGAGCCTGGGTAACTCATGCCATGTACCTCCTAACTTCATTCTATCTAGAAGGGTGGCCATGCCGGTCTCCATCCCCAGTGTGGGATCCTGGAGGACAGACTGTCTCCTGGTGCCTCTCAAAGACCTGAGCACACTCAACACAGGACCTACCTCTCTCTCCAACCAGTGTCCCCTCCCTGATCTCTCATTTTGAATCACAGCACTGTATCCTTCCTTCATCAGGGCCTCTAAGATCTGAAACTTTTCCTGGACCATCCCTTTCCAGCAGGCTTCTCATTTCCCCAACAGTCTTCTCAACTCAGAACTGCCTCCCAACTGCCTCTTAGATTGTTCCCTTCCCCCACATTCCAAAAGCCCAACTGCTCCCTGCCTCCTGCAAGCTCAAGTTAAATCCAAGCCCCCTTCAGTTTTGTCCACACTCTGGCCCCTATAAGAGTTAGCTTCAACTTAGTGAACAATGAACTCCTTGGGGGCAGGAGCTGTGGCTTTTTATTTTTTGTCCCCTTGACACTGATCACAGTAACTAGCATAGAAAACCACTAATAACATATTTGAATAAAAGAATTTGGGAATTCAGTTAAAACAGTGTCTTGATTCATAGGGAACATTTTATTTAAAAAAAAAAAAAACCTAACAACTTGGGACTTATATGTATTCATGACACAGAAACATAAAACTGCCCACTCCCACAGTCCAGGTCACTCTGGCCCTTGCATTGCACACCTGCCCTGTTTTTATTCATTTATTTCTGTTTTCACACACTAATGTGTGTGGACTATTCATTCAAATACTTCTTGAGCTAATGAATGAAAGAGATGTTAATGGTTACCTGATCCAAGAGAATTTACAGCTGAACACTGGAAATACCTAGGAAGTTTGTTAAAAGTACAATCCCAAAGCCCATTCCCAAAATTTACTGAATCCGAATCTCTAAAGGAAGGTCTGAGGGCTTCCACTGTGATTCATTTGTTTTCAACTTTTAACTTTTCCTTTTAAAGTACTTTTCACACTTATAAAAGAGTTTGGAAATAATAAAGTTCCCATATACCCTTTACCCAGCTTCCCCAAATATTAACACTTAACCTGTCATGCAATGATCAAAACCAGGAAATTAATATTGATATATAAACTCATCTACAGGCTTTATTCAAATTTATGCAGTTGTTCATTGATGTCCTTTTCAAGTTTCAGAAGCCAATCCAGGATCCCACTGGGCACTCTAGACCCCCCTTCCTAACTCCCCTCCCTCCCCCCATGCCCTTGGTCACATCTCCCAACCTCAACCCCAAATCCTCAGATCTCCCAGTCCTTTGGGAGAGAGTTCTATAGAGAACTCTCTATGGTAATCAATCAATAAACTAAAACTAGTCCTGTCTATCTGCTGTAGAGGATTTAGAAAATTCCAGAGCAACCTCTGCCACAAAGGTAAAGGAATCATCTCAAGGGAAGAGTAAAGATACAGGAAAGTGAAGGAGAAACATTCTCTGTTGGTTCTGGGCCGCCGAACAAGAGGAGTTCAGGACAGAGGGGCTTTGTGGGTGACCAACATCAGATTAGGATGTGTGGGTAGGTGGAAGGAAGGCAGGAGCAGAGGCTGGGAGGGAGGCTGGAAGGTTCCGAGTGGGTGTGCAGGATGGCGCATGGCCTAACTCTTCCAGCTGAGAGACCAAGCTGCAGAGCCCTGAGAACTATTTCCCCGAATGCTGTGAGCAGTCATTCAGGATTGGGCTCAGGGATACTTTGGCCCGCTGGAAGAGCTGGAAACCGCAGCCGGTTTCTTCCTGTTTTCGGGGCAGCATTTGTACCAGGCTAGGATGACCCAGGGAAGGCAATGGCACCCCACTCCAGTACTCTTGCCTGGAAAATCCCATGGACAGAGGAGGTGGCAGTCGAGAGGGGCCTGGGGGTGGGGTCCAGAACCTCCTCAACCATCCTTCTGAAGGTGGTGTGCCCAGGGGTGACTCAGATTCTGTCCCTGCATTACAGAGCACCCAGTCAAGGGAGGAGACACACAGGGAACAATTGAGAACAGCCTGGAACCACAGGATGCAATACAGTCACTTAAGTGCCCTGGGAAATCAGAGCAGCAAGAGGGAACCAGTGTGAACGGCTGTCCAAGAGATGACCTGAAACCTGCGTTCAGCTGTGCACCAAGGACCTGAAAGCGGCCAGGGCAAGGGGCTAGACCCACCAGATATGTGTTTCACTGTTCCCTGGTGAAAACAATAATTCCACAAGGGCTGAGGGAAAGAATAAGCCGCCCAGCCCAAGGCAGTAATCTTACCTCGTAATAATCGTTGGATAAACAGGATGGGGTAGTGATTCCTCTGTAGTCATGCCTTCTGGGCATCGGCGGCAGAAATTCCCGTGAAGAAGTAAGGAAGGAATGCTTTCTGACTTATATGCTCTATGTTATATGTTCTGCCCATTCACTCATTCATCCATTCACCCTGCATTCTTGTAACAATAACATTTTAAACCCTGCCTAGAGGAATCGCTGCTGCTCTTCTGCTCTCCAAAATGCAATGCTCTATATGTAATAAGGACACAAAATGATTTGAAGGAGAAAGCAGAATCACAAGGTTGAATAAACGAGTAAGATGGCAAGTCCAAGGCAATCATGGTTAATCCCTCCGTTTTTCAAACTGAGTTCACATCCAAGAGTCTTCTGGAATCTTCTCTCCCTCTCCTAACTCACCCCCACTCCGAAGGCCGGCTCAGGGCCTGGAGAGTTCACGCCCCAAATCCTCCCGAACGCCTCTCTCCTCCTCCCGCCCGCCTGCCCTCGCCCGCAGGTCCCTTCCCACCCTTCAAGGACGCCCCCCGATGCCCATCTGCAGTCTTCGTCCAGCCGGACACCCGCCGTTTGTCAGCAACACAGGCCCGAGCTCACGCCCCGAGCGCTCCGGCGACAGTGGCCGTCTGGGCGGACGCCCCAGCGCCGCGCGCCTCGGTGCACGGCGCATCCCCGCCGCCGGTCCTCCCGCCAAAGCCAGGCGCGTGCTCTCCGGTTTCCCTCGGAGCCTGTGCCCGCGCGGGACCCTCGCGTGTCCTGCCCCGCCTACGCCTGCTCACCCCGCAGAACCCCACCGGCCGCGCGCGCCCTTCCACCCCCGGCGAGCGCGGCTGCACGAACCCACCTCCTCTCCCGACACTCTGAGCTCCAGGCAGGCGCGGGACACCCTCCCGCCGCAAGACGGCTCCTCTGAGAGGAGAGGAGCCGTCCTGCCCCAGCTGTCCCGGGACCCACCGGCGCTCTGCCGGCAAACACCGACTCTTGTGAGGCGGTTAGGCCGAAGGAAGCGGCTGCAGGTACTTTCCCTTTAGTGATAAAGAAGGCCACATTTTTCATCAGCCTTCTTAGCGCAGTGGGCAGCGCGTCAGTCTCATAATCTGAAGGTCCTGAGTTCGAGCCTCAGAGAGGGCATGGCATTTTGCTGCCATTCACAGAAAATAATCTGCTTTCCGGGATAGTGTTTACAGAGGCCCTGCGGACCCAGCAGGTAGAGGGATCCTCACGTGCTGCCAGAGGACACAATAAATGCCTAGGTCCACAGAGAGCGCCTTCAACCACAAGGCACAGCCAGAGGGTCGATCATTGTCTCGTCTTCCTGCGGGGAAATGGATACAGCACTGCTGAGTGATTAAATTCGTCTCGCATCATCTGTGAAAAATCTGTTTCCTAAACCACTTCTAACTTCCTTTCCCCCAACTTCCTCCGTGTGCTCCCCTAATGGATCAGCGGTAAATAATCCGCCTGGAACGCAGGAGACGCGGGTCCAATCCCTGGGTGGGGAAGATCCCTTGGAGAAGGAAATGGCAACCCACTTCAGTATTCTTGCCTGGGGAATCCCACGAACAGAGGAGCCTAACTGGCCCCAGTCCATGGGATGGGACTGCAAAAAGTCAGACACCACCTAGCAACTGAAACACGACCACCTTCCTCTACTCGGATCAAGGCCGTGTCTCCACATTCTTTCTCTGCTGTCTCCGGAGACTGTATCCTTTCTCCGGTCCAGACTCAGTGTTCAGTTTCTGGGAAGACCTGGGCTGTTAGTGCAAGTCTCCCACGTGGCCCCGGAAAGCAAGGTGACGCCTGGCATTGATGACCTAGGAATGGCCAAACTTTAACTATAGCTTTAGCTAAATCCTTCCATTCTTTTTAATTTTTTTTTTTTAAAATCCTTCAATTTTTGATTATTCAGTTAACAATAGCTTCCAGTTTCTTTGTGATTTAGCCTCTACTAATTATTTAGGCATATATTTCTTAATTTCCAAAACAAAGAAATTTCTAGTTTCCTTTTTATTGTTTATTTCTATCTTAATTGCATTATGGTCTTAGAATATATTCTGTAAGAATTAAATACTCTGAACTTTATGGCTCAGTATTTAGCCACATCTTCTGTTTGTCATTATTACATAATTTTATTTAGATTAACATCAAATTAAACAATGTACTGAGTTAATAATAAATTATATTATAAATATAAATAACTTATTAATATTATTATACTCTATTATTCCAGTAGTTTTCCTCTATTAACTTGGAAGCTGTACCCTTCTTTAGTAGTCTTCTAGTAATTAGCCTTGAAATTACACCACCCTTTGACTTATCGTGACTACTCTTAACTTGGACTTTACCTTCTTTCCCCAAAAGAA
The DNA here is from genome assembly GCF_963930625.1 of Muntiacus reevesi. Lineage (NCBI taxonomy): Eukaryota > Metazoa > Chordata > Mammalia > Artiodactyla > Cervidae > Muntiacus > Muntiacus reevesi. The sequence continues at coordinate 251,914,142 of NC_089250.1, read as the reverse complement.
GAAAAAATACAGTTCTCTTATTTTATCTTTTCAAAGCTTACTCTCCCAACTTACATGCCTTTTTTCCAGTTCTCTTGGCTATACATCTAGGCATTGAATTGCTGAGTCATATGATAACTCTACCTTCAGCATTTTAAAAAGCTACCAAACTGTTTTTCAAAGTGGCTGCAATGTGTTCTATTAATACAATCCCACCAGCAAGTTATGGGGGTTCCAGTTTCTCCATAGCCTCAGCAACATTTGTTATCGTCTGTCCTCTTTATTCTAGCCATCCTGCTCATGCAACATTCCTTTGCACTGTGGGTTTGGTTTGTGTTTCTCTGATAACAATAAGCTTATTCCTGTGCTTACTGCCATCTGTATACCTTCTTTATAGAAACAGATATTCAAATCTTTTGCCCTTTTTAAAATCGTTTTGTCTTTTGCTGTTGAGTTTTAAGAATTCTTTACACATTTTGGATATAAATCCCATACCAGAAATATCTTCACAAAGGTTTTCACCCCTTCTGTGGGCTGTCTTCACTTTGTTAATGGTTTTTCTTGAAACCAACTCTTTTCTGACAAACATTACCTTGAAGAAATAAACAATCCAGAGAGAGTTGAATCTGTCCTTTTTATCCTTTTATGATCCAGTTTCTCTACTTTGGCCTCCAGAAATTACCACCTTGTGAATTTGATCTTTAGAATTCCCTACGTTTTAAAAATACTGCGTAAAAAACATATAGACACTTGGAGTCTAATTGTTACTATAGCCCAGGACAGGACTACTGTTGGACCCTACTCTCTGTATATTTTTCCATGGAAGCTAAATAAATATATTATTGAGAGGCACAATGGCCATAGCAGGAGTCAGCCAACTACAGTGAGCAGACCAAATGTGACCCACTGCTTATTTTTATAAACAAAGTTTTATTGGCACACAGTCACATTCACATATGGCAACTTCTGTGCTACAACAGAGCTGAGCAATTGCAACAAGGCCTAAAATATTTGCTATCTTGCCCTTTAAGTAAATGTTATTTCCAGAGTTATTGTGACACTTCAACATGTATAACAATTTAAATACAAGTTTATTTCTCTTCCCTGAAATATTCCAAAGGGGGAAGCTTTTCTCCATATTTGATTTTGGGACACAGGATGCTTTCATCTCATTGTTTTGCAATCCCCTTGGACCTTCACATCACTTGCCTGGAGCTGGTAGAAGGGGACAGAGAGCCTGGAGGAGACATCCCCCTACTCCTTTAGTCTTGGCCCAGAAAGGAGGCACATTCTTCACTCATTATCTGTCAGCAAGAACCAGTACCGGACAGTATCTTGATGCAAAGGATGTTAGAGTTGGTCCCAGGCTTCATGCCTCTTCCAGGTTAATTCTAAGCTACAAACTTTAGTAGGCTACTAGCTGTCTCAGCTATGCCAACTCCAAGCAGAGGCTGGAGGAAAGCAGGCCTATATGGCTTGAGTCAGAGTTGGGTCTTTTTCAGTTTGGTGAAGGCCACACAAAATATCACATCCACCAACATGAGAAGATGCCTTGAAACAGACAGGCAGCTTCTGACTGGCACCAAATGCCAGATTGAGAATTGAGACCTTGGATATGGTTAGATCAGCTCCTAGAGTTTTAACCTGCATCAAGAGTTGAGTTTTGTTGGTCTACCAGCATCCTGATACAAATTGAAAGTTTGTACATGGACATACATTGCTTCCTGAACTTTCTTAAGAGTCCAAGAATTCCCTGACACCCCCAAAAAAGAGTTATAAACAAAACTAAGTCTGGTCTAAAATTTCTTACTCACCCAGGAATTTGCTGAAAGGGGGTGTAAGCAATCCATCATGATGAGCTTGTTGTGTAAAGCAACTGACCACACACCCAAGCCACTTTGGTTTTTGCTTTTCTCTTTTATTAATTACAAAATCCAGAAATCAGTGGTAGAAAAATAACAAAGGAAAAATCCCTAAGCTGTATAATAAAAACCTGGAGAGCAGGCTAGGGATGTGCTGGGCAAGAGGGGAATGGACAGATAACCAACCCATGAGGAGTAGCAGGGGGAGAGGCAGGTGTCAGAGTGGCCCAGCACCCCAAGATCACCCTCCCAGCACACTGGCCTTCTTCCGGTCTTCACCAGTGGGACCTTCAATACAAGAGCTGGTAAACCGTGGCAATATTCTTGGAGCCCGTGACCAGATACCGATTGTCAGAAGATGTGTCACAACACAGGATGTGTGCAGACTCCTCTACCTGGAGGGAAAGAGAGGCCATGGAGGAACAACATGCGGGGTGTTTCAGGTTTCGTACAGGGCTCTTTTCAAGGCTCCATGTAGACCCGAGGCTTGGTCCAGAGGCCAGGCTAGGTTCGGAGCTCAAGGTGGAGCCCAGGAGTTCCCAGGACCTCGAGTCCTCATTCCCCTTGATGTACTCAACGGCCCTGGTTGCCATCTCAGAGGTACTTTCCAGAACTATCTCTGGGGCCCCATCTGGGGTCTGGGGTTTGTGAGCTCCCAGTGCCTGGGTTTGCACACCCCTCCACCCAGTACCTGAAACAATCTATGCAGAGAAGGTGCAGCTATGCAGCGGATCGTCTCATTCATTGTGGCCACAAAATAGCTCCCTGGCAGAGAAAAGACAGATGGAAGGGCCAGAGACCACGCCTGCCTTCCAGCCCCAGCTCTGCTCCCGACAAGATCAGGGAAGGAACCACTCTTTCTCTGCCTCAGCTTCCCCCATCTATAAAACTCAGAGACATGACCCAAACCATTCCTTCATCAGCCTGCTCCCTCCTGCCACACCCAGGATCCCGGGGAGAGTCCCTGAACAACAGGACAATCACAAGGGGCTCCGTTCCTCTTCTGTCTTTGGCTGGTGTCTTTGGGCTGGGGTTCCGTGTAGGAAGCTACCATTACAGACAGAGTCAGAAAAGCAGAGGGAACAAGCAGAGAAAGGAGGGAGGAAAGAGACTTCCCTGGTAGTCCAGTGGCTAAGACTCTGCACTCCCAATGCAGGGGGCCCAGATTCAGTCCTGGGTCAAGGAACTAGACAGATCCCACATGCTGCAACTAAGAGCTTGCCTGGCGCAACCAAGACCTGGTACAGCCAAATAAATAAGTGATAATAATAATAATAAGGAGAAAGAATAAAACTTAGCCACGTCAGCAGGGGAGAAAAACTGGTGGTGCGAGGAAGCAGAGGCGAAGGCAATGGGAAGGTGGCCCGAGACCTTGGTCTGGCCAGTTCTGGGGCCAAAGACGGGGGAACTAAACAGTCTGAAAGGAGGCTGGGCCCAGACTCCACAGATAAGCAGACAGCTTGGCAGGCGACGGGGCACCCAGAGGTGTCCCCGGCCTGCTCACTCACCACAGGAGGCAAACTTGAGATTGTGATGGTAGACGTATTTCTGTAGGACAGCCTTAAACTTTTCCTTCCGGTGTGTGTGCACAATTACGATATCACTCATTCTCAAGCCTACTAACAACCACTCCTCACTGGGGTCATGGGTGATGCTGAGGATCTGTCAGGGAGGAGGTTTGGGGTCAGCACTCAAAGAGGCCAGGCTCATCATTCATCACACCCCACTTCTGCATGCACCCACAGCTCCTGGGCCCCAGGGACTGCACTCAGACCCACGGTAGTCATGCGGGCACCTCATGCCGTAAATCATGTTGCTGCAGCCTCTGGTAGCTCCTCAGGTCCCAGGAATATAGTTTGGTGTCTTCACCTCCCGTCCAGAACGTATTGCCTGTGATGTCCACACACTGGGATCCGTATATGGGGACTTCATGCTTCCTGGTGGGAAAACAACTCAGAGGTTCATGCATTGGTTGAACCCTCAGAAGTCTGGGGCCCAGGAAGTCCCTAGATACGCAGCCCATATGCGTCCTCCACACGGACTCACCTCGTCCTACTGCAGAGGAGGAAGTGAGGTAGGTCAAGCAGCCCAAGCTTCCCAAAAGCCTCACCGTTGCACCCCACCCCCTGGGGTCATACCTGATCAAGATTTGGTTCTGCAAATCCCAAATTTCAACAAATCCTTTGAAACAAGCCACGCAGATCTGGGCGTTGGAGGAGAGCGCCAGGGAATAGCACACAGGGCCAGTGGAGGCCAGTTGTGCCCTGACACGGGGGGTGGGCGCCAAGTCCCAAAGTGTCAGGGTCTGGGACAGACCCCCCGTGATCAGGCTCCGCTCATCGGGGAACAGCTTGCAGGTGAAGACACAGCTGTCACGGTCCTGTTGGAAGGGCCAACATTCTCAAATGGTCTCCAGGAAGCATGGGCTCTCAGTGTCAGGACAGAGGTCATCCCGAGCTCCCCAGCCTTCTGGAGGACCCCTTACCTGGAAGTTGAGCTGGGCCTGGGGCGCCCGGTCCGAGGCATGCAGGGCACTCTCATCCCACACTCTGATATAGCCATGGCCACACGTGTACACGTGGTGAGTTGAGCCACTGACGGCCACTGCATAGACTTTCTTCCCGTGGCGGAGTCGGCCGACCTTCCAGGACTTATGTGGGGCCCTCTGCCTAACCACCACATCATCTGGAACGGGAGGCTGGGGTGGCCACAAAAGGGTCACAGCCTTGCCTGCTCTCATCGATGGGGGCCAGCCTGTCCTGTCCTCTAACTCAGTTCCTAAGCCTGCTTCCACCAGCTGCTCTCTGATCCCCAAGCAGGACCATGTTCTCAACTGGGGTCCCCAGACCACTGACATCCTTCTGCACCAGCCCAGGGTGGCCTCCCTGACAAACAGGCCATATCTTAGACACTTTTGAGTTTAGCGATGACAGCAGAGCCTGGCTCAGAGTCCCTCTGAGGATGTCACTCTAAATGCGACCCTGACAGCTGAGGCCCTACACACTGGTGACAGAAGGAGGGGAGCCCAGGTCCAAAGAAGCAGGGACTCCATGCACCCACCACCTATGGGGGAGAGAGTGAGGGTGCAGACATACCACACACCCTTACCCTCTTCGTACTAACTTCTTGTTGAGGCGGGAGAGGGGAATGGGAAGGAAAAGATACTAGGATTAAAACAAAAAAAGACACGTACAATTGCTCTGAGGAATGACAAGACTTCTTCACTGGGACCAGGCGAAGGACAAGGCTGACCTACAGGGAGAGACCAGCAGCCACCCGCTCAGAGAGGTAGGGTCTCGCAGCAACATCACAGAACCCAGGGAGAAGGCTGCTCTCACATCCCAGGGTACCCCCACTCTGAAGCCCAGCCACGGGCTGCACCCTGCCTGCTCACATCGTCCGTCCCAGCTAGGACTTACCAAACTCCGCTCCTGGTGGAGGGCTGTGACACAGGGAGGAGAGAGGGAGGAGAGAGACGGGAAGTGGAAGTGAGATGGGTGGAGCCTCCCTCTCCCGAGAAAGTTCACCACCCCAGGTCAGCCTTGTTCAAGGGAGGCTTACTTGAAACCGCACGCTGCATCTTCGGATTCTGCCTTGGAAAGCCGAGTGGCTGGCAGCTCAGATCCGTCTAGGGCCTGGGGGGCCCACTGCTGGGGACTCGCACAGGTCATCTCTTGATAAGCTGGGCCGTGCTGCCTTGGGGAGCCCAGGGGCTGCTCCGGGGGACCGCACACCTCGCCCAGCTGAGACTGCACACGGTGCTCCGGCTGGGAGGAAGCATCAGGGCTCTCTGGCACGTCCCTCCTCTTTTCAGGCTCATCATAAATTGGGAGCACACCGAACGAGGCCTCTTCCTTCTCTTCACTCATGGTTTTCAGTCAATGAAGTGCCTGAGCCACCTGGTTCCAGGGTTTGAGGAATGAATGAGTTTGTCACGCAGACCCTGGGTCCCCAATTTGTCCAGATCCCCTGCAGCAAAAGAGAGAAGAGATGCTGACATGTGGGTGCGATCTTTGGGGTCTATTGAGAAGGCTGTGAGAACACTCCTCTGAGGGAGAGGATTTGCAATTGGCCACAGGCTCACTTTTGATACTAAATGTTGGCAGTGATGGTGCTGAGGGTGAAACGTCACTTGGACATTTTGAGATGTTATAATAGTACCAGATGTGTGTTTTGGTTTTCCTTCTAGACACACAGACTGCACTTCCTATCCTCTAAAATCAAACTCACCCTTAAATTTGAACATGCAGATCAGGTCAGTGGCATGAAGCACAGACACACTGTTAAGCAACGATTCTGCTTGCGTGCTCAGTAGAGTCCAACTCTTTGCAACCCCAGCGACTGTACCCCACCAGGCTCCTCTGTCCATGGGATTCTCCAGGCAAGAATACTGGAGCGGGTTGCCATTTCCCACTCCACAGGATCTTCCTGACCCAGGGATCAAACCTGCGTCTCTTGCATCTCCTGCACTGGCAGGCAGATTCTTGACCACTGCATAGCGTTTTCAAATGAGGGTTCATCCACCAGGTAAAAGAAACATGAAGCCACAGGAAACCATACACACATCACGGGGTCTCTCCCCTCTAGAGGGGACAGCATGGAAGAACTCAGTGGTCATGCAACAAGCCTTGGGCGAGGCTGCAGAAGGATGAAGAGGTTGGCTGGTGGGGATTTAATCTTTCCCATCCTAGGAGTTAATTCTGAGAACTGAATGCAAACAGGATTGTGGAATACTCAGAATTATACAAGACCAGTGGCAAACACTCAAGACATGGCAGACAGTGTGTTTATTTGAGAGCTATGCCAGGGACCAGAGCTTTGAGGATTGAAGGCAGACTGAATGCCTTCCTTCAGGCTGCTCAAAAGCCAACCCCAGAAGTCCCAGGCAAGACCCAGTGTTCCACTGACAGGACAGATCAGAAGCTGTAGGGACAAGATGACAGGCAGGGCTGAAGAGGGGATCTTCCAGTTGGAACCAATGCCTTGAAAACCAGGCTCGGTCCTTAGCTCTCAGATACAATGGGGTACCCAGGCTGCCTGCCCTTGGGAAGCTCCTCCAGACACTTGGCGGTCTCACTGGGCCTGTGGCTCTGAACCAAATACTTCACATAGCTGGTCCCATTTCATCCACACACCTGTGCGGGCCACATTTGACAGGTTTTAAATACTGAGGTTCTGAGTGGGTAGGCAAACAGCTAGAAAGCACGGAGAAGAGGTTCAAATTCTGCCGTGTCTGGCTCTCAACCGTCTCCTTCCTTCCTTCCCATCAGAGGAAGGAGGGTACTATCTACCACAGTCATGATGTAGTTACCCAAACTCCAGCAGTTCCACTTTCAGGAATTTATCCTCAAGTTGCCCTCAAATATAAGCTAAATAATCTATGTCTAAATGGAAGCATTATAGCATTGCTTGTGATAAATGACTGGACAAACCCAAAGTCTGTAAGAAGGGAGTGGTAAAATAAGTCACAGTAATATGTGTGAAGTGGAATATGACACAACTGTGAAAAAGAACAAGGACGCTGATGTCTGGACGTGGAAAATTCCAAGGGAAGTTAATGGGGAAGGAGTGGATTCAATGTGTATAATGCACAGCTTTGGTGTAAAAGAATGGAAATTAGAACCTACCTTTGCATATGCTTGTATAGGCTTAAGAAATTATGAAGGGTGCTGCCCTAGGAATAGAAATTGGCAAGTAGGAAAAAGGAATGGCAGGAGGATGTCACTGCAAAACTTGGGATATATTTTGCATGCCTGTGGCTCTTTAGACCTAAATTAAAATTGCTGGACCATGAGCCTTTTTCCTCAACCAGGTTCTTTCTTTGTCATTTTCTCCAACTGGCAATTTGATGATTCTTAATTGTTGTTATTGTTTAATTGCTAACTTGTGTCCAACTCTAAGACCCCAAGGACTGTAGCCTGCCTGGCTCCTCTGTCCATGGGATTCTCCAGGCAACAATACTGGAGTGGGTTGTCATTTCTTTCTTCAGGGGATCTTCCCCACCCAGGGATCAAACCCAGGTCTCCTGCACTGGCAGGCGGATTTCCCACCACTGAGCCACCAGGGAAGCCCAATTCTTAATTACTTGTTTAAATAATTCAACAAACTTGCCAAGACATGCAGCAGTCTCCTTTAACTGGGACCCCAGGTCTGGCTTGATCCTGAGGGTGGTGGAAGGTCAGAACACCTTCCCAGCTAGGGGGATGCAGATGCACAGAGAGAGATGGGCAGGAGCCCAGGCCCACGTGTAGGTAAAGCTTAAAGGCAGTGAAGCCATTTAGACAGGATTTCATGGATGAGAAGGATTACATCCTAAGAATAAGACAAGGCTTTCTAAAGTGTCCAAGGAAGAGTCAGCATCACCAATTCCCTTCTCTGCTCCACCCTCAGAACCGGGAATAAAAGCAACTCTCTTTCTCAAGCTTCAACACAAAATGCTAGAGCAGAGATTCACCCTGCCAGCAAGACAAGCACTCACCAGTCCCTCATGGCACGCAACTCACCTCCGTAAGCAGGTCAGACGCTGGAGACAGGAGGTGAGAATTGCACACATCTGGTTAGTAATGGGAATCGCTTCCTCCAGCCTCGTCCACCCCTCCCTCCCTCAGGCACTGCCCCTTGTGCTGCAGGCTGCTAGTTTAGACTAATTGATAATTAAGCCCTGGGTCAGAACCTGGTCAGGTGTAGGGCCTTGGATGGCTCATCAGTTACCGGGTGTGACCTCGGCCACCACCCACCACAGAGCTGGGCTGCCTTTACTGATAAGGCTGGGATAAGAGTCCTGGGATCTGTCCAATAAATTCACAGCAGGAGGCCAGGTGCAGTGAGACATTTTTCAGGGGATGGGTTCGGGGCACCCCACTCGAACCAGTGTTTTTGCAAAGATGGAGAGTTGGGTGGAGCTACACCAGGAAGCAGTTTCACATTTTCATCTCCAGGTGAAGCCCCTGGGCAAGGGGAGGCCAGCCCTGTCACCTCTCATCTCTCACCAGTCTCTCTCAGAAAGTGAGGATCAGGGAACTCTTCTCTGCGGAGGCCTCACCAGTGATTCTTGCATTGGAGTGCTCAACACCTGGAGGGCTTGTTAAAACCCAGCACTGGGCCCACCCCAGGAGATTCTGATTCTGTGTCCCTGGGGTGGGTTCTGGCTCTAGGTGAGTGATCACACCATCTCAATTATCTGGGCCATGAAGATCTTTTCTGTATAGTTCTTTTGTGTACTCTTGACATCTCTTCTTAATATCTTCTGCTTCGGTTAGGTCCATACTATTTCTGTTCTTTATTGTTCCGATCTTTGCATGAAATGTTCCCTTGGTATCTCTTATTTTCTTGAAGAGATCTCTAGTCTTTCCCATTCTATTGTTTTCATCTATTTCTTTGCATTGATTGCTGAGGAAGGCTTTCTTATCTTGCCTTGCTATTCTTTAGAACTCTGCATTCAAATGGGTTTATCTTTCCTTTTGTCCTTTGTCTTGAACTTCTCTTCACATCCTAAGAGAAATTCATCCTAAAGGAAATCAGTCCTGAATATTCACTGGAAGGACTGATGCTGAAGCTGAAACTCCAATTCTTTAGCCACATGATGCAAAGAACCAACCCTTTTAAAAAGACCCTGATACTGGGAAAGATTGAAGGCGGGAGGAGAAGGGGATGACAGAGGATGAGATAGTTGGATGGCATCACTGACTCAATGGACATGAGTTTGAGTAAGTTCCGGGAGTTGGTAATGGACAGGGAAGCCTGGTGTGCTGCAGTCCATGCGGTTACAAAGAGTTGGACACAACTGAGTGACTGAACTGAACTGAACTGGTGTGGGGTCTGAGACTTGATATTTCTAGCAACTTCCCCGGAGAGGGTGACCCTGCTGCTGGAGGTCTGGGGACTCCACTGGAGAGGCACCGCCTAAATCCCTCTGTTTGGTGGTCCTTTTCTGGCAGGAGGGGAAAGGGTAACGAGGCCATACCTCTCCTGCTCTGCTCCCCTTGTTCACCTCCAGTCATGGCCCACCCCTCCCACTGAACGCACTCTCTTCTATTCTGCTTTTTCTCACTTGTTGCCTTCCTTCTGTTGAAGTGTAAGTCCTGAAATTGCTGCTGCTTACAAAGAAATCTTTTACCACTCCTGACCTCCAATATCCAAAGCTCTCTGTCTCTCCCTTTCTCTCTCCCCACTCATGAACACAGCCCTTATCTCCAATACTGTTACCGCTGCCTTTAGTCTTCCAGATAATGCCTGTATTTAAGGTCTATCCCTAGGTGACTTCCCTGGTGGTCCAGGGGCTAAGACTTAATGCTCCCAGCTCCCAACGCATGGGGCCCGGATTTGATCCCTGGTCAGGGAACTAGATCCCACATGCAGTGGCTAAATGATCCCACATGCTGCAACTAAGGCCGGGTACAACCAAATAACTAAATATTTTTTTTAAAAAGAGAGAGAGAGAGAGTTGTTCCTGTCAAGGCTCCATGTTTCCACCCTCATGATGTTTGTTCTCTCATCTAGGACCTCTGTTTTGGAAAAAAAAAAATTATGAAAAATTTAAAAAAAGACCACGTCTGTCACTTTCAGACAGCCTGCCAGCCTGAGAGAGGCCAGTGAGAGGACCCCAGTGGTCAGCGAGGCAGCCCCTGGAAAAGAGGGTTCATAGAAGGGGCCTAGGGTCTGGATCATAATCCAGAGCACTGCTGGGCACTATATGTTCATTTTCTGCATCATCATCAGAGTCCACTCTCAGAGCCGACCCAGGAGGGAGGTTTACAGTGAAGGGAGCTAAAGCTTTGAGAGTCTGAATAACTTGCTCAAGAACACACAGCAAGGAAGGGCTAGAATTAAGAGTTTGAGACCAGGTTTGCACAAGTCCACACAGCCTTCTATTGGAGAGCAGGCAGACGGAGGACAATAGGAACAAGGGGGCCACTTGGCTGCAGCAGCCTGGAGGGGTGCTTTCTGGGCTCTCTCAGGACAGACATGGGAATGCTAAGAGTTGAATTGTCAACTATTGATAATAATGGAAGTGGGGACTTGCCTGGTGGTAAAGAACCCACCTTCCAAGGCAGGGGATGTGGGTTTGATCCTTGTTGGTGAACTAAAATCCCACAGGGCAACTAAGCCCACACATGCATCACAACTACTAAAGCCCGTGCACCCTGGAACCTGTGCTCTGCAACAAGAGAAGCCACCATAGTGAGAAGCCCGCCCACCACAACTAAGAGTAGACCCTGCTCACCACAACCAGAGAAAGCCTGTGTGCAGCAAGGAACAGCCTGGGCACTGCAACAAAGACCCAGAGCAGCCAAAACCACAAGCTTAAACACAGAATTACCATATGACCAAGCAATTCCACTCCTAGGTATGTACCTAAAAGAATTGAAAACAGAGGCTCAAACAGATTTTTGTATACCAGTGTTCACAGCAGTATTATTCACAATAGCTAATAGGTGCAAACAAACAACCCAAGAGTCCATTAACAAGCAGATAGATAGGCAAGATGTGGTATATCCGTACACTAGAATATTAGTCACCAATAAAAAGGAAGGACACATACATGCTACAGCTTAGATGAATCATGAAAACATTACACTAAGTAAAAAAACAGACACAATAGCTCCATATTGTATGAGGCCATTTACATGAAATACCCAGAAAGAAAGTGAAACTGTTCTTCACTCAGTCATGTCCAACTCCTTGTGACCCCATGGACTATAGCCCACCAGGCTCCTCTGTCCATGGAATTTTCCAGGCAAGAATACTGGAGTGGGTTGCCATTCCCTTCTCCAAGGGATCTTTCTGATCCAGGGATCAATCCAGGGTCGACTGCATTTCAGGCAGATTCTTTACCATCTGACCCCCACAACAGAGATCAGAGACCATTTACATGAAATACCCAGAACAGTCAAATCTATATAAAGAGAAAGCAGATTAGTGGTTTCTAGGGATTGGAAGGTGGGGGTGGGGGTATAGGGATCAACTGCTTAAAGTCATGGGGTTCTCTCTGGGGTGATGAAAAGGTCTGAAACTAGATAGTAGTGATCAGTGCACTGTGTAAGTACGAATGCCACTTTAAAATAGTTAAAACAGTAAAGTTTATGTTACATGTATTTTACCACAATTAGAAAACCAATGAAAACAGACTTTGTGCCAATGAGTTAGAGGCCGTGCAAGTACCAGTAGCATTTTCCCCTTCTTCCTCTTCATCCACCAAACCCCAAACAGTTTAGCTGGTAGTTTTCTAACCTTTGTTTCCATAAAAGAAGAACCAGCAAGATGCAGGTATGTACCCCTCCCTGCAGTGGTCATGTATGGATGTGAGAGTTGGACTGTAAAGAAAGTTGAGCACTGAAAAATTGATGCTTTTGAACTATGGTGTTGGAGAAGACTCTTGAGAGTCCCTTGGACTGCAAGGAGATCCAACCAGTCCATCCTAAAGGAGACCAGTCCTGGGTGTTCATTGGAAGGACTGATGCTGAAACTGAAACTCCAGTACTTTGGCCACCTCATGCGAAGAGTTGATTCATTGGAAAAGACCTTGATGCTGGGAGGGATTGGGGGCAGGAGGAGAAGGGGACGACAGAGGATGAGATGGCTGGATGGCATCACCAACTCGATGGGCATGAGTTTGAGTAAACTCCGGGAGTTGGTGATGGACAGGGAGGCCTGGTGTGCTGTGATTCATGGGGTCACAAAGAGTCGGACACGACTGAGCGACTGAACTGAACTGAACCCCTCCCTGCCCAGAGACCCTGGCCAGCTACAGTCTAACAGGCAAGGGTTTGTTCACCTTCTGGTGTGCAATCAGAGAGCAACCCAATTCTAACCACCTAAGATATCTGTGCTCACATCCCAAAGCACTTGATGGTTGTACTCAGGGTGCCACTCCCCCACCCTGGAATTTCTCTTTCTGCAGGAGAGCCTCCAGAGAATTGACTAGGGCCTCTGCTGTGGATGAAAATGTATAAACCATATAAACACAGGCACAAAACACTTCTTCCCTTACGAATTCGTTGACATCATCCATTCAACAGAAATTATTCATAGGCAAGTTCCACCCAGCCTGTGAATGTTGGAGGTAGTGTTGGAACTGTGGTGTTGGAGAAGACTCTTGAGAGTCCCTTGGACTGCAAGGAGATCCAACCGGTCATCCTAAAGGAACTCAGTCCTGAATATCATTGGAAGGACTGATGCTGAAGCTGAAACTCCAATACTTTGGCCACATGATGTGAAGAACTGAATCATTGGAAAAGACCCTGATGCTGGGAAAGACTGAAGGCAGAAGGAGAAGGGGATGACAGAGGATGAGATGGTTGGATGGCATCACCAACTCAATGGACATGAGTTTGAGTAAGTTCCGGGAGGTGGTGATGGAAAGGGAAGCCTGGTGTGCTGCAGTCCATGGTGTCGCAAAGAGTCAGACAGGACTGGGTGACTAAACTGAACTGAAGTTCCGGCCTCACCCAATTTGTTACCCACAAGGAGCTTGTGGTCCACAAGGCGAGTCAGTAAACCAGCAGCTCCAAGTAGAGAAGGCAGGAAATGGTATCGATTAGACAGAGGTGAGGTGAGGACCCAGAACAGGGGACACAGGGCTAACCAACCAAGGAGATCAGGGAGGCCGGCAAAGGGGCGGTGGCCTTTGGCTGAGGTGTGTGAAGGGGGAGGGAAAGAGTTCTCCAGGTAAGGGACACGCCTCATAGTTCCCAGGGTCCCTGCGCTTCCTCTCTCTCCCTCCCTTCCTGTCCTGAGGAGCCTCCAACTCACCACTCCTTACTTTGAGCCCGCCCCACAAGAGCACGGTGGTGGGTCCCACCTCCCCCATCTTGTAGGTTCTTCCTACCCATCTCACCCCCACAGCCTGGCTACTGAAAGCTTGTGTTCTCAGTTCTGCATTTCCCTTTCCCTGATGGAATGACCTCTTAGCTCCCAAGGGACGTTTAAGCAAAGCCCCTCATTCCCAGGGGCCTGGGGCTGCCCGCTCCCCAAAGTCCTACAGCAGTTCTATTTAAGTACATTGACCCAGTGGCTCAGAGAGTAAAGAACCCACCTGGTGGGTCCCTTGGGAGGTAAGAGATCATTCCATCAGGAAAAGTGAAATGCAGGGTTGAATCCCAGCGTTGGGAAGATGCCCTGGAGGACAGCATGGCAACCCACTCCAGTATTCTTGCCTGGAGCATCCCCAAGGACGGAGCAGTCTGGCGGGCTACAGTCCATGGGATCGCAGGGTCAGACACTTCTGAGCGACTAGGCACAGCCCGCAGTCCTACGGCAGCCCTCTATTGTGTTCACCATCTAGGCCTCAAGTCAGATTTCACGGGGTGGTAGGACTGAGGGTGGGGGTGGGAATAGGCTGTGCTTCTTTTAGGAAAGGTTTGCAACGCCTTCTATGTGTCCCGCTGACTGACCTGCAGGACACGGGGTCCTGGACGCACACAGTCCAACTCCGAACCTCCACGCACCCCAGCATTCTCCCACCCCCACTCCCACCCCCGCGCCGTGGTCTCCAAGATCGTGTCCTCCGCCACCCCCACTCCGCGGATCAACAGGAGACTTACCGTCAAGGGCTCAGACCGGCTTCCCCGGGACTCTGCCCGGGAGACTCCAGGACCAGAGCAGGGAGAGCCGGCCCGCACCAAGGGAACCCGGGCAACCTCGCGCTGCTAGTTCGTTTCTTCCCGCCCTGCAGTGAGCGGACCGGCCGCCGGGGGCAGCAGGGGCCAAGCTGGCGGTCTGTGCGTCTTAATGGCTGGCTCCTCGTGCCCACCGCGCCGGCCTCCGAGCCCTGGACGCGCAGGCCCGTCCTCTCCGCTCTCTCTCACTTCGAGGCCAAAACAGAGTCCCAGGGCGACAAGGCGCGCGCCCAAGGGCGACAGGAAGGGAGGCAACCACTGGAGGCGGCCACCGGCTGCCAGCGCCGCACGTCTATGGCCCAGGACGGATGGGACCCAGAGCCCCAGGCCCCCACCTGCAGCAGGTGGGCCCCGGAGCCCCGGCCAAGACGGCCGGCAGATGCGTCAAACCCTGGGCAGGAGGACCCCTTACCTTGGCGAGCCGAGGAGTGGGGCGAGAAGGCGCGTTCGGCCGCGCCGCTGGGAGGGCTTCCTGGAGGCTGGGCTTCGGCTGAGTGTGGGTGGGATTTCAGTGGGCGGGAGGAGGGGGGCCACGCTTCAGGGGCACTGGAAGCACTTGAGCACCGACCTGCGCAGGGCAGGGGCTGGTGAGCGGGGAGGGGAGGGTGGGAAACCAGAGCCGGAGTGGGACTCAGGCCCGGGAAGCCCAGGAGCAGGCGGAGAACGCCGGGCCCCCGCACAGTGGGCTCAGACCCCGGGCGGAAGCCCCAGGAACCCTGTGAGGTGTGGGATTTGCTGAGACCACGTGGTCTGTGGTGCGAATGGGGCCCGAGAGAAGGCGGAAGGGGCTGCAGAGAGGTCACGGAGGAGAAGACCAAAGTTCGCTCCTCTCGGAGTCCCCGGGCACTTCGGAAACCCTGGCCTGTGGATGGGCCCGCAAATGTTCAGTTGAACTGAGTGGGCTGGGTAAGGGAAGGGCTGTCCTCAGTTCCTTGTCAGGAGAAAAGAACAGCAGAGCGGGGCTATGGTCTGTGAGGAACAGGGATGTCAGAGGCGGAGAGGTCAGAGGAACATCTTACGAGCCTCTTCTCAGAACCCCCAGCCCCACCACAAGGACAGGGCTGCCACCCAGGGGGAGCTGTGCTGTCTCTTGTCCCCCCCACCCCCACCCCCACCAGATGTCACAGAAGCCCTGCCTCCACCCATTGCACACACCCTCCCTCCGTGATTGGGCCTCTGCTCGTCAGGCTTCCCAGACCTGCTGGATGCCCTGCAGCCGCCAGGCTTTCCTTTTTTTTTTTTTTTTAAAATATTATTTTATTAGTTGGAGGCCAATCACTTTACAACATTTCAGTGGGTTTTATCATACATTGACATGAATCAGTCATATAGTTACACGTATTCCCCATCCCGATCCCCCCTCCCACCTCCCTCCCCACCCGACTCCTCAGGGTCCTCCCAGTGCACCAGGCTTTCCTCTGAGCCTGTTTTCCCTCCTGATCTGGACAGGGCAGGACCAGGTGTTTTCTGAGGTCCCTTCCAGTGTGACAGGCCTGGGCAGAAGGGTGCCCTGTGCTGCAGAGATAGAACATGCTTACCTGGACTGAGAGACACTTGATTTAATCCTGACCCTTCCGGGCTCATGGCTCCTGATGAGAAAGAAGTGCTTTTTCGAGGTCTCCAGTGCCATGGCTCTTCTTAGTCTCTGGAAGGCCCCCACTGGACCCACGCAGCTCTTCACTGGAGTAGTGAACGTGGAGGCTACAAGGTGTCAGGACTTCTGGGCCATAGGGCCCACATGACTTCATGAGACTTTGCAGTTACCTGCTTTATTCACCCTCGTATCCTTGGGATCTGAGCAGAGGACCTACCATGGATAGTAACAAAGCTACAGAGAGGGAGAAAACTCTCAGGAGCCGTCTGGGTGAAATGAGCCTTACGCCCTACGTCCAGCCCCAACCCTGCAGATCAATAGCCTTAAGACCCAGAGCCCAAGTTCACACAGGATTTTGGGGCAGATCCAGAAGATAGGTTCTGTCCTCAGTGATTCTCAGCCCTCCTAGAGTGCCTGCCTTGGTCCTGCCACAGCAGAGATGGTGCTAAGACTCCACCTGGAGCCAGGACTGCCGGACTTCCTGTCCCCATCTCTCCTGTCACATCCAGAGACCAGCTGGAGAATATTCGTGACCTAGGAGGGGTGGGGTGAGCCACGGCCTTCTACCCTCTGGCCTGGGTAATGGGACACATCAGCCACTGATTGCTGTGTGACCAGGGGCAGTGCCATCTGTCTCTTGTGTTCAGTGTTTCTGTAAGCAAATGAAGAACATGGATCCATGGCCTGAGGCACTTCTGGGTTTGTGTGGTCTACAACTGCCCAAAGGAGTAGGCCAAGATGGTTGGGTGAAGGACTATGCTCTCCTGTGTTCAGGGGCCTCCAGGGTCTGCCTCCACCCGTGTGCAGCTTCCAGAAGCTGGAGTCGGGGGCGGGGAGAGGTCACTTACAGTGGTCCTGGACATTCTGCTGAGGTGCTACACCATGTCATTAGCTTTCTGCCAGGAGTGGTTCCTCTGAGGTACACAAGACAGTACTCCCAGTCAGCACTGGTCTTCCGAGCTACAGAGAGTGCAGGAGCAGGTGTGGGGAGAGGGGGTGCTGTGGGGTATACTGTGTGTCTATGAGAGTCTGTGTTCATCTTGATGTGGGACAGAGGTTTCAGGGCTTACTATGTGTGACTGTATGCTTTTAATTTTTACTCCTTAGAGTACTCCTGAGACTAAACATCTTCATTAGTCACTTTTGTATCTTTTTAAAAAGCTGCTTGCTATTGTTGTTTGTGGGGTTTTAGAATTTCTCTTAACTGTAAGATCTCTTTGTATATTTCGTACTACATGTTAATATCACAAATTTTACAAAGGTTATTTCCACTTTTTGTGCTTTATCTTTTACTTGGAGTTATTTAAAACAAAAGCATATTCAATTTTGAAAAGCCAATTTATCAATATTTTCCCTCATGGTTGATTTCTAGCTTTCATCTGATGCTTAGAAAGGTTTTCTCCATTCCATGAAAATAAAAAGATTTACTCATTATTTTTCCCTTAAGGAAAGTTTTATTGTTATACCTCTTTACAAACTGATGCATGCTTGTTGTAAAAAATTAAAGGGCAATAAATTAATTTAGGTAAGTAGTTGGAAGAGTTTTTCTACCTAAGAAGATACTGCTCTCTTCCATTTATTTAACTTCCCTTCTGTGGCCCTCAGTGGAGATCTGTAAGTTCTCCACAGAAGTCCTACATAATAAG
Source organism: Muntiacus reevesi (assembly GCF_963930625.1). NCBI lineage: Eukaryota > Metazoa > Chordata > Mammalia > Artiodactyla > Cervidae > Muntiacus > Muntiacus reevesi. The sequence continues at coordinate 251,896,444 of NC_089250.1, read as the reverse complement.
TTTATACCCAGAAAATTGACTGTTCTTGATGCTGTTGGGAATGGAATATTTTCCTTCATTATATTTTCTATTGGTTGTTGGTATAAACCAAACTATTTAGTTTTGGATGTTATTTGAAAACTGGTCATCATTCTTGATTTAAAATTGAATAAAATGAAAAAGATTTGTTTCCTTGTGAAGACTCGGCCATGTTAATTTCCCTTTCAGGGTTTTCCACCAGGGTGAATCTGAGGACACTTGATCCAGTTTGGCATTAACACTGACAATTTTCTACATCCCTTTCATGAGGACTTTTCTTCACTGTGAATGCTCTGATGCTGACTAAGTTGGAAGCTAAACCTGAAGGCTTTCCCACACACATTACACACATAGGGTTTCTTCCAAGTATGAACCGTCTGATGTATAATACAGTCAGAACTATAGCTGAAGCCTTTGCCACACTCCACACATCTGAAGGGTTTCTCACCAGTGTGGCTTCTTTGATGGCGAATTAAATGAGCATTAACATGGAAGGCTTTTCCACACTCCTTACACTGAAAGGGTTTCTCTCCAGTATGGATTCTCTGATGCACAATATAGTCAGAACTACAGCTGAATGCTTTCTCACATTCCATACATTTGAAAGGTTTCTCCCCAGTGTGTATTCTCTGATGCCTAGTTAGTTTGGCATTGATGCTAAACGCTTTCCCACATTCCTTACATTGGTAGGGCTTTTCTCCAGTATGGATTCGGTGATGATCAAGTAGGTTTCTTTTAGAAGTAAAGCATTTCCTGCACTCATTACATTCAAAGGGTTTCTCCCCAGTGTGAATCCTCTGATGCTGCATTAATTTCGCATTAACGTTGAAGGCCTTTCCACACTCATTACACTCATAGGGCTTCTCTCCGGTGTGTATTCTCAGATGCTGCCGAAGCTGGGAGTTACACCTGAAGGTTTTGCCACATTCTTTACACTCATAGGGCTTCTCACCCGTGTGGATTCTCTGGTGCTGGATTAATTTCCCTTTGACACCAAAGGCTTTTCCACATTCAGTACACTCATAGGGTTTCTCCCCTGTGTGAATTCTTTGATGCTGAATGAGTTTTGCATTACTACTAAAGGCCTTTCCACACTCCTTACACTGAAAGGGCCTCTCTCCAGTGTGGATGCTCTGATGCTGCCTAAGCTGGGAACTGCACCTGAAGCCTTTCCCACACTCAGTACATTCATAAGGTTTCTCTCCAGTGTGGATCCGCTGATGTTGAATTAATTTTGCATTAACATTGAAAGCTTTTCCACAGTCTTTACACTCATAAGGTTTCTCTCCAGTGTGGATTCTCTGATGTATGATATATGCAGAACTGCAGCTAAAGCCGCTCCCACACTCCTTGCACTGATAGGGCCTCTCTCCTGTATGGATTCTCTGATGCCTACTTAGACTCCCATTAACACTGAAGGCTTTTCCACACACCTTACACTGATAGGGCTTCTCCCCACTGTGGATTGTCTGATGTGTAATATAATGGGAACTGTAACTGAAGCTTTTACCACACTCTACACATTTGAAGGGCTTCTCCCCACTGTGAAGTCTTTGATGCCAAATTAATTTTGCATTGATGTTAAAGGCTTTGCCACACTCCTTATACTGATGGGGCTTCTCCCCAGTGTAGCTATCTTGACCCTGATTAAGTTGAGAGTTACAGCTAAAGTTTTCCATTAATTCTTCACATTTGAAAGGTCTTTCCCCAGAATTAATTATTTCCTGTTGAATAAGTTTTGTGTCAAAGCTGAAGGCTTTCTCCAGTCTTGTACACTCAGGGGGCTGCTCTCCAGTGGCGATGGTATGACACTGATTCAAATTTGGACTCTGACTAAACAAACACTCCTCCATGGGGCTAGTATTGTCTTTCACCATCCTGTCAATGACATTGCTGTTTTCTTTCTTCACACTTCCTACTGAGTGGACCTCCTGCTGTTTCTTTAGAATATAGGTTTCTGTAAAATCTGTTTCCTGAAAAGAGTTCCTCTGAAGTTCATATGATGTATTATATTTTTCTTCATACATTTCTTCTGTCAAATTACTGTCAGTCTGGATATCAATATCTAATATAAAAAATAAAACAAAATATCATGTAAGAACCATATTTTAAAAAAAAGAAAAAGAACTGTGACAGAATACATAATCAAAGTAATCAAGAGGGCTCTTTAAAATCACCAGATTGGGCCAAAGAATCTAAATCTGGAATAATATGTAGCTATTAAAAAAATGAAATAAACCCATGTGTGCTGAAGTGAAAAGATGTCAAAGATACACTGTTTACTGGAAAAACAACTTGAGATATGGTATGTAAAATATCTTCCATTTGTTACAGAAAGTAAAAAGGGCTGACATACATCTATTTGAATATGGCTAGAAATCTACTGCAGGAATACACAAGAAATTGAACAAACTGGCACAGGAATTTTGGGAAACTTCCCCACTGCTTTCACCTTATGCACTTTTTGTACTGTTTTGAGCATGTGCAAATATTACAAATAGTAAAGTAATGATTTCAAAAAATCACCAGTCTCTAAACCAACAGCCAATAACAAGAAGGTTAAGAGTAACAGCAGTGGGACAAAATTCTAGGGTCTTATCTGCCAGATCAAATTCCTTCTATCACATCATATTTTACTACACTCTGCAGTTTCTGTTAATAAAAATGGAAATAGCTTAAGAAGGATAAGGCACAGAATCCAACAACATGTGGCAACGAGGGATGGCAAGCATTGACAGCACTAGGAAGCAAATGGGAATGAATTTTGTTTGTTTTCTTAGAACTGAATTTCCAGACTTTCCAAACCTTCTCCTTTAACATCTTTTTTCTGTACTTGTGAATGGCTCCGTTCAGGCCCATTAGATCCCTCTGACCCCACCTCTTCCCACCCCCACCAGAACACTGCTGCATTCACCTTGTCTTTCCTCATACCTCTTTCTACAATCCTAAAATTGGTCACTCTCCAACATTCTTTCTGTCGTCTTATTAGTTTTTCTATAATCCCCACAGTCCTAGTAGAACTAATGATCTGTACAATTATTTTCAAATTTCTCAAAATTGGCCCCAAAATGTTGCCTCTATTTTTTCATTTCTCATCTCTTCTCAATCACATGTAATAAGCCCCCTACCCCAGTATTTCATTATAATACCAAAACAGTAATGCGAAACAGTAATCCCAAATCATCTTTCTCTTCCTGCAGGATATGGGTTCAGTCCCTTGTCTGGGAAGATTTCACATGCCATGGGGCAACTAAGCCTGCATGCTGCAACTACGGAAGCTGGCAAGCCCAGAGCCCATGCTCCACAATAAAGAGTAGCTTCTGCTCACCACAAGTAGCGAACAACCCCATGAAGCAACAAAAGACTGAGTACAGAGATAAATTAATTAATTAAAAAAGAAATCAACTCTGCTGACATAGGTCTTGTGCCCTATGATTTACCCTTCTGCCTGCCTAGAACCCATTTGGTTCCTTATCCCAATTAACCTACATACACTGATGAGATGAATGTTTCTATCCTCTGCTGACATCATGATGGGTTGTTCAAAGACTTCAGGACTGTGGGCTGCCTACAGAATGAAATCTAGACTTCTCTGACTTTAAATCTCCACATCACTGACTTGCCCCTCTGTTTGGTCAAACACTTTCAACTCTCCATTTCATTTCTAAAATATGTCTTCCTTGGTCAGTAAACATCTGGTTGTACGATCACAAGGAACAAAAATCCAATGAAACCATCTTTTAAAAAAAAAAAATTTATCAAAAGGATGCAAGAGTATCTTAAGGACCCCAAAGGCAGGAATTAAAGCTAGGCCTCATGAGAAATGGGAAATCACCTGGCAGCTGCTCTGTGTGAGCCCATGAAAACCTCATTACTTCAAGAGAGAATCTTGGCCCTGCCCCAAACTAACTGAATGACAACCTGCACATATGCAAGATGCCCAGGTGATGCATTCATTCTCCCTTTGAGAAATGCCAAACTGATAGCAGTACTTCCTCCCACCTTACTTCCTACAACTTACCATATACAGCTTTCTCCTAAAATACATTAGTAAATAATAAAACAAAATTTAACTGAGCACACACTATAAGTTAGGGGCTTGGTACATGTTCTCTCATTTTATCACCAATCCACAATCCACAAGACTATTACCTCATTTTATAATTACTACTCCATTTGCAAGAGTGAGAATACTATTAGAGAATGCAAATAACTGACCTGCTCAAAGTCACACAACTAGGAAGTAGCATAGTTAGGACTGGATCTGAGAAAGTCTACTTCAAAGCCTACGCTGAAAGACTTAATTCTGTACCCTTCATATTAAGTGGATAGTGCATAGAAAATATCAAGGACCCAAAGAAGTACTGAATCCTTTTGTTTCAGAAAGGTAGAATAACAAAATTAGGATTGAAAAGAATTAGAATGAAGCATTCAAAAAAAAGATCTGTTCTTGGAATTATAAAGAAATAGCAAACTACAAAAACAGAAAGGTCTCAAATGTTCCTATCTCTGGAAATCAAAATTTATTTAAATGTTATTCTGTACACCTGGCCACTAAACATGGCATGCTTCTACACTGCTGAAGCTGACTTTCTTCCTAAAAGGTTAAACTACTTTCCAGCATAAGGGCAATGTGTGCCTCCCTTACCAGTCCAGAGGCCCTGGGGGCCTGTGCCTGCTCCAGAGGCCAGTGGAGATGGACCCTCAAGCTCACCTCCTCCCTCCAGTTGTGAGATCACAGCAGGTTTGAGAAGCGGAAATCCTGTTTCATGGAAAGGAAAAAGGAAAGGCAGGTGAATAATCTCCCACAGCTGATTTCCTAAACCTGATTTCTCAGATTGTGTCAGTAATGGGGAGAGAAGGAAAGCGCCCTGGGCAGGGGGGGGGGGGGGGGGTCCTGTGCCTAAGAACTATGGGAAAGGGGGTGGCATGGGTGGGTAGGAAAGTGCATGTGTAGGGTGGGGTGGGAGGCAGAAGCTTGAGAAGATGTGGGAGGATTTGGGCAGGACCAGACTGAGATACTTCATGCAGGGCAAATAAAGATATTCTGCCTAAAGGGACAGACACCATTTTTTGACCACGGCCTAAATACTATTCCAAGTACACTGAGATTCCTAGAAAGACTCAAGAGATGCAGGTTGGGTGAGGGGGAACCTGAAGGTAATACCGCAGAAAAGGAAGTTACTTTTTTTCCTCTCTGTATCCAGAACAGCCTATAGGGTGAATCAAGAGTGCATGCCAGTCCCAGCAGAGTCCTATATTGGCCCTAAAAGGGCTTAGGGTTCATCCTTCCCAGCAACCCCTGGGTCTAGGGGATTAGGAATCAGCTCCTGAGGTTCCCACTCTGTAAAGGATTACCAGAAGCCCCCTTGCAACCAGTAATGGGAAAGGAAACCAGGAAACCCTAATAAGCAGTCTGAGCCCCAGGGGGGAGAAAGTGCTTACCCAGGGAAGCCACATTCCCATAATTCTCCAGCATCACATCCCTGTACAGGGCTCTCTGTGCAATGGACAGGCTGTCCCACTCTGTCTGGGTGAAGTACACAGCCACGTCCTCAAAGGTCACCGACTTCTGAAACAACAGGTTCCTGCTGCCCTACGGCCAATTCCATGGCTCATGCCCTAGGTGAGGGGCAGAGGGCAGTATGAGGGCTTGAGGAGGCGCTTGTGGAGAGCACAGAGGTAATGGGGGAAATATTTACAAAAAACACCTAGAAAGTAAGGCATGGCATATCTGGCTCACAGCAGAGAAACCTCATGCCGTATTTCATACTAACCAAAGATGACATTAAGTTGAAATGAAAGAAAACAAATTCTCATGACTGAGTTCTCCCAATGCAATTGCTTTCTTTCAGTTAAGCTACCATGCCCCTCACTGGCAGAAGCAACCCTGGACCCACCCATAGGCTTCACACTCCTGGCCTTGAGGTCTTGCCTTCTGCGCCCAGCTTACCACACCTCGCCCTCACCTTCAAGTCAGCTCCAAAGCATATCCATGGCTTCTATCCCATCCACCCCCACCTGCCACAGATTTCTATCACGTGCCCTCTATGAGAGGATGCGCAGCCTCTACTCCAGCATCTCCAGCAAAGGAAACTCAGTGCTGCCCAGATCAGCTGGGCGGCGTGGGGGTGGAGAGTGTGCTAAGAGCAGGCTGCCCATTCTGCTTCCAAATGGGTTTCACTGAAAGCCGATTTTCTGTTACCCTCTCCCATTCAAGCCTCATCCTGTCCAACTTCACCCAAGACTTCACTGTCTCTCCAAGGAGGTTACCATCATTTCACTTACTCCTCTGCAACACTCCACACTCAGCACAGACTCGTTCCTCGGCCTTCTGAAACACCTTTGGGACACACTGGCAGCGATCTGCCTCTCAACTATTCTCTACCAGGATCCGTCTTGTTCAATTGTACTGGCCTCCAACCCATCAACCATTCTGGTCCAACTTGTAAGCATTTCTGTGAGTCACTCATTGTGTGACCTGGATAAGTCAAGTAACTTCCCAGTACAAAATGAAATGCCCTCAACATCAGCCACCACCCGCTTTATCTCACAACCAGGGCTTCTTCCTGAATTCAAATCTCAGCTGATGTCACCCACCATCATCCGCATAAAAAAGAAAAGTGGTGATTTATTCCTGGCTTTTCCCTCCTTTACCCCACCCCAATCCTTGGACTCACTGTCCTAGAGATTTTTTGTTAAGCATTACCTGAATTATGTTAAGCATCCTCCTCTTTAGCAACCACTTGTCTTAATGAAGCCTACATCACCTAGACTGATGGGACTTTTTCTGAAGTGGTCACTCTGTTTTCAAATCTCCCCTCAAAACTATTCCCTATATAGCCGTAAGAAATCTGACCACATTATGGTCCCACATGTGACACAGGGCTGAACAGTAAAGTCATGCAATGACTGTGTGACTGTGGGCAAGTCACTTCGATCCCCTCTGCCTTTGTTTCATTTGTGACAGAATGAACACAACACAGTGCCTATCTCCCAGTGCTGCAGTCAGAACTGAGTATTCCAAATAAAGTGCTTAGTATGGTGGCTGCAGTATAGTAAGCTCCAAATGGTGTAACTAGAGTTACTGTGACTATAATTATTCCCAAACTATAGTCCATGGAGGTCCAAGGATGAGCATCAGGGGGTCCATGAAATCCCTGAAATTGTATGGAAAATTCTGTTTGCTTGTTATTCTGGGGGAAGAGTATCCACAGCTCTTAACAGAGAACTAAACTTTGACCACTGCATCCCAAGCCCTGAAAGCCTCTCCAGGACACAGTAAGACATCCCACCCCACAGTACATCCTTCCTTTTTTCCTTCACTTGACCCCACTCTCATCTTCTGCTTGCCCTGGAACTATAGGCACAACCACCTTTATGTGGATCTGGTCCTGCTATCCCTCTTTATTTATATTCCCCTTCCTGGAATCCTACTCCTCTGCTGTTCTTCTCCATTCACGGGCAGCTTCCACTTCTTATTCACCAGAGCCCTCTGCTGGTGGAGCAAGACAAACTGCTGTGCATAAGAATATACCTCTGCCTTCCCCTCGCTCGTCTTTCCTTTCCTGGTCTCTGGACCCTATCCCTCCACATCACCCCTTTCCACAAGCTCCAGCCCAGCAGGCTGAAGCATGGAGGCCCCCTCCAGCTTTCACAGCAAGGCTCACCAGCTTCCTTCCCTTCTCAGTTTTCTTCAATGTGAAACTGCTCAGAGGAAGAGATGAAGGACCCACAACTCACCTGGGGCCAGGATGTCAGGAGCATGGCTGCCATCATCTGGTCTCCCTCTCAGAGGAGGACTGCAGCTAAGGGAAAACAGGGGAACAAGTATAAGACAAGTCACCCCCACCAGGAAACATATAGCCCCTCACAGAAGGTTTGAGACACAGGCAGCCAGCATCCAGACAAGAGGTGCGAGCAGAGCTACCTGCCATGGTAAGAAAGGAGTGATCTGTTCAATGGTTCTGTGCCCAGGGGTCCTCCCAGTCATGACATCGATGCTCACTGCCAGGAACTCTGGGATTTTTACAATTCTGACATATACTGTACACACAAAAGTGTGTACATAAAATGCAGGTAGAGCCTGAAGAATACTAAAACAAAGACTCATGTAGCAACAGTTCAGCTCAAGGGATAGAACATTCCCAGGGTCTTAGGTTTATTTGTCTTTCTCTAAACGAGCTTCCTCTTCTATTTTACAACAAGAGAAGCCAAGATAGAGGGGCTGCAGCCCCAATGCAGAGGCCTGAGAGTCAGGCCCCAGGGAGGCAGTTCGTGGAGAAAGGTACAGCCACTCTCTCCCATGTGCCTGTTCCCCCATACAGCTGAGAGCCCTCAAGAGTCCTGATATCTCTGTACAGATCTTGGAAGTTAGGCTCCTGCCCAGTCCAGCATTACGATGAGGATGCTGGGCTGCAAGTGAGATACCAGGCTGGCTCCTCATACCTTCCAGACTTCTGATGGCAAAGAAACCAAGGCCTCAGCTGCCTGAGAGAGGGAGTCACTATAGCATCCAGGGTACCATGGTCTAGCACTCCTTGTTCGTTATATTCCAAACAACATGGACTGGTTATTTCCTGATTTTTACTGCTTCCAAAGTCAGTCTTGAAATGCTATATTTTCTTAAAATACTGTCCATGTCTTTCAGAATTTAAACTTGAGTGTAGGATTATGGGCAACACTGGCCTGTGATTTTTTTCTTTCATTTTTTCCCATACCTGAAGCTACTCTGCTTTTCCTACTTCTTTTCATACATGTGTTGTCCAGACCTTTTAGCTTTAGTTAATGTTATGGACTGAATGTCTCCCCTCAAGATTTGTATGCTGAAGCCCTAATTTCCAATGTGACTATATTTGGAGACAGGACTCATGAAGACATAATAAGGTTAAACAAGGTCATAATCTGATAGGGCCAGTGCCCTAAGAAGAGGAAGAGACTCCAGAGTTCTCTTCTCTGCTAAATGAAGACACAAGTGAGAAGCAGCCATCTGTAACCAAAAAGAATCCTTACCAAGAAACAAATTGTCTCGTACCTTGATCTTGGACTTCTAGCCTCCAAAATTAAGAGAAATCACTTTCTGTTGTTTAAGCAGTGTATGGTGTTTTGTTATGACAATCCAGGCAGACTAAAAACATTAGGCTGAAGTGTGGTTTATCTATGTTAACTTTTATTTTTAAACAACCAGCTTTTTAATTTTGAACACCACTTCCTTTTCTACTTTTTAATTAAGTTCTGATTTTTTACATTAATTAATTTTAATTGGAGGATAATTACAATATTGTGCTGGTTTTTGCCATATATCAACATGAATGCACGGGTGCACATGTGTCCCCTAAGCTCTGCTTTGTAAAATTTGTTTCTCTAGCTCTGTAGGAGATACCTTATGCACCTTACCAAATCCTCTTGTCCACTCTTAGTCCAGTTCCAGAGGCTTTGACCAGCTCTGCACAAGTACAACCTACCAATGCTTCTCAAGGGTCTACACCACACATGGTAATGGCTCCTGCCCTGGGGCTTCTCTATCCTGTGTGGGACATCTGCAGATGTCCACTGGGTCCTGAAGGACAGGGGAGTTAACACCTGTGATGCCACCCTTGACCAACAACAGATAGAGGTCAATGGATAAACATTTTCTCCTTTAGTCTCCCAGGTGGGGAGCCATGAGACTCCAAGGCTCTTCAAAGACCCTGTAAGTCAGAGTACCACTCTCCCACTGAGAGACCAGCCTGGCAACGCATCCTTGTATTGGTCCCTCCTTCTCTGTTTCACTCCCCTTGTGTTTAACTCTGCCCCAGGACTAAATTTCCAAATAAACAGCCTGCCCACAAGCCTCTGTCCAATGTTCTGCTTTTAGGGAATGCTCAACTACAAAAGGTTCTACCAATTTTATTACATAACGTTTTCTCCATAACCCATGATTACTTTTACCTAATTGTTTAGAGACCCAGTAAAGAGTGAACTCTCACAAAACTCTGAGTCCTTATATATCATGGGCGAATCCTTTCAAATTTTAAAGAAATGAATAATTCTAACACTACTTAAACTGTAGCAGATACCAGCAAAATAAGTTCGTAGTAGTTTATTAACGGGACATCATGACTAGGAGGGATCATCCCATGAATGCAAGTAAAGTTCAGTATTGGTGTACAGACTGTACTTTTTCACATTAATAAATCAAAGAAATATAAACATGCTCTCCATCTCAGTGGATATCAAACGTGTTTGATAAAATTCAACATTCACACCTAAATTTTAAAACTAATTCCCTAGGGAACCTCTCATATGTAGGTGATATACATACAAAATTACTCATTACTGGAAACAACTCACATGTCCACTGAGAATATGAACAAGCAGTGTTAGGGAAACTGCAGAACAAAGCAAAGAGCATTGTAAAAAAATTAACATAATACTAGTGCTGCAGTTTTGCTCAGATTGACAATGATATCATTTTGCCTCCTGGATCATAAAGGGAAACCCAAACTGCAATCTTTGAAGTCTCACCCATGGAGAGGATGCCTTGCCTGGGACCTTTTCCCAACTGGGACTCCAGATGTGCTGTGACACGGGACTTGCCAGTGCTGTTTGAGTTTGGACGTTGGTCAAAACCCAATTTGGTGATGCATCCTCTGCTGTTTCTGTTTCTCTTTTCTTTTAGTGTTAGTATATTAAAAGTAAGTTACATAATTCTCTAATAAATATTGCTATTGGTTACTTGTATGGAAATAGTGGCTTATTTTGTTAACAAATCCTTTGACCCTGAGAAGAAGTGAAAACTTTCAGCAAAACAAGCTGTCATACTATTTTTACAATGAAACATCACCCAGTGGCAAAAATGAATGCCTCAGCAACACACAAAATCTGGATGAATTCAGGATCATAATACTGAGTTAGGTAAGTCTCAAAAGATTTGCCCAGAAGACTTACAGACACCATGACACTACCTTCATAAAACTCAAAAACAAACAGAATTAATCACATTATTTACAGAAACAAGTATATCTGATAAAATTATTTTTTAAAATAGGTAAAGGAATAATGGATTTCCCTAGTGGCTCAGTGGTAAAGAATCTGCCTGAAATGCAGGAGACTCAGATTCGATCCCTCTGTCAGGAAGATCCCTCGAAGAAGGAAACGGCAACCCACACCAGTATTCTTGCCTGGGAAATCCTAAGGACAGAGGATCCTGGAGGGCTACTGTCCTTGGGGCTGCAAAGAGTCAGATATGACTCTTAGCAACTAAACAACAATAGCAAGGCTATGATTAACACAAAATTCGAGAGAGTACCTCTAGGGGACAGAAAGTGGGAGCTGGAGTGGGAGGAGTGTGCAAACACACGCAGCCATATTGGCAATGCTCTCCTTTTTATTGGAGTGTTTCATGGGTGCTCACATCACTACTATGCTTCATAAATGCCATGCTAGATCAATCTTCTGAATACATGAATTACATTTAAAATATACACTTATCTGTATGATATGAAATAATTTTCAACATGCAAAAGGTACTGTGCTATCTTTTGTGTAAAACAAAAAGGAACTATAATATATGTATATCGGTGACTTGTGCAAAAAGAAATAAAAGGAAAAACCAGAAACTAAGGAGAATGGGTGCCTCAGGTGTGGATGGGAAGTCAGTGAAAGGAACTCAGGGAATGGAAACAGGGTGAAAGGAAACCTGGGGTGCAGAAGTAGAAGGGGTGACAGGAAATGACACCTCACTGAGTGTGTCTTTTTGTTCTGACTTTCATGTAATGCTTTGCATATCAAAACACACACACACACACACACACACACATACATATATTAAAAAAATCAACCAACGAGGATGGGTGACAACCTCCAAAAACTAAAAACAACAGCAAATGAGCCTAACCATACAACATTACTGCACTGAAGCGATGGGAAAGAAAACAAGTAACTCTGATAAATAATATTTTAACTAAATACTGTAAGGCTAAAAAGACCTGTACCCAAAGGCTACTTGAGGTTGTATAATTTTTAAATTTATTGCCATTCTTCCCTATCTGGCAGTTAAAACCACAAATTTTCCTTTGAATGCACTACAAACTACATTCCAAAAGCTTTTCAAATATATATATATGTGTGTGTGTGTGTCTTCATTACTGCTTTACATTTTTAGTAAACTTGCTTTCCTGAGAGTATGAATGAGCAATTCAATAACTATTTCATGGATATTCTAGGACGGAGAAAATCAGCATATTCTACATTGTATCAATCATTCCCAGGTCATCGTCATCCCACAGCCCCAGAGATGTCGGGCCAGGTTACCTTTTGGAACTGACATCGCTCCAGCAGACAGTGCCCTCCAAAATCCGGGCTTCTTCCGATCTCGGGTGCCCTGGAGGGGCTCTGCTTTTTCTGTTCCCCCACTGACCTCGATTCACCCTGTGTTCGGAAGGAAGACACATAAAGCTTATACTTGAAACGCATACAGATAAAAGCCCCTGCACTAACCCAACACGTTGAGAGACTCGTGATACTCTTAGGCCTCTTCATCTCTGCAAATATTCCACCCTCTGGCTGGTCCAACACAAGCTCCCAAAAGGCCAGTAGCATCTTCTCCAAAGTGCTAATTGCTCGCGGCTTCGCGGTTGTGACAAAAACCCAGGCTTCGCCCTCTACCCGACGGAACGTAATCGGCTATTAAGTCTAAAGTAGGCGCGAAGAGGACAGAAAAAGCCCACAGATCCACCTCAACGGAGCCTGGAGGAGCATCACAACCGCAACCAGAGCGTTAGACCAGGCACCGCCCCCGCCTCCCGCAGCCCACACTCACCTCCGAAGCTAGCCGCTCCACGGCGCGGCCGGAAGTACGTCACCAGACCGCGGCCGAGTCTCTCTAGCAGCAGCATCGCTCCTTCTCGGATTTGCTCTGGCCCCGCCCCCTGCAGCGGAATCCCGAGTACGCTATCCTGGCTTCCTTCTCCCGGATGCGAGTCTAATAGAGAAAGCAGTGCTCCTCGAGGTGGGCTAGGGAAGGCAAGAATGAGGCGAGCGATGGACCCAAACCAGGGCCTGCCGCCGGGGATCTATATCGTAGTAAAGCTGCAGGTATAACCAGATTTCGGAGTTTCCGGACTGGACCCCTGATCATACGATGTCAAACCTAAGGCCCCCTTTTTGAAACAAATATTTCCTAATGATCACCATAAGCTCCTGTCATGAAACTCATAGATAATAGCTTAGAAGGTCATAGACAGTATAAACAACCTGCACTTTAAAAAGTAATGTTATAAAGGAGAAATAAAATAATTTATGATTTAAAGTGTATGTATTTCAGTAGGTAAATGTTTGGTAAGTCGGGTGTAGACCTAATAGTGAAATTGCTCAGTCGTGTCCGACTCTTTGCGATCCCATGGACTATTAGCCTACCAGGCTCCTCCGTCCGTGGAATTTTCCAGGGAAGAGTGCTAGAGTGGGTTGCCATTTCCTTCTCCAGGGGATCTTCCCGACCCAGCGATTGAACCGAGATCTCCCGCGTTGCAGGTAGATGCTTTACCGTCTTGAGCCACCAGGGAAGCCCGTAGACCTAATAAGTCCTCAGATAACTTGCCTCTACATGTAGAACATGCGGGGTCCACAGCCATAATGCTGTATCTTATGTTGGTATTTCAAAAAACTACAAAGTGTGATCCAAAATGGTTGATCACAGCATCTCCTGATTACACATACACAGTAGTTACTTTTTTGGAAAATCAGCTATGTCAAAACTGTGCAAAAATATACTGTGTTTATCCTGATTAAAAAAAAAAAAAAAAAGCTCTAGATTCAGGTCATCTTTAAGCAGTTTTTACCTATGTGAATGTCCATCAAGATGTATGAAAGCCTGTGAAAACTTTTCATAGGCAGGTCTGTATTGTGCACTGCAGGCTGTGTTACTCCTGGCTCCCAATCAACACCACCAAATCTTGTGACAAAAATAGCCCTGTTAAACTCCAAAATGATCATTAAAATGTAATTTTTACTTTTAATTTTGCTCAAGGTAAATGGCAGATTGAGATAGGTGGCTGTCTATATAAGCCTTATATATGTAAATAACTCAATGGTGTAGTTAGGCAAGTATGGAGTTCAAATAACTTTGGGTTGGTGAATTGAGGGCAGAATGTTTGTTAGGTGAGTTAGCAGAATCTTATATGCTTTGACTTATTTGGGGGGTGTGGCATGGTGATAATGGTATATAAAGTATGAGAATTAATGGGAGGATGGTAGGGGTTTGGTTAGACAAGCTATTAGATATAAGTGTGCATGTGTGGTATGTATGTAACTGCTCTGTATCCTGTGACCACTGACACAGTAACACATGATAGATGATGTTGGAAAATAATACTCAATTTAAGCTCAGCTACTTCTTGTACAAGGGCTTCCCTTGTAGCTCAGCTGATAAAGAATCCGCCTGTAATGCAAGAGACCCTGGTTCAATTCCTAGGTGGGGAAGATCCACTGGAGAAGGGAGAGGCTACCCACTCCAGTATTCTTGGGCTTCCAAGCTGGTGGCTCAGCTTCCCTGGTAAAAAATCTGCCTGCAATGTGGGAGACCTGGATTCGATTCCTGGGTTAGGAAGATCCCATGGAGAAGGAATACTTCACTCCAGTATTCTGGCCTGGAGAATTCCATGTACTGTATATCCATGGGGCTTGCAAAGAGTTGGACATGACTGACCTTCACTCTCAAAGCTTTCACCTTCACTCTCAAAGCTCAGCTACAAGTTTCTTAACTGTGTTAAGGCCTCTGATGGCCATAGCTGAGTCCCAGCATCCCCCTCAACTTAAAAATACCAGAAGCATGAAACCAGTGAGCATAGTTGATTAATCATTAGTCTATTGAGATGTATTACTCAAGGGGAAAGAATGAATGATTTTAGGTGAGATAATCTTGAAGTAAGAACCAGATGCCAGATATAGTTCATTTAGAGAAATCCTCATGGTTCATTGACCTAGGAAAGAGGCATATTTGTGGGTGAGCTGATGATTTATCACAGCTTGATAATTATGCTCTGCCTATTAATTATGATAAGCATAATGACTGGAAATGATTAGCTTTATGTGATATGCATGATTTAAAAATATGTCCTGTGCAATATTAATCACTTCAATTACCCCTATGAATATTTGTGGGGACTGGAATCTAATGTGAGTTAAATTGTTAATGTGTATGGAATATCAACAGGCTGATGTACATACTTATATACACAGGATAGATAAATAATTCATGATTATACATATCATATACTCTGCATAAGAAGGCATAGTATTTATTTACATAAGTGGAAGGGCACAAAATGCACAAAGGAAACCATAATATTAGTTTTTAAGACGTCATTTTTAAATACTAACACAGCACTCAAAGATCGTGTAAAATGTTCCATAAGCAAGTTGTTCAGGGAATCAGTGAAGTAGAGTTCAGCTTTGGGTGTTGATGGAGGGCTGGAGCATCTTCCTTGAATCTTAGGGGAAAATGTTATTTTCCTTTTCTGTTTTAGAAGAACAAACTAATAAGTACACTGCAAAGACTCTTCTTTTTAGGAGGTTCTCTACAATAATGCTTGGTAGTGGTATAAGGACTACAATTATAGGAAAGTACAGAACAGATCCTCTTTGTCAAGTGATAATAAATGAGTGATTGACAGTTTGTCCTCCAATTCATGTTACTGTTAAGAGGTCCCCTAAAAGTATGCTGTTAATAGATCCCCTACAAATACTTTGGCCACCTGATACAAAGAACTAACTCATTGGAAAAGACCCTGATGCTGGGAAAGATTGAAGGCAGAAGAAGGGGACAACAGAGGATGAGATGGTTGGATGGCAATCACTGATTAGATGGAAAAGTTTGAGCAAGCTCCGGGAATTGGTGATGGACAGAGAAGCCTGGCCTGCTGCAGTCCATGGGGTCGCGAAGAGTCAGACACAACCGAGCAACTGAACTGAGCTGAACAAGTATTCAGGATAAACACTGGCTAATAGGTCATAACGTTATACTTCGCTGTTTTACTATATGAAGTATTGGGACCACTGATAAAATTAGGAATGAGATGGTTAATGTTAGAACACCTCCTATTTGTTGTAAATGGATCACAGAATTGCATATGAAAATAAGAAATATCATTCTTATTTGATGTGAGGGAGTGCACTGAGGAGGTTAGGTGGAGTGTAACTCTCTGGGTACCCTCCCTAGAAGGTCAGGTAAGACTAGTATTAGTAAGATTAATATTAGAAATAGAAACAAGGCACCCAAGATATCTTTAATTGTGTAGTATGGATGAAATGTGATATTTTTTCATTCAGGATGAGATCCACTTTGGACTATTAGAGACTGTTTCATGAAGGAATAATAAGTGAAGAACTGCTAAAGCTGCAATAATGAATGGGAGAATAAAGTAGAACGTGAAGAACAGGGGAAGGGTGGCTTTATCAACTGAGAATCCTCCTAGTCATTTGACTAGATTACTTCCAATGTCAGGAAGTACTAAAAGCAGATTTGTAATTAATGACTGTTGCTCTTCAAAAGGATATTTTAAAAAAATCAAAAGGATATTTAGTCTTGTGGTAAGACATAACCTATAAATGCTGTGACTATTACCTTAAATAGTATGATGATTCCAATGTTTCATAGTTCTAGAAAGTGTAAGATCCAAGTATCAACCTCTTCCTACATGGATAAATAAGCAAACAAAGAATAAGAATAGGAAAGGTACAATTGCATATAAATACCAGATAATTCAGCCATAGTTTACATTTTAGTAGATATGGGTTACAGATGAGAAGGCAGTTATTGTATCTGATATATAATGTATTGTTAGGAATAACCCTGTTAATATTTGTATAATTAAACAAATATAAAGCAGGGATGAAAATTTCATCATGCTGAGCTATCATCCTAAAAGATGATATTGTGACAGTGCTACACTCTATACCAACAAATTTGGAAAACTCAGCAGTGGCCACAGGACTGGAAAAGGTCAGTTTTCATTCCAATTCCTAAGAAAGGCAATGCCAAAGAATGCTCAAACTACCGCACAGTTGCACTCATCTCACAGGCTAGTAAAGTAATGCTCAGAATTCTCCGAGCCATGCTTCAACAATATATGAACCGTGAACTTCCAGATGTTCAAGCTGGTTTTAGAAAAGGCAGAGGAACCAGAGATCAAATTGCCAACATCCGATGGATCATTGAAAAAGCAAGAAAGTTCCATAAAAACATCTATTTCTGCTTTATTGACTATGCCAAAGCCTTTGACTGTGTGGATCACAATAAACTGTGGAAAATTCTGAAAGAGATGGGAATATCAGACCACCTGACCTGCCTCTTGAGAAATCTGTATGCAGGTCAGGGAGCAACAGTTAGAACTGGACATGGAAAAACAGACTGGTTCCAAATAGGAAAAGGAGTACATCAAGGCTGTATATTGTCACCCTGCTTATTTAACTTATATGCAGAGTTCATCATGAGAAACGCTGGGCTGGATGAAGCACAAGCTGGAATCAAGATCGCTAGGAGAAATATCAATAACCTCAGATATGCAGATGACACCACCCTTATGGCAGAAAGTGAAGAAGAACTAAAGAATCTCTTGATGAAAGTGAAAGAGAGTGAAAAAGTTAGCTTAAAACTCAACATTCAGAAAACTAAGATCATAGCATCCGGACCCATCACTTCGTGGCAAATATATGGAGAAACAGTGGAAACAGTAGCAGACTATTTTTCTGGGCTCCAAAATCACTGCAGATGGTGAATGCAGCCATTAAAAAGATGTTTACTCCCTAGAAGAAAAGTTATGCCCAACCTAGACAACACATTAAAAAGCAGAGACATTACTTTGCCAACAAAGGTCCGTCTAGTCAAGGCTATGGTTTTTCCAGTAGTCATGTATGGATGTGAGAGTCAAACTATAAAGAAAGCTGAGCACTGAAGAATTGATGCTTTTAAACTGTGGTGTTGGAGAAGACTCTTGAGAGTCCCTTGGACTGCAAAGAGATCCAACTAGTCCATCCTAAAGAAAATCAGCACTGAATGATCATTGGAAGGACCAATGTTGAAGCTGAAACTCCAATACTTTGGCCACCTGATGCAAAGAGCTGACTCATTTGAAAAGACCTTAATGCTGGGAAAGATTAAGTTGAGAGGAGAAGGGAATGACAGAGAATGAGATGTTTAGATGGCATCACTGACTCAAAGGACATGAGTTTGAGTAAACTCCGGGAATTGGTGATGGACAGGGAGGCCTGGCATGCTGCAGTCCATGGGGTCGAAAAGAGTCGGACACGACTGAGCAACTGAATTGAATGACTGACTGACTGAGCTATTTGATAGGGCTGGTAGATCAATAAATGCATTATTAACAATTTTGATTAATGGGTGGGATTTAATTAATGTTGGTCATTAGTGTTACTACAGTTGGGACACAGTGATGATTTTTCAAGTCATTGGCTATGATTACATTGTATGTAAGAATAATGACGACACACATTATATTTGCTTCAAGTACTATTTTGGTAGTTCTGTAGGTTTTTCTTCAAACCCTTCACAAATTTATTGTGGGCTTGGGTAGCCTAGATTGAAAAATTACATGGACAGAGAAGCCTGGCGGGCTACAGTCCATGAAATTGCAAAGAGCCAGACACAACTGAGCACCCACTTCTATGGGTTAATAAAGTGGTTGTGTACTGTAATAAATTTTGGTGTTTTGTTTTGTGCTTAATGATTTTTTAAATTTGTTTAAGGGAAATATGTTTAGTAGTTTTAAGGGGAATGTTTAATACTTTTTGGTTATACAACAGCTGTGTCTACTGAGCAGTAGACTGAGTACAGCAGTCTACTGAGGTTTGAGATTCTAATAAAACCTTCTTAGGTAAACTTCTTTCATGTTATGATAGAAATGCAAATTAAAACCACAAAGTGACATCCATTCACATACAATAAATGGTTATAATCAAGAACAAACAAAGATGTTGGCAACAATGTAGAGAAATTGGAACCTTTACACATTTTTTGTGAAAGTATAAAATGGTGTGGACAGTAAGTATACATATTGGCATATGGACAATATGTACACATACTGGCATACACAATGTTTGGCATTTCTTCAAAAAATGTAAAATACAATTCGAGCTTGGTTTAAGAACTCCATGCCTAGGTATATGCCACAAAGAACTGAAAACAGTTGTTAAAAAAAACTTGTACATGAATATTCATAGCAGCATTGTTGACACTGGCCTAATGGTAGAAATAATTCAAATAACCCATCAGTGGATGAATAGATAAGTAACAGAGGGTGGCTCTATAAAGTTCCATATTATTCCGCCATATACAGAAATGGAGTAAAATAGTGCATTGCTGTAGAAAAGAATACAGTATGGTGGTTCATCAAAAGCACAAATTAATGTATGATTTGTCAATGCCACTTCAGGATATACACCCAAAAGGTTTGAAGGATGGAGTGAAACAGATATTTGTACACCCATATTCATAGCAGCATTACTCTGGCCAAAAGGTAGAAGCAACCCAAGTATCCATGATACATGAACTGATAAGCAAAATGTGATATATACACAAAGGTATATTATGCAGCCTTAAAAACTGAGGAAATTCAAACACATGCTACATCATGTATGAGCCTTAAAGTCATCATGCTAAGTGAAATAACCTGGGCATAAAAGGATGAATATTATATGATTCCACTTCTATGAAGTATTCAGAGAACCAAAATTCAGAGACAGAAAGTAGAATGCAGTTGACAAGGGTTAGAGGGAGTTAATGTTTAATGGATGTGGTTTCACTTGGAAAAAATGAAGAAGTATGGGAGATGGATGGTGAGGACATTTGAACAACGAAAATGTAGTGAATGTCATAGAACTATACTTTAGATGCTTTAACTGGTAAATGTTATGTTCAATAGATTTAATCACAATGGAAAATGTGAATGAAGTACTGACAGAGGTTACAACATGCATGAACACTGTAAATACCCTAGAAAGAAGCCATATAGAAAAGACCACCCAGATCATACTCACCTTGTGTGCTTTAACTCCATCAAGGTTGTGAAAATGAAAGTCTCAAGATAACTTCCAGAAAAAGAAAACTGGATCAGAATGGAAAAGACATTTTCATACTTTGGGACAGGTGGTAGAAGTGGGCCTGTAGATTGGATCAGAAGGTGAAAATCATAATGATTTCTCATATTCGGGTTATAGGGGTGTTCCCTGGGACAGTGTCCCTTTTGGGGGTAAAACACAATAGAAATTATCATTTAAACTGGCATATGTGGCAAATCAGTGATGACTGGGAAATGTGAAGTAAAAGTTGCTCAGTCATGTCTGACTCTTTGTAACCCCATGGACTATAAAGTCCATGGAATTCTCCAGACCAGAATACTAGAGTAGGTAGCTCTTCCCTTCTCCAGGTGATCTTCCCAACCCAGGGATCGAACCCAGGTCTCCTACATTGCAGGTGGATTCTTTACCAGCCGAGTCACAAGGGAAGCCCAAGAATACTGGAGTGGGTAGCCTATCCCTGATATCCTGAGTTACCAGGGAAGCCTGGGGAATGCTGAACCTACAAATAAAGAATACACTGTACTGCTACTTCAAGTTTTCTGTATGTTTGAAGTTAGCAGAAAGTAAATAACTTTTCAAAATAAACACATCATCTACTTTTCTGACATGGTATTAAGACATCAAACTTCATAATGGGGCCAAGCCCTACCCACATTCAGCTCTCCTAAAATGGTTAAGTTAATTACTCTTAAAGGAATCCAGATATTATTAAGAGGTACTGTGGGAAGATTATATTAGTAGCAACTATGTCTTGGGTGTTATGGATGACTTAGAATGTGGTAGAAACAATGACATTTTTGAATTACAATTTTCCACATCAAACTGCTAAAAGTTACAAGTAATACATAAATTTAGTAAAGTTGTATGATACAAAAGTAATACACAAAAGTCAGTTGAGTTTTTAACACACTAAGGAAGTATCAAAAAGAAAAATTAAGAAAACAATCACATTTGCAACTGCATCAGAAAGAAAATATCTAGGTGTAAATTTAACCAATGATGTGAATGAAACACTTGCACAATGAAAACTGGAAGACACTAATAAAGAAACTGAAGAAGAAACAAACAAAAATATTCCATGATTGAGCATTGGAAGATTATTGTTAAAACGTTCCTCCAGCCAAAGCAGTGCACACATACAATTCAAACACAATTAAAATGGCATTTTTCACAGAAACAGAATTAACAATTCTACCATGTGTGTGGAACCAAAAAAGCCCTGAAATAGCCAAAGCGATTCTAAAGAAGAAAGCACAGCTGGAGTTGACTCACTCCCTGACTTCAAACTACACCACAAAGCTTCAGGAACCAAAACAGTGTGGAACTAGCACAAATACAGGCACACCCCTACCAGAGGAAGAGAACAGAGAACTCAGAAGTAAACTCAAGGACATACATTAGGATTAAGTCCCCTCAATAAACTGATGCCCAGGAAACTACATACAACACACCAAAGGCACTGGAAACTGTCTACACCACACACAAAGCTACCTAAAATCCAATTTTCCACATCAAGTCCTCTTCTGGCTCCTATGAAAATGGATCACTGCCCCCCACCCAGGAGTCAGCCACGTACAGGAAGCTTCACTTTTTCTTTGCCTTTTACTCCTGCAGCAGTGCCTCCCAGCAGGTCGTGAAAACACTGAACTCTCGTCTGTACATGTAAGTGTGTCCTGAGAAGACTGAACTGTCTGCGTTAACTCAGCCAGGCACTGTCTGGAAGTCAAAGCCCTGGCGAATCCTGAGACAACCAAGCTCCTATCAGCTGCATGGAATCAGGTCCTCTAGATGAACACGCAGGCACCTCAAAATTCAGAGAGGTAGACTTGGCTCTGCCTGCTGGCCAGCTGGGAAGTGCAGGCTTCAACCACTCAAACCTTTCAGTTGAGGCCCTGTGCCCATCTGACAGGTCTGATGAATCCACTAAGTCTGAAAACTCAAATGGAGCCAAAAATCCCATGACAAGCCACAAATGGAAAGAAAAAGATTTTCAAAACACTTACATGATAGAGGATTTGTACTCAAATTATACCAACAACTATAGAACAAACAGCCCCATTAGAAATGGCTTTATATCTGAACAGGAGACCTACTTGGCCAATGAAGATAGTAAACATGCATATAAAAATATGTTCCGTATCACATATCATTAGGGAATTACAAATGAAAACAATGAGAAAGTACTGTACAACTATTAAAACTGCTGAACTAAAAAAAAAATGATACTACCAATTGATGCAAGTGTGAGAAGCAACGGAAACTATCCTTCACTGCTGGTGAAATGGATATACAGCTACTTTGCAAGACATTTGGGAACATTTTTGCAAAGCTATACAAATATCACTGTGGAGAACAATATGGTAGCTCCTTAAAAACTTAAAGTTAATATATGATCTCTCAATTCCACCCCAGTATAAATACCCAAAATATTTGAAAGCAGAAACTGAAATGTATTTGTACAACCATTTCATAGCACCATTATTCACAACAGACAAAGGTGGAAGAAATTCAACTACCCACTGACAGGTGAATGAAAAACAAGATATGGTATGAATGAATAAACAATGGGATACAATTCAGCCTTTAAAACTAAGGTAATTTTCAAACATGCCCACAACGTGGATGAAGCCTGAAGTCACCACGCTAAGTGAAATAAGTCAGTCATAGAAATACAAATATTGTACAATTCCACTTACACAGATATCTAGAGAAGACAAAAATAATGTGGTTTCCAGGGGCTGAGGGCACAAAGTTAATAGATAAAGAGTTTCACTTGAAAAAGATAAAAGTTCTGGAGATGGAGGGTGAGGATATTTGTACAACAGTATAAAGGTAGGTAATGCCACAGAACTGTACCCTTAAAATGTTTAAACGGTAACTGTCATGTTATATATTTTTAATCACAATGGAGAAAAAATTAATTAAGTACTGATAATTTTTACAATATGGATGAACATTGAAAATATTCTCAGTAGAAAAAAAGCCACATAGAGAAGGCCACCCAGATCACATGTTCATCTTGTGGGCTTTAAATCCATCAAGGTTATAAAAATAAGGGAAAATCTAAGTAATCATTCCAAAACAAGAAAACTGGGTCAGAACAGAAAAAGTTATATTTTCACACATTTGGACAACTGTTAAAAGTTTTTGAAGTGGGCTTGTGAATTAAATTATAATGTGGGAACCACAGAATTTCTTGATTGGGAGGTTATGTGTCATTCTGAGAGAATTCCTGTTGTGGGTAAAACACACTAGAGTATTCTGTGTGAAGGACCAAATGTGAATACTTTTTACTGTTGTGAAATTTTGTTTGAAATTATTAGAAAGTAATTTACTTTTCAAAACAACCATGTCATACCATGCCAGAAAAACAGAAGACCTTGAACTCTGTTATAAATGCCAAGACTTACCTAGATCCAGTTTAACCAAAGTTGTGATATTAACTGGCCTTGTAGGGGTCCACATGTTATTAAGACATATCATAAGAAGATTACATTAGGAGCCACCATGTCTTTGGTGTTATGGATGACCTGGAATACAGTAGAAACAGTGGGATTTTATTTTTTTTAATAATTTTTAAAATAGTTTATTTGGAGCCATCAGGTCTTATTTGTGGCATGTGGGATCTAGTTCCTTGACCAGGGAACAAGCCTAGACTCCCTGCATGGGGAGCACAGAGTTTTAGCCACTGAACTACCAGGAAAGCCCAACAGTGGGATTTTAGAATTACAATTTTCCACTTCATGCCACATAAAAAAAATTGCTGGAATAAAATTCAATAAAGTTGTAAAATATAAAATCAATATATAAAAATCAGCTAAGTTTCTATGCACTAATAACAAACGACGAGAAGGATAAATTAAAAAAGCAATCCTACTTATAACTTCATAGAAAAGAGAAAAAATACCTAGGATAATTTTAACCAAGGATATCAGACTCCTACTTGTACTTGAAAAACTATAAAGCCCTGATTTAAAAAATGAAAGAAGACACAATAAATAGAAAAATATTCTGAGCTCGTATACTGGAAGAAATACTATTACTAAAATGTCTATTCTACCCAAAGCCATCTGTAGATTCAATGCATTCTTTATCAGATTTTCAAAGACTTTTTTTCATAAAACTAGAAATAATCATCTTAATATTTGGAACCACAAAGGACCCTGAACAGTCAAAGAAATCTTCTGAGAAAAAAGAAAACAGCTGGGAGTCAGAAGTCTCCCTCTGACTTCAAACTATATCATGGAGCTAAGGTAACAGAAACAGTGTGGGACTGTCACAAACACAGATGTGCAATAAAGGAAAAGAATACAGAGCAAGCCCAGCAAAAAACTCACATGCGGATAGTTAATTCATGAGAATAGGGCCAAGAACCTACAACATGGACAGTCCCCTGGAAAAAAAATGGTGTTAGGGAGATTAGACACTATATACCAAGTAATTAATTAGAAAACATGGGATGAGATTAATATAGACAAACTTTACAACTTACACCCAAACTTACCCCAAATTGTCCACAGACAAACTTAAATGAGGAAACTGTAAAAATTCTGAAAGAAAACATAAAAAAAAAATCTATATGACCTTGGATCTGGGGATGACCTTAACACACATCACCAAAAGCCTATCAACAAAAGAAAAGAATAACGTGGATTTTATAAAATTAGAAATTTCTATTCTGTGAAAGGAAAGCCAAAGACAAACCACAAATAGATGTTTGCAAAACACATATCTAGTAAAGGATTTGTTCTCATTTTGTCCTAAGAACTCTAGAACTCATTAAAAATGGGCAAAGATCAGAACAGATTCCTGGCCAAAGAAGATATGCAGAGCAGAAATAGTCATACAAGAATACACTCAACATCAAGAATACACGCAACATCACAAACCACTGTTGCTGTTCAGCTGCTAAGTCGTGTCTGACTCTCTACAACCCCATGGACTGTATGTAGCCCACCAGGCTCCTTTGTCCATGAGGTTCTCCAGGCAAGAACACTGGAATGGGCTGCCATTTCCTTCCCTATCACATACCATTAGGGAAATATAAATTAGAACGTGACAGTACTGCACATCTATTAGAACTACTAAACTTCAAAACATGACAATATCTATTGCTGGAGGGGGAAGAACAAGAACTCTACTTCTCTGCTGGTGGAGTACAGGTACAAACATTTTCGAAGACAGTTTGGCATTTTCCTATAACTAAACAAGTCTTACCATAGGATATAAAAATCAAACCTCTAGTATTAAGACAATTGTTTTGAAAAACTGTGTTCAAACAAAACTACTATAAATTATATACATCAGCTCTATTCATAATGGCTAAAAGCTTGAAGGTACTAGGATGTTCTTCTATAGATGAATGCATAAGCATATTGGGACACTGACATGTGAAGGGCAAGAGCATATGCACCCCAAATATGCCTGTTTAATATAAAAATTATTTTAGACTGATTAATTTTCTAAACTGCAAACACATATCTATAAATCCATCAGAAGTTACCTTTTTATGAGGTCACTACAGAGGGGGCCTCAGCAAAGAATGAAGAAGGGTACAGGGAAAATCATTTTTCCCATCCTACACAGGCAATGGAATAGTTTAGCTATTGAAAGAAATGAATCACAAACCCAAGCAGAGACAAAGATGACTCTACATATATATTGTTAAGTGTTAAAATATAAAATAACATAATGCAGGAGACAACAAACAAGAACATAATTTATTTGGTGTCTTAAGAACTGCTATTCAGAAGACAGACTGAGGTAACTCTGAAAGTGTTCTTGGTGAAAGATTCTTGCTTTTTTGTGTTTTTTTCCCATTTTTATTAGTTGGAGGCTAATTACTTTACAATATTGTAGTGGTTTTTGTCATACATTGACATGAATCAGCCATGGATTTACATGTATTCCCCATCCCGATCCCCCCTCCCACCTCCCTCTCCACCCGATCCCTCTGGGTCTTCCCAGTGCACCAGGCCCGAGCACTTGTCTCATGCATAGAATCAATATTGTCAAAATGGCTGTACTACCTAAAGCAATCTATAGATTCAATGCAATCCCTATCAAGCTACCAATGGTATTTTTCACAGAACTAGAACAAATAATTTCACAATTTGTATGGAAATACAAAAAACCTCAAATAGCCAAAGTAATCGTGAGAAAGAAGAATGGAACTGGAGGAATCAACCTGCCTGACTTCAGACTCTACTACAAAGCCACAGTCATCAAGACAGTATGGTACTGGCACAAAGACAGAAATATAGATCAATAGAACAGAATAGAAAGCCCAGAGATAAATCCACGAACCTATGGACACCTTATCTTTGACAAAGGAGGCAAGGATATACAATGGAAAAAAGACAACCTCTTTAACAAGTGGTGCTGGGAAAACTGGTCAACCACTTATAAAAGAAGGAAACTAGAACACTTTCTAACACCATACACAAAAACAAACTCAAAATGGATTAAAGATCTAAATGTAAGACCAGAAACTATAAAACTCCTAGAGGAGAACATAGGCAAAACACTCTCCGACATAAACCACAGCAGGATCCTCTATGACCCACCTCCCATAATATTGGAAATAAAAGCAAAAATAAACAAATGGGACCTAATGAAACTTAAAAGCTTTTGCACAACAAAGATTCTTGTTTTATCCCTGAAAAATTCTCATCTCCCAGAGATGAGACACAGAAATCAAGAAAGTAAAGCAAGTATTTATTTAAGCTAAAATACACTCTGAGTGGGGAGAGCAGACAGGCTCAGGTGAATAACTACTCTGAGGTTTTTTGGCAAGCCAGTCATGTGAAATGTAATATTCGTTGGGGAGAGAGGAGTTTGGGGGTCATGTTCTCTGATTTTTATCACAGCACCATCTTCCTGGAGGGAAGAGGGATTTTTGTCCTTATTTAGCATTGATCAGGTATGTCACAGCATCGGTGCAGGATAGACACTTATCTGCAAGGCTTATTTTATTGTAATGAAAGCATAATGAGCAAAAGGTTACATTCAAACACACCAGATATTCCTGCATTTTCCCACATTTCTTTGTTCTGCCTCCAGGACACTTATCTCCAAATGTATGATTTCCGGCATGGAAGTTCCAAGGATCCCCCTCTCCAGATGCATGGCTTCCTGCCATCTGACCCATGCTCCCCTTTCTCTGCTCATATCTAGCTTTTTTGTTGTTTAGCCACTCAGTCATGTACGCCTCTTTGCGACCCCATAGACTATAGCCCCACCAGGCTCCTCGGTCCATGGAATTTCACAGGCAAGAATTGTCGAGTGGGTTGCCATATCTAACTACCTTCCTGTTTTAACAAAAACATTCTGGAGGGAGAGAAAGAGACGGAGACTTTTAAAAACAAAAGGCAATGAGGCTGATAAAAGTTGCCTGGCGACAGTCATAACTGACCCTGTTGGAAGTCTGGAAATGTTTGTCCTTAAAAGAATCACCAGTTGTTTCAGGGTAGAAGTATAAAAAAAAGTTGGTAGATTTCCATGAATTACTTTAGTATAAGAAGCCAATAAGTAAACAGGCTGCCTGCCATGAGTTTCTGACAGATGTGCTGGAAGACTTCAACAGGTGAAAGACACAAACAAAATAAACCCTAAAATAAGGAAAATACAAACAGACCAACTGACTATCCTCTGGCCCTTTCTTCCTACTTGTTCTCCTCTCAGTGTTCTGGGACGTCGAGAAATGAGGAGGAGCTGTCTGGCAGCCCCCCTTAGACATGACTGCACCTAATGTCTTCGCCTCCCCTAAGCATGCCCCACTCATCAGGTACACCATGCCAGATGGAGCCTCAACAGTCAATGATCCTGATGTGTCAGCACTTTTTTGATTACAAGGGACTAGGCACACTCAAGTGAAATAAGTATTATATTATAGATGATAGAAAGTAATCTTTACAAGAGACAAGTTGAAGAGTGGGTTCAGAGGTGTCAGATCCAAGGGCTCACATGGTGTGCAACCTTGCCCCTCTGACTGTCAGTCCTGCTGAGTGTCTTACGGTGGGTGACTCCACTCACAGGCAGTCTCTCACTACATCCAGCACCTCCAGGATGACACAAGCTCAAAGTCCATTCTACTGCGAATAGTTTCTCCCTCACTAGGGTTCCATGAAAACTCATGACTTGGAATGCCTTTGGTCTGGCTTGGATAACATTCTCACCCTTGCACCGATCAAAGCAATCAGAGGACAGAAAATGGAACTGGATAGACATGTATCATGTACCCATCTTCCAGATGGGTGGAATGCAGGGTCAGCCCTCTTAAACTGTCTGGACTGGAAGCCCGTGAAATGTAGCTCCCTAAGGAAAGCTGAGGTGCTGTACTTGGACATGTGGACAGATTTTGGCTTGGTGAAAGCAGCAGATCCCACTGCACAGCACAGAATCTGAAGCACAAGGTAAAAAGGGATTTAGAGTCAGTGGCTATAGCTACCTGTCGAATGCTCTTGCTATCCAGCCACAGCAAGTTCTTCCATTTGCTGAAGAGCAAGAATGATGATGGTGGTAAACTCCAGGCTCCAGCCTTGAACACCAGGTTCTTGCATCTCAACAGACTGACCCAGAACAGGTCTCATGCCCTTGCAAGGCCCACAGACCTGTCTTGGTCCTGGGAGGTGGGAGCTCAGGATTCAAGCCTGCCCTTGGCCACATTAATCAACCACTCCCCCAAACCACTCATTTTTTCAGCCTCTTCTCTCTGTGCTACAAAGAACTGACACCAAATCCTAAGGGTGGTAAGGAGATCCTTGCTCAATGAAGTACTGGGAGTTTCAAGGATTATTCAATACCATGGAATTTGTAACTGGTAGGCTTTCCAAAGTCCACATGGGTGCATGTGGTTCTCCAAACACCAAGAAGCCTGTGAAACCATCCATTAGGAGGCCACATTGTTCACATATCTTTGACTCTTAACAAGTACAAATGTCAAAAGTTTGCAACAACTGGAAGGTGAAAGGATTGCAGGGCCATAGTCTTCTGTCTGGTTGCTGTGGCCAGGGCCACACTCAACATTAGGAGGGTTATTAACTTGGTCTGGGATTCTAACTGGACTATCTTGGGTCATCTATTGACATATGAACCAACAGCTGTAGCCTGAGGGAAGGAATCTGCAGCTAAGCTGGGCCTGTGTCACACATTCTACCCAAGTGGAAGACGGAAGGCAAAGGAAATATCGTGTATTGTTACCAGTAAAACGGGGTAAAAAATTCTGGGAGCCCAAAACAACCAACATCCAGCACAGGCTTCTCTCCAGGGTGGACACAATCTATCTGGGAAGATGTCCTAAAGGTTTTTTCATACTTGACATAGTCACAGGGTTTCTTTCTAGTATGGACTCTTTGATGCTGAAGCAGATTTCTTTCACTAGTGAAAACTTTTCCACACTCATCACAGGAGGTCTCCTGAATATGGATTCTTAGATGTCTCTTCAACTGAGCCTGAGTACTAAACACTTTTCCACAACATATACAGTCAAAAGGTTTCACCTCACTGTGGACTTGCTGGTGTCGAGTTAGTTTTGTACGGAAATTGAAGGCTTGCCCACATATTTTACAAGAGTAAGGCTTTTCCCCTGTGTGAATACGCTGATGCTGACTAAGATGAGAAGTCCTTCCAAAGCTTTTGCGGCACTCATTACACTCATATGGTTTCTCTCCAGTGTGAATTTTCTGATGTCGCAGAAGTGGTGAATTACCAACAAAAGCTTTTCCACACTCATTACACTTATAAGGTTTCTCTCCAGTGTGAACTCTCTGGTGTATAACAAACTCAGAACTACTGGTGAAACCATTTCCACACTCCCTACAGAGATAGGGTCTGTCCCCACTGTGGATTCTCTGATGCCTAATCAGATTTGCATTATCGTTAAAGGCTCTCCCACACTCTTCACACTGATAGGGTTTCTCACCAGTGTGGATTCTCTGATGTCGAATTAATGAAGAATTGCCATTAAAGGCTTTTCCACACTCATTACACTCAAAGGGTTTCTCCCCAGTGTGGATTCTCTGATGTCTAACATAATAAGAAAAATAGCTGAAGCATTTCCCACACTCTTCACATCTGAAGGGTTTCCTATCATAGTGGATTCTTAGAACCTTTCCTCTAACATTTTTCATTGTGGGGATTTCCTGCTGTTGCTCCAGTTCACATGTTTCTAGGAAGGTGCTTTTGTTAAGAATGTTCTTCTGTGGTCCATGTGACATCATCATGTCTCTTTCTTCAGAAATTCCCCACGTTGGTGTTAATTCACTGTCCATGTGGGTCCTGGCATCTGACATAACAAATAGAAGACAAAAATGCCACCTGAGAATTATACCAAAAATAAAAGAACATTGAAAACTATAGTGGTTCCCCCTTATTTGCAGTCCCTCTTTCCACAGTTTCAGTTTCCTTGTCAAGCACAGTCCCAAAATATTAAACATAAAATTCCAGAAATAAATAATCCTTAAGTTTTAAATTGTGCACTGTTCTGAAGAGCATAATGAAATCTAGCACCAACCCACTCCAACCAGATGTAAATCATCACTCTGTATATGTTACCTGTCTATTACTAAGTAGCTGATTCAGTTATCAGATAGACCTTTGTAGGATTTTAGTACTTGTGTTCAAGTAACCCTTATTTTACTTTATAATGGCTCCAACATGAAAGAGGAGTGACACTGGCAACCTGGATAGTCTCTTGCTTGCTGCATCTAATTTATCACAGGTATGCATATATAACAAAAAGACATGATAGATACATAGTTGATTCTTTGTACCCAAGAAAGCAGACCCCAAGTTACAAAGGTCCTGGAGTCAATCCCCTGTGGATACCCAGGAATAGCTACATAGGGTTTGATACTACCTGAAGTTTCAGGCATCCATTGGAGATCTGAAAATATATGCACCATATGTGACTATCCCTGGTGGCTCATTTGGTAACAAATTTGCCTGCAATGCAGGAGACCTGGGTTCAGTCCTTGGATTGGGAAGATCCCCTGGAGAAGGAAATGGCTACCTACTCCAGTACTCTTGCCTGGAGAATTCCACAGACAGACGAGCCTGGTGGACTACAGTCCATGGGGTTGCAAAGAGTTGGACATAACTGAGTGATTAACACTTTCACTTTCACAACAGAGATTTTAGAGATTACTAAACTCCTAACATCAGCCTGCTTTTCAGACAAGGCTAATAAAATGAAAGTGTCAAATATTCACAGGTAGAGAACAGTTGACAAGGAAATGGATTTGAGAATTAATGCATTAATTAATTAATCAGAAATATATGCAGAAGAGTTATGGTGGAAATGGTTTCATATTTGCCTATTTTGAGAAATCATCTATTTAAATCCTTCCCAGCATGGTTCATTTTAAACATACTGCTCTGTAAAGCTCTATAGTCACTGCCTCACTTACTTTTATAGATGTCTTTGGTCCCCTGTGCAGGAGGATTATCCTGTGTCTCCAGGCCCGCAAGCAAATCCCCTCTCTCTAGAAGTGAGACTAATGTAGGTTTGGGAATTGGGTATCCTGAAAAGGGTAGAAAATGGCACCTTTCAGTCCTGTGTCTGCTGTGTCAAAAGAACAAAAAGCTCAAGAATCTCAGTGAGACTAGAACAGATCCACAGAAAAGGGCTCAGGGCTGGGGAAAGCCAAGATTTTTGCTCAAGTGGAAAATGAGCATTTGTGATCTCTTCCTAAAACTAGACCCAAGAGTAAGTTAGTGATCCTGAGGGACATATACAAACAAAGGGAAGGAGTCATACCCTTCCCTAGACTAGAGGGAGACAAAAGTAAGCTGAAAACTTATCTAACAATAGACACTATTTACCCTGCAGAGGCCCTGGGAGGATGGAGCGTACTCATACCAGGTGACAATTCCCTACATTGGGACCAAACTGACCCAAGACTTGTCCCTACACAATAACCTCTCAAGTGGGTCTCAGTCCCAGGACCATGGAGGATAAAAGAGATGACTTCCCGCTTTCCACACCACACCCCTGGCTGATAAGGAGGAAAAAAGGAAGGAAAGAGGAAAGCACAGATCTGAGAACAAGGAGAAAAGTGGCCTTACCCAGGGACATCAAGTTCCCACAGATCTCCAGCATCACACTTCTGTACAGGGCCCTCTGTGCAGGAGAAAGGCCAGCCCATTCTGTCTGGGTGAAGTAAACAGCCACATCCTCAAAGGTCACCACCGCCTAAAACAAGAGGTTCCTACTGTGCCAGAGCCAATTCTCTGGCTCTGAGTGTGGGGCACAGGGGACAGGGACAGTGAGCTGAGTGTTAAATGACTATTGAGACAACAAAAAATCTGGAACTTCTCTCACTAAAAGTTAGAGCTTTCATTTGGACACAAAATTTAGTCTCATGAAACGTAACATCATGTTTTGAAAACCCTGGAAAGTCTCCCATGAATTAAAATCCCTAGAGCAAAATCTCTTTGATTTTATAAAACTTTCAACCTTTTATTATTGCACCTACAAATAAACAGTTAGCTTTAATCTCTTCAGACACCCACTTAGAAGAGACATTGCAGGACTGACCTGTTCCCCCTTCATTGCCCCAAGTGCCCAATCAATCCATCTGTTCCCCATGCATGCTCACTCTACCCCAGACCTCAAGTTCACATGACAGGAACAGAGTCATGGTTTGCCCTGATGACTGGCCTCATCCGACCTCATCTCCTGCTTGAAGAAGGGGTTGTGCAGCCTGTGCTCAAGAATGTCCAGCAGAGAGAACTCAGTGCTGCATGGGACAGTGTATTCTGCTTCCTGATGAATTTTCCTGGGAGAATATGCTTCTGGAATCAAACTGCTGCTGGGTATTTCTCTTAACTGCTTTTCTTCATACACCTCCGAAACAATCTGTAACTGTTTCTGTCAACTAAGTATCATGCTTTTTCAATAGCCACCCTTTCCCAACCCTGATAGCCCCACTCTACCTTGCCAGAAAGCTCAGGATCTGGCTTAGAAATTTTATTCATTCCCCAGACTTTGATAGCAAACTTGGTTACCTGAATATGCAGGGAATGTCCTCCCACCTTTCAATACCTCAACTGATTCTGCAGATCTCATCAGCACTGTCACCATCTAACACCAAATGCATCCACCCGATCTGCCTCCTGCCAAACTGGCTCTATCTTCAATTCATGTAACTAACCAGCACAGAGAGTGAAAGTGTTGTTTCTCAACACAGAAATAGTACGAATTTCATCCCAGTCTCCTAAGTTAGAAATTTGAGATTCATCCTGGACTAACTTGTCCTACTCACCACTCATTTCCAATAAGCAGTCAGTAATCAAATCCTGCCAATTTTATTTTCTAAATATTGCTGGAATCTGGTTCCTCTTCACTATCATACAATCAGTTCACTAGTACCTGCTGGGGATACTTAACTCCAGTTCTAGGCCTGTCCTGGGTTGACTCCATCCTCAGTCAGCTATGCAATCATGGACATATAATGACAAACTGACTCAGTCAACAGAATGACTTCCTTGAATGAGTCATCATGAACTACAACAATGGTTCTCAAGGTGTGGTACCCCACTGCACTAGCAGGATCACCTAGGAACTTGCCATAAAGGCAAATTCATAGGCCCCATCCAAGACCAATCTGTGCTTTCATAAGCCCTCCAGGTGATTCTTATGCACGCTAAGTCCAAGAACCCTGGAGTACAGGATAAAATCCGAGCTTAGGAAACCAAGTTCTATCAGGTAACACATGATAAGGGGAAAGCACAAGATTGTACAGAGAAACTGGCTAGGAAGCTCTGCAAACAAAATCTAAGAAAAGGAATGACAAACCCTGAAGGAGGTCGATATAAAAGATGGGACAAATGGAAGAGAGAGTAGCCAGAAAGAGTCAGACTCTGAAAACAGTATCAAGGGAGAACAGAGTCAACAACTACTCAGCAACCTAGAAACTGAGTGGTCAGGATTATGACAGGGTGATACCAGTAACTGACAACTTATATAAGATCAGAAGATGGGAGCAACAGGGTAGACAATGTCAGGAAGAGGGACAAGCCAGATATCAGAAATCCAGGAGAGGGACTTGGGATATGGTTCATAGATGCTGAGTTACTAGATAAGTAAGTACCAGGAAGAAGGAAATAGTTAAGGAACACCCAGCAATTCATCAGTCTCAAAAAGTGAAATCAGCTCATGAAATCAATTTCCTTATCCCAAAAATGCTAAAGTATTTAATGTTCATTTCACAGATGAAGTTAAGGTGCAAGAGGTTAAGTGACTGGCTCAAGGCCACAATGTCACAGAGGCTTTACAGGATCCCTAACTTCAGGTGTTTTGTCCTAGTGCAGATTTTTCCTGTCATAGCCCCCTGCCTTGATTAGCCAAGTCAACTTCTGAATAAATGATACAAGCTCCCTTCTTCTTGTCTTTTTCCTGCCATCACTCTGCCCCTACTTCCCAAGAACCTTGTGATCTCCCTGATCTTGATTACTCCCACTGTGTAATGGACACCTATAATGCCAATCTGAGTCCCTCATTCTCACAGGGCCCTCTGCAGGAGGAACCACTAAACCTGGGAACCCACTAGCTCAACAGAGGTCCTCAGAGTACAGGAAACTATCCTTTTGCATCCCTGGGCACTCTATGCAGCCACTGCTTGCTGGACTTCTGGCTGCTCATTCCCACGTCATCTGCCTTCCCCCAGCATCCAGTCCTACTGCAGAGAGTCAACAAGGGTCTTCTAACTGCTTTGGCTCTAAGGCTTCTTGCCAGAATCATCTCTGTCATCCCCCTCTTTCTTCACATCAGATCTCTCCAAGGCTGACCTGAAGGAATCACAGCTCACCTGGTGCCAGACTTTCAGGGGCATGACAGCCATTATTGGGCTCTCTCTCAATGAAGGGCAGGGGCTGAGGGAAGAAGCAAAGAGAAACAAGAGTAAGCCGATCCAGACAAAGGCTCTTTTTTTTAAAACAAATCTGGCAATAACAGCAACAACCATTTACTAAATGGCACTGAGTAAATGGTATATTAATATTTCCCCACAATATGCCATGAGGTTTGAATTCTTAGGAAATTAAGATTTTGAAAGGTAAGTAACTTGACCTTGGGTACCAGAGACTGTACTCACCAACATCGTACAACGCTGTCTGTCCTAAGACATGAGAACAGGGGAACACGAATACACAAAGAGCAAACAAGCAAGACATCAGAAAACCCTATAAGAAGGAACCTAGACCTTTACTTTCTCAAAAATAAAATTTTACTGAGAAACATAAATGGTTAAAAAAAAATGTTTTTGGATGATAAATACATATCCACTCAATCACCTCAATAATTCTTTAAACCTTTTCTTTTTCCCACATAAGAAAACAGTCTAAGAGAATAATTTTCTCTATGAAGGTCACTCAGCCAGTGGATGGATGAACTTGGATCCCAAACCAGACGTGCCTGATTTCCAGAGGCCAAGCTTTTAATAACTACATCAAATTACTTCCAACAGGAATCCCAACAGGATTTTTTTCTTTTAGAACTCAATAAAGTGATTCTAAGGCTAAAAAAAAACAGATAAAGGTAGCCCCCCCAAATCAGAGAAATCATCTTAGAGTAAGATTTCCTTTTCTTGATCTTGGGGCAGACATCTTTTTTTGTTCACCACCCTCTTCTAGGACCCAGTGATAACCAGAAACCAATTAGCAAAAGACCATGAAAAGACCACTTCAACATGCCAAAATGTCTGGGTCATTACTTTAATTATATCATCCCCTACAGACACTTTGTATTCTTGCTACGCACTCATAGCCTACCAAAAAGCCAGGATCTTCACAAATGAAATTCACTGCATGTGGCCATTTCCTGCCAGCCTCATCTTTGTGCCACCCTCTTTTCTTTTAGTTTAGCCACACTGGTCTTCTTTCATCTTCTCTATTATGCTAATTCAGGACCTTTGTACCGGCTCTGCATGAACCACTCTTCTTCAACCTTTAGAACCTTTGTAACTAATAGACTGTGTGCAATACTTTTCAGAAGTCAGCCCTCTGTTCATATAGGTAACTGCCAGCTCACCACAGCCTGTCTCTACAGACCAGGTCAGGGCCCCAGGTTACACACTCCACTAGCACTGTATTCTCTTTCTTGTATACCACTTCTCTCAGTTTAAGACACTGTGTTTTCTAAAAAAAAAAAAAAAAGACACTGTGTTTTCTTTATCCAACATTTATCACAAACTTATTTCATTCCAGGCCAAGTGTGAGACACAGGACAAACAGTAGAGAAAAAAGGGTGTGATCCCTTCCTTCATGGGGCTTAAACTAAAAGAAACACAAATATGAATCAAAGATCCTCAGAATTAGCTTTAAGACCACAATCGTGACTAGTGACAGGGATACTTTATCCTAGATGCGGAGGCTTAAGAATAGGAATTACTTAGGTTGAAAGGAAAATCTTTCCAAAGTTAACAGCATGTGCAAAAACATGGTCTCGAAGTGAAAGTCCAAAGAATCAAGGGGAATGTGCCTAAGATGAAGGTGAAGACGTTGTAAGAAATCAAGTCCTGCAAGGCCTTGTGCACATCAAGAATAACCGCACTGGATTAACAGAAGACTTTTAATTAAACTGACAGGTCCCTGGGAGAGGGGCCCACGGCCCTCTCATTCGCAGCTGCATCTTGGGAACCCAGAGCAGCAACTAGCATTTAGCGGCTCAGTTAGTAGTTGATAGCCCAGGGAGCTACGGGAGGCTGCGGCTGTGTGAGGTCAAACGGCGTCTCCTTTTCATCCACAGCCTTACACAAGGCGGCCGCTAAGGACTGGGGCGAAGGCACCGCGGGCGGGGGAGACTGGCCGGCGGGCGCGTTAGCTCCGCAGACCAGGGGGCGCCGCCCGACTCCCTCCACCTGGACAAGAGGGACTAAGCGGACAGCCTTCTCCAGGGTGAAAGGTGTGCCCCCAGCAGGCTCGCTGAGGCGACAAGACCCAGAAACTCACCTCAGGAAAAGTGCAATGTGTGGTGTGACTGGAAGTGCGTAACTACGTCGGCCGCAGCACCCAAATATCGCGAGCTTCCTCTCTAGGAAACCAGACCACACGTCTCTGTGGTCCTTGGCTTTCCTCCCCAGGCACGCGATTTTAACCGGCGACATCAAACAGAAAAAGCTTATCGTTAAGCTAATCTCTAGCTGAAATCTAGAATTTCCTTCAATTTTGTGTTGGCGAGGACCACAACAGTATCAACAGTGCCTTGTGACTTTGTCAGCAATAGGAATCCCACGTTTTCATATCACATTACAATTGCAGTTATAGGGGAACTTCGATTTCATGCACCATCATTTTTGCCTTAGCTGACCAAAAAGTACAGTCAAACTAAGTGTTTTGTTGCAGTGTGTATATTGGTATGATTTGACGTGATTGTGCCCTTGCTGTTGAAAACATAATGGTCAGAGACAGAATGCCTTCCCTCTAACGTTGACAACAAGGCAGGTATGTCCGCTTTTCCCACTATTATTCAACATCGTACTGGAGTGCTAGCAAGTGCAGAAAGGCCAGAAAAGGAAATAAAAGGCAGAGATTAGAAATAAAACTGTTAAGATTTGCAGAGGACGTTATTATCTACATTTTTTAAAAAAAATCCAAAGAAAGCTACAAAACTGCTAGAACTAACAAGTGAGTTTAGCAAGATCACAGAGTTAAAGGTCCAAAAAGATAAACTGTTGGAAACTGAAATACGCAGCAATAAAATTTCCTGTAATACAATGTCAATAAAAATTTTAAAATAGTACCATTTACAACAGCACAGAAAACATGACATAGGTATAAATCTCACAAAATATGTGTAAGATACACATCATGAAAATTACAAAATAATGACAGAAGAGATGAAAGAATACCTAATAAACTGAGGGAGATACTCTGTTCACTGATTGAAAAACCCAATACTAAGATGTCAATTATCCCCAAATTGCTCTATATATTTAAAGCAATCCAGTCAAAATCCCAGCAAGACCCTTTACAGAAAACGAGCTGATTCAATTTAATTGTATGTCAATCATTTGATAGAGCTGAAAAAAAGCGGTGGAGAAAGGAGGGGTTTCTTAGTAAATTATGCTGAAACATTTGGATGTCACAACAGGAAAAGAAAATAATATTCTTACTTCACACCATACTAAAATAAATTCTAACAAGGGTGTCCACTCTCACCACTATTATTCAACATAGTTCTGGAAGTCCTAGCTACAGCAATCAGAGAATAAAAAGAAATAAAAGGAATCCAGATGACAAAAGAAAAAGTAAATCTCTCACTGTTTGCAGATGACATGATATTGTACATAGAAAACCCTAAAGATAGTATCAGAAAATTACTAGAGCTAATCAGTGAACTTAGCAAAGTTGCAGGATACAAAATCAATACACAGAAATCACTTGCATTTCTATATCTAACAATGAAAAATCAGAAAGAGAAATTAAGGAATCAATCCCATTCACCATTGCAACAAAAAGAATTAAATATCTAGGAATAAACTTACCTAAGGAGACAAAAGAACTGTACACAGAAAATTATAAGACACTGATGAAAGAAATCAAAGATGACATAAACAGATGGAGAGATACTCCATGATCCTGGGTAGGAAGAAGCAATATTGTGAAAATGACTATACTACCAAATGCAATCTACAGATTCAATGTGATCCCTATCAAATTATCAAAGGCATTTTTTTCACAGAACTAGAACAAAATATTTCATAATTCATATGGAAACACAAAAGACCCCAAATAGCCAAAGCAGTCTTGAGAAAGAAGAATGGAGCTGGAGGAATCAACCTTCCTGACCTCAGATTATACTACAAAGCTAGTCATCAAGACAGTATGGTGCTGGCACAAAAACAGAAATATAGACCAATGGAACAAGACAGAAAGCCCAGAAATAAACCCATGCACCTATGGGCACCTTATTTTTGACAAAGGAGGCAAGAATATACAATGGGGCAAAGACAGCCTCTTCAATAAATGGTGCTGGGAAAATTGGACAGATACATGTAAAAGAATGAAATTAGAACACTTCCTAACACCATACACAAAGTGAAGTGAAGTCACTCAGTCGTGTCCGACTCTTTGTGACTGTAGCCTACCAGGCTCCTCTGTCCATGGAATTTTCCAGGAAAGAGTACTGGAGTGTGTTGCCATTTCCTTCTCCAGGGGATCTTCCCAACCCAGGGATTGAACCCAGGTCTCCCGCATTGCAAGCAGACGCTTTACCATCTGAGCCACCAGGGAAGCCCACACCATACACAAAGATAAACTCCAAATGGATTAAAGACCTAAATGTAAGACCACAAACTATAAAACTCTTAGAAGAACACTAATAGGCAGAAGACTCGATGACATAAACCAAAGCAAGATCCTCTATGACCCACCTCCTACAGTAACCAAAACAGAAACAAAAGTAAACAAGTGGGACCTGAGTACACTTGAAAGCTTTTGCACAGCAAAGGAAACTATAAGCAAGGTGAAAAGACAACCTTCAGAATGGGAGAAAATAACAGCAAATAAAACAACTTTGTCAAAACTGACAAAGGATTAATTTCCAAAATATACAAGCAGCTCATACAATTCAATGCCAGAACAACAAACAACACAATCAAAAAGTGGGAAAAAGACCTAAACAGACATTTCTCCAAAGAAGACATACAGATGGCTAACAAACACATGAAAAGATGCTCA
The DNA here is from genome assembly GCF_963930625.1 of Muntiacus reevesi. Classification (NCBI taxonomy): domain Eukaryota; kingdom Metazoa; phylum Chordata; class Mammalia; order Artiodactyla; family Cervidae; genus Muntiacus; species Muntiacus reevesi. Next base: position 251,856,670 of record NC_089250.1, on the reverse strand, counting down.
ACATCACTCATTATTAGAGAAACGCAAATCAAAACCACAAGGATATATCACCTCACACCAGTCAGAATGGCCATGATCAAACAGTCTACAAACAATAAATGCTGGAGAGGGTGTGGAGAAAAGGGAACGCTCTTGCACTGTTGGTGGGAATGTAAATTGTACAGCCACTACGGAAGACGGTATGGAGATTCCTGAAAAAACTAGGAATAAAACCACCAAATGACCTAGCAATCCCACTCCTAGGCATATACCCTGAGGAAACCAAAATTGAAAAAGACACATGTATCCCATTGTTCACTGTAGCACCTATTTACAATAGCTAGAACATGGAAGTAACCTAGATGTCCATTGACAGATGAATGGATAAAGCAACTGTGGTACATATACACAATGGTATAGTACCCAGCCACAAAAAGGAATGCATTTGAGTCAGTTCTGATGAGATGGGTGAACCTAGAACCTATTTTACAGAGTGAAGTGAGTCAGAAAGAGAAAGAGAAATATCATATGCTAATGCATATATATGGAATCTAGGAAAATGGTACTGAAGAATTTATTTACAGGGAAGCAGTGGAGAAACAGACATAGAGAATAGACTTGTGTACATGGGAAGAGGGAAGGAGAGGGTGAGATATATGGAACGAGTAACATGGAAACTTACATTACCATATGTAAAATAGATAGCCAACAGGAATTTGCTGTATGGCTTGGGAACTCGAACAGGGGCTCTGTATTGACCAAGACGGGTGGGATGGGGCAGGAGATGGGGAAGGAGTTTCAAAAGGGAGGGGATATATATATATACTTATGGCTGATTCATGTTGAGGTTTGACAGAAAACAAAATTCTGTTAAGCAATTATCCTTCAATAAAAAATTAAAAAATAAATTCTAGTTGGGAGAAAAATCTGACTGTGACAAATCTACATCTTTAATGAGAAAGTAATGGCAGAACTTCCCTGGTGGTACAAAGGATAAGAATCCACCTGCCAATGCAGGCACAGGGGTTCAGTCCCTGTTCCGGGAAGATTCCACATGTGGAGGGGCAACTAAGCCGGTGCGTCACAGCTACTGAAGCCCAAGCACCCTAGAGTCTGTACTCTGCCACGAGGAGCCACTGTAATGAGAAGCTCACACACAAAGTGTAGGCCCCTCTCACCACAACTAAAGAAAGCCGGCACGCAACAAAAGACCCAGCACAGTCAAGACAAAATAAATAACTTTTTTAAAAAAGAAAGTATGGGCAATATGATTTCTACAATGTGCTTTATCTTGTCTGTCGCTGCATGTGATGTCTGAACCACATAATGGATACCTCAACACAGGGCTGCTCAAGCTACACTCCAGCACTCCCCCAGATGGACATGTGCATTCAGAGGCATCTCACATGGCCTCCCTGTACATGCTTGTACCCACTTCCTGCCTACTGTGCCATAACATCCAGTGGGACTGATACCCTCTTCATGGTCTGAGTTGTTTTCTATGACTGCCCCTCCTGCCCTTCTGCAAGTCAAGGAGAGAAGCCTCAGGAGAAATCAAACCTGATAACACCTTGATTTTGAACTTCCAGCCTGCAGAACTGTGAGAAGATAAATTTCTGTTATGTAAGCCTCAGTCTGTGCTGTTTTGTCATGGCAGCACATGCAAACTACTTTAGACATGTGAAGTTAAGACATATTGGTAGCGTCAGAGGCTGCTGGTTGCCTACACGAACATCCATTCATCCGTCTTGTTTGGTAATAGAAAACTTAATTAGGGATTGGCACCTTGCCTCTCAGCCAAGGACATTTCTTGCCACCCTTGTAAATCTGTGGGTCTCCCAGGACCAAGGTCTACACAATGAAGTGGAAATGTTTTCAGTATTCATAGAATATTCCCTTGAAAGGAAGGTGACATGATCTTCTTCCTTCCCTCCATCCCACATCCGGGAATGGCGAGCGCTCCAGTTGCTTCAGACCATGAGGATATGGCCACATCTGAGAGATGGCAGTGTGGTGAACCTGAAGGAACCAGGATTCCCGCTTATGGTGTGCAGCTGCCTATCTCCATATCTCTATTTTTAAAAGGAAAAAATCAACTCCAGTCTTATTTTAAGCTCTATTATTTTGGATTTTCAGTTATATGCATATGAACCTAACCAAGTCTGATCCAAAGACAGTAAGTCAGTTGGATAGGGCCTCCAGCAGTGGTACCTAGGTCACATATCATGGATAATCTGCTAGATGCTCAGGTTCCAGGAAGATGGAGCTACTCCAGCGCCTCAGAGATGAAAGGCACCTCAGGGGTCCAGCTCTCTGGCTCAGGCACTTATTATGAAGGCACTGTTTTCGAATAGTTGTAGTAACAAAAATGCCAGTGCCACACTACCACTAATCCTTAATCGGGAATCTAGGAACTGGGTCCACTGCCTCCTAGAGCTGTATTTTCTTCCACATGCACCTGGTCTCCTTGGAGTCTACCCCGTGAGGTGATGATCCTCCTATCTCCTCACAAGGTCTCCTAAAGTTTTGGCATCACCACATGGCTAACTCAGATGCCCTAGCAACTGTAAAGAAATAATGTTGCCTGCCATTTCAGTTCTACAAGGATCAAGACACTAGCCACTGCAGTCTCCTACCCATAATGCGCCCAAGGGCAATTTAGGGTAGAGAAAAATAGGAAGCGTTCTGTGCTTTGGGTACAACCCCTGGTTACATAGATACATATGCAAGGAAATTTTTCAGGGAACCCAAATTCTTGAATCTTTCCATACAGAAAAAAGCATTAAAATCATTAACTTGAGGTGCCTGTACTTTGTGTTTAGCAGTAATCTTTTAATGTTTGATATGATTTTTTTGTTATTGTTGTCCCCAACCCCCAGCAGAAGTTTATATATATATATATATACTGGCTCCTTCCTTATCTCTTCAGAGTAGCAGAGGATCCCCAGAAAAAGTAAACTCCACTATAGATAAGCACACAAACTTAAAAAAAAAAAAAAGCAATTTTGATTGACGTTAAGTGGATGAGACAAAAAGCAAGGTCCGAGATCTAGGGTTAATAAGAAAAGAGAATGTAAGATAGGTCTGAACATAAATAAAGACATAAAGGAAGAAATCAAAACCTTGAGGAAAGTGATGTTTTATAAACAGATATGAAAATGAACTAAATAGAATTTTACAAATGAATATATACATTGAAGTTAAATCCTCAGTGGATGGGTTGGACAACAGCGCAGTCAAAGAGAAAGTGAAACTGAATACAGACCTAGACTATAGCACAGCTAGACAGAGATGGAAATTATAAAACCACAATACCAAACATCAGTGAAAATGAATGAACTTGAGCTATGTGGTTAAATATCAATTCTATAGAGTTGAATTTAAAAAGTAAGTGGTGCTCTAGTGGTTAAGAATCCGCCTTGCAGTGCAGGGGACACGGGTTCAATCCCTGGTCCAGGAAGACCCCAGATGCCGCAAGGCAACTAAAGCCTTTGTGCCACAACTACTGAGCCTGTGCCCTGGAGCCCTCAAGGTGCAGCTACTGAGTCCGCGAATTTAGAACCTGTGCTCCACAACAAGAGAAACTACCACAATGAGAAGCCTGTACACTACAACTAGAGAATAGCCCCTGCTTGCCGCAACTAGAGGAAACCCACAAGAAGCAATGAAGACCCAGAGCAGCCAGAAATTAAAAATGATATTTTTTAAAAAGTAAGCTGCAGAAGAAAACATCAAGTTTACTACTTATGTAGATTCAAAACATGTAAAATAGTATTATGATGCTTATGGAAATAACCATAAATAACAAGTTTAAAAGTATCTATGGGCATGAGTAACACCAAATTCATATGGTAACTACCTCTGGAACCACAGAGAGGGAAAGCGATTCAAAAGAGGTACACAGGGGACTTCAATTCCATCTGCAACAGTTTAGTTCTTAAAAACATACGTAACAGCCATGACAAAATGGTCAGAAACAATAAAGCTGAGGGCAGGTACACAGGTGTTTGTTATTCTCTTTATTTTCCTACACCTGAAATATTTTAAAGAATTTTTTTTTAAACCTCAACAGTTTCACTGGTAGAATAAAACCAGGAGAAATATCTTTTTTAAAAAAATCGATGAAAGAGCAAAAGAAAAAGCAAAAGGGACACAAAACAGGATAAAAGTAATCATTACAAACTAAAGGCATTCAAGATGACAGACATCAGACCAAAATTTATCACGAGCATAAGTTGGGGGACTTCCCTGACGGTCCAGTGGCTAAGACTCTGTGCTCCCAATGCAGGGGGCCTGGGTTCAATCCCTGGTTAGGGAATTAGATCCTGCATGGCACAACTAAAGATCCCACACGCTACAACAAAGATCCTGAGTGCCACAACTAAGACCGGGCACAGTCAAATAAATTAAAAAAAAAAAAAAGTGGGTTAAAAATTCTTAGATGCATCAATACAGAAAACAGATGAAACATACTCTGCCTAGATGATTGGGGCTACTTTCCTTAAATCCAAAGGTGAATAAGCCTTTACCAAGGCATCCCTCACAAGCCAGAGCCGTTCTAATACCTGGAGAGCCCTTACTCTTTTCACTGAAGGCAACACCCTATATACTCATGAACTATACTATCCTAAACATAAATTTCTAAATTACTAATGCAACAAATTAAATGTGAGGTCTCATGAACCATTTTCCTATATTTCATATGCAATATGTGCTTCCTGATATTTCTTGCCAAAGCCCAGGAATCATTAAAGACTTTGGGGACAATAAGTTCTGTGTTACATGTGGATTCTTGTACCAAACCGGTGGGTTTGGATGCTCCAAGACCACTGGATACTTCAACAACTGTGGTTAAAGCCTTAGCTTTTGGTAACAGAACCCAGGGGACTGTTCATCTCCCAGGGCCGAGGCAGAGACTCCAAGGTGGGAACCACTGCATGGGGAGGCCCTCCACCAGGAGCACTGACGCCAGTGCCCTTCCTGGTCTCTTCCTTCCAGCATGGATAGCCTCAAGCATTACCCAGCTCAAGGGATGTAGAATGAATCATATACAAGAGACAGTCAGGGTTCAGGGAGTTTTAATAAGGCCACAGCAATCACGTCCTGGGATCAGGAGAGGGGAGAAATGGAACAATTTCAAACACTGGAAGGCCTCCCTTGGTTCAGTTCAGTTCAGTTCAATTGCTCAGTCTGTCCGACTCTTTGCGACCCCATGGACTGCATCTCAGGCCTCCCTGTCCATCACCAACTCCCAGAGTTTACTCAAACTCATGTCCTTTGAGTCAGTAATGCCATCCAACCATCTCATCCTCTGTCGTCCCCTTCTCCTCTCGCCTTCAATCTTTCCCAGCATCAGGGTCTTTTCCAACGAGTCCCCTCTTCGCATCAGGTGGCCAAAGTATTGGAGCTTCACCTTCAGTATCAGTCCTTCCAATGAACACCCAGGACTGATCTCCTTTAGAATGGACTGGTTGGATCTCCTTGCAGTCCAAGGGACTCTCAAGTGTCTTCTCCAACACCACAGTTCAAAAGCATCAATTCTTCAGCACTCAGCTTTCTTTACAGTCCAACTCTCACATCCATACATGACTACTAGAAAAAACATAGCCTTGACCAGACGGACCTTTGTTGGCAAAGTAACGTCTCTACTTTTTAATATGCTATCTAGGTTGGTCATAACTTTCCTTCCAAGGAGCAAGCATCTTTTAATTTCATGGCTACAGTCACCATCTGCAGTGATTTTGGAGCCCAAAAAATAAAGTCTGCCACTATTTCCACTGTTTCTCCATCTATTTGCCATGAAGTGATGGGACCAGATGCCATGATCTTTGTTTTCTGAATGTTGAGCTTTAAGCTAACTTTTTCACTCTCCTCTTGCACTTTCATCAAGAGATTCTTTAGTTCGTCTTCACTTTCTGCCATAAGGGTAGTGTCATCTGCATATCTGAGGTTATTGATATTTCTCCCGGCAATCTTGATTCCAGTTTGTGCTTCATCCAGCCCAAACATTTCTCATGATGGATTCTGCATGTAAGTTAAATAAGCAGGGTGACAATATACAGCCTTGATGTACTCCTTTTCCTATTTGGAACCAGTCTGTTGTTTCATGTCCAGTTCTAACTGTTGCTTCCTGACCTGCATACAGATTTCTCAAGAGGCAGGTCAGGTGGTCTGGTATTCCCGTTTCTTTCAGAATTTTCCACAGTTTGTTGTGATCCACACAGTCAAAGGCTTGGCATAGTCAATAAAGCAGAAATAGATGTTTTTTTGGAACTCTCTTGCTTTTTCGATGATCCAGCGGATGTTAGCAATTTGATCTCTGGTTCTTCTGCCTTTTCTAAAACCAGCTTAAACATCTGGAAGTTCATAGTTCATGTATTGTTAAAGCCTGGCTTGGGGAATTTTGAGCATTACTCTACTAAGCGTGTGAGATGACTGCAGTTGTGAGGTAGTTTGAGCATTCTTTGGCATTGCCTTTCTTAGGGACTGGAATGAAAACTGACCTTTTCCAGTCCTGTGGCCACTGCTGAATTTTCCAAATTTGCTGGCATATTGAGTGCAGCACTTTCACAGCATCATCTTTTAGGAGTTTAGGACCTCCCTTGGTCCTGAATATTAAATAGCACACATGAGCATCAGCTACATTTTTTTTAAAGCACAATGGTGACACCTAGTGTTAGCTAGATAAACCTCAGCTAGCCTTGCAACTGACTTGAAATTCAGGGAAACAGGGTCTTGTTGCCTCCTTTCCTTTCAGGATTCTCACTTCAGCTTCCTGTAGGGCTGAGAAATTTGTTTCTGTTTTTTTCCATTTTCTAATTTGCCTTTTAATTTTCTTAACAACTGTTCTTTTTTCACTTTGTTGAAATAAAATTGATATACAATAGACTGAACATTTAAATTTTTAAAACTGAAATATACTTGACACAACATTGTGTAAACTTAAGGTGTATGTTAATTTGGGACACATATATTGTCGTATGATTGCTGTTATAGTGATAATTAGCACCTCTTCCACATTACATAATTATCCTTTCTTTTTAGTGGTTGGAATTTTTAAGTTCTAGTTCTCAGAAAGTTTGATGGTTATAGTATATTTTTATATTCACTATGCATACATGCTAAGTTGCTTAAGTCCTGTCGGACTCTTTGCAACACTATGGACTATTGCTCACCAGGCTCCTCTGTCCATGAGATTCTCCAAGCAAGAATATTAGAATGCATTGCCACGCCCTCCTCCAGGGGATCTTTCTGACCCAGGGATTGAACTCATGTCTCTTATATCTCCTGCATTGGCAGAGGGTTCTTTACCACTAGTGCCACCTGGGAAGCTCTATATTCATTATTCATTCGTTTAGTTGCTAAATAGTGTCTGACTCTGTGACCCCGTGGACTGCAGCACGCCAGGCTTCCCTGTCCTTCACTATCTTCTGGAATTTGTTCAAACTCATGTCTATTGTGACAATGATGCCATCCAACCATCTCATCCTCTGTCATCCCCTTCTCCTCCTATCCTCAGTGTTTCCCAGCATCAGGGTCTTTTCCAATGAATCAGCTCCTCGCATCAGGTGTTCAAAGGATCAGAACTTCAGCATCAGTCCTTTCAGTGAATATTCATGGTTGATTTCCTTTAGGATTGACTGATTTGATCTCCTTGCTGTCCAAGAGACTCTCAAGTGTCTTCTCCAGCACAAACAGAAAGCATCAATTCTTTAGCACTCCGCATTCTTTATGGTCCAACTCTCACATCTGTATACGACTACTGGAAAAACCATAGCTTCCCCAGTGGCTCAGATGGTAAACAATCTGCCTGCAATGCAGGAGACGTGGGTTCCTGGGTTGGGAAGATTTCCCTGGTGAAGGGAATGACTACCCACTCCAGTATTCTTGCCTGGAGAATTTAATGGACAGAGGAGCCTGTCAGGCTACAGTCCATGTGCAAAGAGTCGCACACGACTGAGCCACTAACACTGTCAAATTCACGATTTGTGCATTAAATATCTGGGACTTATTTACTACTTGTTGCAAATTTGTAGCTTTAAACAACACCTGTCATCCTCCCACCAAACTGGACATTTTTAGGGTGTACAGTTTGATGAGTTTTTACCAACAGAGAATGAAAGAGACAAAAATCCCTGCCATCATAGTCTTGCATTCTTAACAGCCAAAATTATGTCACATGGCTACTTCCAACAGCACAGGAATTGGGAAGGCAAGATTTTAGCTTTTTGGCTTCCATAACAGAAAGAAAATGGAAAGGGTTTGCTTTGAGCCAACCTACAGTTCCTGCCACAGTAGAAGCACACTTGAAATGTGTAAATGCTTAGGTACACCAGTTAGGTTTAAAATATGTTTCAAAAGTATTAACATACCTACTCCTTCAGTCAGTCTCTTTCCTTACGATTAACATTAACTTAGATTTCTTCTTATTTGATGACATGTAAATAGAGTTCCCTCGACTTCCCGATGGCTCAGCAATATAGAAACCACCTGTAATGCAGGAGAAACAGGAGATGAGGGTTCTATCCCTGGGTCGGGAAGCTCCCCTGAAGGTGGGTATGGCAACCCACTCCAGTACTCTTGCCTGGAAAATTCCATGGAGGGAGGAGCCTGGTAGGCTGCAGTCCATCGGGTTGCTACGAGTCGGACACGACTGAGCAACTTCACTTTCACACATTGGAGAAGGAAATGGCAACCCACTCCAGTGTTCTTGCCTTGAGAATCCCGGGGACGGGGGAGCCTGGTGGGCTGCCGTCCATGGGGTCGCACAGGGTCAGACACGACTGAAGTGACTTAGCAGCTCAGCAGCAGCAGAAGTGGCTAAGCACACATACACACACAAATAGATCCCCTAACACAAATCCTTGCCCACAGGGCTCCTCCGCTCAGTAGTAAATACTATCTTGGCACCAATAAGGTACACACCCCAATGGTTCACAAGTGTTGCTCAGGTACCTTTCATTAGCTCACTGTAAAGATTCCCTGTTAAGTTATAGGCTCAGCTGGCTTTGCTGACATCTCACCATACTCACAGCCTCTTTGCTTTCCAAAGTCCCCTTAACTGAAAGAAACAGATGCTTACTACATAGAATGAAAGGAACTGCTCATGTGACTCAGAATATATCCATCCTTACTGCATCAATATTAAATCAGTTTATAAAAACCCATTCCAAAAGTCCCGGGACTTTCCACCAGGATACACTTCCCAAAGGAAATTCCATCAACACAGCTCTTAAACTGGGATGCATGCTAGACTCACCTGGGAAGATTTTTTAAAACTGTGATGCCTGGGTCTTGCCCCCAGTGCAGTGATCTTCCTTCTGCCTGACACAGAAATGTCTCTCTCCCTTAGCACTCCCACTCAGTCTATGAGAAGCACAGTTCGGCACAGTCAGAGGTCTCTTCCGGTTGTCATGTCAAACTAACAAATCAGCATGGAGAAAGGTCACTATGTGCAAGGGGCTAACTAACTCTGGCATTCCAATTTCATCATAGAGGCTTCGAAGCTTAGCATTTATAAGGATGTCATCAAAACAGAAAAGGGCTAATCTAGTAAGCAGCAGAGAAAGAAAATTTTGTTTTCTTTGCTTTTTTTTTTTTTTGGCTCTGCCGTGCTGCATGTGGGATCTTAGTTCCCCAACCAGGGATTGAACTCATGCCCACCACAGTAGAAGCAGAGTCTTAACCACTGAACCACCAGGGAAGTCCCTAGGTTTTGTTTTCTAATTGTAGTTTAAACAGAATTCTCAGCAACTTCACTCCTAGGTATAGAACCAAAAGAACTGAAAATAAGTAATCAAACAAATATTTGTACAACTATGTTCATAACAGCAGCACTGTTCATAATAGCCAAAAGGTAGAAACGACCCAAATGTCCATCAGCTGAGGAATGAATAGGCACAATGTGATATATCCACTCAGTGGAACATTATTCAGCCATAAAAAGGCAATGAAATACTGATACATGGTACAACTTAGATAAACATTGCAAACATTACAGTAAGTGAGAGAAGCTAGTCAGGGTTATGGGTTGTATGATTCCACTTATATAAAGAGTATTAAATCAACAGAAACAGAAAACATGTTAGTGGTTGCCAGGAGGAATGACTGCTTAATGGGTCTAGAGTTTCCTTTTGAGATGATGAAAATGATGTGATGGAAACAGATGTGATGTTTGTACAACAATGTAAACATACTAAATGCTATTGAATTGCATACTTTAACATGGTTAATGGTTAATTTTATGTTTTGTGAATTTTATTCAATGAGAAATAAATAAAAAGAAAAAAGACCTAAGTAGTCTCCCTACTCATTTTTGAAAGTGAAAGTGCAATTTGCCCAGTCATGTCTGATTCTTTGCGACCCCATGGACTATACTGTCCATGGAATTCTCTAGGCCAGAAAACTGGAGTGGGTAGCCTTTCCCTTCTCCAGTGGATCTTCCCAACCCAGCAATCAAACTGGGGTCCCCTGAATTGCAGGCAGATTCTTTACCAACTGAGCTGTCAGGGAAGCCCTGAAGTGAAAGTAAAAGTCATTCAGTCATATCTGACTCTTTGTGACCCCATGGACTTTACAGTCCATGGAATTCTCCAGGCCAGAACACTGGAGTGGGTAGCCTTTCCCTTCTCCAAGGGATCTTCCCAGCCCAGGGATCAAGCCCAGGTTTCCCGCCTTGCAGGCAGATTCTTTACCAGCTGAGCCACAAGGGAAGCCATTTTACTCATTTTTAGCTAACATTTAACATTTCTGAATTTTAAAGAGTTACAAAAGATGTAGTTTCTGGTGTATTATATTTCACTGATGCTCTGCTGGTTGTGCTAAAACAGCAGCTCTCTGGTATACTGTAAATAACGATAATTTAAAATAAAACTGTTACATCATTCTTTTAAACATACCTATACAATCTTCATGCTCCAACGTGATACCCCATCATCTATTTGTAAAAATACATAAACTCTTCTTTAACTCTCAAATATTTTATTTATTTTTCCAGAGTTGCTACATTATTTTACTTAAAATATTCAGTTTTTAATAACAAAAAGCCACTTATGATATATACAAAGAAACCAGAATGTATGGCTCATACACACAAGAAAAAAGAACTATCAATATTTTGCATGATTCCGATTTTTCCTTAAAATGATACTGCCATTAAATTCCCCATGTATTTTTATCCTTGTGAGTTTTTTAAGGTTTTTGTTTTTGTTTTAATTTCCTGATACCAAGGGCTCCAAACATTAAAAATTTCTTCTGGATTGGATTATAATAATTGGTATTAGTATACATTTGTCAAAACAGCATAAGTATTATACATTTTTACATATAATACAATGATTAAACACAAAAAATTGTTGACAATACAGATCTCTTAATAGAATGGATAGGGTTTTTTTTTTTTCCTGTTTATTCATGAATTCATGGGTAACTATTACCTCTTGCCAAATGAAAGAGTTCAGCATAAACTCCTATTTCTTGATTTTGCTTCTATATGTTCAAGCACTGTTCACATAAACAAGTGGATGGGAATACAGAGTTTTGTTATATCAGTGTCAGTCACTCAGCCCTTTCAAGGTATGTGCCAAAAGCCGCCCAGTAGTTAATCATCAAAAAATTAGTTTCAGTGCTCTATCTGCTGACAGCTAAATTAGGTATTCCTTCAGTGAGTTTATTTTTTTAGACTCACTTTTTTAATCATCTTGTCATTTTTGTTATTGAAAAGTTTGTATATATAAATGTAGAAGAATAATAAAATGAACCTCGATGTGACCACTATCAAGCTTTAGACAATTTTGTCAACCTATGGCCAATCCTGTTTGATCTCTCCACGCTCCCCTCCCCAACTCCCACCCTTCACCACTGCTGGATTATTCTGAAGCAAATTCCAAGTATCATGCCATTTCATGTGTAAATACCTCTATATATAGCTCTAAGAAATCAGGACACATTTAGAAACAAACTAGTATCCCTAAACACTGTGAGTAATACGGTATTCAGCCAACATTCAGATCTCTGGTTGTCTCATATGTGCTCTTGTTTTTTGTTTTGGTTTGGATTTTAGCATTGTTTTTTCAACTCAAGATCCTAACAATGCCCATGAATTGCTTTTGGCTAATATTTCCCTCGTCTCTTTTAACGGTAGATTCTTCTTGTTTTTCTTTCCTCTTGTAAATGGGTTTGTTGAAAAACCAATATTTGGATCATTTTTCCTGTATGGTTTTCCACATTCTGGATTTTACTGTTACATCTCTCTGGCCTCTGTATTTCCTGAAAATTGATATTTAGGCTTGATCAGATTCTGAGTTGATACTTTAGCAAGAATCCTTCACTGAGCAATTTTTCACTGCAAGTACGTAAAGTCTGGATGTATCTTTTTTTCATGACAGTACTAATCAGTGGGCTCAGTGTATCCACTCATTATCAACGTACCCATCAGCTTTTCATCTAATGGTTTTAGCAGTAACTGGTGATCATTTCTTGGGGCTTCCCTGGTGGTTCAGAGGTTAAAGTGTCTGCCTGCAATGCAGGAGACCTGGGTTCGATCCCTGGGTCGGGAAGATCCCTTGGAGAAGGAAATGGCAACCCACTCCAGTATTCCTGCCTGGAGAATCCCATGGACGGGGGAGCCTGGTGGGTACAGTCCACAGGGTCGCAAAGAGTCGGACACAGGAACCCTGGTGAGCTATAGTCCACGGGATGGCAAAGAGTCGGACACGACTGAGAGACTTCACCTTCACTTTCAGTGATCATTTCTTAGATCCATCATTTCGTTAGAAGTTCCTCCACTGATTTTGATGAAAACAAATCACTAACTTGCAAAAGAATTTGTTGCCTTCTTATTAGATTCATTCACTTTTTAAATTCCTGTAAACTAGCATAACTTTTAAAATTTCAAGAATTATTATACATAATTATTAATGTTGAGGATTATATAATCATAATGAATTATATGTTACTCCTTCACTTAAGAGATACCTTAATTTGATAAACTCAGAAGATATTGAGAAAATAAAAACATTAACTCTAATGTATCACAACCAACTCAACATTTTTCCAATAAAAATAATTTTATCTCACCCCACATTTAAAATACATTTTTTGTCAAAAAATCTTAATAGATTTATGTTATCCTATTTATGGAAAATACTCATCATAAAACCTAACTGGCAACTCTGATCCTCATTTTCAAATGAATAAACTAAATCAGAGATAATTTCTCTGACTTTTAATATCCCAGTAAATGTGTTAATAGGCATTTTGGGGGAATATATAAAAATTACTGAAAAATAAAATGTTCAAGCTGGTTTTAGAAAAGGCAGAAGAACCAGAGATCAAATTGCCAACATCTGCTGGATCATCGAAAAAGCAAGAGAGTTCCAGAAAACATCTATTTCTGCTTTATTGACCATGCCAAAGCCTTTGACTGTGTGGATCACAATAAACTGTGGAAAATTCTGAAAGAGATGGGAATACCAGACCATCTGACCTGTCTCTTGAGAAACCTGTATGCAGGTCAGGAAGCAACAGTTAGAACTGGACATGGAACAACTGACTGGTTCCAAATAGGGAAAGGAGTACATCAAGGCTGTATATTGTCACCCTGCTTACTTAACTTATATGCAGAGTACATCATGAGAAATCCTGGGCTGGATGAAGCACAAGCTGGAATCAAGATTGCTAGGAGAAGTATCAATAACCTCAGATATGCATATGACACCACCCTTATGGCAGAAAGTGAAGAGCAACTAAAAAGCCTCTTGATGAAAGTGAAGGAGGAGAGTGAAAAAGTTGGCTTAAAGCTCAACATTCAGAAAACAAAGATCATGGCATCTGGTCCCATCACTTCATGGCAAATAGATGGGGAAAGAGTGGAAACAGTGTCAGACTTTATTTTGGGGGGCTCCAAAATCACTGTAGATGGTGACTGCAGCCATGAAATTAAAAGATGCTTGCTCCTTGGAAGGAAAGTTATGACCAACCTAGATAGCAGATTAAAAAGCAGAGACATTACTTTGCCAGTAAAGGTCCATCTAGTCAAGGCTATAGTTTTTCCAGTAGTCATGTATGGATGTGAGAGTTGGATGGTGAAGAAAGCTGAGCACCGAAGAATTGATGCTTTTGAACTGAGGTGTTGGAGAAGACTCTTGAGAGTCCCTTGGACTGCAAGGAGATCCAACCAGTCCATCCTAAAGGAGATCAGTCCTGGGTGTTCATTGGAAGGACTGATGTTGAAGCTGAAACTCCAATATTTTGGCCACCTCATGTGAAGAGTTGACTCATTGGAAAAGACCCTAATGCTGGGAAGGACTGGGGGCATAAGGAGAAGGGAACAACAGAGGATGAGATGGCTGGATAGCATCACCTACACGATGGACATCAGTTTGGGTAGACTCCAGGAGTTGGTGATGGACAGGGAGGCCTGGCATGCTGCGATTCATGGGGTCGCAAAGAGTTGGACACGACTGAGCGACTGAACTGAACTGAACTGAAATCATGAAATAGATTTTGTAAGATACACTACTAAACACTAAGATTTACAAATTATTCTAAATGTGAATAAATTATATGAGCCCCTCAATAATGTAACTCTTATATAATTTATTCACATTTAGAATAATTTATAAAAACAACATAATAATGCATTTGTCATCAATTATACCTTAAGGTAATGTGTAGTTAACAATGTAAGTTGTTTATAAAGCAAGAAATATAAGGGAAAATACGGCATTTCTTTGATGTTTGCATGTTTGTATATCAATGCTAGGTGTTCAACTTTTGAAAATAATTAAATAAATGATATATAAATATCACAATTAACTTTACTAATTTTGCTTCATATCATGATTGAACTTTTTCTATGAAAGAGAAATGTATATATTGCACTAATTTGTCCAGCCTTTGTATCATTAACATTTTATAAGAGAAAATAAGACGAGGATTGACTGCTATTGGAATAAATATTTCATGATATGTTTTGATAAAATTGCCTTCATGAACTACCAGACTGATGTGCAAAAATCTGGGAGAAATCACATAAAACTTTTGTTGGTAAGTTTATCCAGTATATCTTGAATAATTTATTAGTTCCAGAACACATATCTCATTGAAAAAAATCAGCATTTTAACTTGTACCAATCCTTTCCATAAAAGACATGTCCTGGATTGAGGATTCAATGGAATCCTTAAAAACAGGAAAGGCATTCTGAGGAACTGATGTTTGCCTTGCTTCCATGAGTTTGTTGTTAGGAGTGAGGCTTTCTTCAGTAATAAACTAGAGACAAAAGAGATGAAGTCATTCCTACCCTATTATCACACTCCATAATATCTGAATTCAGAATATTCCAATGCAGGCTAATTTCTTCCAATAAAAAAAATACAAGACAATGGAAGACATATCGTGAGCAGTTTGTTTTTGCTCTTGGACTAATTATTCAAGGAGCCCTTTCAGAAATCCGTGTTTTCAAGTGTCCCATTGTGTGGTGCCTCAGAGGTTTTCCTGGGGGCAGTCCAGGGCAGAGTAAGAGTATTTAAGGTCAGATTATGAAAGAGGCTTTGGAAAGGGAAAAGCCAGGACAAGTCTTGCCAAAGATCTCATGACGGGAAGGGATACATGTATATGTATGGTTGAGTCCCTCAGCAGTCCACCTGAAACTATCACAATATTGTTAATTGGCTATATTCCCATAAAAAAATTAAAAGTTTTTTTTTTTTTTAAAAGATGTCATAGCCAATAAGTGACCTCTTTGGGAATAGCACCTCCTTTCTACAAATGCATCAGCATGAAAAAATACTGAGAAAACAACAAAAGCAGAGCCCAAGGAAACCATCAATTTAACTAAATACCAGCAAATACACACGAAGTATGAAGCATATCTAGCATGTATATTATAGGAAACACATAGGATACCTACATAGATCTAAGTTTATAGTACACTCAAATTGTTTTTAAATCATTTTCTTAACAGTAACAGAGGCCAAGAAATATTTTCTCAGTCTACCCCACCAAAGCATGACTTAACATGATTTAACTGACAAGGAAAAGAAACAAAAACCTGAAGCCAGGAAAAGGTAGTCTCTGTCCTCAAATGCACATTCATTCTTGACTGTGCAGTGATCTATGACGTATTTCCTATTTCTGTAACCACCTTGCAAGGTGATGCCCCTGCTGCAAGGAATGCTGCTGACCAAACAAGGAAATGTGCAGAAATAATTACATTTCAGGAGACTTTGGGGGTGGGGTTTGTTTTTGGTTTTGCTTCACTTGAAACAAAGTCTTCATTTATCTTTTGACTAGTAATGCAAAAGGTATTACAGAAGAGGTTTCTTGTCCACTCTTTTTCTCTTCCACCCTGTTCCTTTTGCCAGAAGTAATCAATGAGAAAGAATTTAAAACATGAAATCCATTGTAATTCTGTCCATGGAAGGGGCAACATGAGATAAGCCACTTGGGGCTAACCTGAAGCCCAGGAAGTGTTTGGGTACCGTAAAACCTTAGTTATGGAAAACTAAGTATAGAAAGTTGGAAGCAGGGTTGAGACAAAAAATGCCATGGCACACAACTTTTAAATTCTAGAGCTGAGAAAAAACTTAGAAATTATCTAACACATCTATTCTCAAAGAATTTGGCCTCAGGGCTCCATGATACTTTATTATTATTATTTTTTTTTAATTTATTTTTGGCTGTGCTAGGTCTTCATTGCTGCATGTGGGTTTTCTCTAGTTGTGGGAAGCGAGGGTTACTATCTAGTTGTAGTGCGCAGGCTTCTCATTGCAGTGGATTCTCTTGTTGCAAAGCATGGGCTCCAGGGTGCATGGGCTTCAGAGCTGTGGTACATGGGCTCAGTGGTTGGGGTTCCCAGGCCCGGAGCACAGGCTCAGTAGCTGTGGCACATGGGCTTATTTGCTCCCCCATAGCATGTGAATCTTCCTGGACCAGGGGTCAATCCTGTATCTTGTGCTTTGGCAGGTGGATTCTTTACCACTGAGCAACCAGGCCCACAATATTCTTAAAGATATTGAGAACCCCAAGGAGTTTTTGACTATGTGGGCTGTATCTATGGACATTTACCATATTAAAAATGGACACTGATGAATTTTTAAAAATATTTATCAATATAATTTTTAAATGATAATAAGCACATTGCATGTTAACACAAGTATGACTTTCTAGGTTAAAAAAAAAAAACACTATATTTTCCAAAACAGGAAAAAACAAGTGAAAAGATTGGCATTATTTCTGAAAATCTTTTTGAGTGCCTGACTTAACAAGAGATAGCGGGATTCACACCTCTGCTTCTGCATTCAAGGTGTTTGCTATCACATGGCATGGAGTCTCAGGGAAAATTCTTTATACATACAAGAGCGGTTTTGAATGTACAGACTCAACTGTCTTGGGAACCTCAGAGGTTCCTGCATCACAGTTTGAGAACTATCAGTCTGATGTAACTTAGGATTACACTTTGTTAACGCCAGTTATTAGCAATGTGAGCTTCAGCAAGTTACCTGATCTCTCTACACCTCATCTTCCTTAGCTATGAAGTCAGACCAAAATAGTCTTTTTTATGACTATGTGGATTCCTATAAATGTGTTTCCTCATAGTCATTTAAATATATAAATGAGGAGGCGGTCCTAAGATGGCAGAGGAATAGGATGGGGGGACCACTTTCTCCCCCACAAATTCATTGAAAGATCATTTGAACGCTGAGCAAATACCACAGAACAATTTCTGAACACTGGTGGAGGACACCAGGCACCCAGAAAGGCAGTCCATTGTCTTCGAAAGGAGGTAGGACAAAAGATAAAAGATAAAAAGAGAGACAAAAGAGTTAGGGATGGAGACCTGTCCTGGGGAGGGAGTCTTAAAAGAGAAGTTTCCAAACACCAGGAGGCCCTCTCACTGGCGGGTCTGTGGGGAGTTTTGGCATCTCAGAGGGCAACATAACCGGGAGGAAAAAATAAATAAATCAAACCCACAGATTACGGGTCTAACTACAACTTCCAGGGAAGAAGTAGCCCAGACACTCGTGTCCGTCATCAGCAGGTGGGGGCTGAACAGGGAGGCGCAGGCTGCACTGCTTAGGGTAAGGACCCCGGGCCTGAATACCTTGAGGGCAATCTGAGGGAGCTAACGTGAGATAGCAACCCAAACCATGGGATAGTCAGAAATGGGAAAAAAGAAAAAAAGAGGAAAGAGAGAGAGAGAGAGAACTTTCCTGGGAAAAGTTCTAACGTAAGGCACTGCCGGCCCGCTCACGGAACAAAGGACTGAGCGAATACCAGAGGAGAGCTAGCCGGCTGTGGACAGGCCCAACCCCCGCTGGAGGCAGGGAGGCAGGCGGGTGCCAGCCAGAGCTGGAAGGAAAGGGGCAAACTCGGCCCCAGAGATGGCATCCCCTACCAAACTGCACACAGGTTCTCAGTCGCTAACCAAGTCTTCCTGGGATCCTGGACGGTTGACATCTGTCAGGGGAGTCGCAGCCAGAAATCAGCTCCCCAGAAGACACACGGCACACCGTCCAGGACACCGAGCAGCTGGGACCAGGGAGGTGGTCAGACGCACCTCACCTGGGGGTGTGTGCTCAACAAGCACCTGGTCGCCTGAGCTGCTGGGACCTGGGAAGGGCACAAAACGCGGGCCCAGCTGAGTCTCCGCCCCTGTGGAGCACCCGAGAACCTGAACCTGAGCGGCATAGATCCGGGAAGTGCATGCAACCCAGGGCCCGCCTCAGAAAGTTCCCCAGCAGAGCAGCCTGGAGTCTGAGCAGTGTAGACCAGAAAAGCACACACGCCGTGAGCGGGGGGCAAACCCAGTGTGGCCCAGGCACTGCAAGCACTTCCCACACACGCCAGTGATATTTTGTTTGCAGTGTTCCTCCCTCCCTGCAGCACAGTTGAACAAGTGAGCCTAAATAAATGACACCTTCACCCCCTTGTGTCAGGGTGGAAGTTAGATACTGAAGAGACTAGCAAACAGAGGAAGCCAAAATAAACCAAGAAAAGGGTACGGCTCTGGAAGTGACAGGTGCAACAGATTAAAAGCCTGTAGTTAACAATGACTACATTGGAAGGGACCTATAGACTTTGAGAAGAAGTATAAGGTGGGACAAGGAACTATCTGAAACTGAACTGATCACCCACTGCCCTCAACAGCTCCAGAGAAATTCCTAGATATATTTTACTATTATCCTTTTTAATTTCTTTTTAATTTTTTTTACTTTTAAGTTTTTTATTAATCCTTTACTTTTCATTTTTAAAACCTACTATTACCTTGGGGAAAAAAAGACCCTATTTTTAAAGCAAATTTCATATTTTTTTATATAACTTTGGTGATTTTGTTTTGTTTTTTTAATATTGTATTTTTTGAAAGTCTAACCTCTACTTTAGATTTTTAATCTTTGCTTTTTGGTAATTGTTATCAATTTTGTACCTTTTAGAATCCAATCTTCAGTACCCATTTTTACTTAGGAGTGTGATTACTGGCTTGATTGCTCTCTCCCGTTTTGACTCTCCTTTCTCTCCCCCAGGTCACCTCTATCTCCTCCCTCCCCCTTCTCTTCTCTACTTAACTCTGAATCTCTGTGTGTGTTCTGGGCTGTGGAGAAAACTCAGGAAACTAATCACACGCTAGACTGGTCTCTCTCCTTTTGACTCCCCTTTCTCTCCTCCTGGTCACCCCTACCTCCTTCCTCCCTTTTCTCTTCTCTATGGAACTCCGTGAACCTCTCTGAGTGTTCCAGACTGTGGAGAGCAAATAGGAAATTGATTACTGGTTAGACTGCTCTCTCCCCTTTTGATCCCCTCTTCTCCTCTTGGTCACCTCCATCTCCCTCCTCCCTCTTCTCTTCTTCATGTAACTCTGTGAACCTCTCTGGGTGTCCCTCACTGTGGAGAATCTTTTCACCATTAATCTAGACATTTTGTCATTGGTGCTGTATGGATGGAGACGTCTTGAGGCTACTACAAGAATAAGACTGAAAGCCAGAGGCAGGAGACCTAAATTCAAAACTTGAGATCACCAGAAATCTCCTGACTCCAGGGACCATTAATCAACAAAAGCTCATCCAAAAGCCTCCACACCTACAATGAAACCAAGCTCCACCCAAGAGCCAACAAGTTTCAGAGCAAGACATGCCAAGCTAATTCTCCAACAAAGCAGGAACATAATCCCAAGCACAAAAATATAGGCGGCCAAAAGTTACACCAAACCCATAGACACCTCAAAACTTACTACTGGACACTTCATTGCACTCCAGAAAGAAGAGATCCAGCTCCACCCACCAGAACACCAATGCAAGCTTCCCTAACCAGAAAACCTTGACAAGTCACTCGTCCAACCCTACCCACAGGGAGGAACCTCCACAATAAAGAGGAACCACGAACTTCCAGCACACAGAAAGGCCACCCCAAACACAGCAACGTAAACAAGATGAAAAGGCAGAGAAAAACTGAGCAGGTAAAGGAACATGATAAAAGCCCACCAAACCAAACAAAAGAGGAGGAGATGGGGAGTCTAACTGAAAAAGAATTCAGAGTAATGATAGTAAAAATGATCCAAAATATTGAAAACAAAATGGAGTTACAGATAAGTAGTCTGGAGACAAGGATTGAGAAGATCCAAGAAAAGTTTAACAAGGACCTAGAAGAAATAAAAAAGAATCAATCAATAATGAATAATGCAATAGCTGAGATCAAAAGCACTCTGGAGGAAAACAATAGTAGAATAACTGAGGGAGAAGATAGGATAAGTGAAGTGGAAGCTAGAATGGTGGAAATAAATGAAGCAGAGAGGAAAAAAGAATTAAAAGAAATGAGGACAACCTCAGAGACCTCTGGGATAATGTGAAACGCCCCAACATTCGAATCATAGGAGTCCCAGAAGAAGAAGACAAAAAGAAAGGCCGTGAGAAAAATACTTGAAGAGATAATAGTTGAAAACTTCCCTAAAATGGGGAAGTAAACAGCCACCCAAGTCCAAGAAACCCAGAGAGTCATAAACAGGATAAACCCAAAGCAAAACACCCCAAGACACATGTTAATCAAATCAAAAAAGATCAAACACAAAGAACAAATATTAAAAGCAGCAAGGGAAAAACAACTATTAACCCACAAGGGGATCCCCATAAGGATAACAGCTGATCTTTCAATAGAAACTCTTCAAGCCAGAAGGGAATGGCAGGACATACTTAAAGTGATGAAAGAGGAAAACCTACAACCCAGATTACTGTACCCAGCAAGGATCTCATTCAAATATGAAGGAGAAATCAAAAGCTTTACAGACAAGCAAAAGCTCAGAGAATTCAGCACCACCAAACCAACTCTTCAACAAATGCTAAAGGATCTTCTCTAGACAGGAAACACAGAAAAGGTTTATAAACCTGAACCCAAAACAACAAAGTAAATGGCAACAGGATCATACTTATCAATAACTACCTTAAATGTAAATGGGTAGAATGCCCCAACCAAAAGACAAAGACTGGCTGAATGGATACAAAAACAAGACCCCTATATATGCTGTCTGCAAGGAACCTAGGAACACATACAGACTGAAAGTGAAGGTCTGGAAAAAGATATTTCATACAAATGGAGATCAAAAGAAAGCAGGAGTAGCATTACTCATATCAGATAAAATAGACTTTGAAACAAAGGCCATGAAAAGAGACAGAGAAGGACACTACATAATGATCAAAGGATCAATCCAAGAAGAAGATATAATAATTATAGGAGCACCGCAATATGTAAGACAAATGCTAACAAATAGGAAAGGGGAAAGTAACAGTAACACAATAATAGTGGGAGACTTTAATACCCTATTCACACCTATGGATAGATAAACGAAACAGAAAATTAGCAAGGAAACACAAACTTAAAATGATACAATGGACCAATTAGACCTAATTGATATCTATAGGACATTTCACCACAAAACAATGTATTTCACCTTTTTCTCAAGTGCACATGGAACCGTCTCCAGGATAGATTACATCCTGGACCATAAATCTAACCTTGGTAAATTCAAAAAAACTGAAATCATTTCAAGCATCTTTTTTTATCACAATGAGGTAAGATTAGATGTCAACTACAGGAAGAAAACTATGAAAAATACAAACATATGGAGGCTAAACAACACACTTCTGAATAACCAACAAATCACAGAAGAAATCAAAAAAGAAATCAAAATATGGATAGAAACAAATGAAAATGAAAACACAACAATCCAAGACCTATGGGATTCAGTAAAAGCAGTGCTAAGGGGAAGGTTCATAGCAATACAGCCTACCTCAAGAAACATGAGAGAAATCAAATAAATAACCTAACTCGGCTAAAGCAACTAGAAAATGAAGAAATGAAGAACCCCAGGGTTAGTAGAAGGAAAGAAATCACAAAAATTAGGACAGAAATAAATGCAAAAGAAACAAAAGAGACCATAGCAAAATCAACAAAGCTAAAAACTGGTTTGTCAAGAGGATAAATAAAATAGACAAATCAGTAGCCAGACTCATCAAGAAGCAAAGGGAGAAGAATCAAATCAACAAAATTAGAAATGAAAATGGAGAAAACACAACAGATAACACAGAAATACAAAGGATCATAAGAGACTACTATCAGCAACTATATGCCAATAAAATTGACAACTTGGAAGAAATGGACAAATTCTTAGAAAAGTATAACTTTCCAAAACTGAACCAGGAATAAATAGAAAATCTTAACAGACCCATCACAAGCACAGAAATCAAAACTGTAATCAGAAATCTTCCAACAAACAAAAGCCCAGGACCAGATGGCTTCGCAGCTGAATTCTATCAAAAATTTAGAGAAGAGCTAACACCTATCCTCTCAAACTCTTCCAGAAAATTACAGAGGAAGGTAAACTTCCAAACTCATTCTATGAGGCCACCATCACCCTAATACCAAAACCAAACAAAGATGCCACAAAAAAAGAAAACTACAGGCCAATATCACTGATGAACACAGACGAAAAATCCTTAATAAAATTCCAGCAAACAGAACCCAGCAACATATTAAAAAGATCATACATCATGACCAAGTGGGCTTTATCACAGGGATGCAAGGATTCTTCAATATTCGCAAATCAAACAATGTGATACACCACATTAACAAATGAAAAGATAAAAACCATATGATTATCTCAATAGACGCAGAGAAAGCCTTTGACAAAATTCAACATACATTTATGATAAAAACCCTCCAGAAAGTAGGCATAGAAGGAACAAACTTCAACATAATAAAAGCCATATATGATAAACCCACAGCAAACATTATCCTCAATGATGAAAAATTGAAAGCATTTCCCCTAAAGTCAGGAACAAGACAAGGATGCCCACTCTCACCACTACTATTCAACATAGTTTTGGAAGTTTTGGCCACAGCAATCAGAGCAGAAAATGGAATAAAAGGAATCCAGATTGGAAAAGAAGAAGTAAAACTCTCACTGTTTGCAAATGACATGATCCTTACATAGAAAACCCTAAAGACTCTACCAGAAAATTACTAGACCTAATTAATGAATACAGTAAAGTTGCAGGATATAAAATTAACACACAGAAATCCATTGCATTCCTATACACTAACAATGAGAAAACAGAAAGAGAAATTAAGGAAACAATTCCACTCACCATTGCAACAAAAAGAATAAAATACTTAGGAATAAATCTACCTAAAGAAACAAAAGACCTATAGATAGAAAACTATAAAATATTGATGAAGGAAATCAAAGAGGACACAAATAGATGGAGAAATATATCATGTTCGCAGATCGGAAGAATCAATATTGCAAAAATGAGTATACTACCCAAAGCAATCTATAGATTCAATGAAATTCCTATCAAGCTACCAACGGTATTCTTCAGAGAATTAGAACTAATAATTTCACAGTTTGTATGGAAATACAAAAAACCTCAAATAGCCAAACCAACCTTGAGAAAGAAGAATGGAACTGGAGGAATCAACCTGCCTGACTTCAAGCTATACTACATAGCAACAGTTATCAAGACAGTATGGTACTGGCATAAAGACAGAAATATAGATCAATGGAACAAAATAGAAAGCCCAGAGATAAATCCACGCACCTATAGACACCTTATCTCTGACAAGGGAGGCAAGAATATACAATGAAGAAAAGACAATCTCTTTAATGAGTGGTGCTGGGAAAACTGGTCAGCCACTTGTAAAAGAATGAAACTAGAACACTTTTTAGCACCATACACAAAAATAAACTCAAAATGGATTAAAGATCTAAATGTAAGACCAAAAACCATAAAACTCCTAGGGGAAAACATAGGAAAAACACTCTCTAACATAAATCACAGCAGGATCCTCTATGACCCACCTCCCAGAGTAATGGAAGTAAAAGCAAAAATAAACAAATGGGACCTAATTAAAAGTTTTTACACAATGAAGGAAACTATAAGCAAGATGAAAAGACAGCCTTCAGAATGGTAGAAAATAATAGCAAATGAAGCAACTGACAAAGAATTAATCTCAAAAATATACAAGCAGCTCCTGCAGCTCAATTCCAGAAAAATAAGTGACCCAATCAAAAAGTGGGTCAAAGAACTAAACAGACAATTCTCCAAAGAAGACATACAGATGGCTAACAAACACATGAAAAGATGCGTAACAGCACTTATTATCAGAGAAATGCAAATCAAAACCACAATGAGGTACTATCTCACGCTGGTCAGAATGGCTGTTATCAAAAAATCTACAAACAATAAATGCTGGAGAGGGTGCGGAGAAAAAGGAACCCTCTTACACTGTTGGTGGGAATGCGAACTAGAACAGCCACTATGGAGAACAGTGTGGAGATTCCTTAAAAAGCTGGAAATAGAACTGCCATATGACCCAAAAATCCAACTGCTAGGCATATACACCAAGGAAACCAAAATTGAAAGAGACATGTGTACCCCAATGTTCATCACAGCACTGTTTACAATAGCCAGGACATGGAAGCAACCTAGATGTCCATCGGCAGATGAATGGATAAGAAAGCAGTGGTACATATACACAATGGAATATTACTCAGCTATTAAAAAGAATGCATTTGAATCAGCTCTAATGAGGTGGATGAAACTGGAGCCTATTATACAGAGCAAAGTAAGTCAGAAAGAAAACCATCAATACAGTATATTAATGCATGTATGTGGAATTTAGAATGATGGTAACGATGACCCTATATACGAGACAGCAAAAGAGACACAGATGTAAAGAACAGACTGTTGGATTCTGTGGGTGAAGCTGAGGGTGGGATGATTTGAGAGAACAGCATTGAAACATGTATATTAACATATGTGAAATAGATCGCCAGTCCAGGTTCGATGTATGAGGCAGGGTGCTCAGGGCTGGTGCACTGAGATGACCCTGAGAGATGGGATGGGCAGGGAGGTGGGAGGGAGGGTCAGGATGGGGAGCACATGTACACTCATGGCTGATTCATGTGAATGCATGGCAAAACCACCACAATATTGTAAAGTAATTAGCCCCCAATTAAAATAAAAAAAAAATAAAAAACAAAACAAAACAAACAAACTCTTGGAAAAAGAAAAAAAAATAGAGAACTAATAAGAACCTATTATATGGACAGAGAACTCTGTAATCACAGTACTCTGTAATCACCTATACAGGAAAAGAATCTGAAAAGAAAGTGAATGTGAACTGATATCACTGACTCTCTTTGCTGTACACCTGAAGCTAACACAACATTGTAAATCAACTACACTCCAATAATTTTTTTTTAAAAAGAAAAAAAAAAAAAACTCGAGGTTAAACACAATAAATAAATAAATAAAATATATAAGTGAGATGATACTCCTATGTGTTTAATACAGTGCTTGAGAAATCACTCAAATGATGGCTCTTCTACTACTGTTGTTAATATTTGATATTAACAACATGCCAAGCACTGTGCCAGGCACCAAGAATCATATCAAAGTAAGATAGCCTGAGTCATTTAAGAATAGGGGAGATAAATATATAACTGTAGAACAAAAAGTTATGTCAAAAATGATAGAGAGAGGGAGTGGTCCCACTCATTCTCAACACATATTAATGAATTGCCTCCTGTGTTTCCAGGAGCAATAGCTAGTAGGAGGAAAGTATATTGGAGAAGAAGGATAGCAGGAGGTAAGCAGGGGTATGGAGAGATAGGGGTGGCCCATGGACATATGGTGTAGGTCTTGGTAGGCCAGTGTGATCTGGGATATAAGGAAATGTTTTATCAGAAAGTGGCATTGAGTTAGAATCTGAGAAGAGGTAGGGTTTGAGAACAGAGTTGACAATGAGGATGAAAAAGGAGAGCAAAAAAAAAAAAGCTGGCCTGAAAGTCAACATTCAAAAAACTAAGATCATGTCATCCAGCCCCATCACTTCATGGCAAGTAGACGGGGGAAAAAAATGGAAGCAGTGACAGATTTTTGTTTTCTTGGGCTCCAAAATCACTGTGGATGGTGACTGAAGCCATGAAATTAAGAGATGCTTGCTCCTTGAAGAAGAGCTATGACAAACCTAGACAGCATATTAAAAAGCAGAGACATCACTTTGCTGACAAAGGTCCTTACAGTCAAAGCTATGGTTTTTCTAGTAGTCATGTATGGATGTGAGAGTTGGACCATAAAGAAGGATAACAGCTGAAGAACTGATGCTTTTGAATTGTGGTGATTGGAGAAGACTCTTGAGAGTCCCTTGAACTGCAAGGAGACCAAACCAGTCAATCCTAAAGGAAATCAATCCTGAATATTCATTGTAAGCATTTGCTGAAGCTGAAGCTCCACTACTTTGGCCATCTGATGTGAAGAGCCAACTAACTAGAAAATCCCTGATGCTGGGAATGATTGAAGGCAAAGGGAGAAGGGGGTGGCGGACGATAAGATGGTTAGAGAGCATCACTGACTCAGTGGACATAAATCTGAGCAAACTCTGGGAGGTAGTGAAGGACAGAGGAGTCTGGCATGCTGCAGTCCATGGGGTCGCAAAGAGTAGGACATGATTCAGGGACTGAACAACACACATTCTTTTCTCATCCAACAAACATTTGATTTTTCTACCAAGTTTCCCATGTTGTACAAACTAAGGACCCCTCCTTTCAAAGAAGATATCTTGCATTTGACTGTTTTAATAAAAAAATATATGATTCAGACTTCCCTGGTGGTACAGCAGATATGGACAGCCAATGCAGGGGAGGCAGGTTCGATCCCTAGTCTAGAAGAATTCCCACATGCCACCAAGCAACAAAACCCATGCACCATAACTGCTAAGTCTGCTCTCTAGAGCCCAGAGCCACAACTACTGAGCCTGTATACTGCACCTACTGAAGCCCATGAACCTAGAGCCCATGCTCCACAATAAGAGAAGCCACCACAATGAGCAGTGCACTCACTGCAACTAGAGAATGTCCATGTGCAGCAATGAAGACCCAGTGCAAACAAAAATAAACATTAATTAATTAATTAAAAAATAAATAGATGATCACTTAAAAAAAAACTAGAATATACTAAAACTAGGTGTGCAAAAATGAGAAAATAAGAACCTAGATAATACCGCTCATCCAGAGAGCACCATTTCAGGGCCAGGATTAAGGTGAGGTGAGTTTTGCCTCAGGTGCAAAATTTAAGAGGAAGGGGAGGCGCTAAAAAAAAAATCAGTAATATCTTAATTTTTTTAAAAAACAAAATTATTGTAAAGGAAGTCCAGGATGATACAATACCTAAGTTTTAAATAAAGGCAGGCTCCACCCCTGTGCATGCCCCACTCGGCCTCATTGACTGTGCACAGTTATTCCCTGTATGTTCCCTCTTCCCAGCAGATCCATCCTCTGCCCTCCTCTGCCCAGTTCTGGTTCCCCTGGGCAGGCTGGTCCCTAAGGACTACATCGACGGGCTTCCTTGCCTTCTGGCTTCCAGCTGGGCTCAGCCATTAGGAGGCACCTATTAGAAACTGGAGGGTGGGAGGAGAGAAAGGTTGTCATATGTCTCTCCCCACTCCATCCATTCCCATCATCTACTAGAAGGAGACCCTGGAGTTGGAGCAGCTGCGGCTACTTGGGCCCAGCTTTGTTACAGATCTGAGGAGTTCAAGTGGGGAGCTGCACACCTCTGCCGGGTTCTTTCAGCATCCTGAGGACAGGATGTGTGTGAAGCTTCGGGACTTAGCTTTCCCAAGGTCCACCTGCTCGTTTCGGCCCTAAGCCAGCTGACCAGTGGTTCTGTCCACAGGGAACTTGAAGAAGCTGGAAGAGCAGGCCCACCAGGGGAGACTTCCTCCTCACCCCCTAAGTAAATTGTGCTCTTTCATTCAGTCCTCACCACCTGCTGATTACATTTCATGCCTGTCTGACTGCAGATTTGAGAAGTTGGAAGGAACGTTCACCATTAAAAGAAACCACATCCTGGGGCCCAGAGGAGTTAGCCCTCTCCTCCCCACTCTCCCGGGGGGCCTGCTCAGGAGGCAGTGGGTGGAGGAGGATGTGGAGGGGAAGACAGCCAGACCTCCTCAGGAAAAGGAAACTTCTCACAGAAATGTGAGAAAACAAGGCAAAGTGAAGTGAGGAGTGAGCATCCACGCTGGAAAAACAGGAAGGCAGAAAAAGCAACTGTGCCCTGAGGGACACCCAGGAGGGGTCCAGGTGGCACAAGAAGAGAGAAGCAGGCGAGAAGCAAGCAACACAGCAAGCTGGCATGGGAGCTCCTGTAGTGAACACCATTCCCCTGGTGGCTACTGGAGGGCTGTGAAAACTCCTCCTCAAACAGTCTAAAGCAGGAAGAAAATGAATCTAACTGGGGAAGGTTTTAGGTGTTGCCCCTTTATCTTGTGCTTAGCCTGTTAGCTGGATTTAGAATTCTCTTCCTGGCCTTTAGATTCTCTCCCCATGGATTCCAAAACAACCTCAACACTCTTGTGGTCCAACAGGGCAGAAAGACATGTAAAAACAATATGCATAATTACAGAAATTCGTACAACCCAGAGAATGATCATTTCAGTGGGGGAGGGGGAGGAGACTGAACTGAGTGTGGATAAGGAAACGCATAGACAGTGAATGTCTGAACAGGGTTTAGAAGGCTTAACAGGAGCTTCTTTCGTGACTCAGACAGTAAAGTATTTGCCTGCGATGCTGATGACCTGGGTTCGATCCCTGGGTTGGGAAGACCCCCTGGTGAAGGGAAAGGCTACCCACTCCAGTATTCTGGCCCGGAGAATCTCATGGATAGAGGAGCCTGGCAGGCTACAGTTCACAGAGTCACAAAGTGTCTGACATGACTGAGAAGCGAACACACATCACTAACATAAGATTTTTGATATTTTTCCTTCCCAACTCTAAGTACTGCTTAAATAAACAGTGACACATACCTGGTAATACAATCAATGGATTATGAAACATCTTTTGAGGACAAAATGACACCCTCACACCTGAAAGGTAAATGCAACCATGACACAGGTGAGATGTACTCTTAAGACACAGGTGAGATGTACTCTTAAGAGCTTAGAATAGTTTATTCCAATGTTGATTTTGGTTTTGGTTACAAGGAGTCTCATTCATCCTTCCAACTGACCTCTACACCAGGCTCTCATTAGTTTTTCACAGAACTAGACTAGCAGGGGCCAGGGGAGTGTATCAAAGGCAAAATAGAATAAAATGAGACAACCCAATGGTTGATGGGTGGGGTGGGGTGGGGAGGACCATTCATGCACCTCCAATGGACAAAGGCTAAGACAGTCAGGGAGAGAACAGCAAACTTTCTGATCTCAAAATAATTCCTTGGTCATTTGCATCCAGCAGAAATCCAGACTTATTCAAGACATGGGATTTAACAATAAACGGGAACAGGGACTAACCTGGTGTTACACTGGATAAGAATCTGCCTGCCAATGCAGGGGACACAGGTGTGATCCCTGGTCTGGGAAGATTCCATATGTTGCAGAACAACTAAGCCCATGAGCCACAACTACTGAGTCCATGTGCCACAACTACTGAAGCTTGTGTGCCTTGAGCCTGTGCTCTGCAACAAGAGAAGCCACCACAATGAGAAGCCCGAGCACTGCAACTAAAAAGTAGCCCCCACTCTCCACAACTAGAGAAAGCCCATGTAAATTAATTAATTAAAAAATGGGAACCGAATCTGAATAACATAACTTTGTATTAAATTATTTGATATGACTATTAGCCATATGTCTGCAAAAACCATCCGTACACCATGCTGCTAGAATCCAGCAGCTAGGACTCACCCAATCCTTCATTATGTCACTCCCTTGCTCAAAAATTAACTATCGCCTGATGAGAAAAAGATAATGTGAAAATGCCCCTAGCCTTATATTCAGGGATTTCCACAACTGGGCTCCATCCTGCTCTACTACTCTCAGACTTTTTGTTTTTAGTTTTGTTGTTTTACTATTTCTTTGCAAAAAACTCTCTTCTTCGGCAAAACTAGTTTGCTCAGTGTCCCTAAAACACGCAATTGTTGCTGACCTTTCATAACGATAATATTCTTGCCTTCCCACCCCCATACTTGACTAGGCTATTAGATAAGATATTTTTCCTCTGTAGACTCCTAGCAGAAGTTCTCTCTCTTTTTTATACTCATACAATTTTTTTTTTAAGAAATGTAAGTTTCTTGACATGATTTAGGAAATGTTTGTAGTTAACAATGGTTTAGCATTATGTACTGAAGATAATAGCAAGGATCTCTAGACCAAGACATATCCACTTACTTACACTCTAACCTTTAAAGTATACTTGTAGGATTTAGATTATCTTTAGATTGATCTATAAAACATAATAAATTGTAAAATTGATTGCCCAATGTTTAAGAAACTGCCATTGTACTTGAGGTGGAAAAGTGCTTTTATCTGTGATGAGAGTTTATTACGTACTGTAGCTTCACATATCTTGTTGAACCAGGTTTTCCATGGGTGTGTCTGTTTGATTATGTTGTTTAATTTTGGGGAATTTTGCAACTGTTGTGCATAAAGCAGTGAGGCCCTTTGTGAAGGCTGAACAAAGGTTCATTCACTCATGCCTTTACAAGCTTTCACTGAGCACCTTCTATGTGCCAGGCACCATGCTAAGTGCCAGATGTATACAGATAAAGGTGTCCTATACTAAATGAGTTCCTTAACATTAGTTCAGGAGACAGGGTTAAGGCTTGTGACAGAGCTACACCCAAGGGGCTCCGTGTCAGTGATCCAATGCCATAAGAATGCTGAGTACCAACCAAGCCCATAATTTTAGTGGATGAAACAGTAACTGTTAATTTCTTATGCATCTGGAGTGGTTGCCTAGGCAGTCCTGCCCATTTTGGCTGGGTTCAATGAAGTGTCCAGGGGTTAATTACTGTTGGTTGATCTAGGATGGCCTCACTATGTTGATTCATCTCTGTTTCAAGGGCCTCATCCTTCAGCAGGTTTGTTCTCATGGCACTGGCTTAGACATAAGAGGAAGAGCATGCTCAACTAACTGCACAGATGATTTTTAAGCTTCTGCTTTAAACTATCCCATTGGTCAAAGCAAGCTGCATGGCTGAAACTGGAATCAGAGTTATACAGCACAGGGCATAGATCAGAGATGGGAAAATTGGGGTTGTCACTGCAAAATACTGCAGGTTCTGAATACACCTACCAGAGGCACCTAACTTTGCCTAGGGAGATAAGGAATGGCTTCTCCAAGAAGGTGGTGCTGACTTGAGCAGAATTTTGAAAGAGAAGATGGAAGTTAGCTAGGGAATAAAGAAGATGCTTTAAACAGAGTGACCCACATAAGCTAGAATAAGTACTTCCACATGTTTGCCTCACAGATGCATATACCCTTTGCCTGTGAACCTTTTCCTCCTTTCCCATTTGAAATTTAGATGTGCATTCTAGACATGTGGCAACCTTCTTATGACCATGAGGCAATAAGTGTCAGGTTGAAGATCTGCAGAAAGATGGCACTTAACAGCAACATCAAGTCACTGCAACAGCCCTAACTGACTATGCCCCAACTTCTTTGTCAACTGTGTCAGTTGAACATAGATGCAAAAATACTTAACAAAATTCTAGCAAACAGAATCCAACAACATATTAAAAAGGTCATACATGATGACCAAGTGGGCTTTATCCCAGGAATGCAAGGATTCTTTAATATCTGCAAATCAATCAATGTAATACATGACATTAACAAATTGAAAGATAAAAACCATATGATTATCTCAATAGATGCAAAAAAAGCCTTTGACAAAATTCAACATCCATTTATGATAAAAACTCTCCAGAAAGCAGGAATAGAAGGA
The DNA here is from genome assembly GCF_963930625.1 of Muntiacus reevesi. Classification (NCBI taxonomy): domain Eukaryota; kingdom Metazoa; phylum Chordata; class Mammalia; order Artiodactyla; family Cervidae; genus Muntiacus; species Muntiacus reevesi. The sequence goes on along the minus strand of NC_089250.1, from coordinate 251,824,417 downwards.
ACATACATCAACATAATAAAAGCTATATATGACAAACCCACAGCAAATATTATCCTCAATGATGAAAAATTGAAAGCATTTCCCCTAAAGTCAGGAACAAGGCAAGGATGCCCACTCTCACCACTACTATTCAACATAGTTTTGGAAGTTTTGGCCACAGCAATCAGAGCAGAAAAAGGAATAAAAGGAATCCAGATTGGAAAAGAAGAAGTAAAACTCTCATTGTTTGCAGATGACATTATCCTCTACACAGAAAACCCTAAAGACTCTACCAGAAAATTACTAGAGCTAATCAATGAATATAGTAAAGATGCAGGATATAAAAGTAACACACAGAAATCCATTGTGTTCCTATACACTAACAATGAGAAAACAGAAAGAGATATTAGGGAAACAATTCCATTCACCATTGAAATGAAAAGAATAAAATACTTAGGAATAAATCTACCTAAAGAAACAAAAGACCTATAGGTAAAAAACTATAAAATATTGATGAAGGAAATCAAAGAGGACACAAATAGATGGAGAAATATACCATGTTCATGGATTGGAAGAATCAATGCAGTGAAAATGAGTGTATTATCCAAAGCAATCTATAGATTCAATGCAATCCCTATCAAGCTACTAATGGTATCTTTCACAGAACTAGAACAAATAATTTCACAATTTGTATGGAATACAAAAAACCTTGAATAGCCAAAGCAACCTTGAGAAAGAAGAATGGAACTGGAGGAATCAACCTGCCTGACTTCAGGCTATACTACATAGCAACAGTCATCAAGACAGTACGGTACTGGCACAAAGACAGAAATATAGATCAATGGAACAAAATAGAAAGCCCAGAGATAAATCCATGCACCTATGGACACCTTATCTTTGACAAAGGAAGCAAGAATATACAATGAAGAAAAGACAATCTCTTTAACAAGTGGTGCTGGGAAAACTGGTCAACCACTTGTAAATAAATGAAACTAGAACACTTTCTAACACCATACACAAAAATAAACTCAAAATGGATTAAAGATCTAAATGTAAGACCAAAACCCATAAAATTCCTAGGGGAAAACATAGGCGAAACACTCTCCAACATAAATCACAGCAGGATCCTCTATGGCCCACCTCCCAGAGTAATGGAAGTAAAAGCAAAAATAAACAAATGGGACCTAATGAAACTTAAAAGCTTTTGCACAATGAAGGAAACTATAAGCAAGGTGAAAAGACAGCCTTCAGAATGGAAGAAAATAATAGCAAACAAAGCAACTGGCAAAGAATTAATCTCAAAAATATACAAGCAACTCCTGAAGCTCAATTCCAGAAAAATAAATGACCCAATCAAAAAATGGGCCAAAGAATTAAACAGACAATTCTCCAAAGAAGACATACTGGCACAAAGACAGAAATATAGATCAATGGAACAAAACAGAAAACCCAGAGATAAATCCATGCACCTATAGATTTTGTTTGTTAGCCATAGATGGCTATAGATGGCTAAAGATAGCCATAGATGGCTAACAAACACATGAAAAAATGCTCAACATCACTCATTATCAGAGAAATGCAAATCAAAACCACAATGAGGTACTATCTCACGCATGTCAGAATGGCTGCGATCCAAAAATCTACAAACAATAAATGCTGCAGAGGGTGTGGAGAAAAGGGAACCCTCTTACACTGTTGGTAGGAATGCGAACTAGTACAGCCACTATGGAGAACAGTGTGGAGACTCCTTAAAAAACTGGAAATAGAACTGCCATATGACCCAGCAATCCCACTGCTGGGCATACACACCAAGGAAACCAGAAATGAAAGAGACACGTGTACCCCAATGTTCATCACAGCACTGTTTTTAACAGCCATGACATGGAAGCAAAACCTAGATGTCCCTCAGCAGACGAATGAATAAGAAAGCAGTGGTATATATACACAATGGAATATTACTCAGCCATTAAAAAGAATACATTTGAATCAGTTCTAATGAGGTAGATGAAACTGGAGCCTATTATACAGAGTGAAGTAATCCAGGAAGAAAAACACCAATACAGTATACTAACACATATATATGGGATTTAGAAAGATGGTAATGATAACCCTATATGCAAGACAGCAAAAGAGACACGGATGTATAGAACAGTCTTTTGGACTCTGTGGGAGAAGGCAAGGGTGGGATGATCTGAGAGAATAGCATTGAAACATGTATATTATCATATATTAAACAGATCACCAGTCCAGGTTTGATACATGAGGCAGGGTGTTCAGGGCCAGTGCACTGGGATGACCCAGAGGGATGGGATGGGGAGGGCAGTGGGTGGGGGGTTCAGGATGGGGAACACATGTAAACCCATGACTGATTCATATCAAAGTATGACAAAAACCACCACAATATTGTAAAGTAATTAGCCTCCAACTAAAATAAATACATTAAAAAAAAAAAAAAAAAAAAAACTGTGTCAGCAAAAGGAACTTGACAAAATCCCCTGAAGAATTACCTTGTACTTCAGTATTTTACACCCCACCATGACTTCCCTTTCTTCCTTCAATCAGAGCCCCCATTCCTTTGGTCAAGTCAACTCCAGAAGCTTTGCATCATTTGCAGCAGTGGTGGCATTTTTCTCCAGAGAAACTATTTATTCCCAGAATGACGTTTCTAAATTTCTAGAATGTCAGGTGTTCTGGATAAGACAACATCCCTCCCCAGGCCTCATCACCAACAAGAGTAAAGATGGGTGAACCTTGTATTCTTCTGGCAGGTCCTTCACACTTCCCTTTCCTCAGTACCCAAAGTCTGGCCAGCGTTACCTGCCTTGAAATCATCATTATCTGTCATCATGATTCTCTTTATGCTGGTTTATGCTAGTCACACAAGAAGCCCAGGTTTCTAGGTCATTCCTTATCCCTTGCATTACATTTAATCCCAAATGGTCTTTTACATCCTGTTTTCTAATCTGATTTCATACCCTCTCTATCTCCTGAAACTCTTCAGAAATTGGTTGTTGGGATCAGTAAAATCCTTCTTTTCTCAAAGTCTCTGAATTTTCCCTTCTCCTTGTTCTAAAGGAAATCTGGCTCCTCTGTGAGGGCAATGCTTCCTCTGTAGCCCTCTCATGGGGTGGCTGTGTTTCTCCTACACCCTGCAATGGAAGAAGTGTCCACTTTGTCCTTATTGCTACTTCCAGGCCATTCTGCTTTCCTCCTTCCCAAACATGCCCAGCTTTGATTCTGACATTAACCAGACTATGCTACCCACTGGAGTGGGTTGCCATGCCTTCCGCCAGGGGATCTTCCTGACCCAAGGATCAAACCTACAACTCCTAATGTCTCCTGCACTGGCAGGCAGGTTCTTTACCACTAGCATGCCACCCAGGAAGCCCCCATTGCTGTCATGTAGCCACTATCACTCTCCAACCCTGCTCCTACATGATCTCAATACCCTTACAGACAATCCTTCCAAAACACTAATTTCTAAAATCTTTGACCTCCTCTCCTCCAAACATCTGTCCTCCATTTTAGCCCATTTATTCCCTTTGTATCCCTGATGCTCCTCCTAGCTCACTTAGATTCTGTGTCTGTTATTATAATCAATCCTTCAAATACAACCTTGGTTCTCTTTCCAAGTACAATTCACTGTACTTTGCTGATAGAACATAAGTCTTTTAATTAAATCTGACCTTCTTCCCCTATACATGCACAAGTGTAGCAGCTGAACATGACTGGAAAATTCACATCTCTCTGCTGACTGCTCTCACTTTCAGTTTATGACTGCTCACCTTAAAAAGGCCTTCAATGTCACTCATCAATTCTACTTACATTATCCTGGCATGGTTATTGAACCATTCTCAAAGACAGCCATTCCAGAACTCCCCCTCTCTTCAAAATTTCCATAACATCTTCCTTATCCTAAGATGACAACCTTGTCTCTTAGTTCACCAGAAAAAAACAACAAAAAGATGAAAAAGTCCAGAAGGTCTCCACCTCCCTGCATCCATGCTCATGCACTCTGCCTTCCCTCCTATTAATAATGATTAACATTTGCTGTTGTTGTTGTTGTTTAGTTGCTAAGTCGTGTCTGATTCTTTTTGACCCCATGAACTGCAACAATGATGAACAGTATGTGCTCCTCCACCTGTGTACACCTGGTTCTATCATTCCAACCTGTTCTCTCTCTACTGGACCATTTTCCATCAGTAAAGAAACAAGCGGTTACTTATCTCATCTTTAAAAACAACAACTGACTCTTGACCTCACTTCTCTAACTACAAGCCCATTTCTCCTCCCTTTTAGACAGTAAGAATTGGCATCTCCAACCCTTTCCTCTATCAGATTTTCATGCTTGGACTCCACAGAATGTCCTCTTGTCAGGATCATTAATGACATCCACATTGCTATATCTACTGGTCAGTATCTATCCTTAATCTTTCTGAAGGTTTAAATGCAATTGATTACTCCTTTCTCCCTGAAACATTTTCTTCTCTTGGCTACCAGGGCACCACACATACTCCATGGCATTATATGTGTGTGTGTGTGTGTGTGTGTGTGTGTGTGTATATTTCCAACTTCCTGATCAGCATTCCCACCTGGTTGTCCAACAGGCATCTTGAACTTAACACATCCAAAATAAAATTCCTGATTTCTATCCCCAAATCTAATTCATTTTTTTTATGGCAACCATACCCTTGAGTCAGCCTTGACTCCTCTCTTGCTTTCACTCCCATATCTGATCCATCACTGAATTGGTTGACTCTACTTTTAAAAATATATGTTTTAATAGATATTTTAGGATCTACTAACTCCACTGCTTTTACCCTGATCTGACACACTGGTCTCTTGATTCGCCTCCTAGCTGACCTCTCAGTTCTGCCCTTGATCCTCTTATGGTTTATTCCCCTCCCTGTAACCCAAATGATCCCGTTAGAATATGTTATTCTTAAACTTATACCCTCAAGTAGCTTCCCATTTCAACCTAAGTGAGAGTCAAACTCCAACTAACAGGGACTCCTACACAATTTGTTCCATCCTGCCTTTGTTACCTCTCAACTCCTCTTTCATACCGTCCTGCTTCCTCACTGTGATCAGTCACACAGCTTTCCTTGTGATTTCTAGCTTAGCACCTCTGCACTTGCCTGTTCCTTTTGCCCAGAATGGTCTTTCCTCGGGTATTTTCCTTACCTCCTTTAGGTCCCCACCAAAATGCTACTTTCCCTGACCTTTCTATTAAAATCTGGGACTTCCCTGGTGGTCAAGTGGTTAAGAATCCACCTGGCAATGCAGGGGACACGGGTTCGATCCTTGATCCAGGAAGATCCTACATGCCGCGGAATAACTAAGCCCATGCACTACAACTAATGAGCCTGAGCGCTAGAGCCTGTGAGCTGCAATGAAAACCCCCAATCACCATAACGAGAGAAATCCGTGCACAGCAACAAAGACCCAGCGCAGTCAAAAATAAACAAATAAATAAACCTTCTTTTCAAAATAAAAGTTGATCACAATCTCTTTTTTCCTTATTTTTCTCCATAGCACTTATCACGAGCTCATACACTACACACATTTTATTTGTGTTTGTCTCCCACGCAACAGACTTCAAACTCTACAGACACAGAGCATTTTTTCTGATTTGTTTCCTGCTGTTTTCAGGGACTAGAGTAGTGCCTGGAGTGTTAGAGATGCCCAAAAAGTATTTTTGGAATATATCACATGAAGGAGATTATGATGGAGCGTTGAAAGGCAACAGCACTTTTTAGAAAATGCTTAACGGCATGCTGAGTTTTCTTCTCGTCCATAATGAGCTCCACTGCAGCGTTTCCATCAGAAAAGTGACAGGGATCAGACCTAGACAAAGAAAGATCAGTCTAGCCACAGGGTGGAGCAGAGACTGGAGGGGTGGGATTGGGGGTGGAAGGAATACTTGAGAGGATGTTGGCAGAAATTCAAGTTAGAAAAATTGAGAGCCTGAGCAAAGATAGAGGCTATGGACATAAAGAGAAAGGGAGTGAATTTGACAGTTACTTAGGGGCAGAAGAGACAGACCCTGGTGATCAATGTGATATGTGGAATACAGACCACCAGAAGACACCCTTTTATTCTCCCCAGATTTCACCCCCAGAAACACCTAGACTGGGTCATTATGGATCACCTGTAGCAGTCTCTGCAGATTTTTGAAAGCCTGGAGCTAAAATTCTTAAATCCCACCCTGTCCTAATTCCAAGTAAGGCACAGTCTAACAACATCAAGCTCCTGAACCACTAAGAATTTACAGGTTTGGGCTTTACCAGGAACTCCTGGCTCTATTTCCCATTTTCTCACCCACTCTGTCTTCCCTGTTAAGGAAACTCAAGAAAGCAAGAACCACCAAGAAACTTAAAACCATGTTTACTTTTTACCTTCTACTGACCTACCTTAATTCGGCTTGTTCTCACACTGTTGACATAGATACTTCACAGATGCAGAGAGATAAGGGCTATCCTATTGCCAGGGAACCCCCACTCAGGGCCCAGTTCAAGGAAGCAAGTGCTATTGATGGCAGTGGTCCTTTTGATAATAGGATTTATAGTAACAAAGATTCCCTTCCTGGCATACTTCTTCAGAAGGTCTTGGCTTCCCAGGATGCTAAAGTCCAACTACTATAGTCTATACATGCTAGGCCAAAACAGAAAGCTCTAGTCCTCCAGAACTCATTCTTTAAGCCCAACCCCTTAGCCAATTTCATAATTGGGACTGACATCAGGGTTTGTTAAGCCACACAGGGCAGTCGACCAATGGAGGGAGTTTAACGTCACTTAAGTTTCAGACCTTAACATCCACATTGCAGGCTGCTACATACTGAGTGAAAAGAGGCAAGCTGGAGCCCCCACATGAAAAGGAACACAAGGAAAACTGGACTGTCCTTTCAGTGTCACCATGGACAGGAAAAACAAGTAGCCAAGTACATCAGTGAAGAAACTCCAACCCTAGTACACAAGGAGTGATGGTCTGGGTGAAGGTAGCAGGTATGGGTAGTGTAACTGGCACAGGGCTTTCTCCTTGATTCTGAGAAAATCAGACTTTATTTCAGGGGCTGACCCAGGATCTCTTCACCATTCAGGTGGGTCCCCAGACTGTAAAAATCCAAGAGCAACTGTTAGAGTTCAGAGCTCTGCTGTATATAGTCCATGGGAGACAACTGGCCCCACAAATCACAGTTTGAGAAGCACCTGAAGGGCATGCAGGCTTCTGTAGAGATCCTTAACTTGGGACCTCCTTGAACCTGAATATGATTTTGTGTTTGTATGATGAGCACATGTGTACTTTATTTAGAGAGAAGGTCATCATCAGATTCTCAGAGACTTAAGAAAGAGACTGGATCTGTACAACCTTAACTCCATTTTCCAAAATGGTAAAATTAGCCACACTTCAAGTGTTCAATGTCCACATGTGGTAGTGGTCACCGTATCTGTGCAGAAACATTTCCTCACCACAGAAAGTTCTACTGGACAGTGCTGTCTTAAAGAAATGGTCCATGGGATAATAGGAAGATAATATTACCTGATGAATAAGCCTGGGCTTTGAACTCAGACCTGAGGTGGAGTTCAGACTCTGCCACGATAAACCATGTAACTGTGGATACATTGTTTAGCTTCTCCAAACCTCTATTCATCACCTGGAAATTATGGAATTTACCTCCCAAGGCCATGGCAAAGACTAAAGGTGAAAACCCAAATAAGTGTGAAGTACAGTACCTGGTTTGTAGCAAGATCTCAATGAGTGATAGCTATAATGGTCTTCATAGTCTTCATGCTCCATAATTCCTTATTGGGAATGCCCTCTGTTTTGGATACCCTAAGTTTTTTATTAATTACTGTGAATACCTATTTCTTAACTACTGCTTCCAGCCTGCCTTTCTAGAAGTTATTCCTAACAGATTTCTGAGTCACAAATGAAAGAGGCTAAGATCTGTGTATCGACACATGTAAGGAAGGAGGTGAGAACGGCTACTTCTACCCAGGACTATGTGAGGTGCTTCATTAGTCGTTAAAATCAGTGCGACTTCCCTGGTGGTCCAATGGCTAAGACGCTGTGTTCCCAATGCAGGGGGCCTAGGTTTGATCCCTAGTCAGGGAAATAGACCCCATATGCCGCAATTAAAAGACCCTGCATGCTGCAACAAAGATCAAAGATCCCATGTGTCGCAGCTAAGACCTGGCATGGTCAAATATTAATAAACAAAAATTTTTTAAAAAATCATTAAGATCACCATATTTGCCACAGTGTTATACAGTGTTATATGTAATAATGAAAAACTGGATATATTACACAGTAATAAAAAACAAACCAAAAAAAATCCATAATTGCATGTAACAATGTGATGCATCTTACAAGGATAACATGAAACGAAAAAAGCAAATCTCAAAAGAATACATGTGGTATAATTCTACCTAGAAAGAGGTCAAACTGGGGAAAATTCAATTGTGCTGCTGTAAGGAGGAACAAGGAACTGCCTACCATGGAAGTGGTCACCTCTGAGTGATGAGGGGAGGGATACTGAGGCAGCTTTGGCAATGTTCTGTTTCTTGTTGTTTTTTTTTTCTCCTAGAGTGGTAGTTCCTTTATACTATTTGTTAAATTGTACCTTTATGTCCTAATTTTAATTCATAATTTAAAATATTTCAAAATAAAGACAAAAGGAAAATAAATATAAAACTACATTTTCAATGTGATCTCAATTATACAGATGTCTGCAGGCACGGGAAAAATGATCAACAGTGCTCTTCTCTGGGCAGCAAAATGTAAAGAGATTTATGCTGTCTTCTTTATACATTTCGCATTTTTCAGATTTTTTATAATTAACGAGTATTACTTTTACAATAAGAATAAAAGCAGAACTACTGACCGCCAGTTTTGCCCTTCAATTTGTATCTCTGCAGTGGTAGAGTCACTTTGAGGAAGAGAAATTTCTCTTCCACCTGCTAGAGAGAAACAGGAAGGAAGCTAGGGTCACACTACTGAAATCAATACAAGGCACCACCACAGGTCTGCTTATTCGTGTTGATGATGGGCCTTCAGGGGCTCAGCTGATGGAAACCAGAAAAGATACTACTGCCTATCTTATCCCAGAACCCACACAACTCTGCCTATTCTCTCTCTTTCAAGGACTTGGAAAATGAGCCAACAGCTGAGAAAGAAAAAAGAGACATTATTACGATTCAATAATAACTACCACTTTTAAACTCATCATTGTCCTAACAGGGGCTTCCCTGGTAACAGGGGCTTCCTTGGTAGTTCAAACGGTAAAGAATCTGCCTGCAATGTGGGAGACATAGGTATGAACCCTGAGTCAGGAAGATCCCCTGGAGAAGGGAATGGTGTAATATTGTGTTAGGGTTGTTACATGCATTAATTCAATCCTAACATTCACAAGCATTCTATTAGGTGACTATATATTTTGTGCTGATATTCTAGGGTTGGGGAGGTGGAATGACTTGTCCAGATGTCTGACCCCAAACCAGTTGCTCTCACTCCACCACGATTTATCTTTACTCCTGTACATGTTGTAAAGAGCTTCCACATCTTTTTTTCCCCTACTCCTAGCCAAGATGAGCCAAGTGAAATGTAGGTTCCATTTCCCCAGAGAATGACAACTCATTTAATTCCACAACAAACTCACCACCAGGAAGAAGGGACTATATAAAGGTCTGTGTCAATTACACAGTGATTGTACAATTCATAACATGTCAAATCCAGTGGCTGAACCTATGATTATGACAAAGAATATACAGTGGAAGAGGCCCTTTGCCTGCCAAGAAAGAGAAGTCAGTCTGTGCCAGTGCTGCACTACCTGCGACTTCTCTCCTGGATCTCCCTTCTCCACGAAAGGGAGCAGATGTCTGTCAGATGGTTTCTGAATTAAATTCCTGGAAACTATACAGGCTATTTTTCATGGCTGACTCAAGGCTTGGGAAATCTGGTGTGTTGCCTTATATAATTCGGCCTTTGACCTGAAGACCTCCCTTTAGTGATCTGCATTTTCTCACCTGTACAATCATCTCTTCCTCTATATCCACAGGTGAACTGGTTTCAGGACTCTCACTGAAGCCATGCTCTAGTCCCTTAGAGAGAATGGTGTAGTCTCTGCTTATAACCTATACACATCCTCCTGTGTACTTTAAATAATCTCGAGTTTACTTGTAATAGAATGCAAATGCTATGTAAATAGCTGTAAATACACGGTAAATGCTATAAAAATAGTTGCCTGTGCCTGGCAAATTTAAGTTTTACTATGTGCTATGTAGAAGGCAATGGCACCCCACTCCAGTATTCTTGCCTGGGAAATCCCATGGACGGAGGAGCCTAGTAGGCTAGTAGTAGTCCATGGGGCCGCTAAGAGTCGGACACGACTGGGCGACTTCACTTTCACTCTTCACTTTCATGCACTCGAGAAGGAACTGACTGCCCACTCCAGTATTCTTGCCTGGAGAATCCCAGGGATGGGAGCCTGGTGGGCTGCCATCTATGGGGTCGCACAGAGTCAGACACGACTGACGCGACTTAGCAGCAGCATGTAGAACTTATTGGCAAAAAAAAAATTTTCTGCACATTTTTAACCAAGGTTGTTTGACCCCTCAGATGGAGAAGCTAAGGACAAGGTGAGCTGACTGTACTTAGTGTCTGTGATTAGATAATAGGCCATCATGACAAGCCTGTAATTTCCTGAGGCATTTTTTTTATTTAGTTATTTTGGGACATTTTATAATTCACTCTTTAGAATATTTTGTAAATGGCAACTAAAACCCATTTTTAACAAATACCTATAAACAACCCAGTGTTAAAAATAAGGAAGCAAAAAAAAAAATATTGCCCAAACTCTGAGGTCACTGACACTGTTTTTGGAGAGAAGTCGAACAACCACTGAATGCACGCCCCCTCCCAGCCCCTTTCAGACAGAAAGGTCTGTGGTTCCTATGCACTGTGGTGGGGGGAGGTAGTAGTCATTTTTTAAAATAACTTTTATTCAATTTACTTAGTAAATTGAATTATTTGTAATTAACTAATTACAATTAATTCATATTAATTTATTTAATAATTTGGGTGAGTGACTTTTCCATGTTTAAGTTAACTGAATAAAAAAATTCAGCTAAACTGAGTCACTTTGCTGTAAATCCAACTATACTTCAATTAAAAAAATTTTTTTCAATTTGGTTATTGCTTTATACTCACAACAATCATGTAAATTAGTTCAAAGTAGTTGCATGATTTGCCCAAGTACACACAGCTAGTTAGAAGCTATAATCTTTTATAATAACATTTTTTTTCCTTGAGGGGGAAATTTCCCATACCCCAACTAAAGGCCATTACATCTACCTCCTCCCATAGAATGAGTTACTACATCTAGGCAGGACATCTAGTTATTGCCTTGTACAAGAAGGGTGAAGATGGTGAAAAAACACAGAAGCCAAACAAACTTATCCCCATAAATACAGTGGGGTGAGCAGGAAGGTACAACCCAGAAATACCTTCTAGGTTTTCTCTCCTCTTTTTGCAACAGAGATTAAGAGTAAGGTATCACACTGGGTCATTTTGGCTGTCATTGTCCTGTGACTTCCCTATCAACCTCAAGTACTTCTGGAGTCCCCTTCCTTTCTCCACTTCGCCTTAAGAGAGTTAACCTTTCCTCTGTCTTCAAGGAATTTAGCATCCAGCATCACCTTCCAGTTGTGGGAGAGAATACTTCCTCCTTTGTTTCTCCAGGCCCGGCCCATTCAAGCAGCATCTCCCCACCCCTCGAGTCTCTTAGAGTTAAAAGCTGCTGGGATCACACCTCCCTGGCAGCCAGTGCTTTCTTAACCCTGTCTTGGAAGGTGGGTGATTTTGGGCCAGAGGAAGAAGACAGTGAAATGTGCTCTGAGTAGGGATGGTTATGCAAGATTTGAGGAGGAGAAGGAAGCTGAGAGAGGAGCTGGTGAGTCAGAGGAAAAAAGCTGCACAACTTGGCTGGCAGAGCCTTCAGAGCAGTGGAGAAGCCCAAGACGTTAACAAGGTAAGGAGAAAATTTCCCGTGTACACCTCCAGAGCAGGGCCATTATTCCTAGGTCCTTGGAGTGGAGTTTCAGATAACATGGGGCAACTAAGCCGGGCACTTCTTTGTGAATGGCAGATAGGAGGTGCTGGAGAGGGGCTGGATCAGAATCACCTGGATAATCTTCTTCAAAAGCACAAGTTGCCTGCCAGCAGCTCTCCTAACCCCACCCACCCCCATCCCTAAGAAAGAGCCTAGAAAATGAGTGGGGCTATTCCGATGTATACTTTACAGCTGGTTCGTCTTACTTATTCCGATGCTGACTTCTGTGTTTCCTGTAGCTTCTCCTCTGCTCAGGTACTGGGAAGTGAGGACCAGAGGTGCTAGAAACTACAGATTTTCTCTAGCTCAGCTGCGATTAAGTGTGATAACTGAATTCTCAGATCTGGAACACAAAATATCCAGGTCTAATCAGGTGGGGCTGTTTTTATCACTGAGAATTAAAGTTCACTTATTCGGAAATATGGAGGTGTGGCTCATCACTGTTCTACGTGAGGTATTTAATTGGACTGTTGTCATTACTGTGGCTAGAAGGGCTTTCAAAGTTGTGGAGCTCCATTCCAACGTAAAATAAGATTAAATTATGAGGCCAGTGAGTTAGCCAAGGTAGAAGAGACTTCTGTCTTGTAAGGCTGCGGACGAGTCTGGAACTTCTAACTGGAAGTAAAATACCTTTTTTAAATTAAAAAAAAAAATTTATTTATTTTGGGTCTTCTGGCTACTCGCTAGTTGTGGTGCTTAGGCTTCTCACTGTGGTGGCTTCTCTTGTGGCAGAGCACGGGCTCTAGGGGCACGGGCTTCAGCAGTTGCCGCACAGGGGCTCATCAGTCACGGCTCATGGGCTCTAGAGCACAGGTTCGGTAGTTGCAGCACCCTGGCTTAGTTGCTCTAATGCCTATGAGATCTTCCCAGATCAGGGGATCCAACCTGTATCTCCTGCATTGGCGGGTGGGTTCTTTACCACTGGGCCATCAAGGAAGCCCCACGTGGACTGTTTTTAAAGTCTTTATTGAATGTGTTACAACACTGCTTCTGTGTTATGTTTTGGTTTTCTGGCCACAAGGCATATTGGATCTTAGCTGCCCGAACAGGGATCGAACCTGACCCCCTGCCTAGGAAGGCAAAGTCTTTACCACAGGACTGCCAAGGAAGTCCCAATATAGTGTTTATTTTTTTCTTTTATTTATTTATTTTTGGTTGCACAGGGTCTTTGTTGCTGCACTTGGGCTTTCTCTACTTGCATAAGTGGGGGCTACTCTTTGTTGTGGTACTCAGGCTTCCTCATTGCAGTGGCTTCTTTTGCCGCAAAGCACAGGCTCTAGGCATGCTGGCTTCAGTAGTTGAGGCACACAGGCTTGGTTGCTCTGCAGCATGTGGAATCTTCTCAGATCAGGAGTCAAACCCATGTCCTGTGAATTGGCAGGCTGATTCTCATCCACTGCACCACCAGGAAAGACTCCAATATGTTTTTAAATTACGTTTTTTGGAAGGAGATGATAGGCTGTGCTGAGTGTTTTTTTCCTTCTACTTTCTTCTCTTACTAACAAACCCAGGGAAGTTCTGTGAGTAGTCTATTGCCCTTCGATGGGACTTTAATTTCTTATTAATAAATATTTTTTTAATGATGCTCGTGGTTTTTACCCCCTTAGTTCTAAATAATACATGCTCTGTATAGAACCTATTTTTTTGGAGTTAAGTTCACTGTGCCATATTGCTTCTAAACTAAGGTTCTGACTTAATATCTTGCTCCTTGCAGTTGAGATAGTATTGGTTTTGTACTCAATATTCAATAAAATCATCTAAATTTTAGTAACTAATATGCGTTCGATCCCTGGACCAGGAAGATCCTCTGGAGGAGGAAATGACAACCCACTCCAGTATCCTTGCCTGGAGAATCCCATGGACAGTGGAGCCTGGCAGGCTACAGTCCATGAGGGCGCAAAGAGTGGACATGACTGAAGTGACTCAGCATGTGTGCACACATGCCACTTCTCACACTCATTTATTTAGTTATTTGTTCAACAAGTGTTTAATGAGCCCTAATCAGTTGTGTGTTTTATGTGCCAGTAAACAAGATAAGACATAGCATTTACCTTTAAGTAATAGCAACTCAGTGAGAGATATTCATCCTCCACTGTACTACAGGTCCTTCCCCTGTGGCTCAGTTGGTAAAGAATCTGCCTGCAATGCGGGAGACCTGGGTTCAATCCCTAGGTTAGGAAGATCCCCTGGAGGAGGAAAAGGCTACTCACTCCAGTATTCTGGCCTAGAGGATTCCATGGACTCTACAGCCCATGGGGTCGCAAAGAGTCGGACATGACTGAGCAACTTTCACTTCACTTAACTGTACTACAGAGAAAGAGAGAGATGGATGAGAATGGAAAGTTCGGGGGAAAACTAAATCTTGGGAGGAAATAAGATAGCTTTCAGGGAGAAAGCTGAGAGGTGGGCAGAATCTTGAGGAAAGAGTGGTTATCTTGCAAATGTCTCAGAGCTTGTAAACAATGGGACAGGGGCTTCCCTGGTGGCTCAGTGGTAAAGAATCCACCTGTCAATGCAGGAGACACGGGGTTCCCTCCCTGGTCTGGGAAGATCCCACTTGCTGCGGAGCAACTAAGTCCATGTGCCAAAACTACTAAGCCAGTGCTTTAAAATCCGGGAGCCACAACTACAGAAGGCCATCAGCCCTAGAGCCCATGCCCCACAACAAGAGAAGCCACCACAATAAGAAACCTGTGCACCACAATTAGAGAGTAGCCTCTACTCACTGCAACTAGAGAAAAGCCCTCGCAGCAACGAAGACCCAGCACAGCCAAAGATAAATTAAATTACTAACAATAAATAACAGGGTAAGTTGGAAGAACTGGAAGTAAAATCCAGAACCTAAGGTGTCAGAAAGGGAAGGGAGTGACAGGAGATCTAAGATCGAATTATGTAGATCGAATTTATGTAGGTAATCCCCAAACATTAGAAATGGGGATTTAATCCTATATGTGTCAGAAAGCTATTGAAGGGCTTTAAGGAAGGGAGCGACAGGCTTGTGCTTTAAAAAGACAGATTTAAAAAAAAAAAGATAGATTTTGGTAGCAGTGAATGAAGTGGAGAGCTGAGGGAGAGAACGGAGAGACAGAAGTGAGAGGTTACCTACTATAAAAGCCAGGCTAGAGATGAGCAGACTCAGGATTAGATAACAGGGAGGGCAGGGTTCAAGCATGCATCAAATAGCCAGAAAACAACACTCAGGAAGGTGCACTAGGGACCTCTCATACATGCTTCCCAACCTCAAGGAGGGTCTACAGTGGAGGTTAGTGTAGGACAGCCAGGGAGGGGTGATGGTTAGATGAGAGGAGATTGCCATGAAAAGCCTTCAGTTTCCTGTTCTTTCTGGGCTGCCTCTACACTGATTCCAGTGACTGCAGAGATGATCTTTCCCTGAGACACACCTTCAGGGGTCTCTGGCTGAGCTCATCAGCCCCATTATGGGTTGCTTAGATCCAGGTTGTATCCAGATCCCAGTGACAAGAGATGGGATTCACTTTACAAAAGCATACTTTCCTGCTGGCCAGGGAAATTGCTCATGCAAAGAAAAAACAGAGAAAGTAAGTGAGAGGGTTCCCTTGGCAGTCCCTGAAAACTGTGGCCAATTAAAGCCTGAGGACAACCGGGGACGAGTCTGAAGGCCAGGCTCCAGCTCTGGGTAAGAATGGGCATGAGGTCAGGAACCACAGGCAGGCAAGGAGTGCTCAGAGCATGTAGCCCACTCTGGACCCTGAGCTGGCCCGAAGCCACATGGGGGCAGGAGGTGGACTTTTAAAAGGTTCATGTAACCAGTCTCTAGGAAATGTTAGCTTTTTCCTGAGCTGATTATAGGCCCTGCCTATAAAATTCTAGCCTTATATTTCTACACAGGTCAAGTTCTTTCCTTTCTCTTTCACTCCATTAATTCCTATCTTTGTTCCAAACTTTTCCTCATACTCATATTGTCTTTGGGAGAAGGTCAGTTCCTCAATACTTGGCTCAATTCTTGAGTCATTATCAAACATGGCTTAGTTTCTAATCATTTCCTCTTGGGCTCAAGCTCAAAAGAACTAGGTCCTGTTCTTAGCTGGTCCTGCTCTAACCTTTAGGGCTAAGACAGGAATCACTATTCATTGACATGTTCCTGGCATATAACAATGTGCTTTTTTTTGGCACCTGGGAGAGATGATCCTCACTGGATCTGTTGGCAAATGTGGAGGAAATGCATTGTTGTCATGAATGGAAAAGAAAGTTTTCTGGGCCACTGCCACTTAATGTTTGACTGAGGTCATCACACACTTCCCAGAAGGTTTAGGGGACTTCCAAGGGAAGCCCATGGGCTGGCAAAGCATGTTCTACCTCTTCAGGAAGCAAGCCATAAACTCCAAGAGTCACATCTGTGGCTGTCCAATTCCTCCTCTAAAATCTGCTCCTTAAAATCTCTGGAGCTCTAGACACAGACAATGGCTTATAATCAGTATGAAGCCTAACTGGACAACAGATACCAAAGGTACACATACCCATACTCGCTGACTCGGCAATTCCGCTTCTTGGGAGTTAGCTTACATGCTTGGATAAAGATGTGTGAACATAAAGGTCATTACTGAAAGCTCTAAAATGGCCAAAGACTGGAAACAACCCCAAGCTCACCAATGAGGACACTGGTTAAATACTGATAAATTGTGGTACATCTGTACAATACAATTCTATGTTGTGATAGCCTAAAATACCCCTCTGTTTGTTCTTCCATGGTCTATCACTTTAGCATGATACCGCTCAAAAGAATGAAGCTCCTGCTGTTCCTGGCTTCCCAGATGGCCATTTTCATCCTGTTCATCCTTGTGTACTCCCACGACGACAACTCCCTGCAGGTGAAGGAGGAACCCAAGCCCCCTCACGTGCATGTGCTGGTCCTGTCTTCATGGCGCTCTGGCTCCTCTTTTGTAGGGCAGCTTTTTGGACAGCACCCAGATGTCTTCTACCTGATGGAGCCCGCCTGGCATGTGTGGATGACCTTCACACAAAGCACAGCCCAGAGGCTGCATATGGCTGTGCGGGACCTCATTCGGGCTGTCTTTCTGTGTGACATGAGCGTCTTTGATGCCTACATGAATCCTGGCCCCCGGAAACAGTCCAGCCTATTCCAGTGGGACGGCAGCCGGGCCCTGTGTTCCCCACCTGCCTGCAACCTCTTCCCACGAGATAAGATCATACCCCAGGCCCACTGCAGGATTCTGTGCCACCAGCAGCCCTTCGAGGTGGTGGAGGAGGCCTGCCGCAGCTACAGCCATGTGGTGCTCAAGGAGGTGCGCTTCTTCAACCTGCAGGTGCTCTACCCGCTGCTGAGAGACCCTTCCCTCAACCTGCACATTGTGCACCTGGTCCGGGACCCCCGCGCAGTGTTCCGGTCCCGAGAACACACTACGAATGAACTTAAGATTGACAGCCACATTGTGATGGGGCAGCATCGGCAGAAACTCAAGAAGGAGGATCAACCTTACTATGCAATGCAAGTCATCTGCCAAAGCCAGCTGGAGATCTTCAAAGCCGTGCAGTCCTTGCCCAAAGCCCTAAGGCAGCGCTACCTGCTCGTGCGCTATGAGGACTTGGTCCGGGACCCTCTGGCCCAAACTGCCCGAATGTATGAATACGTAGGGCTGAAATTCTTGCCCCGGCTCCAGACTTGGGTACATAATATCACTCGAGGCAAGGGCATGGGTAAGCACGCCTTCCACACAAATGCCAGGAATGCCCTCAATGTCTCTCAGGCCTGGCGCTGGTCCCTGCCTTATAAAAAGGTTTTTCGACTTCAGAAAGTCTGCAGGAATACCATGAACCTGCTGGGTTACCACCTTGTCACATCAGACCAAGAGCAGAAAAACCTGTCGCTGGATCTTCTGTCTACCTGGAGCCCCTACGAGCTGGTCTACCAAGAGAATTAAGGAGGCTCCTTCTCCACCCAGCACCAGCTTCAGTCACGTTAACTGAAGGCTGTTTCTGAGCTTTGACAGTATGTGTCAGTGTATGCGTGAGAATGGGTTTGCCCACACGTGTTCAAGTCGAGAGATCTTTGTGTCTCTGCTCATTTCTAGAAAAGAGACTTGTGAACCTTATGTGAGAAGCACATACCAACCAACAAAACAGAAGTGATGCCTTTCTTCTCTTTTTGGGCTTCCTACCTGTGTATACCTCAGAGATTCTGTGACCTGGGTCCTACATGGTACAAGCAATATCACTGGAGGAGATCCATAAACTCCTCTGTCCACATCTTGCCCAATGGGAAAGGAGAGAAACAGGAAAAATAGGGAAACGGGTCTTCTGCCAAAGAGCCCACCAACACATTCAACAGGCATGTGAACTCTGAGACCTCAGAGCTCCCAGTGGATTCAAAAAGAGAGCAGAGATCAGGGTTGGACGCTTACCTGTGAGACTGCCCATAACAACTGTCAATTATCACAAATATGGAAGAAAATCTCTGCACAACAGAGCAAGCTTTTAAGTTCATGGGGTGGCTGGACCCAATTTGGACACCAGTTCCCCTCAGTGTTTTCCTATTTTAAGCTGTGAAATTGCCATCTGTTAACACTAAAATTTCAAAATAAGATTCTGTTTGGAGTGTACCTTTTTATGCTTTCTAGTTAGTTAGTAGTAAATATTTGTTCTTATGGGACCTTAACTAACAGCTTAATCATCTTTATATATTTCTTTTACTGGAATATTTTACTTTTTAAATTAAAAAAAAATTTTTTTTACTGAAATATAGTTGATTTACAATGTTGTATTAATTTCAGGTGTATAGCACAGTGATTAGGTTTTATATATATATATATTCTCATATTTATAGATTCTTTATAAATACTTTTGCTATTATCTATCACCCACACATAAAACAATATTGTTAAGACAATGTTTGGTTCAGACAATGGACTAAGCATAACTTGGTCAATACTGATCTATACACTGCCCTCTCAAGAATTTGTAGAAAGTAGACAACCGCAGCTAAGCCCACTCGAATGTGAGATGTAAGCTTTAATAATACAGGATGCATCACTCTAGGTTCTAGAGTTCTTTTAGTCTCATGCCGCAGCCAGAGGACCTCAGTTATAACATAACTGGTGCCATTCAGCTCTTCCTGGTCACCTCCCCTGACAAGAAAGGTTGTTTCCTTCAGTCTTTGCAGGATTCCCCACATCTAGTTGTGTATCAAAATCACTTGTTAAAGATGTGTTTTGTCACGTCCGACTTCAGATCTGCTGAAGAGGCTGGGATTCTGTATGTTTGTCACATGACTCTGTAGCTCTTCCACAGCCAGTCTGACAGTGGTACCCCCTGCCCTGGGCAGTAGCACTCTTTGCCTTCTTGCCCCAAGACAGATGACTTCTCCAGTGCCTGCCAAGTATCCAAGCACTTACTCATGAGACAGGTGCTATCCTCAGGTTGGAAGGAATAGGAAGAAGGTCCCTGTGTATCTGAAACTCTGTGTCTGAGTCCTGACTATAAACATTTCTCTTTGTTCACAGCTGAGAGGTACAATCACTTCACCATTCCTTTTGTTCCCACATCCACTTTTGGCATGGTCCTCACTTCATGAAGTTCCCTCCACGTCAGATGGGAATTTTCCCACTCCATTTTGCTCCTGGGCTATGCCACCCCTGAGATGCTTGAGTGAATACCTTTGCCATCTGGGTCTTTGAAGTTAATTTATATGGGTTTTAAATGAGTGAATTTATTCTAATATCTAAACCCATGCCACCCTAGACCCTCCTCAAGAGCCTAGAATCTCTCAGGCATGTGCTTCTTGCCACTACAAACCTTTCAAAACTATAAAAAATTTCCCCAATATTGAAAATAAGGCCACTGCAGTAGGTGATGGTGGAAATAGAGTGAAGACGGTCAGTGAGAGGAAGAGAGAGTGATAGACTTGACCATCTCTGATTTTCCCTCTGAAATTCCAGTCTCTACACTGTCTTAAAGTTAGCAACGTCCTTAGGAACCATCTCTATGGAATGCCAGAGTACAGAGCAGCTTGCTTTTCCATCTCCAAGAGTCACCCCATCTCCAGACAAGGAGAGAGTGAAATCTCAGGATCTTATTTAAAATTAAGATCTACTTTAAAATAGTTTTAAGTTTCCTATATTCCAAGTCTTGGTGTCAGATGAAGTCCATCTTCTTGAAGGACAGTCTTATACATGACCCTATATAGCAGAGGTCCCCAACCTCCAGGCCACAGACTGGTACATCCTATCAGATCAGCAGTAGCATTTGGTTAGAAATAAAGAGCACAATAAATATAATGCACTTGACTCATCCCAAAACCATGCACCCCCACCCCAGTCCATGAAACTGTCTTCCATGAAACTGGTGCCAAAATCCCTGGTGCCGAAAAGATTGAGGACCACGGCTATACTGGAGCCATTGGTGGCTGTTTAGATTTAAATAAGTTAAAATTAAAATGAAATTCAGTTCCTCAGTTGCATTAGCCACATTTCAAGTACTTAATAGCAACGTGTGGCTAATGGCTATTGTACTGGACAGCATAGATATAGGTCATTTCCACCACTGTAAAAGTTCTATCAGATATCTCTGGTCTAAGTTAATTTATATTTGTTTGCAGTATCATATTCTTAACCTCAAACCGCAACCCCCCCAAAAAAGTTTGGAGAATATTTAAATGACATTCTTATGTAAGAATGTGTAGTATAAAATCACACTATATTACCTCTAAAACTGTGACCCAGTGCTGAGCAATATTTAGAGAGCAATGGAATGTCTCCTACTGAAGTGTTCAGGAAGCTGGCACTGGAGTTCAGGGGCGCCAGGGGCAGTATGCTCAATTATGAGACATGGGGAATTTGGAAAGCTGAGAACCCATGATGAGTACAGAGGACTGTGTTCTGCAGAAGAGCTTTACTACTCTGGAGGCATCTGTTCCAGCCCTCTACCCCCGCTAAACAGGGAGGCATTTGTTTGCTTGCCAAGCCTATTTGAGCTGCACAGGATCCAAGGATGAGTTTGAACACATATGACGTTTGAATTTGATTTAAATTTCTTAGGGCTAGTACTCAGGCTTGGGAAATGAGCTATTTCATGTCTAGAGAAACATAATGGCCTGAAATGCCTAATTGCAGGAAAGCAATTGATGATTTTTATAAAACAGCCATACTGGGCAAGTGCCCTAAGCCCACCACTTTGGGGAGAGAAGGGAGCCCCAAAATTTTGAATATGTGTTTGGAGGGTGAGAAAAGGTTAGCTTGGAAACAAAGTGGTGTTGACCGTGTTTCTATGTGGCTTCATTTTCTATATAATGAGAGCAATTGCTAAGTTTTTAAATTACTTTTAATTAAAATTATATTCTTTTCAGCTTATGAATAGTAGTTATACGGAGAAATGAGAAGGTAGAATCAGATTTTTGTGCAAAATCTGTCACTGAATAGTATGTAACATCTTTCTTCTGTAACATCTTTCTTAAAAGAATAGCTTATAATTGTTCTATGTAAATATAAAGCAAAACATAAGTTATTTTCTCTGAGTATGCATATTGTAATGACTCTATTGGATTACTTTCACAGACCAGCAAAGCAAAATTAAAAATAAACATATGTAAGTGACATAGGCCACTAGTATACATCTGGTCAGTACTAGTGGGGGATCCCCAATACCCTGGCATTTCTATTGAGGGCTGGGCCCCTCTCCTGCATAAATGTTCCTATTCATTCAGAGAAAGATTATTTTTTAAAAGCAGTACTGAGGAAAAAGTAAGGACAGATAATCAAAGCAAGGATATTGGATATAGGATTAAGTTAAAGGATTTCTTCATTCATCTCATACATTTGATGGCATGCCAAAGAATGTTCAAGGTGCTGTGGATATAGCAGCAAACACCATAGGCAAAGCCCCTCCTTTCATGCAGATTCTATTTTGGTCTGTTGGGGAGTGGAGGAATAAACAATAAATAAATGTCAGATGGTGATAAGTACTGTGGGGAAGAATAAAGCTGGGTAAGTGTTTGGGAGGTGAGGGAGAGTAATGTTTTAAAAGAGGGCAATAAGGAATATCTTTACTGAGAAAGTGATATTTGAGCGGAGGCATTTTTGGAGCAGAGATCTGGGACAAAGTGCCCCAGTAAATGCCAATGTCAATATGGACAGGACCCATCAGGGTCCAGTGAGAACTTGTTATATGCTTGGTAGTATGCTGAGTATTGTGAAGGTTAAAGAAGTACAGATGTTACAGAAAGAACAGTATGACCAAGAGGTTATGTTTTCATAAACATGTGGACCCTAGAACTGGGTTGTCTGGGTAACTCAGCTGTTACCAGTTCGGTGACCTCAGCAAGTCTCTCAACAACTCATGTCTCAGCTCCCTTAACTGTAGGGTGGGTATAATAATGGCAGTACCGACTCCTTGGAGTTGCCAGGGTAGCTAATGAGTTGATATACAGAACCTGCTTAGAAAGCATCTGGTGCTTATTACTGCTAGCTGTGAATACCTTGGTAACAACACTGGTCTCAGCTCTCAAAGACTGTCTTCCATCATTTCTGGTAACATCCTTATTAAGGTGAAGTTTAACAGCAGATCACAAACCCTTTATTTAAGGCATTTCTGATCATGATACCATTAGGAAATTTATAATTTTCTTACATTCTAGTTTCTCAATATCAGTAGTTCTCAACCAGAGGTGACTCTGCCCCACAAGGGACATGTGGCAACGTCCAAAGACATTTCTGGTTGTCACACTTTGCAGAGGGGACATTTCTGGCACCTAGTGGGGAGGGCCTGGAATGCTGCTAAACCTACAATGACCAGGAAAGCCCTCCCTTAACTAATACATGATTAATACATGAAGGACAAAGAGCTGAAGATTCAAATAAATTTCTCTTACGCCTTCATTCAATTACATTTAGCCTCACTCAAATGGGACACCAGCAGACCAAGTGTTACAACTGCAGTGATGTTATAACCTGGTCTCCTTTGAGAACCACTCAAGTTATCTCAAAGGGAGAAGTGGTAGACACATCATAGCAACAAGAATAGCACCACAGAAGTCTGACATGAGGAAGTGACCGCAGCCAGGCTCCCCGAGATCAGCCAATCATTCACCGGTCAATCTATGCCTTAACTGATCTTTGCTTGTGTCCACCCTAATTCAGTTAACTGTGGCTTGAAGAGAGGGTTTAAAGGCACAAAACAAGGTCACATAGGGCCTTGAGCAAGACAGGCAGACGAATGAAGCCAGATGCAGACTCTGTGCTAGACAAATTAATTGTCTAATGTGTCTGGGAACAGAAGAAACACTGACAGTTGTCAAAAAGTTCCATAGGCACCATGGAATTTAAACCACAAAATCTCACCACCATCACCACCCCCAACCAACAAGCCTTCTGAGATGTTTTTTTCCCTAATTGCCACCCCCATCAAGAAATGTTAATACCACTAACACATGGCATGTCTGTTTTTTTACGGTGGCCCTTTGGAGGGTCCAAAGTTCAGTAATATTTACTCGTTTTTCTGCCTCCCCTAAACCACTTTTTACACCCATGGTAATTTTGACCTTCACTGAGAATGCATGCTTTAGACCACTGTCCCCGATATTTTTTAAGCTCCAGTCCATATAGCTCCTCTCTTTTTTTCCTCATCATATCTTTTCATTTGTCATCTCCCCAAACTATGTTCCTTGTGCTCACCAATGATAGCTGTACCTTGCTCAATAATGACCAAATGTGGTTTTGAAAAATAACGCATATGAGAACAATTTGTAAACTGTAAAGACCATGAAAATCCTGGTTAGTAGTAGTAGTAAAATAATAATACAAGTAACTCTGACTGTTGTCCTCCCTAATCCTAATCCTAATCATTTAAGATGGTCCGGCTTTCCTTGCCAGTTCTCACATCGACTTCTTATGGTCCTGGAAAAACAATAAGGAAGCCAGTTTACAGTCTGTTTGTTTTTTAAGTTTATTTGGTAATAAATGGAACAGGCACATGAAATAGGTTCATAAAGAATGAGGAGTGTTTCAGAAAACAGTAGGTATTGCTCTGCCCTAAATCAATGTGACTCTAAATGGCTAACTGCAGATCATTTAAACATGTTGAATGAAAAGAAAAGTTCCTACCATTTTATGTGGCAGTGAGGTGAATGACCCAACCTAAACCAAACTGTAAGACCTTAGCAGATGCAACACACACACACTACTCGAGATGCAAATAAGCTTGAAAAAGTTGACTACACTAAATTTAACTGAGTATTCAAACGTGAGACCCTCAGAGCTTCAAATATGTTAATATGCATATTAAGAAGGGATTGGAGTATACAGCAGTTCTCCCAAACTTCTTTGACCAAGGAAGTTTTCTGTTGTTAACATCTGTCAGGAGAATATTTTGAGAAAGACCAGTTAGAGAAACGCTGAATTGTCGTCAGCCACCATAACTCTGGATGGCCCCAACACTCTGGCTTCAACTTGTCTCCTGCCAAGCCCAAGCACACAAAAGCTGAATGGAGAAAACACATGAGGGCAGCTTAGTTCACAAAGACTTAGAATCATCTCCATCAGTTTATGGTCACTTCAATACTCACCTGCAACCTTGCAACCCTTCCCCTCCTCTCCAGAAGAACTTTCCACAACCATCTTCTGACCACATGCCTTCCCCTCCTTCCCAAGAGAAAAGAAAACCATCAGATACCAATTTCTCAACCACTCTGTACAAATAACCAAACCTCCCTTAGCATTCTGTCTTCCTTCTTATCTTGGGTTACAATACAGATGATAGTCTATCTCCTGTTAAGACCATCATAGTTTTGTATTTCAGCCCCTTCTCACCTTTTAAAGAACTATATATTTTTATTATTCACTGCCTCTCTTCTAAACTCAGTTTCTCTTCAACTGAATCCTTCTCTCTGGCTTTTAACTTACTCAAGTCTCTATCATCTTGGAAAAACTCTCCCTCATTCCCACAACCTTAACCAAATGCTGGCCTCTCCCTCAGCACCTTCACAACCAAACTTCTCTAAAGAATTATCTGCATTCATTGGCTTTATTTTCTTACCTTCTACTTCCCCCTCAACTTACTTCAATCTGGATTTTCCCCCCTTCTCTAAATAGCTCTAACAACAAAAATTAAATTCCGTGTTGCTCACTCAACCCTATGAACACTTCCCAATTCTCATCTGATTTGAACTCTCAGCAACAATTGAGTTTATTGACCATTTCATCCCCTGGAGAAGGGAAAGGCAACCCACTCCAGTATTCTGACCTGGAGAATTCCATGGGCTGTATAGTTCCTAGGGTCACAAAGAGTTGGACATGACTGAGGGATTTTCACTTTTACTTTGCTTGAAATCAGTCAGTTCAGTCATTCAGTCGTGTCCAACTCTTTACAACCCCATGGACTGCAGCATGCCAGGCTTCTCTGTCCATCACCAACTCCTGGAGCTTGTTCAAACTCACGTCCGTCAAGTTGGTGATGCCATCTAACCATCTCATCCTCTGTCGTCCCCTTCTCCTCCTGCCTTCAATATCTCCCAGCATCAGGGTCTTTTCCAATGAGTCAGTTCTTCTCATCAGGTGGCCAAAGTGTTGGAGCTTCAGTTTCAGCATCAGTCCTTCCAATGAATATTCAGGACTAATTTCCTTTAGGATTGACTGGTTTGATCTTCCTGAAGTCCAAGGAACTCTCAAGAGCCTTCTCCAACACCACAGTTCAAAAGCATCAATTCTTGATGACTGTGGCTTTGTAGTAGAGTCTGAAGTCAGGCAGGTTGATACAGTATGGTACTGGCACAAAGACAGAAATATAGATCAATGGAACAGAATAGAAAGCCCAGAGATAAATCCATGAACCTATGAACACCTTAACTTTGACAAAGGAGGCAAGGATATACAATGGAAAAAAGACAACCTCTTTAACAAGTGGTGCTGAGAAAACTGGTCAACCACTTGTAAAAGAATGAAACTAGAACACTTTCTAACACCATACACAAAAATAAACTCAAAATGGATTAAAGATCTAAATGTAAGACCAGAAACTATAAAACTCCTAGAGAAGAACATAGGCAAAACACTCTCCAACATAAATCACAGCAAGATCCTCTATGACCCACCTCCCAGAATATTGGAAATAAAAGCAAAAATAAACAAATGGGACCTAATGAAACTTAAAAGCTTTTGCACAACAAAGGAAACTACAAGCAAGGTGAAAAGACAGCCCTCAGATTGGGAGAAAATAATAGCAAATGAAGCAACAGACAAAGGATTAATCTCAAAAATATACAAGCAACTCCTGAAGCTCAATTCCAGAAAAATAAATGACCCAATCAAAAAATGGGCCAAAGAACTAAACAGACATTTCTCCAAAGAAGACATACAGATGGCTAACAAACACATGAAAAGATGCTCAACATCACTCATTATCAGAGAAATGCAAATCAAAACCACAATGAGGTACCATTACATGCCAGTCAGGATGGCTGCTATCCAAAAGTCTACAAGCAATAAATGCTGGAGAAGGTGTGGAGAAAAGGGAACCCTCTTACACTGTTGGTGGGAATGCAAACTAGTACAGCCACTATGGAAAACAGTGTGGAGATTTCTTAAAAAACTGGAAATAGAACTGCCATATGACCCAGCAATACCACTTCTGGGCATACACACTGAGGAAACCAGATCTGAAAGAGACACGTGCACCCCAATGTTCATCACAGCACTGTTTATTATAGCCAGGACATGGAAGCAACCTAGATGCCCATCAGCAGACGAATGGATAAGGAAGCTGTGGTACCTATACACCATGGAATATTACTCAGCCGTTAAAAAGAATTCATTTGAATCAGTTCTAATGAGATGGATGAAACTGGAGCCCATTATACAGAGTGAAGTAAGCCAGAAAGATAAAGAACATTACAGCATACTAACACATATATATGGGATTTAGAAAGATGGTAATGATAACCCTATATGCAAAACAGAAAAAGAGACACAGAAGTACAGAACAGACTTTTGAACTCTGTGGGAGAAGGCGAGGGTGGGATGTTTCGAAAGAACAGCATATATATTATCTATGGTGAAACAGATCACCAGCCCAGGTTGGATACATGAGACAAGTGCTCGGGCCTGGTGCACTGGGAAGACCCAGAGGAATCGGGTGGAGAGGGAGGTGGGAGAGGGGGATCAGGATGGGGATTCATGTAACTCCATGGCTGATTCATGTCAATGTATGACAAAACCCACTGAAATGTTGTGAAGTAATTAGCCTCCAACTAATAAAAAAAAAAAAATTAAAAAATTAAAAAAAATAAAAATAAACAAAAGCATCAATTCTTCAGCACTCAGCTTTCAACTCTCACATCCATACATGACTATTGGAAAAAACATAGCTTTGACTAGACGGACCTTTGCTGGCAAAGTAATGTCTCTGCTTTTCAGTATGCTGTCTAGGTTGGTCATAGCTTTTCTTCCAAAGAGCAAGTGTCTGTTAATTTCATGGCTATACTCACCATCTGCAGTGATTTTGGAGCCCAAGAAAATAAAGTCTGTCACTGTTTCCATTGTTTCCCCATCTATTTGAATGAAGTGATGGGACCAGATGCCATGATCCTTGTTTTTTGAATGTTGAGTTTTAAGCTGGCATTTTCATTCTCCTCTTTGACTTTCATCAAGAGGCTCTTTAGTTCTTATTTGCTTTCTACCATAAGGATGGTGTCATCTGCATATCTGAGGTTATTGATATTTCTCCCGGCAATCTTGATTCCAGCTTGTGCTTCATCCAGCCCAGCATTTCACATGATGAACTCTGCATCTAAGTTAAATAACCAGGGTGACAATATACAGCCTTGATGTACTCCTTTCCTGATTTGGAACCAGTCTGTTGTTATATGTCCAGTTCTAACTGTTGTTTCTTGACCTGCATACAGATTTCTCAGGAGGCAGGTAAGGTGGTCTGGTATTCCCATCTCTTTCAGAATTTTCCAGTTTGTTGTGATCCACACAGTCAAAGGCTTTGGCATAGTCAATAAAGCAGAAAAAGTGAAAATGAAAGTCATTCAGTTGTATCTGACTCTTTGCAACCCCATGGACTATACAGTCCATGGAATTTTCCAGGCCAGAATACTGGAGTGGGTAGCTGTTCCCTTCTCTAGGAGATCTTCCCAACCCAGATCGAACCTAGGTCTCCCACATTGCAGGCAGATTCTTTACCAGTAAAGCGGAAGTAGATGTTTTTCTGGAATGCTCTTGCTTTTTCTATGATCCAATGGATGTTGGTAATTTGATCTCTAGTTTCTCTGCCTTTTCTAAACCCAGCTTGAACATGTGGAAGTTCTCAGATCATGTACTGTTGAAGCCTAGCTTGGAGAATTTTGAGCATCACTTTGCTAGTGTGTGTGATGACTACAATTGTGTGGTAGTGTGAACATCCTTTGGCATTGCCTTTCTTTGGGATTGGAATGAAAACTGACCTTTTCCAGTCCTGTGGCCACTGCTGAGTTTTCCAAATTTGCTGGCATATTGAGTACAGCACTTCCACAGCATCATCTTTTAGGATTTGAAACAGCTCAGCTGTAGTTCTATCACCTCCACTAGCTTTGTTCATAGTGATGCTTCCTAAGGCCCACTTGACTTCACACTCCAGGATGTCTGGCTCTAGGTGAGTGATCACACCATCGTGGTCATCTGGGTCATGAAGATCTTTTTTTTTTTTTTTTTTCCGATGCAAAAGCAGTGAGGAGCTTTATTACAAGGTTGATCAGGGACGCTCTTCACACAATGGTGAAGGAGCCGAAGATCTTTTTTGTATAGTTCTTCTGTGAATTCTTGCCACCTCTTCTTAATATCTTCTGCTTCTGTTAGGTCCATGCCATTTCTGTCCTTTATTGTGTCCATCTTTGCATGAAATGTTCCTTTGGTATCTCTAATTTTCTTGAAGAGATCTCTAGTCTTTCCCATTCTATAGTTTTCCTCTATTTTTTTTGCATTGATCACTTAGGAAGGCTTTCTAATCTCTGCTTGCTATTCTTTGGAACTCTGAAATATATGTATCTCCTTGAAATACTATGCTGGTTTTCCTCTGGCCCCTTCTCAGTTTTTCGTAGAATTTTTCTCTTCTATCTAGCTGTTAAATGTTGCAGTTACTTAAATTAACAGAGAATCAGCACAGTGTCTCTTCTCTCTTTACTGTATGCTTTCTCTTTAGACTATCTCATCCATGCCCATAATTTTAAAAAAAACACCTACATACAGATGACCCACAAATGTATATTCTCCAGTGGAGACTTCTCTGAGTTCTATATCTGTAAGTCCAACCACCAATTCAACATATCTTGAACATCTCTGAAGACACCTCAGACTCAACATGTCCACTGTGTTCATGAGTTTCCCTTCTACCTTCAATCACGGCACATATCATCTCTCCTGGGTCTCCTTCTCACATTTTCAAGTTGCTACCATATCAAAAACCTGCACTTTGCCCTTGACTTCTTCTGCTGATCCATGCTACCTCATCAACATGTCTTAAGTTCATGTACTTCTCCTCCCCCTCAAAGCTTCTCCACACTACTTTGTTCATGCCACCATCATCTCCTTCCTGAACCACTGACTGGTCTGCCTGCTTCCAATGCTGCACACATCAATCCAATACCTACACTGTTTTTGAAAACTCAGAAAGTCCAGATTCCTTAGTAGAGTTTAAGAAGCTCTCATGATCTGTCCCCTCACATCCCTCTCTAATAATCCCCTCTTAGACTTGACTTCCCCCATCTCATATTTGAAGTTCTACCAGTTTACCACATACATGTCTGGATTTTCAATCATGCTGCTTCTCCCACCTGGAATATCCTGTTCTGTTCCACCTTCAACTTCTCTGACTCTTTTTTTTTTTTGGTTCCTCAGTCCTAAACTGAAATAGATCCTCTGGAAGTTTTTCCTGACTTGAACCTTAAGCCTCTGAGTGCAACTTTTACAGGCTTTCTTTCTATTACAGTATCTATCACATTGTAATAAAACCTCCCAATTTGAACTCTTTTAGGGTAAGGTCTATCTTATTCACCGTGGTATAACCAATGTCTAGTACAGTTCCCAGGATCTAGAAGGCACTCAATAAATGCTTGTTTATTTAATGAAACCTTGATCTCAGCCTCATTATATGTAAAGGGATCATTCTTTACATAATACTTTTAAAAAGGCCAATCATGAAACACAGCGACATATTTAAAGATTCAGATAAGAAATAACCAACATTTAAGAGTTTCCTGTCAGAGAGAAATAAGGGAAGTTGAATCTTAAAGTCAACAGCTCTGAAGTGTTAGGTCAAGTGAGGTGGCAGGTGGTAGGGTGGATGAAACAGAGATTCAAAAATTAAGTTGACTTGTATTCCTAATAGTAATATTATCATAGGAGGAGAAGCTGAAAATTATGCTGGTTGTCTAACAAGCTGCATGTGTTCACAGAATGTAGCATATGAACTAACTGATTGCCCCCTGGAAGCATTTGGCAAATATTTGCTTAGCGATTACCTTCCAACTGTTTTTTAGCCAAATCTCTATGCAGAAAGTTCATGGCTTGTTTTTTATTGCTTCTCCACCCTCACAATGGCAAAGTTTGGTTTTAGGAATGGATTGGAGGAATAGAGTCCTCTTTGTTTCTTTTCTTTCACTTTCCACATCCTGTCCATCAGGAAATCCTGTTAGCTTGACTTCCAAAATATACCCTGAATCAGGTCACCTCTCATCATCTCCAATGATAATGTTCATCCAAACCAACCTCAAATCTCACCTGAACTGCTGCAAGAACCCCCTACCAGGTCTCTTCCTGCCTGCCCTCATGGTTTGCCTCCAATTTACTAAACAGAATGACCTATCTTAAGAGTAAATTAATGTCAATTCTCTGCCTAAAGTCCTCCAGTAAATTATAGCCCAGGTGACTATAAAAACAGAATGGATAAATAAGTTGCTGAATTCATACCATGTAATGCTATTCAGTAATAAAAAGGAATAAACTACTGATACATGTAACATGGATGCCTCGCAAAAGCATCAGGTTAAATGAAAGAAGTTTTACATGAAAGAGTTCATGTAATATATAATGTCCTAATTTGTACATACTATATAATGTCTTAATATGTAGAGTTCTAGGCCAGGAAAAAAATTAATAAATGGTAGGAAAAAATCATAATGGCGGTTGCATTTGGGGGCAGGGAGGTGGTAGTGACTGACTGGGAACAGACATGAGGGAACTCTGTTGGGTGATGGAAATATTTCATATCAGAACAGAGGAGTTTGGGTTGCATAGGTGCATGAATATATCAAAACTCAAATATTGTACTCTTAAGATTTATATACTTCATTGTATGCAAATTTAATCTCACGAGAAAAAAACTGCAAACAAATACTATATTCTAGTTAATGATATACATGCTGGAGAATTTAGAAGTTACTGATGTCAGTAACTTACTCTGCACTACATCCAAAAATACAGTGATTGATAGACAAAAATTCAAAATGATTGATAGACAAATGGGGCAGATATATGATACAACAGCTATAACAAAATGTTAATGGTAGAATCTTGGTAAGGAGAGTATGGATATTCACTGTCAAAATTCTTTCAACTCCGCTGTTTAGAATTTTTCACACTAAAAAGTGATGGGGAGATAAAACTTCCTAACGTGACCACACTTCTAGAATGGCAGTGTGAGAAGCTCATCTCCCCACTGAAACACTTAACTAGTGAAAATCATTCTTTAAAAAAACAATCAAACCAGATCTGAAAGAGACACGTGCACCCCAATGTTCATCACAGCACTGTTTATAATAGCCAGGACATGGAAGCAACCTAGATGCCCATCAGCAGATGAATGGGTAAGGAAGCTGTGGTACATATACACCATGGAATATTACTCAGCCATTAAAAAGAATTCATTTGAATCAGTTCTAATGAGATGGATGAAACTGGAGCCCATTATACAGAGTGAAGTAAGCCAGAAAGATAAACACCAGTACAGTATACTAACACATATATATGGAATTTTGAAAGATGGTAACAATAACCCTATATGCAAAACAGAAAAAGAGACACAGATGTACAGAACAGACTTTTGAACTCTGTGGGAGAAGGCGAGGGTGGGATGTTTCAAGAGAACAGCATCGAAACATGTATATTATCAAGGGTGAAACAGATCACCAGCCCAGGTTGGATGCATGAGACAAGTGCTCGGGCCTGGTGCACTGGGAAGACCCAGAGGGATTGGGTGGAGAGGGAAGTGGGAGGGGGGATCGGGATGGGGATTACATGTAAATCCATGACTGATTCATGTCAATGTATGACAAAACCCACTGAAATGTTGTGAAGTAATTAGCCTCCAACTAATAAAAATAAATGGAAAAAAAATAATCATTTATAATTTCTGGATATTGTCCTAAGAGTATACAGAAAATGAAGAAACATTTATTCAAGAAAGTTTGGTAAATCTTGATAAGAACAGGAAGAGTCTATGGTATTTGAGCCACTCTCTGATCCTATCTCCTCTCAGTTTAGTATGACAGAAGTTCTACTTCAAGCAGGGAGGTCAAAGAAGACAGGGCTCCCTTTCCCCTCAGCTCCTAGTCTGTGACTATGGATTCCACCCAAGAAAGAGCAGGTGGCCAGCATATCATCCCTGTTTCAGGCAGGAGCCTGGACTGGGACTCCCTTTCAAATCCCAGGTCCCACTCATAGGGTGGAAGCTAGCCAATAAAAGCTGAGAATATTGGGTCCCAACTTCCCCCAACTAGCCCAACTCACTCAAAGGTTCTGTGGGAGGAGGGCAAGCCAAAAAGACTAGGGGCTACCATACACATCCAATGACCTTCTCGTGAAGCAAGACAGGTTTATCATTTAGAAGTGGACCACGGTCCCCATCCCCATATTACTCTGATGTGATAGTACAGAGATTCTACTTAGGGGGTTGGGGAGAGGAAGGCCATAAGAACAGAGAATTCAGCAGCTCTCCCTAAGAGGACATAACTTTACTGGGAAGACAACATGGGATGTTGTCAAAAACAATGAAGATTTTGGTGGTAAACGGTTAAGAGGAGTCTCTAAGATGCTTTAAACCAGTAGCAGCAAACAAAATGGCAGTAGAGGCTCTTCTACTCTCTAGAAGTTTAAGAGAGTAAAGCGGGGAAAGGGACAGGTAAGAAGAGCCCTTCTGAGCTCAGAGCAGTAAACAAAGGGGCCTGACTTTAGTTAGATTAAGCTGTGGAACAGACAGTTGGTAATAAATAAATAAACAAACAAACAAACTGTGGAACAATTTATGCCCCCGACTTTGCCAAAAACAATAGAGTAATGAGTTAGCAACTACCGGAGGCTTAAGGCTGGGAGTGTTACAGTCAAGTCAGATCAACTAGTAGCTTAACAGGGAGACCAGGGAAACAGACAGAATACTGCTAAAACTAATATAACCCCTGGTGGTCAGAGAGACTTTGCACATGGTCAAAACTTCACTATTTGAGGAGTAACATCAGAAATTGCACACTGGGGAAAAGAGATTTCGGTGAACTATTCCAGCCAAGTCTCTGAAGAAATAAATAAGAAAATAAGCCCCAGGTAAGAGAGGGATCAAAATCCAGAGTTAATACAATATGTTACTGTAGCAGTGTTCAGTTTTCAACAAAAAAATTCATTAGACATACAAAGAAACAGGAAGTATCACCCATGACAAGAAAAAAACAAAGAGTAGGCTCTAAAAACTGCTTTGGTGGGGGCCTAGATGTCGAACTTAACAAAATTTCAGAGTCCCCCTATTGTAAATATGTTCAAAGAATTAAAGGACATCATATTTAAGGAATTAAAGGAAAGTGTAAAGGAGATCAATCCTGAGTGTTCATTGGAAGGACTGGTGTTGAAGCTGAAATTCCAATACTTTGGCCACCTGATGCGAAGAGCTGACTCATCTGAAAAGACCCTGATGCTGGAAAACATTGAGGGTAGGAGGAGAAGGGAACGACAGAGGATGAGATGGTTGGATGTCACCACCAACTCATGGACATGAGTTTGGGTAAATTCTTGGAGTTGGTGATGGACAGGGAGGCCCGGCGTGCTGTGGTCCCTGGGGTCCCTGGGGTCCCTGAGGTCACAAAGAGTCGGACACGACTGAGCAACTGAGCTGAACTGAACTGAACTGATGTTGACAATATCCTATCCAACAGAGAATATCAATAAGAGACATAGAAAATGTTTAGGAAAAAAACCAGAACAAATAAATATGAAGACACACAAAAAAACTAAACTTATAGGATGGAGATAGAACAGTGCCTAGAGGAAAACTTTTAGCTATAAATGCCAATACACACACAAAAAAATCAAATCTATAAACTAAATCTCCACCTTAAGTAACAGGGAGGGGGTGAAGGGGGAAAGCACACAAAACTCAGAGCAAGCAGAAACAAGAAAACAATAAAAATGAGAGTGGAAATTGTGGACATGGAGAATGGGGAGCAGGGGAAGAAAATAAAATCAAATTTCATTCTTTGAAAAGATCAACAAAGTTGACAAAGTTTTAGCTAGACTGATTGGGAAGAGAGAAGATTAAAATCACTAAAATCAGAAAT
Organism: Muntiacus reevesi; assembly: GCF_963930625.1. Classification (NCBI taxonomy): domain Eukaryota; kingdom Metazoa; phylum Chordata; class Mammalia; order Artiodactyla; family Cervidae; genus Muntiacus; species Muntiacus reevesi. The sequence goes on along the minus strand of NC_089250.1, from coordinate 251,789,774 downwards.
GAAAGAAGGAACATTACTACTGAGCTTATAAGAAAAAAAGAATTATAAGAGAACATCATGAACAACCATATGCCAACAAATTACATAACAAAACAAACTATCAGAGTCAACTAAAGAAGAAACAGAAGATCTCAAAAGGCCTAAGACAAGAGACTGGATTAGTAAATTAAAACTTTCACCAAAGAAAATCCCAAGCCCAAATGGCTCAACTGGTGAATTTCACAAAACATTTAAAGAATTAATATGAATACTCTCAAACTCTTTCAAAATACAGGAGAGAAGGAAACACTTCTCAATTTTTTTCTATGAGGCCAGTATTATTCTAATACAAAAACCAGAAAGACATGTTTACCAAAAAACCCTACATACCAATATCACGTATGAATATAGATGCAAAAGCCTCAACTAGCCAACTGAATGCAGTAACATATAAAAAGAATTATATATTAAAACCAAGTGAGAATTATCCTAGGAATGCAAGGTTCACTTTACATTGGGAAATCAATTAATTTAAAACACTGTATTAATAGAATAAAAATAATCATTCGATCACCTCAATAGGTACAAGGGGAAAAAAAGAATTTGACAAAACTCTGAAAACCTTTCATGATTAAAAATACTTAGTAACCTAAAAATAGAAGGAAACTTCCTTAAACTGAAACAAAGAGCATGGATGAAAAACCCACAGCTAATTATAATGGTGAAGGAATGAATACTTTCCCTGCCAAGACCAGGAACAAGATAAGGATGTCCATTCTTACCCTTTTATTTAATAATATATTGAAAGTTCTATCCAGGTCAATTGAGCAAGAAAGAAATGGCATAGAGATTGAAAGTAAGTAAGTGTTAGTAACTCAGTTGTGTCCGACTCTTTGCGGCACCATGGACTGTATCCTGCCAGGCTCCTCTGTCCATGGAATTTCCCAGGCAAGAATACTGGAGTGGGTAGTCATTCCCTTCTCCACGGGATCTTCCCAACCCAGGGATCAAACCTATGTCTCCTGCATTGCAGGCAGATTTTTTACCATCTGAGCCACCAAGAAGCCAAAAAGACTGAAAAGAAAGAAGCACAATGATCTCTGTTTGAAGATAACATGGTCTTATATAGAGAAAACCCTAAGGAATTCACTAAAAAAATATTAGAACCAATAACGGAGTTTAGCAAGGTTGTAGGATACAAATGAATAAACAAATACCACATCTATTCCTATACATTAGAGAACAATCCAAAAGCGAAATTCAAAAAAAATCTAATTTACAATAGCATCAGAAATAAAGTACTTAGTAATAAATTTAACAAAGGTATAAAATCTATTCATTGAATTAAAAATCTAAATAAATGGAAAAATAGCTATACTTATTGATCAGAAGACTTAATATTGTTAAAAGGATAATACTCCCCAAGCTGATTTACAGATTCAAAGTAATTCCTATCAAAATCCCAGGTGGCTTTTTTTTTTTTTTTTTGCATAAATTGACAAGCTGATGCTAAAATAGTACGGGAAAAAACAGCAGTTCTGATTTCAAAATTTACTGGAGCTACAAAAATTAAGACAATGTTGTAGTGGTATGAAGACAGACAACTAGATCAATGGAATAGACAGCCCCCTAAAAAACCTACGCATAAATGGTGAAATGATCTTTGAAACGGTGCAAAGACCATTCAATAAGGAAAGAGTAGTTTTTTCAATAAATTGTGCTAGGATAATTTGACATCAATATATAAAAGAATGAAGTTGTACCTCTACCTCACACCACATACAGAACAAAAATGAACTCAAATAGATCATAGGCCTTTATGTAAGAGTTGAGAGTATAAAACTCTTAGAAGAAAGCAAAGAAGAAAGTCTTCATGACTTTTGTTTAGGCAATGGTTTCTTAGGTATGACATTAAAAGCACATGCAACTAGAGAAAGAAAGAGATGTCAAGCTTAATTAAAATTAAACACTTGTGTTTCAAAGGACACCATCCCAACATGAAAAGACAGAGTAAAAGGAGGTGCTGGCCCTCACTGATGGAAGATTTGTCACCAGACTTGTCAGGAGGTGCCAATTCCTTCTCCCCACAGGACAGAGGCCCATGGCTCATCTGGGCACATCAGGATGTATTTGAGAGAGTGTTACCACGTTATGGCTCTGTTCAGGAGTGGTCTCAACGCTGAAATCCTGAAAGAGGAGTGCGAGACCTCACACCTAGGTGTGTGTCAGCGAGCGAGTCCTCTTCACAAGGTGGAGTTCTCTGGTTGTCTCGTTCACTGCTGTGTCCCCAGCACCAGGTGCACACGGGCACCCACTCAAGGCTGGCAGAGTTTTTACTTTTGGTTGAGTCACTAAACTCGGAATAGATCCTGGCTCTGCCTAATGCTATCTGGGTGACCAGGGGCTGGTCATTTCACCTCTTTGAACCCCACCATCTCACTGACCTTCAGGAGTTTCGAGGACTCCTAAAGCCAGAGATCAAGCCCTGAGCCTTTGGAGTGGGAGAAGTGACTCCAAGACCCTAGACTACTAGAGAACTAACCCTGCGAACTGCGAAGTCGCTTCAGTCGTGTCCGACTCTGTGCGACCCCATAGACAGTAGCCCATCAGGCTCCCCAGTCCCTGGGATTCTCTAGGCCTAGGGGGTATCAAATAGTGAGAATTCACACAAAGGAAACCACTTGAATACAAGACCCAGCATCACCCAACCATCAGTAGCACCCCATGCCTCATCTAGACAATAAACAAAACAAAAACACAAACCCAATCATGAGCAGACAGGATTACCACCTCACTGAGCCTTGCCCATCAGAGGAAAAACAAACAAACAAACAAAAACACAGCACAAATTTCACCCTATAAGAAGCTTACACAAAGCACTGGACCAACCTTAGAGGGCTGAAACCAGAAGGAAGAAAGAATTCAACCTTGAAGCGTGAGAAAAGATCTCAAACACAATAAGTTAAAAAAAAAAATAATGAATAGGCAGAGAAATGCTACACAAATGGAGGAACAAATTAGAAACACAGATGTCCAAATAAATGAAGAGGAAATAGGCAAAGTACCTGAAAAAGAATTCAGAATAATGATAGTAAAGATGATTAAAAACCTTGAAAGCAAAATGAAGAAAATGCAAGAATCAATTAACAAAGACCTAGAAGAATTAAAGAATAAACATTCAGAGACAAACAACACAATTACTGAAATTAAAATAACTCTAGAAGGGATCAATTGCAGAATATCTGAAGCAGAAGAACAAATCAGTGATCTGGAAGATAAAATGGTGGAAATAACTTCTAAAGAGTAGAATAAAGTAAAAAGACTGAAAAGAACTGAGGATAGTCTCAGAGACCTCTGGGAAAATATTAAACGCACCAACATTTGAATAATAGGGGTCCCAGAAGAAGAAAAGAAAATCAAAAAGTATGAGAAATTTTTGAAGACATTATAGTTGAAAATTTCCCCAACATGGAAATGGAAATAGTCAATCAAGTCCAAGAGGCACAAAGAGTCCCATACAGGATAAACCCAAGGAGAAACATGCCAAGACACATGCTAATCAAACTAACAAAGACTAAATACAAAGAAAGAATATTAAAAGCAGCAAGGGAGAACCTACAAGCAACATACAGGGAAACCCCATAAGCTTAACAGCTGATCTTTCAGCAGAAACTCTGCAGGCCAGAAGGGGATGGCAGGATCTATTTAAAGTACTGAAAGGGGAAAATCTACAACCAAGATTACTGTATCCAGCAAGGACTTCCTTCAAAACTGATGGAGAAATCAAAAGTTTTTCAGACAAGCAAAAGTTAAGAGAATTCAGTACCACCAAATCAGTTTTACAACAAATGTTAAAGGGACTTACATAGTCAAGAAATACAAGAGAAGAAAAAAGATCTACAAAATCAACCCCAAACAATTAAGAACATGACACCAGGAACATATATATTAATAATTACTTTAAATGTAAATGGATTAAATGCTCCAACCAAAAGACACAGACTGATTGAATGGATACAAAAACAAGACCCATATATATGCTGTCTACAAGAAACCCACATTAGACCTCAAGACACATATAGACTCAAAGTGAGAGGATGGAAAAATATATTCCATGCAAATGGGAAGGAAAAGAAAGCTGGAATAGCAATTCTCATATCAGACAAAATAGACCTTAAAATAAAGAGGATTACAAGAGATAAGGAAGGACACTACAATAATGATCAAGGGATCAATCTGTCACGCGAGTGCATTTTCTTCAGTTCTTTGTCTCGTCACAACAAAAATTTGGAGTGATGGACATTGAAGCCCCCTCGGCGGGTCACAGCTCTCGGAGGACAGACCGTGTTATAGCACTTAAATAAATCAGTGTTACAGCTCAGTGTTACAGCTCTATTTATTTAGATAATAGCAGGAAAATCCATCTGTGAGGCGTGAGGGCACATCGATCCAAAGACGTGAAGGGAAGAGCGCCCCATCGCAAGGGAGAGGGAGACAGAGGGAGAGAGAGAGAAGAGGGCTTTGGCTCCTCTTTTTATATGTTTTTTTGTTCCCCCTGGGCCTGTCCTACGCAAATTGGGCTTAGGCAGGAGCATTGTTTGTTTTATCTGAGGTTCTCACTCAGGTCCTCGGACCTTCCTTTGTTCTATTTTCGCGGGCTTTCCCTTCCAGGTCTTTCAGTCACTGCCATTTTGGACTCTTTTTCCCTATTCTAACTACCTAACAAATCCAAGATGAAGACTAACAATTGTAAATATCTATGCACCGAACATAGGAGCACTTCAATACATAAGACAAACACTAATAGATATAAAAGGAGAAACTGACAGTAACACAATAATAGTAGGAGACTTTAACACCCCACTCACACCAATGAACAGATCATCAAAACAGAAAATTAATAAAGAAACACAAGTCTTAAATGATACATTAGATGAGATGGATCTCTTTGATATCTTCAGGACATTTCATCCAAATGCAGAAGAATACACCTTCTTCTCAAGTGCACATGGAACATTCTCCAGGATAGACCGCATCTTGGGTCACAAATCAAACCTCAGTAAATTTAAGAAAACTGAAATCCTATGAAGCATCTTCTCCGACCACAATGCTATGAGACAAGATATCAATTACAAGAAAAAAAACTGTAAGAAACACAAACACATGGAGATTAAACAACACGTTTCTAAATAATCAACAGGTTACTGAAGAAAGAAATCAAAAGAGAAATAAAAAAATTTCTAGAAACAAATGACAATGAAAACACAACTCAAAACCTATGGGATGCAGCAATCCTAAGAGGGAAGTTTACAGCAATACAATCCTACCTCAAGAAACAAGAAAAGAAAAACATCGAATAGACAGCCTAACTTTACAGTTAAAACAACTGGAAAAAGATGAACAAAAAAACCCAAAATTAATAGAAGGAAAGAAATCATAAAGATCTGAGCAGAAATAAATGAAAAAGAAATGAAAGAAACAATAGTAAGGATTAATAAAACTAAAAGCTGGTTCTCTGAGAAGATAAACAAAATTGACAAACCTTTAGCCAGACTCATCAAGAAAAAAAGAAGGATCAAATCAACAAAATTAGAAATGAAAAAGAAGAGGTTACAACAGACAATGCAGAAATATGAAGGATTATAAGAGACTATTATGAACAACTATATGGCAATAAAATGGATAACCTGGAAGAAATGGATAGATTCTTAGAAAAGTTCAACCTTCCATGACTGAACCAGGAAGAAATAGAAATTATGAACAACCCAACTACAAGCACTGAAATTGAAGCTGTGATCAAAAATCTCCAAAAAAACACAAAAGCCCAGGGTAAAGAATATGCTCTGCATAGGCCTGCACTATAGTTAACAGGGCCTCTTTGAAAAATAAGAATGATTTTCTCATCACCCCCAGGCAAAGGGCTGGGAGCAGTAAAAAGAACATCTTGAAAACAAGATGTTGAAGTATTAATGTGACTGATGGAAAACTATTAGTGACTGTTCCCGTAACCAGAGCCTTGAGGGAGTTGCTGAGAAAGGGCATCACTAGCCTAAGGGCTAAACAAAGTCATGAAAGGCCTGAAGGTTTGACATTGAGGACTGTATATTGTATATCTTTATCCCTGATCTGAGATTGTAAAGAACAGGTATCTCTAGAGCAAGAAAAGTAGAAGTTAACAATAAAAGGCATGCAAGGATTAGGATCTAGGCTTTAGCCTGTGAATGGCATCAGCCCCGTGATCCCCACTTTATTTCTGAGTCTTATTTTTCCTGATTCTTCTGTGGCACCACTCCCTCAGGTTGGTTTGTTGTTGGGCTGGTCCTGACACCCAGGACCAGATGGCTTCACAGAAGAATTCTAACTAACATTTAGAGAAGAGCTAATGCCAATCCTAAAACGCTTTCAAAAAATTGCAGAGGAAGGAACACTTCCAAACTCATTCTACAAGGCCACCATCACCCTGACACCAAAACCAGACAAAGACTACACAAAAAAAGAAAGCTACAGGTCAATATCACTGATGAATATGGACGCAAAAATCCTCAACAGAACTTTAGGAAACAGAATTCAGCAACACGTCAAAAAGTTCATACACCATGATCAAGTTGGCTTTATTCCAGGAATGCAAGGATCCTTCAATATATGCAAATCATCAATATGATACACCACATTAACAAATTGAAAGATAAAAACCATATGATAATCTCAACAGATGCAGAGAAAGCATTTGACAAAATTCAGCACCCATTTATGATTAAAACTCTTCAAAAAATGGACATAGAAGGAACCTACCTCAACATAGTAAAGGCCATATATGATAAGTCTATAGCAAACATTCTCAGTGGTGAGAAACTGAAACATTCCCCCTAAGATCAGGAACAAGACAAGTGTGTCCACTTTCACCACTATTATTCAACATAGTTCTGAAAGTCCTAGCTACAGCAATCAGAGAAGAAAAAGAAATAAAAGGAATTCAGATTGGAAAAGAAGAAGTAAAACTCTCACTGTTTGCAGATGACATGATATTGTACATAGAAAACCCTAAAGATAGTACCAGAAAATTACTAGATCTAATCAGTGAATTTTTAAAAGTTGCAGGATACAAAATCAATACACAGAAATCACTTGCATTTCTATATACTAACAATGAAAAATCAGAAAGAGAAATTAAAGAATCAATCCCATTCACCCTTGCAACAGAAAGAATTAAATATTTAGGAATAAGCTTACCTAAGGAGACAAAAGAACTGTACACAGAAAATTATAAGACACTGATGAAAGAAATCAAAGATGACATAAACAGATGGAGAGATATTCCATGATCCTGGGTAGGAAGAAGCAATATTGTGAAAATGACTATACTACCAAATGCAATCTACAGATTCAATGTGATCCCTATCAAATTACCAAAGGCATTTTTTCACAGAATTAGAACAAAGTATTTCATAATTCACATGGAAACACAAAAGACCCCAAATAGCCAAAGCAGTCTTGAGAAAGAAGAATGGAGCTGGAGGAATCAACCTTCCTGACCTCAGATTATACTACAAAGCTAGTCATCAAGACAGTATGGTGCTGGCACAAAAACAGAAATATAAACCAATGGAACAAGGTAGAAAGCCCAGAAATAAACCCATGCACCTATGGGCACCTTATTTTTGACAAAGGAGGCAAGAATATACAATGGGGCAAAGACAGCCTCTTCAATAAATGGTGCTGGGAAAACTGGACAGATACATGTAAAAGAATGAAATTAGAACACTTCCTAACACCATATACAAAGATAAACTCCAAATGGATTAAAGACCTAAATGTAAGACCAGAAACTATAAAACTCTTAGAGGAACACTAATAGGCAGAACACTCAATGACATAAACCAAAGCAAGATCCTATATGACCCACCTCCTACAGTAACCAAAATAAAAACAAAAGTAAACAAGTGCGACCTGAGTACACTTGAAAGCTTTTGCACAGCAAAAGAAACTATAAGCAAGGTGAAAAGACAACCCTCAGAATGGGAGAAAATAACAGCAAATGAAACAACTGGCAAAGGATTAATTTCCAAAATATACAAGCAGCTCAAACAACTCAATGCCAGAAAAACAAACAACCCAATCAAAAAGTGGGAAAAAGACCTAAACAGACATTTCTCCAAAGAAGACATACAGATGGCTAACAAACACATGAAAAGGTGCTCAACATCACTCATTATTAGAGAAACGCAAATCAAAACCACAATGAGATATCACCTCACACCGGTCAGAATGGTCATGATCAAATAGTCTACAAACAATAAATGCTGGAGAGGGTGTGGAGAAAAAGGAATGCTCTTGCACTGTTGGTGGGAATGTAAACTGATACAGCCACTATGGAAGACAGTATGGAGATTCCTTAAAAAACTAGGAATAAAACCACCATATGACCCAGCAATCCCACTCCTAGGCATATACCCTGAGGAAACCAAAATTCAAAAAGACACATGTATCCCATTGTTCACTGCAGCCCTATTTACAATAGCTAGAACATGGAAGCAACCTAGATGTCCATTGACAGATGAATGGATAAAGAAGTTGTGGTACATATACACAATGGTATAGTACCCAGCCACAAAAAGGAATGCATTTGAGTCAGTTCTGATGAGATGGGTGAACCTAGAACCTATTTTACAGAGTGAAGTGAGTCAGAAAGAGAAAGAGAAATATCATATGCTAATGCATATATATGGAATCTAGGAAAATGGTACTGAAGAATTTATTTACAGGAAAGCAGTGGAGAAACAGACATAGAGAATAGACTTGTGGACACAGGAAGAGGGGAGGAGAGGGTGAGTAACATGGAAACTTACATTACCATATGTAAAATAGATGATCAACGGGAATTTGCTGTATGGCTCAGGAAACTCAAAGAGGGTCTCTGTATCAATCTAGAGGGGTGGGATGGGGAGGAAGATGGGAAAGAAGTTCAAAAGGGAGGGGGATATATGTATACCTATGGCTGATTCATGTTGAGGTTTGACACAAAACAACAAAATTCTGTTAAACAATTATCCTTCAATTAAAAAATAAACTAATTAAAAAAAATGAAAAGACAACTCACAGAATGGAAGAAAATATGTGCAAGTCATATATCTGATAAGGAACCTGTATCTGGAGTATATGAAGAACTGTTACATTTCAACAATAAAAAGATAAATATTCTAGTTTAAATATACATGTATAACGGAATCACTTTTCTGTACACCTGAAACTAACACAATTCTGTAAATCAACTATATTTCAATTTTTTTAAAGTTATACAGTGTTGTATGTCAATTATATCTCAATAATACTATAAAAAAAAAAAAAGAAAACAGTAAAACAAACACAGGGATTTTCCTGGTGGTCCAGTGTCTAAGACTTAGTACTCCCAACACAGGGGGCCCAGGTTTGATTTCTGGTCAGGGAATTAGAATTCATATGCAGCAACTAGCACCTGGCACAGCCAAATAAATAAATAATTTTAAACACACATACACACAATGAGATATCTACTAAGATTGCTGAAATAAAAAGATGATAAATCTTTGACAGTTCCTCTAAACATTAAACACAGAGTCACCACATGAAATAGCAATTTCTCTTCTAGTTACAGGCCCATGAGAAGTAAAACCATTTACCCACACTTTTATATGAAATCTTATATGTAAATATTCATAGAAACATCATTCATAATAGCCAAAAAGTGGAAACAACCCAGATATTCCTCAACTGATGAATGAATAAACACGAGTAGTATATTTACACAATGTAATACTATTCTGCAAAAAGAGGAATGAAGTGCTGATACATGCTACAACATGGATGAACCTTGCAAATGTTATGCTAAGTGAAAAGTTATTTACAAAAAACTATATATTGTATTACTCCATTTATATGAAATGGCAAGAGTAGGCATATTCAGACTCACAGAAAATAAATTGGACTTCCCTCATGGCTCAGCTGGTAAAGAACCTGCCTGCGATGCAGGAGACCTGCGTTCGATCCCCGGGTTTGGAAGATCCCCTGGATAAGGGAACAGCTACACACTCCAGTATTCTGGCCTGGAGAATTCTATGGACACTATAGACCATGGGGTCACAAAGGGTCAGACATGACTGAGCGACTTTCACTTCACTTCACTAGGGCTAGAGGTGGGCTTCCCTGGTGGCTCAGCTGGTAAAGAATCTGCCTGCAATGCAGGAGACCTGGTTCGATTCCTGGGTTGGGAAGATCCCCTGGAGAAGGGATAGGCTACCCACACTAGTATTCTTGGGCTTCCCTGGTAGCTCAGATGGTAAAGAATCCGCCTACAATGTGAGAGACCTGGGTTCGATCCCTGGATTGGGAAGATCCCCCAAAAGAGGGCATGGCAAACCACTCCAGTAGTCTTGCCTGAAGAATCCCCACACACAGAGGAGCCCGGTGGGCTACAGTCCATGGGGTCACAAAGAGTCGAACATGACTGAGTGACTGAGCAGAGGGCTTGCAGTGAGAGTGGGCAGCCACACGGCTCACTGGGTTCCTAGTTCCCTGACCAGTCCCTTGGCAATGAAAGCACAGAATCCTGACCACTGGACCACCAGGGAATTCCCTGAATTATGTCTTAATAAAGCCATTAAAAAAGACGAAGCACAAATCTCCAGGTTTCTAACTCACATGGCCCTTCTTTCCTCACTCACTCACCTGTATCCATGTTCTCTTCTTTCTGTCAAATTTCCTATACTTTGTAAGTATGGTTCCTACTTTGAACATTCTACCCCAAATTTCTCAAGCTGAAAGTATTATTGTTTACTCTCAATTCAAGTGAATCCTCCTCAGAGACATTTTCCCTGACCACCCCAATTAAAGCAGTCTCTCCCCCTGAAAATGGTCTCTTTTATATTCTGTTCAGGAACAAAAAATAAAGTAATTCAGCTATTCAGCTGATGCATGTCAGGTGGCACCTCAAAATTAGTTAACTCCCTGAGCTGAAGCAGAACAGGAGTTTTTATAGGGCAGGGGAAGAGAGGGGTATATGGTTATGGTATTGTCCCAAGTTGCAATTTTCTTTATCTGTAAATGCTGAAGAACACTGCAATTTAAAAGGGTAGGATATGTTGGGGTATTCATGTCCCTTTCTCATAAATGACAGTACTTTGGTAGCAGTTCAAAGGATTCGTTTGAGAGCTATCTTTGGAAACCATGTTGAAGATCTAATGTCAATTAAGATTCAAGGAAAGGACTGACAGAACGGGGGGAAAAAAGGAAAGAAAGAAGAAAAAAAGGAGGCAAAGGGACTTCTCTGGCAGTCCAGTGGTTAAGACCCCAAGCATCCAATGCAGGGGATTTGGCTTCAATGCCTGGTCAGGGAACTGAGATCCCACATGCTTTGCAGCCAAAAGTAAAATTTAAAATTTTTTTTAATTAAAACAAAAGGAGGTAAAGACTGAAACAAGGAAAAGCAGGATCTGTTTCAATTCTTTAGTACACATCTCAGTACCTGAAATTGTCTTAGCTATTTGTTTGCATGCTTATTTTCTGTCTCCCCTATCACTAGGACATTTCTGTCTTGTTTGTCCACATAGTAGATGCTTAATATGTGGTGGCTGATTGACCAAATTCCACACCAACATGATAATCAAAGATGAAATCAAGAGCAAATATTTTGGAACTTTCCAGCCACTCCTCTCATTTCTCATGACTATAACAAACTCTGCCTAGTCTCCATCACCTGGGTGTTTAAAAGAATTAAAAATTTTGGGGCCACACCTCCACAGACTGGTTCATCTGTGCTTTAACTACATCTGCCTGCCTACAGAAACAAATATTTCAAAAGGTAAGGAAAAGTCTGTGTGACAGTCTGGACCGTGCTTCAGTAGAACTAGACACTAGTCCTTGAACTAGACACTAGGACTATTAATTGTACAGAAGAAACTGGATCAAACTTACTGCAGTTTTTTTCAGGGCTCTTAAGTCCTTAATTCAAGCATGCTTTTCTTCTTCCCAGAAGTAGCGGGGGCCATTGTGCTTAGTTACTTCTGCAATTGCTAGAGGATAGAAGCAAAGACTCAAAGAATTTAAATGGTGGAAGGAACTTCTGGGCACTACTTAACTTGTTTCCTTCTTATCAGATGTTTCTTTCTTATCGTTTGTACCCCAAATATCAGGATTTCACCTTCTAAGAACACTTCCCAACTCAACGCATTTTCTCAGGCCAGCATCACTGGCAGTACCTAGACGTGTGTTTGGAAATGCCAGGATTTCAGACTTCATTCCAGAGCCATGGAATGTGTCACATCACAAGACCCCCAGGTGACAAATGCAAAGTTTGAGAAGTACGTAGCATTTCTGGACATGCTGAACCAGTGCTACTATCTCCAACAGCGTGCACTTATCATTAGCACTTACCTACAAGCTGGACTAATGGAACAAGGAGAATTCACAAGTGAAGTTTTCCCAAATGCCCCCTGTAGAATTCAGGACCTGTGAATTAGGGAAAGAAAAGACAGGCTCAAAGGATAAAACTCAAAAGTAATTACAAAACTTATGGCAAAATGGTGATCTTTTTTTTTTTTAATGAATACACTGAGATTCATTAAACTACTCTACTTTAAAAGTTTTTTTAAGAAAATATTTTTTAAATTATATTTTATTTACACTGGTGTATTTGTTTGGTTGCACTGTGTAGCATGTGGGATCTTAGTTCCCCAACCAGGGATCGAACCTGTGCCCCTGCATTGGGAGTCTTAGCCATTAGAACACCAGGGAAGTCCCCTGAAAGTTTCATAATAAAATATTTTTTTAAGTAATAGCATGTTTTAATAAACATTTAAATTAAAACATAAATGTTTTAATAAACATTTTTTTAAGTAATTTCTAACTCAAGTTAGTGATAACTACCAGTCCCTCCAAGAGGCACTTGTGGTGGGAAAGTGTAGTCAAGAACGTGTATCTGCCCAAAGTGAAGACTGACAGGGAATGGGGAAAAAGTAAGGTTTATGAACCAGGCCCCCTGGGTCTTTCATTTAATCCCCCATCACAGCTCTGTTAGGTAACACCACTTTAACTAAGTGATTGAATTTAGCATCAACAATCCTGGAACAAACTAGTATTGTATGCCCCCTGGTGAAGCATATGGGGGAAGTAAACATCCTCATTGATGTGGTCCTCTCCTCTAAGCGATAATTCAGGCACTTGGGCTCCTTCCATTCTGTGCTCTGCCATCTTCAACTGAAGGCTTCTAAAGCAGCACTAGTAAAAGGATTTTCAAAGTGAGGCTGGAGACCATGCACCAATAGCACCAATTTACCCTTTTTTTGGCAGGGAGTAGGGTATAGAAATGGAGAGGGTTCAGGGTTAGATTAATTTCTGGTAAAGACTGCCCACAGCAGATGCTACACAAAGTTAAGGAAGCTGAGAAGTTCAAGTGGCTAGCAAGAATGTGGCTGAGTACTGCACCAGGGGCAAATGTTGGAAAAAAACTAGAATAACAACAATGCAGGGGAGTTGATGGACTTGGGAGAAAAGTGCAGAGAGATCAGAATGTTGAATAATGTCTAAGTATAAACTGTGATCAAGCTGGAGGGCAAGCAAATTGTAGGGAGTTACTTATATATCAAGGTTTAAGATTCCTAAAATAGTCTAGTTCAAGATCACCTTAAGGAACAAAGGAACAAAGGTGTGGCTGTGGGAGTGGGTGGCCATAATAGGGGTAGGATTTACAGTCAGATAGGCAGGAGGCCTTAATAGGTGTTGGCTGGATTATCCACAGAAATACTGAAATTTCCCACATGTCAAGGTCCTAAGTAAACAGAGTATATAGAAAGGTTATAAAGTAATATAGCCTATATTTAATTTTTTTTAATTTTTATTGGAGTATAATTGATTTACAATGTTGTGTTATAGCCTATATGTTAAAGGATAGTTATTGTGTGACTCAGAGAACAGAGATCCTGAGAGAACAATCAATATGTTAGACTTCTCAGTTCAATTCAGTTCAGTCACTCAGTCATGTCCAACTCTTTACCACCCCATGGACTGTAGTACGCCAGGTTCCCTGTCCATCACCAACTCCCGGAGCTTACTCAGACTCATGCCATCGAGTGGGTGATGCCATCCAACCATCTCATCCTCTGTTGTCCCCTTCTCCTCCTGCCTTCAATCATTCCCAGCATCAGGGTCTTTTCAAATGAGACTTCTAGACTAAGAAAAAAAGCAATTTCAAACAGGCTGAAAGGATGGCACTGTCTTTCAGGAAAGGGCCAAGTTACACTTAAGGAAAAAAGGTGAAGGAAATATTCTCAACAATTTGGGAATGGCACAGAATTTTATCTGCCATGGAAGAAGAATTCCATGGGAAAATAATGGAAGGAGGAAGCAAGAAGTGGGAGGGACCAAAAAGTATGGGAATTTCTATAACAATATCACAAACCAGATAATATGAAAATAAAAATGTGGGCTTCAAAACACCTAGATATGTTAAATCAAATATAAAAGACGTACTTTCAGATTCAGAGCTAATTTTGCAAGAGGGTAAGGTTACCTCTCAAGGATCACAAAGAGAGAACTAAAAACTAGAAGGAAAAAAAAAAACAAAAAAGAGTATGGTTGGGACTTCCCTGAAGATCCAGTGGTTGATAATCTGCCTTCCAAAACAGGGGACGAGGGTTTGATCCCTGGTCCAGGAACTAAGCCTGCTCATGCCACAACTATTGAGCCTACTTTCCACAAGTACTGAAGCTCTCTTGCTCTAGAGCCTGTGCTCTGCAACAAGAGAAGCCTGCCCACCTCAACTAGAGAGAAGCCCCTGCATGCCACAACAAACACTCAATGCAATCAAAACTAATTTTTTTTTTTTAAAGAAAAGAGTATGGTTATGCTGGTGCTATCTCAGTAACCAGGCTTCCCAAGTGACTTAGTGGTAAAGAATCCGCCTTCCAATGCAAGAGACACCAGTTTGATCCCTGGGTGGGGAAGATCCCCTGGTGGAGAAAATGGCAACCCATTCCAGTATTCTTGCCAGACAAATCCCATGGACAGAGGAGCCTGGTGGGCTACAGTCCGTGAGATCATAAAAAATCGGACACAACTGAGCAACTGAACCCAGCACACATCTCAGTAATCAAGAGGTTTGGATTTTAAGATGCGGAGAGGAGGCCTTCGTCTCAAGTAAGGCAGGGAGTCGGAATTTAAACTCTGCATGAAATCAGGACCCTCCAAATGCTAAGCTTGAACAAAAGGGTGAATTAAAAATTAACCTCCCTTGGTCTGCCTTTTGGAGTATAAAAAAACCTCTCCCATGAGAATCTGTAACCATAGGCATTCCTTCAGATGGATTTGGTGTTCAATTGCATTCTACCTACCTGAATGGTCTGGAACCCCAAGCTGAGAAATTCACATGAGAAGTGATCCTAATCCAGGAGTTTTAATAACAGAAAAGACAAATAGAAGGGGCATTGGGGGATATTCTAAAATTGTGTTGACTGTGGTATGATTGTCCTTCATTCTATTATTGTGCTTTATTGCATTGACTGATTTTTTTCAGTCAGTGTAGAACCATTCTCATATTCCATGAATAAATCCTACTTGGTCAAATCTGCTGTTGAATTCGGATTGCTGGTCCTATGCTCATCTTCTCTATCTTGTTCCAATTTTAGTACATGTGCTGCTAAAGCAAGAAGTCCCTGTGGTTTTATTTTTTAAACAGTGTATAATATACTTTTGCATTTCAATTTTCAAATGAGTAAATGTCTCAAGGTGCAAGAATTACTTTCTATGCCTGAAACATTGACAAAAATTAAGACCCATATGCTCATTCGCAGACTCTTTTCTTCCCAGAACTGGCATCACCTCCTTCCTACATAATACACCTCAACTGGAATATCAGAAAGCGACCCTTTCTTCAGAAGGTGCTATGCAATAATCTAACCCACAGAAAGAATCCAGATTTGAGGTTTCTATGTCACCACATGAAACCCATCTGCAAATTGTTTAAAGTATGAACATCATGTCCATGGAAGCAACCTAGATCCCCATCAGCAGACGAATGGATAAGAAAGCTATGGTACATACACACAATGGAATGTTACTCAGCCATTAAAAAGAATACATTTGAATCAATTCTAATAAGATGGATGAAACTGGAGCCCATTATACAGAGTGAAGTAGGCCAGAAAGATAAACACCAATACAGTATACTAATGCATATATATGGAATTTTAAAAGATGGTAATAACCCTATATGCAAGACAGAAAAAGAGACACAGATGTATAGAACAGACTTTTGGACTCTGTAGGAGAAGGCGAGGGTGGGATGATCTGAGAGACTAGCATTGAAACATGTATATTATCAAGTGTGAAACAGATCGCCAGCCCAGGATGGATGCATGAGACAAGTGCTCAGGGCTGGTGCACTGGGAAGACCCAGAGGGATGGGTTGGGGAGGGAGGTGGGAGGGGGGATCAGGATGGGGAACACATGTAAATCCATGGGTGACTCATATCAATGTATGGCAAAAACCACTACAATATTGTAAAGTCATTAGCGTCCAACTAAAAAAAATAAATGAAAAAAAAAAAAAAGAACATCATGTCCCTGGAACTCACTTCTCCAAAGAATTCGATAATTCAACCATTAGGGTACTTAAAATTTGGCCCCCCAAGCACAGTAATCTGTGGTGTGCATGCAGTTCAGCGGAGGTTTCATCTTTCTGGCTCAGTAGAAATCCAAACACGTATGCCAGGTACTCGGGACCGTGAAAAGCAAGATTCTTTGAAGAAAAGTTCCAGGGCCATACTTTTGAAAACTGACAACAGCTACTGGGAATTTCTTCTTCCGTTTCACAACTCAGGGAATTTACTGGCACCTGCCTAGAGCTAGGACTTGTTAACAGGTGTTCACAATACCTAGGGATAACTTGTCGACTTGCAGGAAGCCTCCCGCCTGGCGGGGCCCGAAAGGGAGGGGGGAGAGGGGGGAGGAAGGGACTCTCTCAAGGCGTGCGGTCAGGAAACAAACTAAAGAGGAAACAATACAGAAGACTGAGGAGAAGTAACCGCCTCACCTACAGAGACAAATCATGGCCGTCGCCTGCTTCCAGAGCACGCCCCTTGACCCCAGATTGCGCATGCGCCCTGAGCAGTGCGGCGCGCACCCCCGCCCCCACCCCGTTCCCCCCGAATCTGCGCCTGCGCAGGCGTGGGTTCCTTCCCCACTATCCACAACACCCACTTCATTCCCCAACCGCGGTCTTCGAAAGCTGCCAACCCAGTGCGTACCCGGGAGTTCGTGGTTGCTAAGGACTAGAGTGGGATGGTTTGTGGTATCGGGTCAGTGATAACTCGCCAGTTACCGGGTAAACGATGCTTTGGTTAGAATTCACAGCCGCGAGCCCTTGTCTGCGAACTGTTAACGCATCCTTCGTTTTATCCTCGGATACTCGGACGCCCTGCTGTCGCCATACGCAAAGCGGCTGGAAATTGTCTCTTGAGAATTTTAATCTTGTTTGGAAGCAGACCCGACCAATCGTTCCCTTTTTTTTTTTTTTTTAATCTAGGCTCACCCGTGATGTGATGGACACCTCAGAATTGTCATCCTCCTTTGATTTCCATAGGAAACTGAATTAGAAAGTTGTGCTTAGTCGTGTCTGACTCTTTGAGACCCCATGGGCTATAGCCCACCAGGCTCCTCTGTCCATGGGATTCTCCAGGCAAGAATACTGGAGTGGGTTGCCATGCCCTCCTCCAGGGGAATCTTCCCAACCCAAGGATCGAACCTAGGTCTCCCGCATTGCAGGCAGATTGTTTACCGTCTGAGCCACCAGGGAAGACCAAGTAATAGTTAACTTTGAAGAAAAAAAAAAAAGAGGAGAAGGAAAAATTACTGTAAACATTTACGTGTACACAGAATAATCTCGAAGAACCGGACAGCAACTGCCACTTCTGATTACCTCAGGAGAGAAATGGGTGGCTGAAGGATGGGCATGAATGTTTTGGGTTTTTTGTGTTTTTTTTGCATCGTTTGAAATTTGTCCAATACGTGTGTGTGTTTTAGTCTTTGAATGTTCATTTGACTCCCTTATCAAAATGTAGATATCAAGGAAATTTGGAAACAAGACGTCTGTCTAGATGCTGTAATGCTGGATAGAATTATACATTATGTGTGAAGATAAAACATTTTGTGTAAACCACTAAGTTTTCCTGTTTATTTCTGGACAAACATCCTTGGGTATTGGGGCGGGAAGTACAGGAAAAGAGCCAGGAATTTTCGAAAAGTCGGCAGGGTTGGCATACAGGAAACAAATTTTTATCATCTCAATCACTTGTATATTCCTTTCGGATTTGCTGAAGAAAATTGAAGGGTAAATTTTAGTTGATTTCACTAAAGTCCAACTAGATTGGAAGGGGACATTTGATGTTTATTTTTGTAAAGGAAGTTAATTGAGTGTGGCTGGCAGTGTTGGGACTCGAAGTTCCTATTCTAGACAAGGAAAACATCCCTTAGTAAGGAATCTCCAGGATGATTATGATACATTCCTTCCCCTAACCTTGTAAGATAACTTCAGGTTCCCTCCTCCAAGGGAATGGTGAGGAAAAAAAACTAGGCAACTGTGCCTAAGAGGATTTGCAGACAAAAAGCTCATATTCAAAAAAGATCCTGGACACACCTCATTCTCTTGGTTAGCTGAACCAGTTCAGCTTGTTACCCAGTAAGTGGTTAGTGGATCTAGGCAACAAAGAAATAAATGAAACCTAGTGGGTAATACATCAACCAGGTTGAGCAATAAGCAGCACCTGGGAATAGAAATTCCCCAGAGGAGAAAAATGGCATCACAGAAGAGAATACTTAGTAAAATTTATTAAAATAAAAAAAGAAAAACAATAATTTATGCCCTTGGCAAAATAAAAGATCTTGTCAATATAAATGTTTCTTAGAAAACATATGAAAAGGTAATATATATCAATCAGTATCAATGTTACAGCAAAAGTAATAATGATTGTATAACACTGACAAGTGAGGATAATTCTGGCCCTTACACAGCAGCATTTCTGGAAGGTCCTCTGATTCCTCCTTTTTTTTTTTAGTACATATATGCCTTCATTTTAAGAAAGCCTGATATACATATATCTATATTTAGAAACTCTATCAATTAAATTTATTTGTGTCACAAAATAATTCTCTACCAAAAAATCAAGTTTCTGTAATGTATCCTTCAAATTGGCAAATTTTCTTAATGTGTTTAAAATTAACCAAATACATGTGTCCTCAACTTCTTTCCTTCTAGCACTACTACATACAGTGAGGTATACCTGAAGTGAGCCAGAAAAGTTGGGCTTCAAACCTGACTAGAGAGAGTGTGTTCTTACTTAAGAGTAAGAGGAAATAGTTGGGGGCACGAGTTCCCTCAATCTTTTGTTTCTCGAATCCTAAGCTCTTGATTTTCTTGTCCCTGCTGTTTCCTGGGCAACTTTGTTCACCTGGTACTCTCAAGAGAAAAGGAGGAAGTCAAATGGGAGAGGGGCAGGTTAATGAATTAGTCACTCCAGCAGAGCACAGTAAGATGAAATCTGGGGTTTAGAGTGTATGTGTGCGGCTATAGCTGGGGGAGAGCCAGAGCAATTCTCTGCCCTTGACATGGTGTTTGTGAGGCTCCTTTCCAAGCAGGAGCACCTGATTCCTGGACGGGCAGCAGGGCTTAGTCCAGTTTCCCCAGCCAGACGGAACACGTACTCAGGAGAATGGGCTCCATCCTATTTGTCACATTCCTCCTGGCTCCCTTCGGCACAATGGTAGTGCTGTTCACAGAACTCCTGGATCCGACTACAGGCCTCCAGCATCATCACTTCAGGGACTGTGATTACCACTCGGAAGAAATTTGGATACTCAAAGCACTGCAAAAATAAAAGCCTATTATTCTCAGAGCAGTTGAATCAGTGACTAGACCACCCTAGTAAGGCCAGGGCCCTAATCAGCAAGAGGCAGCAACACCATTTACCCAGGGCTAACAGTTCCCAACATTGAGAAGCTGAACCAGTGACTGAGTTAATTTATCTTAAAAGGAATTTGTGGGACAAGCTTGATTTCCTGTCATTTAGAATGTCCAACTACAATTTTTCTTCCTGAATCATATGGGATAATGATGAGGAAGAAACAAATTTTAAATAGAGGTCATGACACCCACCAGTAAGAATCTTTTCAAAAAAGAGTACAGTAGTCCCCAGTATCCATACAGGGGTTGGTTCCACCTGCCACCAGATGCCTGCCACCACATACACCTCTGAGAATACTAAAATCCGAGGATGTTCAAGTTCTGTATATAAAATGGCATAGTACTTGCATAACCTACATACATCCTCCTGTGTACTTTAAATAATCTCTGGGTTACGTATAATACCTAATACAATGTAAATGCTATGTACATAGTTGTCAGGCCGCAGCAGATTCAAGTTTTGCTTTGGGGCACTTTCTGGAATTTTTTTTCTTCTAATATTTTTCCATCCCCAGTTGGTTGAATACTTGGATGTAGAACCTGCACATATAAAGGCCAACTGTACACTTTGTTGGGGGAGGAAAAGGCTAAAGACCAGCTCAGGGAGAGCTCCCAAGGCACTATACACCATGGAGAGCTTCTAGAGAAACCTGAGAGGGATGTAAGCACTCACCGTTGCTGGGAGGCAGTGGACGGATTGCTCAGCAACTAATCGCTCTGTGAACTCCACATCATTCTCAAATTCTGGGAAATGTTCCATCTCAATTCCAACCTATACCAATAACAGGGAAAGGCAAACTGATCATAAGAAGGGAAAACAGGCCATCTCCCTATGCCAGAAATCAGGGCAGGGACTGCTCTAAAAAATATCTTGGAATTCCACTACTGATAACGAAGGGTTCTTGCTCTTATGGCTTGTGGAATTTCTCATAGGGAAGAGAGGATATATTCATATTAATGTTTTATTTTATTAAAGGGTTCTTTCTTGGATGCTGATGAATGAAAGTTGAAAATAGGATGCTAGTGTTCCTTTAAGAAGGCACTATTGGTACTATGGGCCAGGCTAGTCTTGATTGCATGGAACTAACCTGCCCATTGAAAAATATTCAGCATTGCTGGCCTACAGGATGCCAATAGCACTTTTCAGTCCTTCTGAAAACAACATTCCTATATATCCCCAAACACTTCGAGGGAACCAGATCTCTCCTGGTTGAGAACTACAGTAGTGTGGAAAGTCTCTCATTATGTCCTATCATCTCTGTATCTACATATAAAATAATTCTCTATATTGAAAAGTTGTCATTTTAAGAGGTTTTTTTTTTCCTTTCTTTTTTTAGCACTGAGTTTAAACCATGTCAGTGGGACAATTCAGAACAAGGCAGTTCCTAAACTGGCTCAGGGGCCCATTTGATTGTCCTTGGAGCCCTGCAGACTGGCTTCCCTCACCTGCCACCAGGTGCCTGCCACCACATACTCACCATGAGGTACATGGCCCCAGAAGGGCGAATGGGCCGGAGTCCGGGGATGGCAGCCAATGCCCCATAGCAGAGATCCGCATTGGACTATGAAAAGAGGCAGAGACATCAAGGATGAAAACTTAAGCTAAAGAAAAACTGGGTCATTAAAAAGACAGCCCACATCAAAGGCAGGGAACTTAGGTTTGCTCTGGTGGCATAAGGAGTTAACAATAAAAAAAAACTCTGCCGACTCACAGCTTTAGGCCAGGAGCAGAGTGGATTGCCAGAAGTTAGAGAAATGTATGGATGAATGTTGACAATGATGCCACCTTCTGGCTTGGAAGCCAGAAGGAAGCCATAATGGCTCAAAATTCCACTGGAGGCATTCCCTGACTCCCAGAGTGGAAGGCCACAGGCTGCCCTTACCTTGAGGAAGCTTAGAGTGTTGTGGTAGAACTCTTGAGGGGTGCGACACAGGATGCTTTTCAGAGCTCCCTGGACAAGGGTGCAGGGGCCCAGGATCCGTTGACTTAGCTTTGTCAACCCATCTCGGATCTAAAAGCCCCCCAGCAAACACATTATTTAGCCTTTCTTAAGCATCCCTGCTGTGGAGATTCTTGCTCTGACCATTCTTTCTATAAAGTGTTTATTTTTATTTATTTTTAATTTTTTTGTTGTTGTTATCTTCTATCTAGCCAGAGTTAGGGTTAGTTTTTGATATCTGGAGATGTGGTGGTGCCTTGTGTCATTCTTAAATCAGACCACCTGGGTTTGTAGCCCAGCTCTGCCACACACTGACTGGGTGTGTGACTGAGAAAATTGTACAATCTATCTGAGTTCATTTTTATCAGCTGTAACATGGAGATAATACTAATACTGGCCTCACAGGGTTGTTGGGAGAATTACATTGAAATAAAGTACATAAAGCACCGGCACCTTGTAAGACCACAAATAGTATAAGGGATCATTACTGCTTGTTGCTTCTTTTTTTGTGGTAATAAAATTGGAGGTAGATGGAACTTCCTCACAACACAGAAAAACTGAGTTCTGGAGAGAAATAACTAGTACTATCTTTATCCAGTGTCTTTCCAGGCACACAGAACTACAGGGCCAAGAAAGGAAAATCTCACATCTATACCACCACAGTGAGATAAAGTAAGCAAGTAATAAGTAAACAAATAAATGTTTAGAATATATATATATATTCTCACCTCATTGCCAAAAATATCTCTTCGGTCATGGATAAGGATCCAGCCCATCCTCCAGCCAGGAACCAGCCAGCGCTTGGCCAGCCCTCCACAGGACAGGATGGGGACATTGCTGCTGAGGGTGGCCAGAGGCTCAAATTTGGAATCTGAAAACACCTGAGGAGAAGAGGTGCTTCTTACAGCTGTTTTCTGGTTTCCCTCCAAATCCCATGCCTCCCCAAATTTTCCTTATATCATTAAGCACAGGGCCTCCGATTTACAGGCTCTTTCTACCCTGAAGCATGACTGGGATCTCAAGAAGCTTCAAAGGGAACTATCCGAAAAATTTAACCTAGTGTCTTGTCTGGGTTAAAAGAAGCCTAAAATGAGGAAACTGGTCCCAGCCCAGTAATATGTACAACCCCTGACTCTAGGGAATGAATGAAATAATTAGATTCTGCCCAAGACTCACCATGTCTCCATAGATCTCATCAGCTAAGATAGGGACACACTGCCTTGCAGCCACTGAAAATAAGAGAAACATGCTGATGTCATTTTTAATGTGAATTGCCTTAGCACTTAAATGTTTACCTGGGCTTATACTTTACACTTCATGTTTGTGGGTTTTGTCTTCCTCTTTAAGAACTACAAATTCTTCTCATGGTACAGAGCCTTCCAGGGTACCGAACCTGAACTTGCTGTTTAATTAACTAGATATTTCAAATCCTTTCTTCCACATAAGGGGAGTGATAAAGAGGCAAGTCTTTTTCTCCTTCTTTCTACCTTTGCAGTGGCACACCACTCACTTGGGACCCACTGGAGCCCTCCAACCTCTATCCTAGTCTCGGAACTTAGTAAAGGACTTCTTTCTCACTCCAGGAAACAGCTAAAGGATTCCATCCCCATCTTCTTTCCTGTCAAGTGAAATCTGTTGGACTTACCTGCCAAAATTTTCTGGAGATGACGTCTACTGAACACTGACCCACAAGGGTTTGATGGATTGTTGACAATAAGACAAACTGTCTTTTCATCAATCAGAGATTCTAGCTGTTTTAGGTCAATTTCCCAATTCTTCTCTGGCTGGGGAGGGAAAAAAAAGTGAGACCAAGATGATTCTGAAAAATTTAGGAAGACTACTTACTTCACTCAAAGGTATAATATAAGTCACAAAATGTGTCTGTGGCCTCAGACTTTCCAAATCTTTCTCTGCTAAGATAATGGTCATGTATTTTTATGAAGTAGAAATTGAGCATTTGTATCTAAAATTGTATAATTTGTATCTAAAACTAAAAAGTCATTTACCAATAAATTGTAGAGCTTGACCTCAATTCCCATAGATTCAGCCAGAGTCCTGTAGAGAGAGAAGCCGGGTCTTGGAACTAAGATGTTTTGCCCTGGGTTGGCCAACACAGCCAAACATAGTTCAATAGCCTGACTGCAGCCACTTGTCAGAATGACATCCTATGAAGAAAAGTTTCGTTTCGTTAGGGGTTCCAACAGCAACAGGAGAAAAGGGATTATCAGATGAGTGAGTGGGAAGCAAAAATTAGCTTACTTTTAAAAATCCTATGTAAAGTACTGGGGACTGTACTAGGCCAAAATTGAAAGAAATGGATATGTTTATATATGTCTATATCTAGAGGTTGTTGAAAATGCTGGCCACTTAAAAGAAATAAATCACTTTAAAAAGGACAGGTTGGCTGTGACTCAGCAGACCTCCATGAGAGGTCATTATGACCTTGGACTTTTTCACCTGGTTATTTATTTACTTTTGACCAGAGATTTGAAGCATGGCTCTCTTCTGAAATACAAAGGGCTCCCCTTAAGGTTAAGAAATGTTGACCTCCACCCTATAAACAACAGAGTGGAGGGCATTTAAACCTGACCCTGCCGTCAGTCCAATATGCCATGGAAACTCTATCCTCCCATCTAAGTGACCTTAGGTAAGTGAAGGGAACTACAGATTAATAAAAGACCCTATTGGTAAAATTAAATTTTTCGATTATTTGGTATATATGAATTACTGTTTTTCAATGATCTTTTGCAGAGAATCAAGTATAGGGTGACCTCTGAGTCCTTTGAGCCTCCTTGAGACAGACATCACATAAGTTGTATGCAATGTTATTATCATACTATAATTACATTAAACATACTCACTGACTAGTGGCCTCTCCATATAAAAAGTCCTGGAATTGCCAAAGGGAAATTATCCTTAGTTTTTGTTTCCCTTGAAACCCTTATTCCTCACGGAACAGAAACAAAGGGTAGAGTTTGCCTGGTATTGCTTCAGAGCGGGCTCCTTGTCTAGGGCTCACCTTAGCTTCCAGGGGTGCCTCGGGACAGTGGTAATAAGAAGCAACTTCCTCCCGACTGGATAAGTAGCCTGAGAGAAAAGAGCAGAAGGAGAAAGCTGGAAGTTTTCATCCCAGAGCTGACAGTGATGCCCTTAAGTCACAGGTCTTCAAGGCTACCTTCTGTCCCAGACCAGAGCACGTAGCATTCGGTACAGCTCTCAGTCACAATAGTTAAAGGAGATTAACTTTACACCTTATAATTTTATAATAAGCACACAAATGTATAAATAATAACAAAAAGAGTTCACCAAACTATAAAATACTCTGCAGCATCTTGGTTACTGTGATTATGTTTTATTTTCTTCTAGATTATTTAATCTAAAATACAGGATTTAGATTATTCTTAAATCCCTTTCAGGGGTTATATTTGAAAACTTGTAATTAATGAGTTTGTTACACTGGGTTCATTTTAACTTTTTCACATTGTATTGTATACCTATTAGTATTTTACTTTTATATTTAAATTAAAATATTTTCCTTTTAAATTATATTCTCATGCAGTGTTTCCAAATGTTGGCTTGCAAGCTTGAAGTATAGACAGTTTCATACCAATAATGATAATATTTTACAGAATTGCTGTCCAAAAAGATTATCTTCAGTTACCAAAGCTAGAGACAATATTTCCTAATGTTTGTTAACCTAATAGGTACAGATAGTTCTCTTGAAATTAATCAGCCTTTCCTTAATTGTTAATAAAAAACACAGATAAATATTATCTGTGTTTCCTTTGGCATGAAGTGTTCATATCCTTTGAGTACTTGTCAAATGCAGACTTGGTTTTATGTTTCAGGTTAAATCAGTTTCTTAATACTTTGAATATAAAAGTCATAATAAACATTTTTAAAAATTGTATTGAAGAATAGTTGATTTACAACGTGGTGTTAATTTCTGCTCTACAGCAAGGTGATTCAGTTATATATATTCTTTTTCATATTCCCTTTCATTATGTATAAACTCTTTTTATAACTAAATTTTAGTCTTATTTTGTTTTGATTTTTATTTATGAAGCTGTTTAAATGTAAATAATCAACCTAAAAATCATGTCCCTCATATCTCTTTAAAGTGTTTTTAAAATCTATTTTAGCATGAAGTTGATTTTTATTCTGCACATACACACAGTGGGGAAGTGTGTGACATCGAAACAAAGGAGTCACTTATTTTACCAAAATGCTTAGGAATGTTCAATACATGGAGAGAGTTACACCTAAATAAAATTATTCCTGTCTTAAACAACCTTCTGTCCTCTAATAGAACAACTCATTCTTTGCTGTTGTTTTTGTTTGTTTCTGTCTTGAAACAAGCACAGTTACATTGAGAGTGTGACCAGGACCATAATTAAAATAAATCTTGAATGTGCAGAGGAGGAGAAATAACGTCAAGAAGTATTTACATAGGGCAGTAAGTAAATTCATTTAGGAGCTTGACAGCTCTGTCAAGAAGCCCCTGCAGCCAAACTCAAGGCCTCCATGGAGAATGAGCAATGATAGGACAGGAGCGTTATTTGAGCAGAGTGCATGATGGGAACCTAGAGCACGGAGGTGCCATAGTACCAGAGGAAGCCAGGAAAGAAGTTGGACCTTGGTGGCCTGAGGTTAAACATTCTGAGACTACTTTCCCCAAATTCAACAACCATATTATCTTAGCCTCTCCTTAGGAATTATGCATCAGGAAAGCAAAGAGAACTGCTAGAAATTTATTACTGTCAGAAGAGCACAGAAGATTTGGAAAACTGCCAGATTAGAGTCTCAGAGGGAACTTACCAATGGAGGGGACATAGCCATTAAACTTCCCTGAGTCAAGGGCATCTTTTATTGCTTGGGTAACTTCAGGATCTGTCGGCAGGTTTCCAAATACAGTAGGGTCCCCTTTTCAAGAACCACCAAGAGGTTATTCTTCCACGCCCAGTACCCAAACCCACCCTCCACTTCCATCCTCTCTGCCCAACCCATGAGGATGGGGGTGAAAGGAACAATGCCTGGCTTTTGGTTAAGTGTATTCAACTCACCAATCGATAAAGCAATCATGGTCTTGTTTGGATTTGGCTTCACCTTCATGTTGTCCACAATGGCCCGGATGGGATTGAAAGTTTTGTTGGACATGTCCGAAGGCCTCACGGACCATCTGGCCTTCCTGCTTTTCACTTTTCCCAGCACGGAGCTTCTCCCAGTGATGTTGACATGCACATCCAGAACTGAGGGGAGGCTGCCATGGTCCTGCATCTGAATCACGTATGGGTCCATGACTAGCAAAGACTATGGGGAAAAGAAGGGGTCACTGTGACTCTAAGAACAGATACAGTCCAGTGGGGCAGCTACAGTTGGACCTAAACACTGGGGTGACTTGGCCAGACATCTATTTTCAAACTCCTTTCACATGTAAAGCAGCTTTGAATGAATGAGGGCAATTTTAAGACTTTTCACTCAGATGGAAAATAAGCAAAATAACCATTCTACAATATTAGCAGAGTGTTCCATTGAATGCTTATCTACTGTGAGATTCACTATGTGCTACATCATCACCATGAAAATTTAACCATGCTCTCAGCAAAACCAAGGAAGAATGACATGAAAACTAATGTTAAATAAGGAAAACGTAGGTATCCCTTCCATTCCATGCAAGGAAGAGTCTCCTTACACTTCAACAGACTGTGTCTTGTCCTGTACAAAGAATAACCAGGAAGAACTATTTCATATTGTTAGAAATTTAGTGTTAACATTATCATTAGTAAAAATAAAGCCCTATTCTATAAGCAGCTTACTGCCCTGTGGAAAAAGAAATCAATACACCACAAAGAAAGAAACATGCATCCCAAATCACAAGGTTAGCTGAGGCTTGAAATTTTACCTTCCCAGTAAAGGAGAAGCAGCCTCCAAGCAGCCAAACCAGGAAGTTGCCTAAGTTCTTTGACAAGTGGCAGTGACGGTGAATTCAGATGCCACCTGATCCCTGAAATAGTCCCACAAATGGGCGTTGAGCCTGAGACTCTCATGCTATTGGTTAAGGTAAGAATGCAGCAACCAGACCTCTTCTTTTCTCCCCTCCTCACTTTTTGGTGCTTTTTCTCTCTAATCCTGCCTCCCACCTCCACCACCAAATCAGGAATTTGAACACTTCAGCCTTCTGGAATTGTCTGTGTTAACTCTTTCCAGGTAATCTGTGAGATGTTTGAAAGGATTGTCAGAGAGGTAGTTAGGATTACAGTTGGTAATTTTTATTAAATCTTTTTTTTGTGACAAAATGACCTATTAAAATGCTAATAGTACAGAATGTATAGAGTAAAAAGTGAGTGTCTTGCAAGGACCAGGCAGTGGTAATGATCTGGCCATTTCTATCCATTCATCAAGATAGATAGATGATAGTAGATCAATAGATCTACAGATGATAAATAGATAGGTGATAGAAGATAGATTAGATGATGGATACATAGATACAGAATTGTATATATTTTCAAAACACAGCTGAGATCATGCTCTACAACTTGTTCAGCAGCATGCTTATTTATTTCCTACACCTGGGGCTCCTTTCTTTGTTAGTCCGCAAAGTTCTACTCCAGTTAGAACAAACTGTGCAGCTAGAGTAAATGAAGGCCCACTCCATAAACATTTTAAAAGTACAGATATTTAAGGCAACCAAAACCTGTGCAATTTTATCCTTATGCTGTGAATTCTTAATTTTCCTGTTATGGAGTTATTGGAAAAATAAGATGTCAGGTGAGATCTAAACAAAAACCTTTGCTAAGCCAGCCCAGCAGACAACTCAGAATTCCTGTGAGCCTATGAAAAGTATCATCCACCCAAGGGTTAAGAGAAACCTCAATCACCTCATGACTCAAATCCTATCTGTTTACTTATTGAGAGACAGAGAGTTGTTTCATAAGCTCTGTCTGCTTCAGCTGTTTATTGATGATTTGAGTCTCCACTGGGGTTGAATAACCTTTTATTTCTCTGGTCCTTCCATCTTCTTCTTTTCCCTCCATTTATTTATGTCTTTATTTTTTAAATTGGAGGCTAATTGCTTTACAATGTTTTGTTGCCTTCTGCCACACAATGAGAATCAGCCATATGTATACATATGTCCCTTCCAACTCTTGGTACTTTGAAAAATTCACCTAATGTAGTCGCTTCCCCACTCCACTGAAGCAAGCATTTACCACTTCATCTCACCAGCAGAGAAGCAGAAGCACCAGACCGGAACAGGAAGCCAGCCAGGTCAAAGAAAATGTTGGTTAATTATGAAGCCCTGAGCCCTGAGCTGGACAAGCTAGACTGCTTTGTTTCAAAAAGTTATGTCTAACACGTCTAAAAGACAGAAAAGGAAAGGTTTAGGTCGGCTACTTGGCACCCTATACACAGGTAAATGGCCTGTTTTACTAAATACAGTTAACCATTTTACAGATAGACATATGCTTCGCAGGCTGAATCTACTACCCTTGGTAGTAGATTGCCAAGTTGAGGTTGCCAAGTGAGAACATGGTGCTGTTTCCAAAACACATAGATCTTGTCAAGAGAGGAGACCACCCTTTCCTAAACCTATTTATTCCACCACCACCTCCATTTAAAATATATGTGTGCTGGAGAAAA
Organism: Muntiacus reevesi; assembly: GCF_963930625.1. NCBI lineage: Eukaryota > Metazoa > Chordata > Mammalia > Artiodactyla > Cervidae > Muntiacus > Muntiacus reevesi. The sequence goes on along the minus strand of NC_089250.1, from coordinate 251,760,233 downwards.
TAAGAAAAATTTAAAAGCATTTATAATCTACCACCACTCTTAACACATTAGTTTTACTTTTTCCCTACAAAGCTGGGGTCTTGTTCTATGTACATATTTTTTAATTTGAGAAAAAAATTATATAACATAAAATTCACCATCTCAAAGTGTAAGATCCAGTGATTTTTAGTTCATTCACAACATTGTGCAACAATCGCCGCCATCTAATTCCGAGACATTTTTTTTCATTGTTCCAGAGAGAAACTCCATACCTATTAACTAGCCCCTCTCAATTTTCCTCTTCTTAGCCCCCAGCAACCACGAATTTACTTTCTGTCTCCATGGATTTGCCTATTTCTGATGTTTCACACAAATGGCATCATACAATATGTCGTCTTTCATGTCTGACATCTTTCACTTAGCAAATGTTTTTCCAAGTTATAGCATGTTTCATTACTTCATTCCTTGTTATGGTTGAATAGTAATCCATTATGTGAATATATTCATTTGTTCACCTGTTCATCAGCTGCTGAACATTTGGGTTGTTTCCACTTTTTGGCTATCAGAAATAATGCTGCTATTAACACTTACATGCAGGTTTTCGTATGAACATATGTTTTCAATTCTCTTGAATATATACCTTGGTGTAGAGCTCCTGGACCATATTATGGATAGTTTTGCATTGTGAACTATTAAATTATATCATGAATATTTTCTCATGTTCTGAAAAACATTCCATCATAGAGAATTATCAGAATTTATTGAATAATTTTCCTATTGTTGGACATGATGTGGAGTCTAGCTTTTACTATTGTAAGAAATGCTGCCAAGAGCATCACTGTATATAAATATCAGTTCATACATGTTATTATCTTCTTAATGTAAATTTTACTATACATGGACTTACCGCATTGAAGACAGCAAACATTTTGCTTTCACTCATCTAGTAATTAAAGTATAATATGTAATCATATAATAAATTCAAATTCAGATGTTTATGAACTAAAACTCTTAAAAACTTCTTTCCCCATAATCCAGTTTCATAGAGACAACCAGTTTAGCCATTTCTTGGTTATCTTTCCAAGTGTTTTCTATGTCTACACAGTTCTGGTACAGCTGGTTTTGGAGTTGTTCAAAATGATACATATACTATATGTTCATTCCGCAGCTTCACTGTCTCTTATTGTAACCACTATTCTTAAGTGGCAATTGAGTACTTGAAATATGCTTTATCTGAATTGAGATGTGTCACTGATGCAAAATACACAACAGGTTTCAAAGACTTATATAAATAATGTAAAATATCTCACCAATAATTTTATATTGACAACATGCTTAAATAATACTTGAATCTATTGGGTGAAATAAAGTATATTACTGAAATTTCTATTTCAGTAATAGAAATTTCTATTTTTTTTTCTATTTTTTTGACATTTAAAAATATTCCTACTAGAAAATTTGAAATTACTATGTGGTTTGCATTCCATTTCTATTGAACAATGTTGTTCTTTAGCTTGCTTTTTAAAAACTCAATAATATGTTATATGGACATCTTTTTCATTTTCATACATGGAGAGCAACTTAATTCCTTTTAATGGCTACATTATGTTCAGTTAGCCAGTCCACTCTTTTTGGACATGGGGCAGCTTCCAATTTTTATTTCTATTAGAAATAAATCATATTGCATACACTTATTATTTATGATTGGGAATTTTTATAAGCATCCTGCAATTTGTGGGATAATTTCCTTGAGGTAGGATCACATTTCAAACACTGATAGACCTGACAAACTGATCAAATAATGGACTATAGGAAGAAGAGAGAACACAAATATATCTTATCATGACAACTTCTTGGAGTTCAGACCAGCTATTAGAACTTGAAGGGTGATACAGGGAATCAACTGAGTGTTACGGCAGGGGTTTTCCAGGTGGAGAGAATCTCAGAGGTTAAGGCCCTTCCTCTTGATCGTGGCCTTTCCAAGAGTTAAGTCAAGTAAGGATGAGGTTGTCTCAAAGTTAAAAGCTACTGTGACTATTCTGCCATTCCAGGTTTAAACTTTCAAAGATCCCAACTACACTGGAGACTCAGGTTCAACTCGCTCTTCCACACACCCACACAGCCAACAGGCTGAGTCTCCTGTCCCCACCTCAACATTAAACCAGGGGTCTTAGATTATTCAAACTGATAATCTTGGTGGGGCATCAGCGGTGTCAGCTCATCTGTGCCTCTGCTTTTCAGTCATTCTCATTGCTTGGCCTCTGGGGCATTCCATTTTTATCTTTGGAGATCAGTTAGGCATTTTGTTACATTTAACCCAACATTTCTAGATATTTTTATAACTGGAGATCTTCCAGGTCCTTCAGACCTCAATATAACCAAAAATGAAAGTCTCTCTTTGTTAATTTGAAATGTCACCTTTATCTCATACTAAATTCTTCTATCTTCCTAACCCTTTATGGAAAATTATATTCTAGAATGAAAAATTGTACAGTTCTTGACACACATTGCCAGCTTCCTTTCAGAATGGCCATTTACCTTCCTATCAGCGATTGCTTGCAAACCCCGAGAGTTATTTTCTGAAAAAATCTTTGCTCAATTGATCAATAGGAAAAAAAAAGTGTATTAAAGGTTGTTGTTATTTCTGTTCTTTTTTATTTTAGTGAGGGTGGTCATTTTTCATGTAGTCAGAACTGGACATGGAACAACAGACTGGTTCCAAATTGAGAAAGGAGTACGTCAAGGCTGTATATTGTCACCCTGTTTATTTAACTTATATGCAGAGTACATCATGTGAAAACCCAGGCTGGATGAAGCACAAGCTGGAATCAAGACTGCTGGGAGAAATATCAATAACCTCAGATATACAGATGACACCACCCTTATGGCAGAAAGCCAAGAAGAACTAGAGTCTCTTGATGAAAGTGAAAGAGGAGAGTGAAAAGATTGGCTTACAACTCAACATTCAGAAAACTAAGATTATGGCATCTGGTCCCATCACTTCATGGCAAATAGATGGGGAAACAAGGGAAACAGTGACAGACTATTTTCTTGGGCTCCAAAATCACTGTAGATGGTGACTGCAGCCATGAAGTTAAAAGATGCTTGTTCCTTGGAAGAAAAGCTATGACCAACCTAGCCAGCATATTAAAAAGCAGAGACATTATTTTGCCAACAAAGGTTCATCTAGTCAAAGCCATGGGGATGTGAGAGTTGGACTATAAAGTTGAGCGCCAAAGAATTGATGCTTTTGAACTGTGGTGTTGGAGAAGACTCTTGAGAGTCCCTTGGACTGCAAAGAGATCAAACCAGTCAATCCTAAAGGAAATCAGTCCTGAACATTCATTGGAAGGACTGATGGATGATGAAGCTGAAACTTCAATTCTTTGGTCACCTGATGCAAAGAACTGACTCACTGGAAAAGACCCTGATGCTGAGAAAGATTGAAGGCAGGAGAAGGGGATGACAGAGGATGAGATGGTTGGATGGCATCACCAACATGATGGACATGAGTTTGAGCAAGCTCTGCAAGTTGGTAATGGACAGGAAATCTTGGCATGCTGCAGTCCATGGGGTCACAAAGAGTTGGACACAACTGAGCTACTGAAATGAACTGAACTGAATAGCTCTTCACATTTTGTGAATTACTGTTTGCAATCCCTCACCTGTCTTGCTCGGGGGCTGGATTTTTTCTTAGGTGAGACCTGGGCCAAATAAGGTACTGCAAGGCAACAAAACAACAGCTCTGAGATCACTGGCCTAGCCTCCTCTGTCTCAATCCAGCTGGCTCAGACTCAGGTTTACAGATCAAAGAACAACCAGCAGCACGGGGTCTTTGAGGGTGGTCCTGCAAATAGTGCAGCTGACGCAGAACCAGTAGGGCTTGAGGGTGTGTGAAAGGAGCAGGGGCCGCTGGGTCAGAAGGCCATCCCCTGGGCACGCCCTCATTCAGTAGCTGACAAGCAAACCCAGATGAGAAGGGAAAATAGACAAAGCAAACAAGTTTCAGTAACACCCCTCTTCTGTAGTTCACATTTTCTCTTCATAGAAAGCGGAGTGGGGAGAATAAAAGAGAAGGTCCAACCACGCTTATGGAGCCTAATGGCCACCACCTAACCTTCACCGGGCAGTCAGGGCCCAGTAAACTGTAGAAACACTCACTAAAAGGCATACCAACCAACCATTAAGGCTTTCACTTAAAAATCAAACAATTTGCACTGAGTTTGTTCTTAAATATGACACTATTGTGTTTGCCATAGAAAAGTGTTTGTGTGTGTGGCAAAAAAAAAAAAAATGTAACATTAAATTTGCCATCTTCATCATTTTCAAGAATAAAGTTCAGCAGTGTTAGGTATATTCACTTTGTGCAACAGTTCTCCAGAACTTTTTCATCTTGCAAATCTAAAACTCTATACCCATTAAACACCAATTCTCCCTCTCCCCTCCCCCCAGCCCTTGGCTTTCTACTTTCTACCTTTTCATTTTCCAATAAGAAAGTACTTTTAAAATAGCCCCACCCATCCAGAGATAAGCACTGTTAACTATTTTGCCCACAATTAATATTCTGAAATATTTTTCTCTAGGGGTACATCCATAGGCCGTATATATCAGAATTTGGTATTCCATATGATACTGTGGTCTTACTAAGACTATAAAAAAATTTTTGAACCTGGTTTTTAGGAATCACCTATAACCCTGTGTCCCCCCATTTTTATACATCTCTTGCCACACCCTTCTTTTCTTGACCCAGGCATAAGAGTTTATGCTCACGGCTATTTATCCTATAACCAGCACCATTTGATACACTCTATTCAAATCAACTCATAATCCTCACCTCCCTTCCAGAAGTAAGGCCTGTTTCATTTTCATTTTAAAGATGAAAACAAGTCCCATAGTAGTGAATGGTGAGTTGCAGTTCCAATCTTACCATCTGGTTCCAGATTCCACTACACAAGTCTGCCCCACTTTACTGGAACAAGTGAGTTGAGAAATACAGTCCTTTCTTTCTCAAATAGAAAAAAAAATCAAAAAAGAAAGAAAGAAAAGAAAAAAAAACCATGGAGAGTCACTGGGGATAACCTTAAGAAAATAATGAATCAATTATGTGGCTTAAGCATGGAAGATTCACCTTTTTTACTTATTACTTGTTATTTTCTAACTTTCCATCCTGAATCATTCCCAGTGATCACTCATCTGTTGGGTACAGAGGATTGCATAAGTTTTAACTCCCCTGGTGGACTGTAAGCTCCCTGAGGAAGTACAAGGTCAAGAGCATTCCTTACACTTCTTGACAACCTCCTTCAGGTCTGGCCTGATACCTTCTATCAGCCATACCCAATGCTTGCCCACCAGCTGGCAGTGAATAGTACATAAACCAGAGGGAGAGGAATGGCAGAAGGGGTGATCAATGAGAGCAAACTCAAGTCTTTGCCCAGTTATAGACGATGAGGTGAGGGATTCAGGAGGGGATAGGTGGCTAGGTTGAGCTTTGTTCATTCATGGTGCCATCTTACATTTACAGAGAGGGTTTCACAGTTTGTTCCCACGTTCACTATCAAGTAATTAAAAACCAACCCACATACAAACCACAGACCTGTGAGCTAGATAAAGAGAAGGCTGTCAGAACAGAGAGGTTACTCTGGTTGAACTTTAAAATTTAAAGTAAATGTTTAATTTTAGAATAGACTTAGATTTACAGAAAAGGTATGGAGATGGTACAAAGAGTTCCCACATACCCTCACCCAGTTTTCCCCTTATTTTTAATATCTTACATGGCATATTCTTAATCAGAACTAAGAAATAAATGTTGGTCCATTAATATTCACCAAACTCCACATTTTATTTAGATTTCACTAGGTTTTCCCACTAAAATCCTTTGTCTGCTCCAGAAGACCACTTTATATGTAATGGTCATGTCCCCTGAGTCTAATCTAATCCGAAAAAGTTTCCTCTAATCTGGAACAATTTCTCAGACTTCGTTTTTCATGACCTTGACAATTTTGTATAAAATGTTCCTCAACTTGGATTTGTCTGATGTTTTTCTCATTGTCAAAGGGGAAGGCAAGTTGAGCTTTTAACGTTATGGCCATTCACTTCCTGTCAGGACTCTATAAGGGCTAAAAAGGAAATAAAGCTTTTATTTGTTTGTGGGTTGAAGCACCTGCTGGCTACTTCTTTCACGGAGCTTAGCAAACAATACCAACCTGTTTATTTTGCACTTTGCATAATCATTTCAACCATTCTCACATTAACTCAGTCATTTCCCCTTATTCAGAACTTAGGGTTCTTTCATTTGAGAATGTCTAGGACCTCAGTCCCACTTCAGTTCTTAGCATTCATCAAGAAAGAGTGTCATTTGTACCTACAGAGGGAGTCACCAGGCAAATAAGCTTAGATTCTTGGGAAATGAGTCTGTGTTCTCGCCATTCTGACGTTGAGAATAACTGAGTGTCTAAACTATGCTCCAATCCATCAGCCTGTTTCTAGACTACAATTTCTCATTGTTTTTCTAATAGTAAAAATATTATTTGGGGCTGTTTTTAAAAATTGAGATATAATTCGTACTCTGCAAAATTCATTCTTTCCAAGTATACAATTTACTGGGTTTTAGTATATTTATAAGGTTGTACAATCATCACCACCATCCAATTCCAAGACACTGTCATCATTCCAAAAAGAAATCCTGTACCTATTAGCAGTCACTCTCTACTGCTCAATCTTGCCTTGCCTCTGGTAACCTTTAATCTACTTGCCTATTCTGAACATTTCTTATAAGTGGGAACTGTATAATAAGTAGTCTTTCATGTCTGACTTCTTCCACTTAACATAATGTCCTCAAATTTCATCCATTTGTAGTAAGTATCAGGATTTCATTCCTTGCATGGCTGAATAATTTTCATTGGATGAATATAGCACATTTTGTTAATCCATTCATCTGCTGATAGACATTAAAATTATTCTATAATTGATTGTGTTTTGATAGCTGTTCAATATTTAACAGCTGACTCAGTTCCTGGCGTCATAACTTATCTTCCTAATTCTTAATCCCCATTCATGTCTTACCTCCAGCTGCCATGAAAATGTAGCCAACAGTGGGAGGGGGGATTGGGATGGGGAATACGTGTAACTCTATGGCTGATTCATATCAATGTATGACAAAACCCACTGAAAAAGAAAAAAAGAAAAGAAAATGTAGCCAACAGTGGCTATTGCTGAAAACAAATATGTTTTAAAAAACACGAAAATAACCACTTCTATAGAAATCAGAGAAGATTTTTCTACCATATTCATTCAGTAATTGACTCATCTCTGCTTCCGGAGTACCCACCATTGGTTAAGCACTATTCTAAGTTCTACAGATACAGGATTCGAGAAGATAGACACAAACCCTGCTCTCAGAGTACTATTACTAAAGTCTAGTGAGAGACTTTAAGCAAATCATTATACAGACATTTAAATAGCTATTAGAAATTTTTGAAGCTGTTCAAAGTTAGATAGTTTTTCTTCCAGTTCTATGACGTGCAATGTCAGTCCTGAATCTCATTCTTGCCCATAGATCACATATTCTTGACATTCGGTCATCCACTGGGATACTGGATATCTGTGAACATTTCATCTGTTTGGCTGCACCAGGTCTTAGTTGTGGCACATGGGATCACTGATCTTCACTGCAGCATGTGGGACCTTTTTAATTGCAGCACACGGGATCTAATTCCCTGACCAGGGATCGAACCTGGTCCCCCTGCATTGGGAGAGTGCATTGGGAGAGTCTTAACCACTGAACCACCAGGGAAGTCCCACTCCCAAGTACATTTTCATGGGCCTGAAGTTCTGAAGAACTCTCTCAGCCAAGAAGCACAGAAATGTCCCAAAGTTTAAAGGGCTTGCTGCTCTCATTCCCCAGTGAGGCCTCAAGGACACTCCTTTGCTCTTCTGCCTGGAAACAAGTGCTAGAGGTGATGCAACCCAGCAAATTTTATCTGGATTCACTGCTCAGATCCATGAAAGGGAGGGGACCATCGATAGGGGCCAAACTACAGTGAATTACCCAAGTCTGGGAACATCAAGTTCCCATGAGACTCTGACGAAACAAAGACATGACGGGGGTCTCTAGTGATTGAGAAGAGCACCAGAGGGTACACATCACTCTCCGTGAGAGGACTGGGAGGGAGAGAATAGAAAAGAACAATATGGTTACCAAAGGTGAAAGAGGGTGGGGTGGGGTAAATTAGGAGCTTGGGATTAGCTGATACAAACTACTATACATAAAATAGATAAACAACAAGGTCCTAATGTATAGCACAGGGAGCTGTATTCAATATTCTGTAATAAACCATAGCAGAAAAAAATATATATGTATAACTGAATCACTTTTCTGTACACCAGAAACTAACACTAGCATTGCAAATCAACTACACTTCAATTTAAAAAAAAGAACAAGTCAGGATAATAGGACTTCAGGTTTGAACCAAAACATGGAGAGAGGTGGGGCATTGTGCCTACTTGTCACTTAAAGCCCTTCTACAGCAAGAGTTCTGCAACTAACTTTAATTAATAAATTCACTCCATAAGTATCTATGAGACACGCACCACGCCTAATACTGGGGAGACTGAAGGAACAAGGCAAGCCCTGCCCCTACATTCTTGGAATTGACATTCCTATGGGGCAAGAGAAGCAATGAACAAAGAAACATGTCAGGAGGCATCAATATCACAGATAAGAATGAAGCAGAGTATGAGATGATTAGACTAGTGGTATTTTGTTAAGATCATTAGAACAGTTCCCCACCCCCTACACCCTCCCTGAGGCAGTGACATTTAATGGAGAAAGGAAAGAAGAGAGAGAATGAGTGTAGTGGATGACAGGAGAACAGGCATTCCAGGCAGAAGGAACAGCAAGGGCAAAGCGTTGAGGTAGGCTGGCACCTGGTGTGTCCGGGGTGTGGCCAGGCCAGTGGACTGAGTGAGCCAAGTGAAGGGTGGCAGCAGATGGAGTCAGAGAGAAAGTGCTTTAGTCTTGCTTCCGAGAGGACTAACTAGGGACACTGGTTTGTTTGTTTTTTTTTTAATTTTTAATTTTTTTTATTTTTCAGTGGGTTTTGCCATACATTGATATGAATCAGCCATAGAGTTACACGTATTCCCCATCCCGATCCCCCCTCCCACCTCCCTCTCCACCCGATTCCTCTGGGTCTTCCCAGTCCACCAGGCCCGAGCACTTGACTCATGGGACACTGGTTTAAGACAGGAAAATTTGTTTCACCACCCCAGACTGGTCCTCTAGCCCCAACTCACTGTCAATAGATGCCTTTAGATGTGAGGAGTTAGGCGTGTCAACTGCATCAGTGATGACCCCACGCAAACTAAAATAACACCTGCAAAGGATACATGCTGTTGCTGGTGGGTCAGCAGGATCACCTCATTCTGTAGTTGCCAGGCAAAGGCCAGAGGACCAGACAGAGATGCAGGGGGAATTAGGAAGATATCCTTGTGGTTGAGTCTGTAGAGAACTGGGGCTCTGCTGGGGAGATCCCAGCAGTCTCCCCCAGGAAGTGAGTCCACTCCAAAGGGACTTTACACACAACCTGCTCCATTTCGCCCAAGTCTCTTCCAACCGAGCAGTTCCCTTGGCTGTCACCTGAGAGTTCTGCAATGTGCTGGTTTGAGGGAACAATGATATCAGTGGTTATGGTGGTAGGACTCTGACCCTAGGTTTTATAAAAGGAATGGAAAAGCTGTTAATTTATTTTTAAATATCCCACTCTGATTCTAGAAATTATTAGGCAGTCATAGACTGTCACAGCATGGAAGGACACCACCCAGGAGACTGGACTGTATGGCTCCCAAGTGCTGGGGCTGGGCTCCTCCCACCCATGCTGAAGCAGCTTCCAGTCTTCCTCCTCCCCTCTCCCTGCCCCAGGTAAGGGGCCCACCTCTCATATCCAGGGTTTAGTGAGTATCCCTGGCACTTCATGGCAATAGAAGAGGAAAAAGTGGAAACAATGACAGATTTTCTTTTCTTGGGCTCTAAAACCACTGCAGACAGTGACTGCAGCCATGAAATTCAGAAAACACTTGCTTCTCGGAAGAGAAGCTATGGCAAACCTAGATAGCATATTAAAAAGCAGAGACATCACTTTGCTGAGAAAGGTCCACAGAGCCAAAGCTATGGTTTTTCCAGTAGTCATGTATGGATGTGAGAGTTGAAACATAAAGGAGGCTAAGTGCTGAAGAATTGGTGCTTTTGAATTGTGGTGCTGGAGAAGACTCTTGAGAGTCCCTTGGACTGCAAGGAGATCCAACCAGCCAATCCTAAATGAAATCAACCCTGAATATTCATTGGAAGGACTGATGCTGGAGCTGACGCTCCAACACTTTGGCCACCTGATGCGAAGAACTGACTCGCTGGAAAAGACCCTGATGCTGGGAAAGATTGAAGGCAGGAGGAGAACGGGACGATAGAGGATGAGATGGTTGGATGGCATTAGTTAGTCAATGGACATGAATTTGAGCAAACTCCAGGAGATGGTGGAGGACAGGTGAGCCTGCCATACTGTATGTAGTCCATGGGGTCACAAAGAGTTGGACGTGACTCCGTGACTGAGCAACAATAACTGGCAGCTGAAGGGCTGGGCCTCCAAGTTCAGTCTCTATGTGGGAAGTCTTCTCCAGGAAAGTTAGGGAAAGGCAAAGAAAACCAGAGTTCCCGGCTCCTTGACCCCCTCACCCCCACTCACCTCCCACTCTTACCCCCTTCTCAGGGAAAGGCAGCTTACTTTTTCTTCTTGTCTCTCTTTTCAATCCACTGCATAGAGATAAACCCTGACCTTTCATTTGATTTGCCAAAAGCCTTTTCCCTTTCTGTCATAAAGTAAAGAGGATCAAAAACTCTGGTTCTCACAGCTAACGTCTTTAAAATAAACTTTGAGAATCCTTTTTAGAAGTCAGAGCTGAGCTTAGATTCTCCCTCTGCTGTAACACCTCCTGGTCTTCCCTGTGAGATGGGCACCGCTGAGTAAAAGGCAAATGAAGGTCACATATGATGAAGAAAAAAGAAAAGCACCTCAACGCTCCTTCAGGATAATATTTAATGTTCCATTAACCCTACTACATTTATTATTGTGATACTAACAGAAACTTTATTCTATAAAGAAAACTGATATTCTTTTTTAAAGATGAGTACTCTGGATTGGAAAACAATGCTCTTTCATAAAGTTCCACATACTTAACCATACAACACTAAAAGTCATCCTACTTTATTACAGGAAAAGATTTTTTTTAAGTTATTTCACACAAAACTCTGGATGTGAATGTTTATGGTATATTTGTAATTGTCAAAAATGGGAAACAGCATAAATGTCCTGAAGCTAGTGAATTAGTAAACAAATGTTAGTACATCCAAATAAAGGGAAACTACAGAGCAAAAAAAGGTAAGAACTGCCAATACACCCATCACCAGGAATGAATCTCAAATGCATTAGGATAAGTTAAAGAAGCCAGACTGAAAAAGTGATAGTATGATTTCATTTGTAGGATATTCTTGTAAAGGTTGAATTACAGGGAGAGAAAACAGCTCAGTGGTTTCCCAGGGGCTGGAAGTGGGGGAAGGGGTGACTACCAGTAGGAATTTTGGAGGATTCTGTCCATATCTTTTTTGTGGTGCTGGCTATATGACTGTACACATTTGACAAAGACTGCAGAACTGTACACACACACACACACACACACACACGAGTGAATTTTCTACTCCAATTAAAAAAAAATAACCCAGAGCTCACTTTGGCAGCACATATACTAAAATTCAGATGAAGCAGAGATTAGCATGGCCCCTGCACAAGGATGACACGCAAATTTGTGAAGCATTCCATATTAAAAAAAAAATAATAATAATCCATAGGTTTGTTTGAGATTTTCCAGTTGTTTCCCCTGCACTATATTAAAAAATCTTTAAAAAAAAAAAAAGCTCTTGACTACTAAAATCTTTTTTTAAAAAAGTGAATTTTCCTGCTTGTAAAGTACACCTTAATTTTTTCTTAAGGAAGAATAATAACAGGTTACCTCCAAAAAATAAAAAATAAAAAACTGAAACCAACCCAAACCAAAACACCTGTGCTAAGAAGGATGCTGCTGACAGTAATTTTGCAGAAACAGATGGGATGACATCACCTGAAGGGTAGTTTGTTGTTCTTTTAGGAAGCAAAAGTGTCCTTCGTGGACAAAACACTATGTCCTACCATACAGGCCCCACCCCCCAACTTCTCCAAACTTGGCCACACTGGCTCTTTGGGTCCTTGAACAAGCGAAGCTCATCCCCACCTGAGGGCCACTGCCCTAGCTAGGTTTGGACCACAGTTTCATCATTTCCTAAATTGAGCAAATTACTTAATCCTTGTTCCTCAGTTTCTTCATTGGTGAAAATGGGAATAATGATAGTACCAACATCATAGGGTTGCAGTGAGATCTGGTCAACTAACATGTATAAAGGACTTTAACCAATGCTGGAACCATGTAAATATTTGATCATTGTTAGCAGTTATTACTTCTGGTTCCCGAAACTCTTGTCTTTTCTACCTTTCAGCCTTGTAATCCAGAACTGTTTGCATGAATGAATGTGCCTACTGGGTAAAATATCTTACAAAGAAACTGTGTCCAAAAAAAACCGGTTATTTTTTGGTAAACAGAGTGGCTTCAAGTTCACTAATAACATTTTTTGTTAAAGTTTTTATTTGACAATAAAAGTAAATACATAAAAAAGTTGTAAAGAAGGTACAGATTTTTCATATACCCTTACCCAGTTCCTGCTAATGTTATTACATATAACCACAGTATAATCATCAAAATTAAGAAATTATCATTGATTCAGCTCTTAATTATACTTGCAAACTTCATTTGGATTTCACTCTTTTTCCACCAAAGTCCTATCTCTGTTCTAGGGTCCCATTCAGGATACTACATTGCATTTGGCACAAACAAGGTTTTTAAACTATTATTTGACTTAATAATTGTGGTTTTGACTTCTAAAATATGTGAATATAAAAAGACACAAGAGTATATGCCATATTTAAGTTGCAAAGCTTCCCAAGTTCCCTACCCTCATCCTGCCTTATTTTTTCTATATTATTGCTTATACCTAACATGCTCTCGTGCATGTGTGTGTGCTAAGTCACTTAGGTCACATCTGACTCTTTGCTACCCTATGGACTGTAGCCCACCAGGATCCTCTGTCCATGGGGTTCTCCAGGCAAGAATACTGGAATGGGTTGCCATTCCTTTTTCCAGGGAAACTTCCTGACCAAGGGATTGAACCTGTGTCTCCTGCTGTTCCAGCATCACAGATGGACTCTTTACCACTGAGCCAGTGAGGAAGCCTAATATGCTCCCATATAACATCAAATTTAAGAGGCCATGGCATGAAACATGTATTACCATTTTATGTATGAAAGAAAAAAATACCAGCAATTAGAAGCGCAAAATGCCATCAGTTACAAGATGCATCCCAAGTTCTAAGATATTAAGACATGAAAACGTGTGTCCTAAAATCTATGAAATATGATATGAATTTTACATGTTCTATTCATTGTCCTTTTGCCTCATTGGAATGTTGATTTCATGAGAGCAGCATTTTTGTCTGTTTTGTTCCCCAGTGTATCCCTGGTTCCTAGCAAATAATGAAAAGAAAGTGAAAGTGAAAGTCACTCAGTCATGTCCAACTCTTTGTGACATGTATAGTCCATGGAATTCTCCAGACCAGAATACTGGAATGGGTAACCTTTCCCTTCTCCAGGGGATCTTCCCAACCCAGGGATCGAACCCAGGTCTCCCGCATTGCAGGCAGATTCTTTACCAGCTGAACCATCAGAGAACCCCAAGAATACTAGAGTAGGTGGCCTATCCCATAGCTATGAGGTTCCCTCACAGCTCAGTTGCAGGAGACCTGGGCTGTATTCCTGGGTTGGGAAGATCCCCTGGAGAAGGAAATGGCAACCCACTCTAGTATTCTTGGCTGGAGAATCCCATGGGCAGAAAAGCCTGGCAGGCTACAGTCCATGAGGTTGCAAGAGTCGGACATGACCTGGCGACTAAACCACCACCAGGCTATCCCTCTCCAGCGGATCTTCCCCACCCAGGAATCAAACTGAGGTCTCTTACATTGCAGGTGGATTCTTCACCAACTGAGCTAAAGCACATAATAGTCACTCAGAAAATATTTGTTGAATGAACAAATTAATAATATAATGCCAGCTAAAACGGAGCCCTTGTGTCAGGCACCATTCAAAACTCTTTGCTTATGTTAACTCTGTTCATTGTTTAGATGCCTGGTCAGCTATAGTTCAAAGGGTTGCAAACAGTCGGACGTCACTGAAGCAATTTAGCACACACGCATGCAGCAATAACCCAGAGAGTGGTATTTTCAATACCTAAGCTAACCAGAACATAAAATTAGGGAACTGGGAAATTCCCTGGCATTCCAGTGTTTAAGCCTCCACACCTCCACTGCAGGGGACTCAGGTTTGATCCCTAGTCGGGGAACTAAGATATGACGTGCCACATTGTACAGCCAAAATATAATCATATAATAATAAACAAATAAATAAAATTAAGTAGCTGAAAGAAAAACCAAAAAGAAAAAGAGCATGAGTATCTTGTTTAACAATGTACTGAGAATTTAAAAATAATAATTTTACTCATAAACAAATATCAGTTGAGTACTTGCACAGTATCAGGCCTTTTGCCAGGCAATCCACTCCAGTATTCTCGCTTGGAGTAGCCCCATGGACAGAGGAACCTGGCAGTCTACAGTCCATCGGGTCAAAAAGAGTCGGACATGACTGAAGCAACCAAGCACACAAACACTTTACAAATGTTAACTCCTCTGATTTTCACAACAACAACATGAGGTATGTACTCTTCCGAGCCCTGTTTTACAAATGAGAAAACCCAGGTGCCTAAACGTTAAGGAGTTTGCTCAAGGTCACACAGCTACTAATGGCAAAGTCAAAACTCACACCAAGGCAGCTTATTCTAGCTTATTCTACCTGCATTCTTACCCACTAGGCCACACTGCTTCATACCAACTAGAATAGCCTATATTTATGGTACTTAAGTGGTAGTCTGAGCTTCTCTGGTAGCTCAGATGGTAAAGAATCCACCTGCAGTGTGGGAGACCTGGGTTCAATCCCTGGGTTGGAAGATCCCCTGGCAGAGGACACAGCAACCCACTCCAGTATTCTTGCCTGGAGAATCCCCATGGATAGAGGAGCCTGGTGCGCTACAGCCAACGGGGTCGCAAAGAGTCAGGCGTGACTAAGCGACTAAGCACACACACGCAAGTGGTAGGTAATTCAGTTCAGCTCAGTCGGGTCTGACTCTTTGTGACGCCATGGACTGCGGCACGCCAGGCTTCCCTGCCCACCACCAGTGAAGCTGCTCAGTCATGTCCAACCCTTTGCAATCCCACGGACTGTAGCCTACCAGGCTCTTCCATCCATGGAATTTTCCAGACAAGAGTACTGGAGTGGGTTGCCAGTAAAATAATAAAAATCATGAACTTCTGTGACCAAAGTGACCCCCTTACTCTCTGGTTAATTAGGCCATTGCATTTTCTGGCCAATGATTATCAAGTGAAAAAACCTACTTTGGTTGACTTTTGTCCTATTGACATTTGTTGCATATCCTTGATGTGACTAGTACTGTGGTATGGGATGGGGATAGACAGGTAAGACACAGGCTGGGAAACCGATGATTGCCACCAGGGAGGTCTGTAAGGAGTTTCAGGATGAGCCCAGAGGAAAGGAAAGGACTTTATGAAACCTTGAGTGGAAGCTTGAGGGAGGGGTCTGTTTGCCAAGTGAGAACAAAGGAAGGCTAGACTCACTGCCAGGCAAACCTCCTAGCCTCCAGACCTGAGGCTGGGTGGACTCCTTCCTCTCTCTTTACAAAACGGTTTTCACTGGCTTGGAAAAAGAGATCAGCTCTGGCTGCCTGTCTCTGACAGAGTAAATATTGAGAAACATCAGACTCGGTGACTCCAGTGTTGCACCTTATTGCATGTGCCACAGAGGACATCTCTTCTCCTGCCCCCAACCCCTCAAATGAGCATTAGGTAGTCGAGGCTGAGCTAGTAGATGAGATGGCATAGTTAGAGGCTGCCAAGGGACCCAGGGAGTGAGGAAAGAACCAAAAAAGAGTGATTGGAGATTGATCCTGCAAAGTTTCCCACCCACAGTGACCCTGGGCTTGTGGAGTTGATGATGAACATTGCTTGACATCAAAGGAATAATCCATAACTACAAGGCATGTGAATGTTAGCTGTTCTGGGGTCTCCCAGGAACCACTGTCTCCTTTCTTTAAAATAAATTTTAAAAAATAAAGTTTTAGTTTTAAGTACACACACATATATACAGTAGTGTTTTCTCAGGTTTTATGTATGACCAATCTGTCAAAGTGACCAATAAAATTGCTTATAGAAGTTCCTGATTTTTACTGTTCTATTGATTTTTAACTACCACTAAGTTCTCACTTAGATGTCAGTGTGCCCTAACATGAAAATTATTAACTGTAAGGGTTATGTGTCTTGTAAATATTTGATCAACGTGTTCCTGACCTGTAGTTTTGCTAAAGTGTGGACTCTAGGAAAGGGTATATATCCCTGTTTCTTTTCATGTTTGTGCATTTCTGAGGGCAGGGGCCATATTTGTTTAACTTTTTTTTATACAGTTCTAGATAGTTCCACGTGCAAGGGAGTACTCAAACAACCCAGTTTAATCAAGAGGTGAATGTTCATTTCCAAGAGGAAGTAAGATATGAACACATTCACACATTTTGATGTTTTAAAACTCATTAAAAAATGTGATTTACAAGTACCAAATAAATCAGACCAAAATACACATACTCATTAATAAAAATGACAATTTGGACAAGTTTGTATATCTTGGTTTTTCATCATGGAGTGACAGTCCAAAAATGGCAGCCACAATTTTTGTCTGATGTAGGCAGAATTGAAAGAACATTCCAGCACAATGGTAATATTCCAACTTCCAACAGTCCTCTTCCATGCAAATTCAAGTCATGTCTACCATGATTTTTCTCTCTTTTTTAAAAAAATTACTTATTTATTTGTTTCTGGCTACTGGGTCTTCATCGCTGCTCAGGCTTTCTCTACTTGGGGAGAAGTGGGGGCTACTCTCTAGTTGTGGTGTGCCAGCTTCTCACTGCAGTGGCTGCTTCTTTGAAGGAAACAGGTCCAGAAAGATTAAATATCTTGCTCAAGTTCACAAATTAATCAGGGAGTGGATCTGGGATTCAAACTTAGGTAGTCTGACTCACAGATCTATCTCTTTTTTTAATTTTTAAAAATATGTATTTGACTGCACTGGGTCTTTGTTGTGGCACACAAGATCCTTTAGCTGCAGCACGCAGGATCAGCTTCCACGGCCAGGGGTCAAACCTGGACCCCTTGCCTTGGCAGCACAGAATCGTAGCCACTGGACCACCAGCAAGTCCCTCACAGATCTATCTTAACCACTAATATATGACCAGTAAAAAGCCCTTCAAGAATTTGCCAGTCTCCTTTATCTTTACCATGAGTGGATCTGACCTGTGTGCTAAGTAAGTGGCACAATAACTCTCAAACTTCTTAAAAGTCATGGCCAAACCATGCGTGGAGAAAGGAAACAGCAATGAAAATTTCAAAGTGTATAAAACTTACTTTGAAGTTATTTGATGTGTTGACATATATGTCATGTGAATTTTGGTAACATGATACCTTAGAATGGAAGCTCCCAAAAGCTTAGGGACCTGAGATGACACTCAAGCTATTTCTCCAGCTTCTTCCAATCATCTTGTATTTACATTTGCCTCCTCTATGTCCTCTCAGACATAGCAGAGTTCACATGTCCCTAGCAGTCAGGTCAGATGGCAGCAGCTGGTGGACACTTCATATGATACGTCGTAGCAACTCTAAACTCTGATTTTTTACCTCACAGGTTGTTGCTATTGCTGTTCTTTTGGTTGTTTAAAGTGACTAGATTGGACTAATTCTGTAGAGTCTGTTTACCCTATAAAATGCAGCCCCAGATATCTATGGATGGTTTGTTTTTTTTCCCATTACTTTAAAAGTCTGGCTTCCTAGGAGTTTTCCCCTTAATCAGGATAACTTAACACTCAGTAGTAATCCATAAACAACTGAATAGCTGTTCATGTACAAGGCCTTCTGGATCACCAGACGTCTGTGGGAGCTCATCAAGATCCACTATGCCTGTCTCAGTTCTTGATTTCACTATCAACTTTCTGCCCTGTTGCTTGCCCAAACACTCAGGATAGCTATGGCATTTGCCTTACTTATTTGTTTGCCACCAAGATCTTTCCCTGGTGGCTCAGAGAGTAAACAATCTACTTGCAATGCAGGAGACCCAGTTTCGATCCCTGGCTTGGGAAGATCCCCTGGAAGAGGGCATGGCAACCCACTCCAACATTCTTGCCTGGGATAGTCCAAGAGAAGCCTGAAGGGCTATAGAGTCACAAAGGGTCAGACACAACCGAGGGACTAACAGAGAAAGAGAAGATCGTTGCTGTTTTTTTAACAAACCTTTGGGCATTGGGTTTCCTCTGTGTCCTGCTCCAAATCCAATTGGTTCCCTCTGGCAATGAGGGTGCTATTTTATAGCTTAGTCCAGCTGTAGTCCATGGGGGTCTCCGAAGAGTCAGACAGGACTGGGTGACTGAACAAGAACTCTGGTGGAACTACCAGCCAGAAGAACTGGGTCCCAGGGTGGGAGCTGTCCCAGACAAGAAGTTATAAACTCTCACTGCTCATACCTGATGCTGAGTAGCTTTTCCTGAATAAACACTTCTCAATTTGCTGTACCCCTTTGCTCAATTTCCAGAATCCCTAAGTGGTTGTTTTTGATCTTTTTTTTTTAGTTTTGTTATTGCTTTGGGGAGAGAGGATCTGTCATGTTCTTCTGTCTGCCATTCCAAAGTCCAACTCCCCTCACTCTCAAGTACAATCAATCACCCAGTTCTAGCAAATTTACTTGCCAGAGATCTCTGGAATCCATTTCCTTCTCTTTATCTCCACTACCTCCTCCTAGTCCCAGCTACCATCACGTCTTGAGTGAACTATTTGTAATCATCTCTTTGGAAATCTACTCTCATTCTAACTGTTCTCCATGTTGTAACCACTCATATTGTTCAAAGGTATTTTCTGATCATGCCACACTTATCTCCTTCACCCTAGCTTAAAACCTTTGACTGACTTCCCACTGCTCTCAAGATAAAAAGTCCCTAGCACTCTCTCAGAAGACCTGAGTTCTCTAACTGCCCATGGTAGGGCTTCTTTTTCCTGGACCCACTTATCTTCCCATCATTCTGGGATTACCCCCATCTCCTTGCTACCTTACAGCTTTTGCACATGCATTTTCATCCACCATGAACTCCCTGGTCCTTCTTCATCTAGCTAAGGCTCACTCTTACCCCAAAGACGATACTGCAAACATCACTTCCTTGGGGAAATCTTTCCTAAGATGTCCTATGTCTGCTCCCACTATAGTTTACTTCTTGGCACTAACTGCAAGTGTGATGTTGCATTTATGGTGTGATTGTTTCTTTGTTTTCCATTGCCTCCTCTACTGAATTGTAAACTCATGAAAGTAGGAACCATATTTACCTCTACATCTCCAACACTGACCTCATAGGATGTGCTCAATCAGAATGAATGCATGTATCACCCAAAATACATCATTTCATGGCAATTCAATCTAAACATCAAAGGAGATATAAAAGCAAAGTTCTAAACTTGATGTTATCGAGAAAAAAAGATTTAATATATATATTATAAAGGAAATTTGTAGAGAAAAAGGACCTGATGAACAAGAAATCCAACTATTTTTATCACACAAAAATCACTCCTCATATTTTAACATAACTTTTTTAACCTTTTGGCCACACTGTATACCATGAGGGATTTTAGTTCCCTGACCAGGTATCGAAACCCCCACCCCTGGCAATGGAAGCACAAAGTCTTAACCACTGGACTGCCAGGTAAGTGCCCTGATATATTTTTAATAGATTAAGTTTTTTTTAGAGATGTTCTACATTCACAGCAAAATTGACCATAAGATATGGAGATTTTTCATATATCCTCTGCCCCTACATATGCATAGCTTCCTTCATTATTAACCTCACTCACCAGTGACACAGTTTTTTCTTTTACCAAGAATGAACCTACATGGACACATCATCACTATTCAAAGTCCATAGTTTACACTATGGCTCACTTTTGTTTTTGTTTTTTTTTTTATTTTTTTTTTCCCAGTGGGTTTTGTCACACATTGATATGAATCAGCCATAGAGTTACACGTATTCCCCATCCCGATCCCCCCTCCCACCTCCCTCTCCACCCGATTCCTCTGGGTCTTCCCAGCCCACCAGGCCCAATTCTATGGGCTTGGTCAAACATATAATGACATGTATCCACCATTATAGTATTATAAAAAGAAGTTCCACTGACCAGAAAATTCTTCGTGCTCCACCTATTCATCCCTCTCCACCTAACCCCTGGCATCCACTGATCTTTTCACTGCCTCCATAGATTTGCCTTTTCCAGAATGCCATATAGTTGGAATCATACAGAAAGCAGCCTTTTCAGGTTAGCTTCTTTCACTTAGAAATAGGCATTTATGTTTCCTGTCTGTCTTTTCATGGCTTGATGGCTCATTTCTTTTTAGTGCTGAATACAATGCCATTGTCTGGATATATCCCCCCGATTTATTTATCCATTCACCTAGTGAAGAACATCTTGGTTGCTTCCAGGTTTCAGAATTACTAATAAAATTGCTATGTGAAAGTGAAAGTCGCTCAGTCACATCCAGCTCTTTGAGGACCCCATGGATTATGCAGTCCATGAAATTCTCCAGGCCAGAATACTGGAGTGGGTAGTCATTCTCTTCTCCAGGGAATCTTCCCAACCCAGGGATCAAACCCAGGTCCCCTGCATTGCAGGCGGATTCTTTGCCATCTGAGTCACCAGAGAAGCCCAAAATTGCTATAAGCAATTGTATTTAAAATCTCTGTGCAGGTTTTGCTTTGTTGTTGTTGTCTGGCCACTAAGTCATGTCCGACTCTTTACAACCCCATGGAATGTAGCCCGCCAGGCTCCTCTGTCCATGAATTTCCCAGGCAAGAATACTGGAGTGGGTTGCCGTTTCCTTCTCCAGGGGATCTTTCCAAGCCGAGGTTGAACCCATCTCTTGTGGCTCCTGCACTGGCAGGCAGATTCTTCACCACCAAGTCACCAGGGATGCCCTCAGGCTTTGGTGGGGCCTAAGTTTTCAGCCCCTTCGAGCAAATACTGAAGAAGGTGAGTGATTGCTGGATCATATGAAAAAGTAAGTTTAGTTTTGTAAGAAACTGCCAAGAAAACCTTTCTAATGGCTTACCATTTGCATTCTCTCCAGCAATGAATGAGGTTTCTGTTATTCCTCATCCTCATCAGTAGTTGGTGCTCAGTGTTCTGGATTTTGGTCATTATAGCAGGGATGGCCTGGGTCTACTTCACTTGGAATTTCCATTTTCCTGATGACATATGATATGGGCATCTTTTCATGTGCTTATTTGCCATCTGTATATCTTCTTTCATGAGATAACCTGTTAAGCTCTTTGGCCCATTTTTTAATCTGGTTTTAAGAGTTTTTCATATGTTTTGGATAACAATACTTTATCATATGCATTTTTTGCAAATACTTTATCCCAGTCTGTGGTTTGTCTTTTCATTCTCTTCATATTTTGCAAAGATTTTTAATTCTAACGAAGTCCAACTATCAATTATTTCCTTCATGGATCATGCCTCTGATGATAAAAAGTCATCACCACACCCAAAGACATCTAGATTTTCTCCTGCTATCTACTAGGAGTATAAAACTATAAAGTTTTGAATTTTGCATTTAGGTCTGTGATCTGTTTTGAGTTAATTTTTGTGAAGAGTGTAAGTGTTGTGTCTAGGCTCATTTTTGTCTGTGTGTGTTGTTTTGTTCTCCAGTTGTTTCAGCACCATTTGCTTTAAAGACTATCTTTGTCCCGCGGTATTGCCTTTGCTTCTTTGTCAGAGATCAGTTGCCTATATTTATGTGGGTTATTTTTGAACTCTCTATTCTGTCCCATTGATCTATTTGTCTATTCTGTCACCAGTATCACACTGTCTGACTGCTGTTGATTTATACTAAGTCATGAAGTCAGGTACTGTCATTCCTTAAGTTTGTTCTCTTTCAATATTGCACTGGCTATTCTCGATCTTTCCCCTCCAGGTAAACTTTAGGTTTGTCGATATCTACAAAATGACTTCCTGGGATTGCACTGAATCTACTACATCAATTTGGGAGGAATTGACAATTTGACAGTAATGACTCTTCCTTCCCATGAATATGGAATATCCCTCCATTTATTTAGTTCTTCTTTGATATTTTTCATCAGAATTTTGTATTTTCTTCATATAAATCTTGTACATACTTTGTTAGATTTGTATCTTTTCATCTTTTTTTGCAGTACTAATGTAAACTGTATTATGCTTAAATTTCAAATTCTACTTATTCACTACTTGCATATAGGAAACAGTTTATTATTATAAATTAACTTTGTTTCCTGTAACCTTACCATAACTGCTGCCTTAATTGCTTATTAATTGCAGAAGTTTTTCTGTTTCATATTTTCTACATAAATAATCATGTCATCTTGTGAACAAAGGTAGTTTAATTTCTTCTTTCCCAATATGTATACCCTTTATTTCTTTTCCTTGTCTTACTGCATTAGCTAGAATTCTCAGTATGATATTGAAAAGCAGTAGTCAGGGGGAAAATACTTGCCTTGGTTCTAATCTGCAGGATTACAGAAATGTAGTGGTGAGAGGGGGCTTCTGAGTGGGAATGCTTCTAGCTTCTCACCATTAAGTATGATATGAGCTATAATTTTGTATAGATATGCTCTAAATTCAGGAAATTCCCCTCTATTCCTAGTTTACTAAGAGTTTTTAATCACAAATGGGTGTTGGAGTTTCTCAAATTCTTTTTCTGCATCTAAGGATATGATCATGTGGTTTTTCTTCTTTAGCCTACTGATGTGATGAAGTGAAACTGTTAGTCGCTCAGTCGTATCTGACTCTTTGAGATCCCATGGACTGTAACCCACCAAGCTCCTCTGTCCATGGAATTCTCCAGGCATGAATACTGGAGTGGGATGCCATTCCCTTCTCCAGCAGACCTTCCTGACCCAGAGATCAAATCTGTGTCTCCTACATTACAGGCAAATTCTTTAACATCTGAGCCACCAGGGACTTGTCTGATGAATTACACTGATGTGATGGATTATATTATTTGATTTTCCAAGTGTTGAACCAGCCTTGCCTACCTGAGAAAATTCCCTCTTCATCATGGCACATAATTCTTTTGATTTGCTAATATATTGCAGAGGATTCTGACAACTGTGCCTATGAAAGAGATTTGTCTGTAGTTTTCCTATAATCTTTTTTATCAGAGTTTGGTATTAGAGTAATGTTGGCCTCATAGAATGTGTGATGAAGTACTCCCTCTGCTTCCATCCTCTGAAAACAACTAGAGAGACTCAATACAATTTTCTTCAATAAATGTTGGTAGAATTCAACACTGAATCCATCTGGGCCTGGTACTTTCTGTTATATCAATTTGATTTATCTTTTCAAAGAACCAGATTTAACAATACTAATAATTTAATAATAATCCACTAATATCTAAAATAATAATGATATTATTAATGAACAATGATAATGATATCAATAATAATGATTGATTTTAAAGATGAAGATGTTTCTTTGTCTATTCAACAAATGTTTGTTGAGCACTTAACTCCATTCCAGACACGGTCATAACGTAAAAACAACAGCTCCTATGAAGATTCCAAGCAGAAGTGAAGTGAGTGAAAGTCACTCAGTTGTGTCCGACTCTTTGCAACCCCATGGACTGTCCATGGAATTCTCCAGGCCAGAATACTGGAGTGGGTAGCCTTTCCCTTCTTCAGGGGATTGTCCGAACCGAGGAATCAAATCCAGGTCTCCCACATTGCAGGCAGACAGATTCTTTACCAGCTGAACCACCAGGGAAGCTCAAGAAAACTGGAGTGGGTAGCCTTTCCCTTCTCCAGGGGATCTTCCTGACCCAGGAATCAAACCAGGGTCTCCTGCATTGCAGGTGGATTCTTTACCAACTGAGCTATGAGGGAAGCCCTTTCCATGTGGAGGAGAGGTGATATTATCAGGCAGAGGTCATTCATCCCTCTGTGCAAAAGCTTACTTTGGGAAGATTACGGGGTGCAGGTGACGTGGCAGAAGAGACCGCCACCTGCTGGAGGGAACATGGGCCCCAAAGAAGGAAAGGATGCAGAAGAGACCGCCACCTGCTGGAGGGAACATGGGCCCCAAAGAAGGAAAGGATGCTGTGTGGAGCGGTCTGAAGGTAGTGATCAGTGTGCTTCCTCTGTGTATACATTTTACCTGAAGCTGGCTTTTGGAGTCAAGTCGGAGTTCCACCCTCCCTGGCCCAAGGCTGCCCTTTGAACTCAGCCACCAACCCTGAGACATTATGAATCACCTGCACCCGGTACTACTGACCAAGATGGGGCTGATGACAGGACGTCAGCACACAGAAATCCTCAAACATGGGTCAGCTGATGCAGCTGCCATTTCCTGGCAAGGCAGTGGTTTCTTTCTGAGTCACTTTTGGAGGCAACATACTGAATGTTTAATGAGATGGAAAGGTTGGAGGAACCTGTTTTTGATTAGTGTACACATTACTGACATCCTAGGGTTTAGTGAACAGTTAGGTTTTGCTAGTGCCTGGTGGACTTCTTCACTGCATGCTAAAATGGAAACTATGTCCAGTGATGCTCAGAGGGCATGACAAAGAGCATGAAGGGAGAAGCCTGGAACAGAGAAAAACAACTGCACAGGACTTTGGCCTGCCACGGCTATGTTACAAGAAAGTCTCTTTGAGAAAAGAAAATGGCAAGACACAACTGGACACAAAAGATCCATATTCTTGAACCCCAGGAATTCCTCTTCAGAGAATTTATCCCAAAGAAGTCATTTATTTCTGCCTCAGCTCTAATACTGAAGCATTGAAGACATCCTAAATTCCCACAACTGGGGGACAACCAAGTGAACTATGATGATACAAACTGAAAGTATAGTTGCCCCTCAGTAGCCAAGGGGTCCGGGTACCAGGACCCCCACGGACACCAAAATCCAAAGATGCTCAAGTCTCTTACATAGAATGGTGTAGTATTTGCATATAACCCATACGCATCCTCCTGTAAACTGTAAATCATTTCTAATTACTGATAATACCTAATACAATGTAAATGCTATGCAAATAGCTGTAAATACCCATGCAAATGCAAGGTAAATAGTGCCAGCATGTGGCAAATTCAAGTTTTGTGTTTTGGAACTTCCTGGAATTTTTTTTCCCCAATATTTTTGATTTGTGGTTGGTTAAATCTGAGGATGCAGAACTCTGCTGATACCAAGGGCCAACTGTACCATAGATGGAGTGGCTTCAACAACCAAAATACATAGAAGGGTCTGTTCTGGGCCTCTCTCACTGGTCATCTTCTCCCTGTCTCTTCACATTGTTGTCCCTCTATACACATCTATCTCTGTGTCCAAATTCCCCCCCTTTTTTATAAGGACAACAGTCTTCTTGGATCAGGTCACACCCTAATGATCGCATTTTAAATTGATTATTTTTGTAAAGTCTCTCCAGATAAGGTCACAGTCTGAGGTACTAGGGGTTAAGACACACACACACACACACACACACACACACACACACACACAAATATATATATATAGGCCGTACTACGCATAGCTTGCAGGACATTAGCTCCCAACCAGGAATTGAACTCATGCCCTTGGCAGTGAAAGCATGAAGTTCCAACCACTGGACCACCAGGGCATTCCCCTGTTTTTCTCTTTGAGGGGAGAGACAGCTAACTCATCATAGCGTTTATGGCACAATGCTAAGGGCAATAATAACAATAGCAAACTCTCGTTCAGTCCTTTCCATGTATCAGGGTTATTTAGATATGCTAATTCATTCAGTCCTCAAGACATCCCCATGAGGTATCACTATCCTCATTTTGTGCATAAGAAAATGGAGGTATACAAATGTTAAATTATTTTCTCAAGGTCACATGAGTCAATAATGGTGGAATCAGGCTTTGAACCCAGGCCATCCGGCTCCAGAGACCATATACTTAACCTTGTCACCATACTGCAAAATTTCATGTATGTTAGGATGCCAACAATACTTAAACATGTAAAAAATATTTCTGCAAACAAAGCCTTAATAAAATACACAAAAGTAAAAGCAATTTATAGTCAGGAGCCAGGTTATTTCTATGTAACATTACTTTTACAATTATGTACATGCCTCTACAGATTTTTCCTAAAAACCAGAGACTGCTGTGAAAAAAGTCTTCACAATCTGGGAAAATTCTTATGGAAACTATACACCAAAAAATGAGTGATGAAAACCATAAGGATAGCCAGTCTCCAAGATGGCCCCAGTGATGCTTGCCTGCTGGTAGCCAAGCCTTGGTGTGGTCCTTCTGCATTCAATAAGCGCTGACTTGTGTGACCAATAGAATACTGTATGACTTCCAAGGGAAAGGCCAAAAAAGGCACTGCAGCTTCCACCTTTGTCTCTTGGATCTCTAGCTCTGGGAAAAGTCAGCTGCCATGTCATGGTGACACCCAAGCAGTTTGGTGGAGAGCCTCACTTAGAGACGAATTGATGCCTTCTGACAACAGCAGCATCAACTTGCCACCCTGTGAGTAATCAACCTTTGGGACAGATGGATTAAAGCCTGGTTAACTACAGACTCAGCCACAACCTCAGGGGGGACCTATGAGCCATCCAGCCCAGTCATTGCTGAATTTATGACCCACAGTGTGGTAAACAGAATAATGTCCCTCCCCAAAAATGTCTACATCCTACTCCCTGGATCCTGTGAATACGTCAGCAATACATGGCAAAAGTGACTTTGCAGATATAATTAAGGATCTTAAAATAAGGAAACTAGTCTCGATTATCTGGGTGGGCCCACATTTGGGGCTCAAACTCTAACCTGCCTGGAATTACAGCCTTTGCAACCTTAGGAAATTGTGGATATTATGGGAGAGATAAATTTTAATTATGCAAGTGGACAGCTTACATCAAGAGGAATCCCCCCAGGTTCAAAAGGACCAGGCTTGCCCTTGACAACTCTTCTGTCCTCTAGAGACATGGGTATTTGTGGATGAGGTATAGAAAAATGACTTAACACTTGGAAGTAAAGAAAAAATAATTGTATGTCTTCAATATCACATGGAACATTGTTTAACAGGTCTGCCCAAAACTATTGATTCTCAGGACTTCCCTGATGGTCCAAGTGCACTGATAACTTTTATTCTGTGTCACTGAAAACAAAACAAAAAACAAAAAAACACACTTAAGGGACTGCCCTGGTGGTCCACTGGCTAAGACTCCATGCTCCCAATGCAGGAGCCCCAGGTTCAATCCCTGGTCAGGGAACTAGATCCTACGTGTTGCAACTAAAGATCCTGCAAGCCAACAAAGACTGAAGATTGCATGTGCCGCAGCTAAGACCCAGCACCGACAAATAAATGCATACTTTTAAAACTAAAAAAAAAAAAAATTTTTTTAAGATGAGTATTTTTGACAAAAAAAGGAATTTCTCTGGTGAGGGGGGAAAAGAGGAGGTGCTTCTAGGAGAATAGGCTCTGAAGTTCTATATAAGAGACATCATTTCTGTTTTTCATGCCTTTATTGATCCCCTTTCTCTTCAACCCATAGGTATGATTCAGTCTCTCCCTTCTAGAAAATAGCTTCCTTTTCTTCTGGCTGTGGTGCTGTCTCCTACTCTTCTCACCTGAGAATGCAATCTGGTTCCTCCTTAGCAACCCTCTCATGATCTAGCCAAACTCACTGTTGTTGTTTAGTCACTAAGTCATGTACAACTCGCTGTGACTCCATGGACTGTAGTCTGCCAGGCTCTTCTGTCCAAGGAATTCTCCAGGCAAGAATACTGGAGTGGGTTACCATTTTCTTCTTCACGGGTTCTTCCTGACCCAGGGATAGCAGACATATTCTTTACCACTGAGTCACCAGGGAAGCCCAGCCAAACTCACTAACACTGTTCAAATACAATGGACACTTTCCAATCTTGAATTCACTTAGCTTTCTGTAATAAAAAATATTTATAGCTACCAATATCTGACATTCATTGAGCACCTGACACTCTTTTGAGTATTTGTCTTTCATTGAGTGACCATGCTCTTGGTCACTTGGCACTTACTGATTGGTTGCTCCTTCTCATTTACTATATAATTCCTTCCAACAGTGTTAGTTGCTTAGTCATGTCCCACTCTTTGTGGCCCCATGAACAGTAGCCTGCATCAGGCTCCTCCGTCCATGGGATTTTCTAGGCAAGAGTACTGGAGTGGGTTGCCATTTCCTTCTCCAGGGAATCTTACCGACCCAGGGATCAAATCCAGGTCTCCCACATTGTAGACAGACGCTTTACCCTCTGAGCCACCAGGGCCCAGGAGAGGGTGTATAGTAAATGTGGGCAGCCCTAGCCTGGGCCTCTGCTGCCCCCTGCTGGCCAGATCTGCCCTCACGGCAGGCTTAACCAATTCCAAAGTCCCTTCTGACACCTGAGATTGAGCCTGGATTCTGACAAACACAGCATCTTTTCCAAGAGGTAGAGGAAGCCATAAGATCACGCGGATAATATGCACAGATGTCCCCTGATCCACACACATAAAGGCCATCTCCCTGATGGGGAGCCGAATGAAACCTCTCGGAGTCAGAACTGGGCAAGCAAACTCTCTGCCACCAACCACCATAGAATTTACCGAAAACCAACACAAACATTTAATTTTTAAGAAAAAAAAATTAGGTAACTATTTGGATTATTCTTATGTTAAACTTTTTTTGGATGGAGAATTGAATGCTAATTTGTATTAACAGATTGGTTTACCAATGGGCTGCCCCATGGAACAACTGAAAATTACTGACACCCAGGATCCATCTCAAGCCTTAGAACCACTGGTGTTTTACTATGTCTCCATATTCTACATATTGGGGAATTGCCATTTTCCCAAACCCCCAGATCTCTAAGACCCTTCAGCATTCCACTTCTCCGGTTCAAGCAAAGGCAATGCCTTTCCATCTCTGCTTCACTAGAAAACTAAGCTATTTTTTAGAACTCTGTGTATTGTGGGTAACTGATAGTGATGAAAAGAAAATTCTTGTCTGTAGTCATACAAATTCTATTCTGTTGGATGGAGGTTCAATTGATTTTCCTCTCCCTCTCTGGAAGAAATCAGTTTGTCCTCCTTTGTACATTGATTTCCTTATTCCTGATCTATAATGAGTCTGTTCTTCAGATTTTCTCCTGAACCTGCTGTAACATTGGCTGATTCCCTCAGTGATTATTGAGTTAAATAAAATCTTTAGCATATGGTCATTTTATATCTAAATAAGACTTGTGATTTTACCTCTTTTGGAAGATCATCTCTATACCCCAGTGGCAAGTATTTTTCTTCTCCCTTCTCCTCAGCCATCTGCTACTGTGTTCTTTGCTTTAGGTGAAAACTCAGAGGGTTTCCTCAGAAAAGGGCCCCTGCCTTTAAACCTTCTACCATATGCATAATGTCTAACCAAGCATTCCTGAAATAATAGTGGAGTGACCAAAGTATGTTACATTTTTAAGACAAAAGTGAGGTCAGGGCACTGGTTCCAAGTCTTCTACAAAAACTAAAATAAAAGGACATAAATTTTAAATTAAATAATGAGCATCATATTTTTAACTCTCAAATACCTTACTTATTTACTTATTTCTTCCTTACCAGTGTTGTTGATGGATTTAAGAAAAATTATATACATTAGAATTGTTTTAGTTTTAATGCACTTTATGCCACCTTACACCTTATTCCAGATGCCATGGAAAATATAAAGTCTTTGTCATCTTCCTGAGTAGACAAATTCACATAAGCACTAATATTATTTACTCAACAATTACTGGGACTTCCCTTGTGGTCCAGTGGCTAAAACTCTGAGTTTCCAATGCAGGAGGCCCGGGTTTGATCCTTGGTCAGGAAATTAGATCCCACATGCTGAAACTAAAGATTTTGTGTGCCACCCGGTGCAGTCAAATAAATAAGTAAAAAAATATTTAACAATTACTTATTGAGCATCAACTGTGTGTCATGCATAATGGCAAAGGCATTGTCCCAGGCAGCTGACAGACTAGAGAGAGGAAGAGATAACATAAACAAAAGAATAATTTCAAATTTTGAGATCAACAGATGAAATTCCTGTTTTCCATTCTTCCCTCACTCTCACAGTTTTATGCCCCAATTTTTAGTTGGGTACATAGCTACACGTGCCAGCTTCCTTTGCAGTTACCTACAGTCATGTGATTATCTTTTGGCCAACAAGATGTGAGCAGAAAGTGATGTCTCCAACTTGTGGGTCTCACTCTTAAAGAAATGAGAAGAGCCCTTACTAATCCCTAATTCTCTTTCCTTCCTGTGGGCTAAAACATCCCTGGTTGACATTTTGGAGCTTGTAGAAGAGGGCAGCATCTGGAAGGGTAAAAGAACAACATAGAAGGAGCCTAGACTTCCAAGAACTTCACAGAGCAGAACCACCAAATAGGCTCAGATTTTTCCAAGAGAAAAATAACTTTCTATCATGTTTAAGATACTGTTACGTTGGGTCACTGGCCCATCCAGCCCATCTTATAATCTAACTCTGACAAGCCTCAAAGGAACAGAGGATATTCTGTGGACGTTAACAGAACATTCCTATGGGGATGCAGGGCTCAGGAGTGAGCATTCTCCAAAGGAGGGAACATCAAGAGAAGTGAGTTAAAAAAAAAAAAAAGAGAGAGAGAGAGAAAGAAAGAGAAGTGAGTGCTTCAGGAAAGAGGCAAATCAGGCAAGGAGGCACAAGATGAAACCACAAAGACTGATGAGCATATCAACATATTTCTCCTGATGTCAAAAGCACACTGGAGATAGCTTAAAAGGATTCCCACTAGCCAAGTTTGGGCAATGTCAAATATCAAAAAATCAATACATGATGACACATTGTCAGGGAAAAAATAAGTCTATCAAGTTAATATAATAGTCTGACACCATTTTTGACTCTGACTACTGACATTTTTCAAGTCCCATCAGTCCCCTGCTCCTTCTGCCCCACATCTGAGAAAGCTGATAAGAAAGCATAGGTAAGCCCTTGACGCTGGCAGAAGTTCACATCCGGCAGGTTCTTGATGTGAACACCCTAGAATCTTCACCCCAGATCTATTCCCTAATCACAATAAAACTCCAAGGCCAGTCACCCCTTCCTGTTTTCTCAAGTCGTTCTCAAGTCTACTTGGGAATCTGTTCTGCTCTCACCAGAAAACCTCATTATGTAAGCAACAAATATACCCAACTGGTGCATTTTTGGCATCATCAGTCTTGACATGAGAACTAAATTTGGAAGACAAAGATTGGCTGAATGGATACAAAAACAAGACCCCTATATATGCTGTCTACAAGAGACCCACCTCAAAACCAGAGACACATACGGACTAAAAGTGAAGGGCTGGAAAAAAATATTTCACGCAAACGGAGACCAAAAGAAAGCAGGAGTCGCAATACTCATATCAGATAAAATAGACTTTCAAATAAAGGAGGTGAAAAGAGACAAAGAAGGACACTACATAATGATCAAAGGATCAATCCAAGAAGAAGATATAACAATTATAAATATATATGCACCCAACATAGGAGCACCGCAATATGTAAGGCAAACGCTAACGAGTATGAAAGAGGAAATTAATAGCAACACAATAATAGTGGGAGACTTTTAATACTCCACTCACAACTATGGATAGATCAACTAAACAGAAAATCAATAAGGAAACACAAACCTTAAATGATACAATGGACCAGCTAGACCTAATTGATATCTATAAGACATTTCACCCCAAAACAATCAACTTCACCTTTTTCTCAAGTGCACACAGAACCTTATCCAGAATAGATCATATCCTGGGCCACAAATCTGGTCTTGGAAAATTCAAAAAAATTGAAATCATTCCAGTCATCTTTTCTGACCACAGTGCAGTAAGATTAGATCTCAATTACAGGAAAAAAATTGTTAAAAATTCCAACATATGGAGGCTAAATAACACGCTTCTGAATAACCAACAAATCACAGAAGAAATCAAAAAAGAAATCAAAATATGTATAGAAATGAATGAAAATGAAAACACAACAACCCAAACCCTATGGAACACTGTAAAAGCAGTGCTAAGGGGAAGGTTCATAGCATTACAGGCTTACATCAAGAAACAAGAAAAAAGCCAAATAAATAACCTAACTCTACACCTAAAGCAATTAGAGAAGAAATGAAGAACCCCAGGGTTAGCAGAAGGAAAGAAATCTTAAAAATTAGGGCAGAAATAAATGCAAAAGAAACTAAAGAGACCATAGCAAAAATCAACAAAGCTAAAAGTTGGTTTTTTGAAAAAATAAACAAAATTGACAAACCATTAGGAAGACTCATTAAGAAACAAAGAGAGAAGAACCAAATTAACAAAAGAAGAAATGAAAAGGGTGAGATCACAACAGACAACATTGAAATCCAAAGGATCATAAGAGACTACTACCAGCAGCTCTATGCCAATAAAATGGACAACTTGGATGAAATGAACAAATTCTTAGAAAAGTATAACTTTCCAAAACTGAACCAAGAAGAAATAGAAGATCTTAACAGAACCATCACAAGCAAGGAAATCGAAACTGTAATCAAAAACCTTCCAGCAAACAAAAGCCCAGGACCAGATGGCTTCACAGCTGAATTCTACCAAAAATTTAGAGAAGAGCTAACACCTATCTTACTCAAACTCTTCCAGAAAACTGCAGATGAAGGTAAACTTCCAAACTCATTCTATGAGGCCACCATCACCCTAATTCCAAAACCAGACAAAGATGCCACAAAAAAAGAAAACTACAGGCCAATATCACTGATGAACATAGATGCAAAAATCCTTAACAAAATTCGAGCAAACAGAATCCAACAACATATTAAAAAAATCATACACCATGACCAAGTGGGCTTTATCCCAGGAATGCAAGGATTCTTTCATATCTGCAAATCAATCTACGTAATACACCACATTAACAAATTGGAAGATAAAAATCATATGATTATCTCAATAGATGCAGAGAAAGCCTTTGACAAAATTCAACACTCATTTATGATTAAAACTCTCCAGAAAGCAGGAATAGAAGGAACATACCTCAACATAATAAAAGCTATATATGACAAACCCACAGCAAGCATCACCCTCAATGGTGAAATATTGAAAGCATTTCCTCTGAAATCAGGAACAAGACAAGGGTGCCCACTCTCACCACTACTATTCAACATAGTGTTGGAAGTTTTGGCCACAGCAATCAGAGCAGAAAAAGAAGTAAAAGGAATCCAGATAGGAAAAGAAGAAGTGAAACTCTCGCTGTTTGCAGATGACATGATCCTCTACATAGAAAACCCTAAAGACTCTTCCAGAAAATTACTAGAGCTAATCAATGAATATAGTAAAGTTGCAGGATATAAAATTAACACACAGAAATCCCTTGCATTCCTATATACTAACAATGAAAAAACAGAAAGAGAAATTAAGGAAACAATACCATTCACCATTTCAACAAAAAGAATAAAATATTTAGGAGTATATCTACCTAAAGAAACAAAAGACCTATACATAGAAAACTACAAAACATTGATGAAAGAAATCAAAGAGGACACAAACAGATGGAGAAACATACCGTGTTCATGGATTGGAAGAATCAATATTGTCAAAATGGCTATTCTACCCAAAGCAATCTATAGATTCAATGCAATCCCTATCAAGTTACCAACGGTATTTTTCACAGAACTAGAACAAATAATTTCACAATTTGTATGGAAATACAAAAAACCTCGAATAGCCAAAGTAATCTTGAGAAAGAAGAATGGAACTGGAGGAATCAACCTGCCTGACTTCAGACTCTACTACAAAGCCACAGTCATCAAGACAGTGTGGTACTGGCACAAAGACAGAAATATAGATCAATGGAACAGAATAGAAAGGCCAGAGATAAATCCACGAACCTATGGACACCTTATCTTTGACAAAGGAGGCAAGGATATACAATGGAAAAAAGACAACCTCTTTAACAAGTGGTGCTGGGAAAACTGGTCAACCACTTGTAAAAGAATGAAACTAGAACACTTTCTAACACCATACACAAAAATAAACTCAAAATGGATTAAAGATCTAAATGTAAGACCAGAAACTATAAAACTCCCAGAGGAGAACATA
The DNA here is from genome assembly GCF_963930625.1 of Muntiacus reevesi. Taxonomy (NCBI): domain Eukaryota; kingdom Metazoa; phylum Chordata; class Mammalia; order Artiodactyla; family Cervidae; genus Muntiacus; species Muntiacus reevesi. The sequence continues at coordinate 251,725,805 of NC_089250.1, read as the reverse complement.
GGCAAAACACTCTCCAACATAAATCACAGCAAGATCTTCTATGACCCACCTCCCAGAATATTGGAAATAAAAGCAAAAATAAACAAATGGGACCTAATGAAACTTAAAAGCTTTTGCACAACAAAGGAAACTATAAGTAAGGTGAAAAGACAGCCCTCAGATTGGGAGAAAATAATAGCAAATGAGGAAACAGACAAAGAATTAATCTCAAAAATATACAAGCAACTCCTGAAGCTCAATTCCAGAAAAATAAAAGACCCAATCAAAAAATGGGCCAAAGAACTAAACAGACATTTCTCCAAAGAAGACATACAGATGGCTAACAAACACATGAAAAGATGCTCAACATCACTCATTATCAGAGAAATGCAAATCAAAACCACAATGAAGTACCATTACACGCCAGTCAGGATGGCTGCTATCCAAAAGTCTACAAGCAATAAATGCTGGAGAGGGTGTGGAGAAAAGGGAACCCTCTTACACTGTTGGTGGGAATGCAAACTAGTACAGCCACTATGGAAAACAGTGTGGAGATTTCTTAAAAAACTGGAAATAGAACTGCCATATGACCCAGCAATCCCACTTCTGGGCATACACACTGAGGAAACCAGATCTGAAAGCGACACGTGTACCCCAATGATCATCGCAGCCCTGTTTATAATAGCCAGGACATGGAAGCAACCTAGATGCCCATCAGCAGATGAATGGATAAGGAAGCTGTGGTACATATACACCATGGAATATTACTCATCTGTTAAAAAGAATGCATTTGAATCAGTTCTAATGAGATGGATGAAACTGGAGCCCATTATACAGAGTGAAGTAAGCCAGAAATACAAAGAACATTACAGTATACTAACACATATATATGGAATTTAGAAAGATGGTAACGATGGCCCTATATGCAGGGCAGAAGAAGAGATGCAGAAGTACAGAACAGACTTTTGAACTCTGTGGGAGAAGGTGAGGGTGGGATGTTTTGAAAGAACAGCATGCATATTATTTGTGGTGAAACAGACCACAAGCCCAGGTGGGATGCATGAGTCAAGTGCTCGGGCCTGGTGGGCTGGGAAGACCCAGAGGAATCAGGTGGAGAGGGAGGTGGGATGGGGGACCAGGATGGGGAATACCTGTAACTCTATGGCTGATTCATATCAATGTATGACAAAACCCACTGAAAAATAAAAAAATTAAAAAATTAAAAAAAAAAAAAAGAGAACTAAATTTGGGGTGGGGCACAGAAACTACTTCTGCAGGTTGATCACAGTAGGTGGAAGGGAAAGTTCTACATTATTAGAAAATGCCAATAAATCAATAAATATAGGATTGATAGAATTAAAAAACACAACTTTGCAACCATCATTGTAATAGTTCATTCAAGCAAGAAAGGTTAAGAAGGAACATAAAGTCTCAAAGCTATTAAATACAAATGGAAGGGTGCTTCCTTTAAAATGAAAAATCTGATGGATACTACCTTATCCAAGTGATCAAATTTAACATCACCAATCGTGGGACAAACTGACATCTTGTGCCTCCTGATAGAACATAGCAAGAATGATACAGCATCACCTATTTTAATATTCCTGCCAAAATGTTAAACTACAAGTTAATCATAAGGAAATGACCACCAATACAGTATACTAATGCATATATATGGAATTTAAAAAGATGGTAATGATAACCCTATATGCAAAACAGAAAAAGAGACACAGATGTACAGAACAGACTTTGGGACTCTGTGGGAGAAGGAGAGGGAGGGATGTTCTAAGAGAATAGCATTGAAACAAATATACTACCAAGGGTGAAACAGATCACCAGCCCAGGTTGGATGCATGAGACAAGTACTCAGGGCTGGTGCACTGGGAAGACCCAGAGGGATCGGATGGGGAGGGAGGTGGGAGGGGGGATTGGGATGGGGAACACATGTAAATCCATGGCTGATTCATGTCAATGTATGGCAAAAACCACTACAATATTATAAAGTAATTAGCCTCAAACTAATAAAAATAAAAAAATAAAAAATAAAAAAGGAAATGACCAGTAAACGCAAGTTGAGTATAAGCAAGTATTTAGTGGGACACTCATGTGTCTGGAACTTATATGTTTCATCAAACAGATTTTATAGCTATATATAAAATTGTAGAACAAATGAGGCAAAATAACAATTAGCTTATTAAGGTAAAGATGAGAAATAAAACAAAAACAAATTAAACAAAAGGGTAAGCTGGTATGGGGGTCTGTTTACTCCAAAAGAAGCTTCCAGAGGGAAGGTTTGAAAGAGAAAGGACCATGACACTTCACAAACCATCCTGTGTCTGCTTGTTCACAAAACTCCTCTATAGCCATAGCAGTCCCAGACTCAGAACAGGGTTTGTTCAAATAAATATTTGTAGATGGTCCTAGGATTTGGCTCATCTTCTCTACTCTGGGAAGCAAGGCTGGTGGAGCTCACAGGAGTCCATCTGTGGGATGCAGGATGATGTCTGTGCAGATAGGCCTGGTGCCCCCACCCTCCTCGATTTTCTACCTCACTCCTCACTTCTTAATCTTCTTGTTTTTTAAGTCTAAATGTTAGCTTTTCCTTCAGCTCTGCCCAAGCCCTTCTCTATTCTAACTCCCTCTCTCCTTAGAGGAGTCCTTTTACTTCCCCCATCACTCAACTCCAGACTCATTCATATATTCCATTGCACCTGGGCACGTGGATGAAGCATACCATCTCAAATTTAACACTGAGATAGGAGGCAAGGAGGCAAGGCACAACCTTTAAAAGAATGAATGACATAGCTGTTGAGGATATGACAAAAACTAGTTCGAACCTACCGGGCCCAAGATGGCAGAAGATTCTCTTTCCTATAGACCTTGAATCTCTTTATATGCTTATTGTACTACATTCAGTTCAGTTCAGTCGCTCAGACGTGTCCAACTCTTTGTGACCCCATGAATCGCAGCATCCCAGGCCTCCATCTCCATCACCAACTCCTGGAGTTTACTCAAACTCAAGCCCATCGAGTCGGTGATGCCATCCAGCCATCTCATCCTCTGTTGTCCCCTTCTCCTCCTGCCCCCAATCCCTCCCAGCATCAGGGTCTTTTCCAATGAGTCAACTCTTCGCATGAGGTGGCCAAAGTATTGGAGTTTCAGCCTCAGCATCAGTCCTTCCAATGAACACCCAGGACTGATCTCCTTCAGGATGGACTGGTTGGATCTCCTTGCAGTCCATGGGACTCTCAAGTCTTCTCCAACACCACAGTTCAAAAGCATCAATTTTTCGGCGCTCAGCTTTCTTCACAGTCCAACTCTCACATCCATACGTGACCACTGGAAAAACCATAGCCTTGACTAGACAGAACTTTGTTGGCAAAGTAATGTCTCTGCTTTTTAAAATGCTATCTAGGTTGGTCATAACTTTCCTTCCAAGGAGTAAGCGTCTTTTAATTTCATGGCTGCAATCACCATCTGCAGTGATTTTGGAGCCCCCAAAATTAGTCTGACACTGCTTCCACTGTTTCCCATCTATTTCCCATGAAGTGATGGGACCAGATGCCATGATCTTAGTTTTCTTAATGTTGAGCTTTAAGCCAACTTTTTCACTCTCCTCTTTCACTTTCATCAAGAGGCTTTTTAGTTCCTCTTCACTTTCGGCCATAAGGGTGGTGTCATCTGCATATCTGAGGTTATTGATACTTTTCCCGGCAATCTTGATTCCAGCTTGTGCTTCTTCCAGCCCAGCATTTCTCATGATGTACTCTGCATATAAGTTAAATAAGCAGGGTGACAATATACAGCCTTGACATACTCCTTTTCCTATTTGGAACCAGTCTGTTGTTCCATGTCCAGATCTAACTGGTGCTTTCTGACCTGGATATAGGTTTCTCAGGAGGTGGGTCAGGTGATCTGGTATTCCCATCTCTTTTAACATACGTTAAATGACACACGCACATGCACTATGACAGTTCATAAAAGGCAAAAAAGTGGGCAGTAGCCCAATTCCTGAAAATCCCCAGCTCTTCCCCCCAAAGAGTTTGAACAATCCTCCTGCTCCTAAGCCTATGAAATTACCCTGCCCATAAAAACTAACCACCCCATGGGGTGCTGCTCTCTCCTTCTGAGATGAAGTGCATTCTGCCTGTGGAATGTGTCTCTCTCTCAATTACCTGCTTTCATTTTACTATGGCTTGCTCTTGAATTGAATTCTTTCCTGTGCAAAGCCAAGGACCACTATCTGGTGGCCCATCTGAGGAACTCACTTTGGACCTGATCATACTTTAGTGTCCTATTTTCCTGCACCATCTTTACAAAGGAAGAGGAAAAAGGTAGTCTTCTCTTCTTCCCTACTTTTCCTTTGATTATAAAAATGTAGTCCACTTATTTCCTGAAGCAGCACCCTCTTGCCTGCTCACCTGTATCCTTCACAAGCATTCTATATTAATAAACCTTTTTCTTACCTATCACTCTGCCTCTCACTCACTGAATTCCCTCTGACTTGAAACATAAAGAATGTGAGCTTCCTTAAGTCCTGAGTGGAGTCCTGTGGTTTCAACATGTCCAAAATGGAACCTTCCAATTTTCTCCAAACCTGGTTCTCTCCAGTCTTCCCATCTCAGTAAATGATTCCTCCACCCACTCATCTTTTAAGTTCTTCCTCCAAACTGCAACCTACATCTGTCCACTTGTCACCATCAACTCAGCCACCATCACTCCTTACCTGGAATGCTTCAGTAGCTTCCTAACTCATCTCTTGACACTGTTCTTGGGCCCACAGAGTCCATCTTCCTCACAGAAGCCCGAGCAATCTATTTTTTTTTTAAACACGTAAGTCAGAGCAAATCAGAAGTCACTCTCCTGGCTCAAAATATGTCAAAAGTTTCCCCGCTGCTCTTTGAAAATGACTCTTGACTGTGAAGGCCCTATACCAGCTCCTGCCCCATTTCTCAACCTCATCTCATCCCTGCCTCACTACACTCACAGTGACCTTCTTGTTCAGCCCTCTGCATAACGCAGGCTTTTTCTCTTTCTGGAACGTTCTCTCAGCTGTTCCCTAGGCTGCCTCCTTCTCTTCCAGAACTCAAGTGTCCCCTTCCCAGATCTATATAAAGAAACCTGCTCCGTCAAAGTTTGTCTTCTCTTTTGATTGCCTGTTCTCCTTACACAGTGAAGTGGAAGTGCCAAACGAGGATAGTTCACCGCTGGATCTCTCAAGCCCACTAAGCTAGATGCTCACACATATTTGTTGAAATAATTCATTAACAGACAGCAATTTTATGTTTTAAAATATCCTGATTTGACAAAAAAGTTGTCAATTCTGTGTGGGTCATCATTTAAAAAAAAAAAAAAACGTTATTAAGTCCTGTACTCATAAATGGATGAACTAGCCTCAAGTCCCCTACAACACAGTTGTAAGGACAGCGGAAGAGGGAGGAAGAGGACAACCGCTGGGTAGCTGGCCGAGTGGCTGAGGGAAAAAGCAGATGGGAACAATCTTGGAAAGCAAACCCAAGGTGCTAAGTTGAGCACAGTCCCCTGGCCGCCATCTTGAGGGGTCATGGTGCAGATACCTCAGGGCTGACGAGGTACGGCGGGTAGGCGGTAGTCGCGTCCGCAGTGTGTAAGGCTACAAGACGCTCTAGGCTCGCACCCAATCCCGGCTCATGGGCGCCCAGATCCCGGACCGCGCTCACCTGCTCCCCCTGCCGGCGCGGGTCTTCAGGTGACTGCTCTCCTGGGCCGCAGCGGGAGTAGTGCGCGTGCGCGCAGGTGAGCGTCCCGCCCCCAGGCTTGGCCACCTGCCGTCGAAACTAGTGGATTGTTGCCCTCGGGTCGTTCCGCGGCGGGGACGCGAAACCGAGCCATGGAACAGACGTCGGGGACTCGCGAGTCCCGGGCCCGGCCGAGAGAACGGGACCCAGACCGGCATCCCCGGCCGGAACGAGACCGCCACCCTGAGAGACAGCGGGACAGAGCCGGGGACCGGCATAGGGAGAGAAACGGGGGCGGGCGGAGGGACGGGGACCGGGACAGGGAGAGGAACCGGGAACCTCGCCAGGACAGGCCCAGGGCCGGGGACCATCGCGGCGGCGAACAAAGAGTTTGGGAAAACTCCCGTCAGAGTCGGACGCGGGACGGACCCCGGCGGCCGACCTGGGACGCGGCCCCGCCCCCCTGGCCCGCGACGAGGGAAACCCCGGAGCCGCCGCCCCTGCGGAAGGAGGGCCTCGGACGCCGAGGACCAGAAAGGTGAGGTGCGGCGGCGGGGGCCCTAGATCTCGGCCCTGAGGAAGCCTGGGGCTGAGGCCCGCCTGCGGTCCCGACTACTTGTCCTAGGAAGCGGGTTTAGAGAAAGTGCCATTCTTCCCTTTTGAGCTTTTAGAGGTGACCTAAGGAGGGAAGAAGACCTTACAGTGCCCACCACCACATGCTCTACCCTCCCCCGCACACACACTTCTTGACCTGAACCCGGTTAACAAAGCAGAGACCCACTACCCTTCTCCGCTCCTCCCCGCCACTCCCAGTTGAAAGTGGCTGGGCCGGGGTTCCAGGTAGAGAAGACGAGAGGACTGCAGGACCAGAAGGGGAAGGAGTAGGAAGGAGATTGAGTGGGTGGGGTGAATCTGAGGCTCCTCCCTGATACAACCTCCCCCCCCCACCCCGCCCCCAGCACACAGACCCACACCCATGTGGTCACAGGACTGCCCCCTTGAGGCTTCAGACCCTTGTCCTGTTTTCCAAAACCAGCCCTCCCCGAAGTCCCGTTCCCCGGAGGTCCAGGCCTAATAAAGTCAGCCCAGTGAAAAGTTAATACATTAATGTGTAACCCCTTCCAGGGCTATATGCGTTTCAAAACCAGACAGCTGGGAGAAACTAGACTTTTAGCCAAAGATCTGAATGAACCTAAAACTCTGCACAGAAGGGCAGAGATTTCCCCCATCTTTGTCAGTGAGGTCCTTCTGGTCAGCTTCATTCAAATCCCATGGTTGGCTCATACCTCACCCTCCTGAATGAACACATTTTGCCATCCCTATCTTTCGAACTGAGTTCCCACAAGGCCTGTGGAGTGACAGCATCATGATGTTTTAGAAGACTTGGTGAGCTGGGAGAGAGGGTAAGGATGGAAGGAAGGAAGGAGAGGCAGTATTCCCAGGCCCCACTCTTTCTCTAGGGAAGTGGCCCTTTTCCCATTGCATGTTCTATCTAACTCCACAAAAATTACTGAATGCCCAGATTAGATGCCAGGAGACAGGCAGGTACTAGAGTGATTACCTTCTGGCTTTTGCCCTCATTCCTAGGAGGAGTCCAGACTCCTGTCTGCTGTGGGACTTGGAGGCTTTAGCCCAGTCTCTCTCCCAGTTGTGTCCACAAAGCGGGAAAGCTACTATCCTGAGTTTATGTTAAATTATCTAGAGCTAACTAACCGAGGTGTAACAAAGGGAGTGCCCGGTTACAGTCACAGGCACTGGCCATTGTTTCCCTACCTAAAGCCACACTGCGTTGTAACTGCCTGATCTAGGAGAAGCCACGAGTTCTTTTTTAAATTTCCTTTTAAAATGGTGTCCTGGGCTCCCTGACCACCACAACCACCACTACCCCTACTGGCCCCAAAGCTAGTGAAGGGAATACTTTTGCTTCTTTTGTTCACAGATAGTTGGTGTGGTTTAAAATCAAAAGCCATTTATTTGACTCTCCTCCACATAACAAGCATGTATTTAGTGGATGGGAGGCAGGGCCAGGGACTACAGAGGTCTACTCTGGATGTCCATAGGACACTGATAAGTAAACAGGCCAATTTGCAGCACATTTGAAATGTGCTGCTCCAGGGAAACCGATTCAGAGAGAACTGAGTTGGGGCCCTGATTGGGCTCTGGAATGTTTGCTGGAGGAGACAGACTCAAAGCTGAGTTCTGGAGAAGAAGCTCCAGACTGTCTCTCATGGTGACCTAGAGGCATGGGAATGCAGATCATCTGTTGGGGCAGGGAGAGGGGCAGTTCACTATGGCTGGGTCTGTAAAAGTGAGATTGTGAGTGGAGAATGATGAACAAGGGCCCTCCTGCACTGTGCTTAAAGTTTGGACTTTATGGATTTTGAACCCAAAAGATACATGATGAGATCTGTGCTCTATAAGAATCCCTGGAGCCCATGTAGTAGAATGCAGCCCCCACCATTCACCACAGAATCTTGGACAAAAGCCCAGGATGTGCTGGATAAAGTGATGGGGAAGGTTGGGAGTGGGGCATGAGGAGAAGGAACAGAATAGAATATGCCAGGGCTGTCAGAAGAAGAGGGAGAGCTATGATGTCCAAAGTTGTCTGTACCACCAGAGCCTAGAGAATTGCTGCTGATCCACCTGTTTCCAAAGTAACAAGGGAAGGAAGAGAATGCCAGCCTGGACATCAGTCTTGTGAATGCAAACTAGTTTTGAAGAGAGCCCGTCCTCAATGAACTGAAAAGCTCCCCCAAGTGGTTCCCAGCTACCTGTTCAATAGCCACCCTCCCCGCTTCCCCAGCAGGCCAACAAGCCAGCATGAGAGGTAGGGCTCAGAATTACTAGGATAAGTGATGTACTTATCAGAATTGGGCCAAGTGTTTGAACACCGTGTGGAGCCACTAAGCCAGAAAATTCTCTGGAGTATAAAAACTGTGGCAGATTTTCTATTCTGTGCATTCTTTAACCTCTGGGCCCAGCATGAGGTGCTCAGAGTTCTAATACTGAACAAGCTATTGAATTTGAAGCCTGCTAATGGCCATGTATGTGTTTGGTTATAGTGAACCCACTTCAGGGAGATACCCACTCTCGAACCCCCAACCTGGACTACAGGAAGCGGTATATTACCAGTCAGAGGCTGAAGGGCTCCTGGAATGCCACAAGTGCAGATACCTGTGCACTGGGAGAGGTGAGCCATTTTGAAGGCAGACCATTTACTTACCTTTGCTGGTGGTCCTGGAAGGGGTCCAAACTGGTGGGGCAAAAATTCAAGCAGGCTTCCCTTTTGATTTCCTAGCATTTTTGTTTTCATACCCACATGAGGATCACATTTTCTAAAAAACAAAAAACAGGTGGCCGGGTTTCCCATGTTTCTTCTCGGACATGCCTAGGGGTGGTGAGGCAGCTATGCCTGCAGTGTTCAGGCTGCAGATGGACCTCCAGGCAGAGCCAGCTCTGAGCTGCCAGCTGTCAGAGTGGGGCTCATCAGGCAAGGTGGTCAGAATCAGAGAGGGAAGATGACCTGGAGATGGCAGACAGGTTGAGCTCATGCCACAGGACAGGAGATCTGATGCCCAAACATGCCTTCATGGCTTTTAAATGTTGTTGACTGAAACCCACAGTAAGAAATACACACACATCATGAACCAACTTCTGTCCTGTTCTGTGTCATTAAAAAGAAAAAGCCACACTTAAGGGACTTCCCTGGTGGTCCACTGGTTAAGACTTCCAATCCCAGTACAAGGGACCTGGGTTCGAACCCTGGTCAGGGAACTAGATCCCATATGCTGCACCTATGAGTTTGCATGCTGCAACAAAGATTGAAGATCCTGCGTGCTGCAACTAAGACCCGGCACAGTCAAATAAATAAAGGTAAAATAAAATTAAATATTAAAAAAAAATACTTCTTAGAATCCACAGTTTGAAGAACTGTGATTTTAAATAATATTATGTGTCAGCTCCAAATGTGGTTTTCCAGAGTTTCCATCCTAGCACCAGGCCTGGCCTTGCCAACAATGAAGAAAATCAGGTTTGTCAGGGTGAGTCCTTATGGCTCACATGATTTGGTGAGAAACTTACCTCAGCTGCCTATGACTAAGAGGGGAAAACTTCTCAACCGGAGGGGGAGAAATCATGAAGTTTATACCTGAAAGTGTCCCTTAGAATGATTACAGTGAGATATGTTGTTATAGGATTACGTAGAACTCTCATTGAAGAGCTCTAGGTAATCCGGGTACAACAATCCTCACTCTAGTTTACATATGTTGGCACACCCCATTGCTTTTAATTATCTCAACAACTCCTGAGGCTCAGAGAGGTACAGTAAGTTATACAAAGTCACACAGCTGTGAAGTAGAAGAGCTGGAATTGAAACTTAGAGCTAATGCTAAGGCCTGATATGGTTTATGTGCTTGACCTTCTTTTCTTGATGATATAAACAGTAGGAACAAGCCAGAGGCTGTTTAACAGGTTTCTCTCTAGAGGTATTCTTCTTTGATGATTGATTTACCAAGAGAGAGGAGAGGGCCGAGCTTGAGGCCCCTGATTTAGCTTTGGTTGCTTCTGGTTATTTGGCTTTGGGCCTAGAGGTTGGGTTTCTGAGTCAAGATAGTGAAAGGATGGCTCAGCAGTCAGAAGCTAACAAATGAGGGCTCATAAAGATCTCTGGACACACAGGGACCCGTATATAAACAGTGTTGTATTGTTTTGAGAGCAGCAGTCATTGAACACCAGGAACTTGTCTCAGCAGGAAAGGCACACCTGTGTAAAGGTCACCTGAAGAATTTCAGCCTTGTCTTAGATCTTCTGTGACTTCTTTTCCTTGTCGGTGAAATCACGTCCTCCTCCTCCAGCAAACAGGCAAAGAGGGGAGGCAGCTATGGCTCCAACTTCTTAGGGAGACCCTGCAGTTTGGGCTGAATCACCCTTAAAAAGTTCAGTGGAACACTGACAAAAAGAGATAAGCCCTGAATCCACGGTTTTGGGCAAGACTCCTCAGCTACCAAAATCTTTAAAGGCTGAGGATAAAGATCAGCTAATAAGCAAGTACAAATGTTACATGTTTATATGAGATCACTAGGAATCCTGTGTGTGTATAGGCTGTGCTATGGGTTTATTATTTGGAGGGATGGTGAGGAGTTACAGGTTCCCTGGGAAGGAGATACATCGCCTGCTCTTCTCCTGGCTCCCTCTGATTTGCATTTGGAACAGCTTCTCCTTTCCCTTTTTGTCCTTTTCCTCTTCCTTTAGACATCATAATGGAAAAGATCATAAGAGGAGAATTAGACCAGTGTAACAAGGAGAGTGTGTGTGGTTTTTTAAAAAGTAATGTTTGCATTTACCTTGCAGCCTTACCTGCAAACCATCCTTAAAAATTTAGTTTCTCTCTCCATACATTATAATCTCTATTGTCAGTGGTGTTGTCTGTCATTCAGAGCCTAGAGGTTTAGTTCTGAGATGGCTTCTCACTGCCCATGGCATTGACTTGTGACCATGCTGAAAAGGTTCAGGGGGACAATTGTGGAGATTTTGCCCCTTAACTTGCATTCTCAATCCCCCAGTACCCTTGCATTCTCAGTATCCTTACCCAGTGCTTATGGAACTGAGCCTATGTCAAGATTTCAAACCATGGCTGACTTTAAGAGTGTTAACTCATTAACAGGTCTGAAATATTCAGCCAGAATCAGAGGAATGAATGACCTGAAATGCATAACTGCTTCTTAAGAGAGAGGTGCTGACTCAGTGAACCAGATCCTTTAAGGGGCGAGTAAAGCCTAGAGACGCTCTGGGCTTTTATTTTTAAAAATGTGCTACCAGACATCTCCCCCATCCCTGGTGATTGTTTTCTGGTTCTATTTAAAACTACAACAGGAATAAGGAGTTTGTGGAGGCTCTGTCCTTTCCAAACTCTACTAGGAAATACATAGCATATATCTGCTCCCATATAGCAAAATACTGGGAAAAGCCTAAATATCCTTTACTTTAAAATTATTTAAATACATTGTGGCATCCTATAATCCTTTAAAAATATAAATAAATTTATATTTGCTATGGTAGAAAAACTGTCCACACTATATTAAATGAAAAAATGGGTTATATAATAGTAGAGAGAAGAGAACCCTCTTCTTATTTAAAAACAAATAAGTAGCAAAAATTATGCACATGTGGCAGAAAAGTCCAAAAGAAAAAAAAATGGTAACAGTGGCTTCTCCAGTTTTATTGATTGGACTTTAGATCATTTTTATATTATATGTTTGTTTCATCTAGATTATCTTTTTTTTTTTTTTTACTATCAGTGTGTGTTACTTTTATAATTAAATAAAACAGTAATGCCATTTGCATTTTGGAGGGGGAATGGCAGAGTGTAAACATAATACTTGAGAGAGGTTGGTTTCAATTAGCGAATGTGCAAGTGTAACACACCTTCATGCTTAGACCACCTGGTGGTTGCTGTTTAGCTGACTCTTTGGGACCCCATGGACTATAGACCAGCAGGCTCCTCTGTCAATGGAATTTTCCAGGCAAGAATATTGGAGTGGGTTGCCATGTCCTTCTCCAGGGAATCTTCCCAACTTCCAGGGATTGAACTAGTGTCTCCTGCATTCGCAGGCAGATTCTTTACCACTGAGCCACCAGGGAAACCCTAGACCAACTGGACCCAGGCCCAAAATCTGGTTCTGTAAAAGCCAGGGAGATGCAACAGCCTGATCCTACAGTCAGCTGACCCACTAGAACCATGCCAGCACATACAACTCCCAGCTTTGTATTATGAAGAGAAAAAGAAGCCATACACAAAAGAGCACATAACTGTGTGATTCCATCTGCATGAAATGTGAGAAAGACAAACCTAGTTTCTAATGGCAGAGAGCAGATCAGTGGTGGCCTGAGGAGGAGGGCGAGCGGTTGACCCCAAAGGGTTTTAGGGAACTTTCTGGGAGGGTGAAAACAATCTATATCTTGATTATGATTACATAATCACATTTGTAATACTCTTTTGTATTTTGTATCTTTGCATACACATTTGTCATACTCTTACCAAGCTGTGTGCTTAATGCAGGTCATTTTGTTGTGGATAAGGCATATCACAATAAAACTGACTTTAAGGAAAGCAGCCAGCTTTGGTAGAAAGCTGGGGCTCTTTGATTGTCCAGGACAGTGCAGCCAAGGATCCTGAAAAAATCCAGCTCTGGGAAAGTATCACAGCCCAGACTTGCTCTTTGAAAGTGAAAATGCTAGTGGCTCAGTCGGGTCTGACTCTGCGATGCCATGGACTGTATAGCCCACCAGGCTCCTCTGTCCATGGGATTCTCCAGGCAAGAGTACTGGAGTGGGTTGCCATGCCCTCCTCCAGGGGATCTTCCCAACTCAGGGATCAAACCCAGGTCTTCTGAATTGCAGGCAGATTCTTTACCATCTGAGCCACTACTTCTTGAGCTAAAGTCTAAGAACAGTAAATTATGTTTTACTGTTTAATTATATTTAATTCAGTAATTAATTAACTTAATCTTTCCTATCTCTGGTACTTGTGAACCACGATTAATATTTTGATGGATAACTTCCATGCTTTTTTCTGACTTCATTATAATTTTTAAGCACTATGTTACAATCTTTTTCAAACTTGGAGAAGTTTCCTCTTCCAAACTGAAAGAAAATGAAAGTTGCTCAGTTGTGTCCAACTCTTTGCAACCTCATGGACTATATACAGTCCGTGGAATTCTCCAGGTCAGAATACTAGAGTGGGTAGCCTTTGCCTTCTCCAGGGGATCTTCCCAACCCAGGGATCAAATACCCAGGTCTCCCGCATTGCAGGTGGATTCTTTACCAGCTGAGCCACAAGGGAAGCAAACTGAAGATGGCCACAAAGCATCTAAAGAGGACGTAATTATAGTTTCAGTCTTTCTGACAGGGCAGGGCTAGGGCAAAGAATCTTCTTGCCTTCCATAAACAACATCTTTCTTCCTGCTCCCTGGCCTGACTTCTTCCCTCATCGTCCTGCAGCCACCTGGACCGGCTGCTTTGCTGTTTTTAGAGTTACCCTTTTCAGTCCAAAGTATCTCTGACATCGTTTCTGGAGGCCATGATTCCCTGCTGCCATCTAGTGCTAATCCTGCAGCTTTGGCTGCTCAGGCCTTCCCAGGGCAAGAAGAAAGAGCTGGCTGTGGCATGAGCTGCCACGGGGAAGATAAGCCTTTAGGTGGAAGTCTTCAAGTGTAAAACAGTATCTCTCAAAATGGTAACACACCCTTCTTTTGCAGCCTGCTGCCAAATGCTGGAGGTTCTCCTGAACTTGCTGATCCTGGCCTGCAGCTCTGTGTCTTACAATTCCACGGGGGGCTACACGGGCATCACCAGCCTGGGGGGCGTTTACTACTACCAGTATGGAGGGGCTTACAGTGGTTTCAGTGGTGCTGATGGGGAGAAAGCGCAGCAGTTGGACATTCAGTTCTACCAGCTAAAGCTGCCCACGGTCACTGTGGCGATGGCCTGCAGCGGAGCCTTCATGGCCTTCTGCTGCCTCCTCCTCACCCTGGGCGTTCTGCGGGTGCCGTGGCACTGTCCCCCATTGCTGGTGATTGAAGGTGTGCTGCACGTGCTCATTGCCGGGGCATACATCCCGGCCTTGTACTTCTATTTCCACAACCTCTCGGCTGCCTACGCCTCTCCCGTGTGCAAGGAGAGGGAGGCGCTGTACCAGAGCAAAGGATACAGTGGCTTCAGCTGCAGTTTCCATGGGGGAGACATTGGTGCTGGAATCTTTGCTGCCCTAGGCATTGGGGTCTTTGCAGTGGGGGCCGTGCTGGCCATCAGGGGTTACCAAAAGGTCAGGAAGCTGAAGGAGAAGCCTGCAAAAATGTTGGAGTTTTAGGCCTTTTAAAACATTCTGCCAAACTTGAGTGATGGAAGTTACTCTGAACTACCGTCTTTCGTGGAATGCTTTGTTGTAGAACTTGCCAGCCCTCTGGAGGTAAACAGTCCAGCTTTGGTTTACTGGGCTGAATTCCAGGGTACTTGGAACAGCACCACCAGATGTAATAAACCCTGGTTCTGGAGCCCTCTGTTGGTGAGGGACTGACCAAAATGACTTTAAAAAACAAAATGAAAATAAAACAATAAAAACACACCAAAACCAGAGCCCAGGAGCCACAAGGAAAAAGCATGTGCTTTGGCAAAATGCATTCTTCATTGAATAAAGGGAGATAACCAAGGGTACTTGAAGAACCTTATCCTCAGTGTGCATGAAAAGCCACATAGACATGAAAAAACATTTCAACCTTAAGTCCTCTAAACACAGCTGTCTCAAGCAGATTAGCCTCACATTTTTTCCTCACTGAACTCTAGGTTCTTCACTTCCTTAATGCTTTGCGTGAGGGTGGGTGGGGATGCTGGGGAGACCACTTCTGTGAGATTTAAGTTGGAGGAGATGTGGGCTGAGGAAAGAGGAATCAGATTATTTCACTGGGTTACAAAAGAGGTTTTCTAACAAGCCCCCTTACAATGGCCTTGAAAGCTCAATACGTTTTTTGTACCTCTTGTAAATGTACCATTGTACGACAGATTCAACTCAACAACCAGAGTTCAGGATCCATCCAGAATCAAAGAATGTAAAATCTTTCCCAGCACAAGAATGCTACTTTTGGCCAGACAACCTCGTGGGTACTTAATGCATGTTAAATTAGGACTTATGGCCCATTATAATATATTCTTGGTACAAGTGAATATGTTCTTTGCTTTATGTAACACCAATAAAAATCCAAAGAAAAATTTTTGATTTGGAGGTGATGGTTCTCTTTACATTTATAATATTATTTCCTTACTTGGCACATTTAAAAGGTGAGTTCGATTTGGGTTTACAAAAGGAAATACATATATTTGCTTGGATATGATTAGAAAACTTCTTGAAGAATATATAAGAAAGTATTAACAGTATTTGCTTCTGCAGAGGAGTTTTAATTTGATTAGCCACAAAAGCAGCCTCACCCAAAAAAGATGTTGTTTTACAACAAAAATCTATTTGCTTCAGTTTTCATTTTCCTCTACAGCTTATCCCTAACTGCTAGCTCTAGTGGTGGTTGTTGTTTAGTTGCTAAATCCTGTCCAACTCATGGCTACTCCATGGACTGTAGCCCACCAGGCTCCTTGTAGGCCACTCTTTTCTTTTCTCCTGATGTCTGTGTATCTTTCTGCACTAACCACATGCTTGGAAATACTTGAACCTGTTCATTGTTTTCAGCAAAGCCAGGTAGGTCTGGCTGGTGCTCTGAGTAATACCCAGTGGCCATATTTCTTCATCATTGGACCCAGCAACAGACCGTTATTCCTCTTGCTTGTTGCAGTCAATGGAGTGGTTGACAAGATCTAGATATGTTCCATTCCAGGCTGGCAGATATGTGCTCTGTGTATTATGACTCTGCTGTTTTGGCAGAATCTGTCCCAGAAGGAGGTTCAGGCTGCCCCCATCTTGTATTAGCACAGCATTCCTGCTTCCCTTCAGAGGGTGAGAGATTAATTGCATGCAGAAGGGAAACCAAGGCAGAGAAAGGTATGGTTAGGGGAGGTAGCTACTCCCTGTGAATTAGAATGATCTCTGGGTCAATTCGCTGTAGGGAGAGAGTAGCCAGTAGTTTATGGTGCCTGGGATAGGAGTATGCAGTTCTGGTCTAATGTTATTTTCAGATTTAAATTAGAGGAATGTAGCTTCTCAATCTCAGAGTCCTTAATTATTGCCACTTCTGTCCTGTGGACCTCCTTGGAATTTGTGTGGGCCCAGCAGGAGATGGAATCAGCAAGCCCAGTAGCTGTTGCCTAAGTACTTTAGACACACTGGTCTTTAGCTGCTCAGTTTATAAACATTGTGTTACTCCTTTGTGTACTAGAGAGTTTTTCTGATTTCTGGGAATTCATGCTTTTCGTAAACTTGTCCCATTTCCTAAATCTCTTACTAATCCTCTTTCATTTTATAAATGTTACTAGGTAGCATCACCATCCAGTTGCATAACATTTTATGATTTTCCAGGTATTTTTCACATACTTGCTTTCATCTGGGCCTCACCCCAGCCCTGTGGGATAAGACAGACAAAAGAAGGCATTACTTTCATTTATTTGTCAGATGAGGCATGGTCACAAGGCAGCAAGGAGTGGGGGAGTGAGCCTGTGCTCCCGCTCTAAGTTCTTATTCTTTCCTCTTTGTTCTCATCCCTGACACCTGAGGGAACCACAGGAGACCTTCTCCCAGAAATATGCCTCCTGAGAGGCTGAGGTCCCCTTCAGGGAGAAATAAAGGGTGAAGGGTGACTCTGGACAAGATGACATTTATCTCCATTCACCTGCTGGTGTCTCCTGCCTCATGGCATTTGGGGGTTCCTTAAACTTGTAAGAATCCCCCAGGTAACAGGCTGGGTATCCAGCATTAGGCTCCTGGTTGAGTAGACTGGTCCACCCACAGGTGGGCTTGGAGGCCACGTCACAGGGCGCGGGGACCCTGTTGGAGATGATCTGAGAACATCTGTAGGAAGAGTCAATGAAAAAAGCATGATGCAGAGCAGTGTGTGTGGTGTGCTCCCCATGACACTAGCAGGGGAAGGGGGCGGTGAAATTCAGCCTTGACTATTTTTATTTGCATAAAGGAACACTGGAAAGTTGTATTAGAAAACACTGAAAGTGGTTGGGGGTAGAGAACAGGGTGCACAGTGACATGGGTGAATTTCTTTCAGTTTACAACCTTTTATGTCATTTCTATTATTTTAAAACCTTAAAATTTGAAATAATTATACCTTCACGGGACACTGCTCACACAGCACTGCACTGCGCTGCATGGCATGGGCTCGGTTTACCCCAGAGGTGACCAGAGTACAGTATCACAACCAGGAAACTGCCGGTCTTCAGAGCTCTGGTTTAGGATTGACCAGTTTATATGCGCTCGAATCTGTGTGAGTGTAGGTCTCTGAGGTTTTATCGCACGTGTAGGTTCGTGTGAGCACCACCACAGTCAGTTGCAGAACTACCGCATCATCAGGCATCTCTCTGGGCCCCCACTCACAGTCCCACCCCTCCCCTCCCCCACCCCCACTCATCCCTATCCTCCAGCAACCATGAATCTGTTCTCATTTTGAGGCTGTTATATAAATGGAATCATACAGTACGTAACCTTTGGAGTCTGGCTTTTTCTTTTTTTCACTCATGATGAATCCCTTGAGATCCATCCGAGCTGTCCCAAGTATCAACTGCTCATTCCTTTGCACCTCTGAGTAGAGTTTCCCCTTGGGAGGGCTGTACCAGATTGTTTAACCGTTCGTCCATTGGAGGGCATTTGGGTTTGCTGTGACATCTGTATACATGTTTTTGTGTAGACCTAGGTTTTCATTTCTTTAGGATGAATGCTCAGGCGTACAGGTTGCAAAGTCATATGGTAAGTGTATGTGTAGTTTGTCAAAACCTTTTCCACAGTGGCATTTTGATTTTTCAAATGTGAGTACTAAAACAAAATAAAAAACGGGGACTTCCCTGGAGGTCCAGTGGTTAAGACTCCGTGCCTCCACTCCAGGAGGCATGGATTTGATCTCTAGTCAGGAAAGTTCCACATGCCACATGGTGTGGCCAAAAAGAAAGCCCACCCTAGATGAACCAACCCCCCCCCACCCCAAAACCAAGGATGCTAATGTTGAGTCTGTGTCCTCCCAATCAGCTCACCAATGTTATTTCTCTTGTCTGACCTAGGGAGCTTTCCTGGGTGAGTGATCAGTGTTAAATCCCCCATCTCTCTCCTCCTAGGTGTGATACAGATAGTGGAGGTGATACTGAATGGGATGGTTCTCATGTGTATCGTGGCCTCCTACTTTGTCCTGGCCGGATTCAGCGCCAGCTTTGCCAGCGGCGGCGGCTTTGGGAACAACTATTACTCACCATTTGAGGGCACCGAGCTGGAGCAGGTTCGGCAGCTGGACCAGCAGTACACAATCCTCCGGGCACCCCTGATATATGGCGGCGTGGCTGTTTCTCTGGGGCTCGGTGTCCTCACCTTGGGTGTTTTACTCCAAGGAGCCAAAAGTCTACACAAACTGCCGGGGAAGTGGCTCCTCCTGGAGGCCGCCTTCAGCCTCCTGGCGGCAGTGGGCTACTGCGTGGGCATCGGCATTTACCTCCACGCAGCCTTGCAGATCAATACCACAGACACTTGCAGGACAAGAGAGAGGGTCTATGCCCGCAAGGGTCTCACCTGGATGAACTGCCAGCTGGCAGGCACTGATGGAGCGGCTGCCACCTTTGCTTGTCTTCTGGTGGTGATGTATGGCGCCAGCGTGGTGCTGGCCCTGCGGAGCTACCGAGAACAGAAGCAGTACAAGGACAGCCAGGAACAGCAGAGAAATTACAATGATGTACCAGAATACGTGTGGTCTGGAGTACTCTGAGATCCACTGGAACCTAAAGTTTCAACCCACCTTGTTTCTCTAAAAAAGATGGGTCCATTAAAATCGCACTTTACACATTTGTGGTTTTCACATACTTGATTTCATAAATGCTCCCTCTGGAACCAATACAAAGCTAGATGATCATCTCATTTTTCTATCTGTGTCTTTGTTGGCTGAGAGTGTGCAAAAAATACCTCCACCTTTGCTACTCAGCAACATTGGGAAGTCTGCATATATGCTTATGGTTTGGCTCTCTTGCCAAATGGTAAGGTAATAATAATAGCTTAAATAATAGCCAGAGGAATTTTGAAAGATGAAAATAACACGTCAGGCAGTAGCAGGCAGTAGAAATATCTTGCCTGTCTGAACTAAAGTCATTAAGAAAAACATGCCATTTCCCCCTGTATATGATCCCAGGGAAGTGATTTTAAAGCCTTTGTGTGGTTAGATTTCAAAGGTGTAATTCCATTCTGACTCTCTCCTAGAAGAAAACTCTCCTGCCCACTAGATAAGATAGTGTGCCATGACCCCAAGAAGCCTTCCTCCATTAGAGATTGGGGGCTGGATCCCTGATACCCGAAGGCAAGTGCTTTTAGCATGCATGGTCCTCCTCAGGATTCCTGCGTTAGGGCTCAGAGAAGATGGTTTTTGCCAGCTTTCCAGGTTAGTTTCTTTTTAAAGTTATTTGATTGGAATTCACTTTCCTGGAAGATTTTATCATTTCCTAAAATACGAGGCCTCCAAACAGTGAGAAATAATTCATGAACCTCTTAAAACATGTTATTCAGCTGAATGCAAAGATAAAGCAGATGATTTTCAGGGAATATTCAGGTATATTGGAGGCATCTTTATTTCTGCATCCCTTCCAGTGCCCTACAGATTAGGCCTTCAAAGGTTAATTATAAATTCTTCATGATCCTGAATTGTTTCCATAATATAACAGTTCATTAACACAGAATCTCAAAAATAAAAGTTCTTTTGATAATTTTAATCTAAAATTTTATAGCTGTTCTTATACATTACAACTAGTCTCAGATATTCAGTTCATGTGGGATGCAACTAGAAATATTATTATATATTTTCTAGTTGCCATCTTTTTTCAAAACTTACTTTCATGAGATTAAATAAATTCAAACTGAATTTTTAGTACATTTCTAAAAACAGAAATTTTGACATAAATCTCAGACTGTCTACATACAGTTAGTAAGAAATCAGCCAACATAAGCCTGTTTCAACGTATGCCAAAATGACAATGAAAACAACTGTCAACATCATCTCCTCTGACATGGGTTGGACATTTTTACTCCTGCAGGTTTGCTAGCTCTTCTCCCTGGAATATACCATCTTTCCTCTCACCTCTTTAATCCTTCCTACTCTTAATTCTTATAAAACCTATCCCAGGCAAAGGATCAAAACTAAATCTTGTATAGAAACCGGGGGTGGGGGTGGGGTGGGGGGGTGGAATCTAGATGATACTTTTACAAAAATAAAGCTTGGAGAAGAACAATCAACTAGAAGTCCACGTTGTGACCTTAAAATACAAACACCTATGCCACAGAACAAAGCTTCCCCTCCACCACCTTAGTTAGCCCAAGGCAGTTTTCACTGACTGGCAAGACAGGTTTAACAGCAGCAAAAATCCGAACGACCCATTTCCTACCCTAAACACCCCCCACCCCCACCCCCAACCCGCCAAAACTTCCAAACTGAAGTGTGTCCTAAGTAGATCTTTGCCATGTCTGGGTCAGGGGCTTGGGAAAACGAGGACTTCCGCCTCTGTGACCCCCATATTGTGCCCAGACCCAGCTATACAGCACTGCTCCGATTCAGCTCCTCTCATCACTACAGTAACACTCCATCACATTCAAAATGCCTTAGCCAAACTTGCCTTACTACCACTTGTCAGATCAGTTGGTCAAGGTTTCTTCTATTTCACATATGAGACGAAGGCTCAGGAAGGCTAAGTGGCTCACCCAGTGGTCGATGTTTCACTGTCACAACTGCTCAGTGCCAGGTCCAGTGCTGAGCCAAGGAAGTATTTGTTGGCATCATCTCATTTTAACTCATAGCTGATGAGACTCATTTCCACTTAACAATCAAGGGAAAAAACTATGCCTTGGGGACATGAACTTGCCTAAAGTTACATCTTTTTTAAGTAGCTGAGGCAAAACTCAGACCCCCGTGGATCACACACTGAAACATGTTCCGAGTGACTCGTGCTCTTGTGGTGTTTGATGTGCCAGGGAAATTATATCACATGAAGTAGTCATGCCACCCTGGGATAGGTGTGTGTGTGTGTGTGTGTGTGTGTGTGTGTGTGTGTCATGGAACCAAGGTATGAAAGCAGATGGCGGCATTGGGCCCGGCACATTGGAGGTGTGCTAAATTCTGCTAAATGAGGAGGAAACTTGCAAAATTATTTCAACTGGGCCTTTATTTGGAGTGAAAGGTAGCTAATCTTGCTTGGACATCCAGAAATTATGGAAGACAACCAATAGGGAGAGGAGAGGGGAACAATTTAGAGGCTTACCTAGATCAGAGGCACTGTGAGCCAAAACCCACTGCCTTAAAGTCTAACACCAAAGCCATTAGGGCAGACATGATGGCCAGATTATCCATTTAGTTCCTCTGTATCCTTGGTAGCTCTGTGGTTTAAGAGGAGCTGTAGATTATTCCCAAGTTGAGTTCCCTTTCATCAGCTAATAACCTGCATGGAAATAAGGACCATGCTTCTTGTCTTTGGGATTTATTTAAACATATAAACCAAGTCAGAATATAATATTTCTTAGTGTAAAAAATCTTTATTGCTATTTCAGCTTAAAAGGTGATCAAAAATATTTATTCTTGCCTTAACTCATAGCTTCATATTTGTCATGGAATGTGATTTCACTTATCTTCCCCTAAAGCAAGAAAAAGCAGAAAAATCCTAAAGGTGCTTTTGGTTAAGAAACTAATTCTACATACAATTTAGAGAAAATTACAGTTTCATGCTAAAATAAAGTACTTATAAAATAACAGGTATTCCATTTTAAAACAAAGCCATGAAAAAGATATTCCATTTTATTTTATTTATTATTATTGTTATCGTTATTTTTATTTTTATACAAACAATAGATTTGCTGCAACATGCTCTGGCTCATATTATTGAATTAAAAAATTTAACACATTTCAAAAATATCAAAAATACACTATAATGAGTCTTAGGACTACAATACGACAATGATTGCACAAAACCATAAGATATGAACTCACTGTCTGGATGACCTCCACTGGCAACAGTGAGAGAAAACCCTATAGCGTCTGGGAGAAGTGCATGAAATTTAGAATACAAGGAGCTTATGTGTGATTGAATCATCACCAAATGAGGGAAACAGAGCAGGATTTACTGTAGCTGCTTTTCTCAGTGTAGGAAGTGCTTACCCAACTATGGGGCAAAAGTCACTAACTGGAGAGAAAGATTAACTTGCCTCCATGAACGGGGGAGTCTGAGAAGCCCCGCCCAGAGGGAAGTAAAAAAGTGACACAAGACAGTTCTAGAGTGATGCTGCAGACATCACTGAATGGCTTGGAGACTATTTAATAATTGGTATGTTTATCGACAACCGCCAAGTGCTCCCTTGTGGAGGTCTCTTCATTAGTGATTATTGAGTAGACAGAGGGGAGCCTGTGGCTTCCAAGTACCTGCTTTTGCTGAGAGCTGACATGGAAAGAATGGCATCATCTGATATTCAGCAGATCAGCCAAACCTAACTGGCTCCATCTCCTAGAAAATAGCACTCGCTTCAAACAATTAAAATAGCACCCAATGATTACCAAGCTGCTCGTGTTGGCTCTTCTATACATCAGGAAAATGAATTCATCAACTTATTGCACATACACTCTACAGTAGTATAAGAAAGCCCTCACTTGAATGAGGAGTAATAATTCAATGACTCTATGGTATCACGGTAGCTTTATGACATACTAGCATTCAAATTTTCAAATACATTTCCAATCCATCTGGATAAGAATAAAAATACCATGGCTGCCAAGACTTGTATAGTTTTCTTTCTTCCATGGGACTCCTGGACTGCTCCCATAAGCAGGAGTAACATTCTTTCAGAAACTCTCTTAAACAACTCCATTAAATGGGAGGTACACACAGTGACCTGAGAATCGTGCAGACTCTGGGCTAGAGATCAATGGGCCTCTGCCCACCTGGGGAACGCGTCCTCTGGGTAAAGTCCTAGGAAGCAGATTACATTCACCTGGAGACAGATTACTGGCTTTTACCACCTGACAACCTAATCAGCTCACACGGGAACTGTAAATGACTTCATAGGTCAAGAGGGTTCTGTGTATTTTTGGTGATGGGCTATGGCCTTTTCATCCTCTGTTTTAACAAATAGTAATTATAGAGGGAAATGAATCAAAGGAAGTTACCAAAAAAAGAGCAATCAGTTTTGGTACAGCCTATATTTTCATACAACCTAATGTTTCCTGAACATAAACCTGGGACATAAACATAAAAGAACACTGGGAATTTGAAGGTTCTTCTGATTAAAAAGTAAATACATTTACTTTTAGTTAAGCAGTTTCATAACTGGGCTTTGTAGTGGTTCCAATTAGCGTAGGGTGGGAAACAGACAAGAAACAGTTCACAGATAAAGGACAATTTTAAAAAGACTATTAAAGTGGTTTCATCCCAAAATAATTTTCATCACTATCATCTTGGGTTTTCCCTTCATTTTCATTTTTCCTTCATTCCCCCCCCCCCATGTTCCCATAAAAAAATAAGACGGCAATACACTATTGTTCCCATCTTTCTTACAGCACCTGAACTTTGTATGAACCATATTATGATCCCCACTTCAAATCAAGACCTGAGTTCTAAAATTTTTCAGTAGCTAACAAGTAGTTTGACACAGAAAAAAGTGTTCCTGACAATTTGGGGACTCAAATTCATATCTTAGAGAGGCTGAACACCAGACACTCATTGGTATGGAATCTTCCAAGAGTGTGTACCCCACTGACACATACACATGGGTACAGGCCTCTGAGAAGATGAGGATACCTAACTATCTGTGGAGAGGTCATCTGGTTTTCTACTACTGCTTCAGCAAAATAAAACCCCCAACATATGTATGTATAGATCAACCCTATCTTTAACCTTTCATGTCTCATGAAACAGATTAAAAATGATTCTACTCTATTTTCTTTTTAATTGTCAAAGTATTCTAAAAATTCAAAGCACATTCCCCACTGGGTAAAATTAAGCAATGTCAAAACTTTGTAGGAAAAGGCAATGGAACAGAAATACAGAAGGAACTGCATTTTGCTAGGCTTACATGGGATGTGCAAAAAAAAAAAAAAAAAATCAGTAAACCAGGTTTTCTGTAAGCTTAGGATTTTCTCAATCAAGTTTTTCAGAAATTGAGCCCAGTACTGTGAAGCCATGTGAGGTGGATAAGCATTTTCAGAAGACTCTGTTAACCATTAAAAGTTGAAACTTCAGCTCACTCCTAACATTCTAGAAAACCATCTCTAGGCTCGAGAATGAGAGAAGGAACTTGTCTAACTGGAAGCTCCATCCATCCATCTGTTCTCATTCAGCCTCAGTCTGTTCAGAGTCGTCTGCTGTAACTCAAGTTTACTTGGATGTGAGCAGCAGCAGCAGCCTTGGCCCTGCGTACTAGGAGGCTGACTGCCATCTCCACCTCATGTTATGGAAAGATGCCAATCCCCAAATGCTTCTCTTGTGATCTTCCGGGAGATTCCTAGCAGTTATTCTCTTTTTGTGACTTGGGGGAAGTAGTCTTGTTCCTCACCCCTTCCCCATCTTCATCCCCCAAAGAAGAACTACTCCCCTGTTTCTCAGGAACTTTCACAGTCTGACATCCAACAGTCCATTTCCCAGGGCCCTTCCTCGTACCCTCACAGCTGGCCCCAAAACCCGATGATCATCCTGCCTATGGACAAAGGATCTGGGCTGCCTCTAAGAAGATTGGCTCGAGTGCAGATTTGAAAATAAAAAGTTCACAGTCAGTGGAAAGTGCTCTCATTACATCACAAACATAAGTTATCTGTTTGATTGGTTCTACATTTCCAATAAACATCGTTTCAATAGGCTGTATTCTCGTAGAGAAGAAGGAAAAGCCATGTGACTAGTCACATCACATCCCATCAGGTTGAGATAGAAGGTGATTTCTCTGTCGCAGGGATCCATCAGCAGCAATCAGTAAAAGGAACCAATCTTCCTCCACAGAAATAGTCCCTTTCCTGCCCAGGCAGGCAAATTCTCAAAATTATCCTAGGAGAGAAAGGGTTAATGGCAGGTGGTAGGACTGATGCAGAGTAATGCCTGCCTGCTCCCCAGGAACCCTGGGGATCCCGATGCAGGTTAAATGTGAAACTTAACACTGATGGTGTTGACTAGCTTATCCAGAGCAAGACCCTGACAGCTCTCACCATTTCCACCTCCGAGATCCAGCCTCCTCTCATCTGTGGTTTAGAGATACAGAGGCAGAACGCCCCTGGCAGGGTCCCCTACCCTACACCATGCAGCCTTGTGCGATGCCATGGCCCCTGGGGGAGGACTACAGCGCCGTGTCAAACTCCTCCGAAAGCTCGGTCCGATCCTCTTCACTGGGCTCAGGCTCATGCCTGCTTTCCTGATGGTGTTTCATTTGTTCCTTCACTTCTTCTTCTAGGTCATGAGGTATGACAAACTGGTCCTCTGGCTCCAGCTGAGTGGGGGCAGCAAAATAGCCAGTCTTCTTTTTGGGTGCTTCAGTGGCCACCTCGATGAGGTTCAGGCTGTCTTCCAGGGGTACGATGGAGCCATTGGAAAGCTTCTTTCCATAGAGACAGGAAGTGGAGGGAGACTTCTGTAACTCCGTCCGGTCTTTGCTCACTGGCAGGAGGATGCCACTATTCACACTGTTCTGTCTTCGGATCCCAAATAGCGATCCTCTAGCACGGTCCTCGGGGCATGGAGCAGGAGAATTCTCTGGAAGGGTGGGTGAGTTCTGAAGATCCCTCCCCCGACAGCAGTGGATATCTACTTCTACTTCCACTTTGCTGCCGTTTGTTATGACCCCTTCTACCGGCTGGTCATCATCACTGTCCAGGCCATTGTCAGACTGGTTACTTGAGAAAGTCGCACAAGAGGGCTGGCGCTGGAACACCCCCGAGGTAGGCGCTGGGTGGAGACTGCAGCGCCTCTCTGGCCTCGGAAGTAAGCCAGCATCCAGGCCAACAGTGTTATGTTCATCAGAAGCAGTGGACCCCACCTCGCTGCTCACCTCTGAAGTGGACATCTCGCTACTGAACTCAGAGGCAATACCACTGCTGGAGGAAGGAGTGGTCGGCTTGGGCGGGTCCTTGATGATGGCGGTTGAAGCAAATCCCATAGGACCTGGCAGCGTGAGCCCATTCATTTCACAAGTACAGCCTTCCTCACCAATGTTTAAATAAACCACCATCGCCCCCACATTGTCCTGACAACCATAGCTCTGGGCTAATGTGCACAGCTTCTTGGCAGCTGCTAATGGGTCTTGCACATGGCGTACTGCGTTGACCGCTTCTGTATATGACAAGTGTTCCCACAATGCTTTGTTTCCCAGAATCAGCAGCTCATCCTGAATGGTGAGTGGAGTGGAAGATATGTGGGGCTTGGGGAGGATCCAAGGGTAGAGGTATGTACAGCCCAGCAGCCGGGTACAGCAAGTCACCCCATTCACTTTGTTGTCCTAGAGATAAGCAGAATGCAAACTTTGAGAAACAAGCAACAGTGACACACAATTTTATGTCTTTATAGATCACAACACTTAGGGCTCTACAATAGAATAGAATTGACATGTTATATGGTTTTCTCCTAGGATATGTGTAATTTTAAGTGGATTTACAAAAAATAAATGTGTAGAATTCCAAAAGGACAGAATATCAAATAGGTATTATACCACAAATAGTTGAGAGGCCTGAGTTAAAACCAATGAAAATCAAGTGGCTAAAAGGCACCTCCATCTCAAAAGATATTTGCTATAACATTAAGTATAGGCCTTAACATGTTCTTAAATAGAGAAACATCTGTTAGGAAAATAATAAGCAAAACTATCATTAATTCTCCATCACTAGTATTCTGGCAGGGGCCAAAACTCAGATGGGTCACTAAAAATGACTTCTCATTTAAAAGCAGAGTTGGGGGACTTTTCTGGTGGTTCAATGGTTAAGACTCCACACTACCAATCCAGGGGGCCCAGATTCGATCCCTGGTCAGGCAATTGGATCCCATATGCTGCAACTAAGACCCAGCTCAGCCAAATAAATAAATAACAAAGGCAGAGTTGGGACTAAAAGCTGGGACTGAAGATATTAACTGGGTAAGAGAATCTTTATAGCTAAAGTACTGAATAATCCCTGAAGTTATTTGGCCTAGAAAAGGAAAGTCTGAAATCCATGGCATAATTCACTTAACTCTCTAAGGGTCATATCAAGAATGATATAATTCTAAACTTAGAGGAAAAGGAATAACCCTGGTTGCAGGCTGGGCATGTTCCATCTGCCAGATGCTTCATACCGATTTCTTAAGAAAAAAACAAACAAAACCACCAAAGCCCTCAATATATTAATTTCATAGCTGCAGTCATTCTTTGGGTGAAAATTCTGGCACTCTTATTTATCAGAACTTGTCACAAACTCTCAAAATTTGTAATTTTATTTTCCTCATCTGTGAAATAAAAATAAAAGCACTTCTCTCATGGGGGTTATTGTGAAAGTTAAATAAAACAATGAAAGTACAATGCTTAAGCAAGTAACAAGCAAACAACACTTGTCTATAATTATAAAAATGTTTCCTACTACTTGTTTAGGACTCCCTAAGAAAAATCTAAACAGCATTAATTAAATTCTGTAATAGACTAATCAAATAAAAAGTTATCTTTTATCTTCATTTGTTCTGACTGAAAGACCCTCCTAAGATCATAGTTCCAGAATCTTCATAGCATCAACCACATTAGAAGGATAATTTTTGGTTTTGTGCTTCCTTGGATGGAATCTTTTAGATAGTACTTATTGTAAAATTCTGACAAGACAGCCCAGAAGTGGACCCACACATATAAGAGTCCACGGATCTTTGACAAAGGAGCTAAGGCAATTTGCTGCTGGGACAACTGGACATTTACATGTCCAAAAATAAAAATCTGGACACGGAGCAACCTACACCTACTAAAAAAAAAATTAATTCAAAATAAATCACAGATCTAAATGTAAAAGACAAAACTTATAGAAGACAACACAGAAGAAAATCTAGGTGACTGGGTTTGGCAATGAGTTTTTAAATACACCACCAAAAGCATGACCCATGAGGAAGAAAATTAGTAAGTGGGACTTCATTAAACTAAAAACTTCTGCTCTGCAAAAGACACTACTAAAAGAATGAAAACAAGCCACAGACTGGGAAAATATTTGCAAAACATTTCTGATAAGGACTTGTATCCAAAATACACAAAGAACTCAACAGTCAAGAAATAAACAATTAACTATGGGCAGAAGATCTGAACAAAATTCTGCTTTGCAGTAAACAGTGTTTACATGTAATTGCTAAAGTCTCTTTGAAAGCAAAAGACCCATGCTAACTTCTGAAAAAGGAGAAAAGTTATGAAATACTAGAAACATTGATGCTTCTTTATTAAACAAACAAACAAACAAACAATACCAGAATATATTCAGCCATAAACAGGAAAACTACTGTGAAACTTTGCACTTCAGAACAGGGATGTCAAACCATACAACTTTTTCTTCTTGTGTTTTGGAATAAGCAACCAGATGAAAATTAACCAAGGGGGACATTTACATTTATTTTACAAGCAAGGTATAAGTCTAAAGACCACAATTTAGGCTTTTTCATTTCTAATTAATTTGCTCTTTCTTTCTGCTAGTTATTAGCTGCTCATTAGATTTTCTTCTATTACTATTATCTGGATTGAATACAATTTACAAGGCTTGATAGGAAGAAAATGGACTTTCATTGTTCTATGTAGAATAGCATTCATTAGATTTGAGGAGTAGAAGTGACTGGTGGAGAGTAAGATTTACCTCTGTTATGATGGCTTTTTGGTCCTTCACCCTCTGAGCCTCCTCTGGGTCCTGTTCCAGGCTGAAGACTTTAGAGAGTGGCACTGGCTTCCCACCTCGACACAAGACTGCTTGGCATGTGCCAACATTAGCCACAGTCAAGCTAAAGCTACTCGTTGGATCGGCAGTGTCAGGACGAATATAACAAAGGAGAGCCGAAGAGCCTAGTTTCTGGCCAGCCATTCCTAATTTCCTGTTTAGAAAGAAAAGAAAATGAAAACACGGCAGTTTTAGAAGAAAGCAGCAGTCCTTCATATTCAAGGCTTCCTCGTTTATCTGTTGACCATGAACCCACCTCACCCTCATCCATCTTGATATAAGTGATGATGGTGAAGACAGCTTTGCCTTCTATTCTTAGCTAAGAAATTTTACCAAAAGGGTGGGGGCAGAGAAGACAATGAAGAGGCAGCTTTCTCTGCTGCTTCTGATTGATCATAATCTGCAATAACCTAACTCAGTGGCTTCCAACTGAAGCAAATCAGAATCACCTGAAGTGCTTGTTAAGTTTCTGATTCAGTGGGGAAGGGGTTGGCCCAGTAATCTACATTCTAACAAGTTTCTGGTGATGCTGAGGCTTCTGGTCCTAGAACAACACTCTGAACCACTTACTTGGGTTGTAGGTTCCCAGAAGGAAGGCCCATAGTTTTCCTTGTATTTCTCCCATGCACATGGTATCTACCCCCAACCTCCAGCACTTGGTACACAATGCTAAGCACAGAGCAGATGCTATTAGAAAGATCTGGTTTAAGATTCCAGCTCTCCCATTTATGGGCTATAGATCTTCAGCAAGTTAATGCTCCAAGAAATTTTTCCGATTAAAATACTCACCTCCTTGGCTTACTTAGAAAATTAAAGATACAGTACGGAAAATGCTTAGAACTGTGCCCAGCTCTTGGGAAGTGCTTCATAAATTGAGTTTCCTTTCCCAAATGTTTTATTTTGCCAAGTCCCTAGGCTCAATTCTATTACTAAAAAATAGACTTCTTTCCCAACATCTTTGTGTTATGACAGGTGAAACCAGCTTGGGCTCCAGGCTGTTCCATCTGAAGTTTGATTATGCAAAGGGTCACTCTCTCAGTTGTACAAAAGCTTTAAGCAGCCCATCTGCCGGGCAAGATGCTCTACTAGGTGCGAAGAGATTTTCAACAGTTTGCTTTATAGGGTGTTTGCCTTTAAGTGGCTTAGGCTTCAGCGAGGAGATTAGTTGGTAAATACCCAATAATAAGTATTTTAAAAACAAGATTCTGATGAGTGCTTAACCTCTGTAGGTCACTGACCCTTAGGAGAATCTTATAGAAGCTTACCACCTTCCTTACCCCAAATGTACATAACACATACACAACCTATTACACATGATGTCTGGGCTTTCCAGATTCTCAGCAGCCTTTGGTTTCAAGAGAAAAAACAGATGGCTCTTTAAAGAGCCACAGTCCCCATGTTCCATGCTGATGGACAGAACGGTCATGAGACAAAAAGCAAGATCTCACCGTGTTGCTGAACTTACAATTGAGACCCAGACCTTCTGGCTTAGGCAGGGCCAGGTTAGAAATTATTCAACCCACCTGCTTACCTGTGAGATACCAAGAAGGTGTTAGCCATGAAAACTGTGTCATTTGTTGACTGCTGCACCTCTTCCAAAAGCACATCCGCCATGGTACACTGGAGGAGGCGAGGGAGCTCCTCGTTCCGGTCACCATCAAACATGCCATACACAGCTCCCACCCCCTCTGCAAAGTTATCCACAGCTAGAGCAGATACACATAACCTTTCACAGAAACAGAAGAAAGAGAAAGTCAGTGGCAAAGCATTCTTCTCCAGGGAGCCTTCTTTAAAGAAGGAAGGGAATTCCCTAGCAGTCCTATGGTTAGGACTCACTTCCAACACAGGGAACACAGGTTTGATCCCTGGTCAGAGAACTAAGATCTTGTATGCCATGTGGTGCAGTCAAAAAATTAAAAAATAAAAAAGTAAGTGCTGATTGAGAGTGGAGAAGAATAGTGGTAAATCCCCATCTATACATGAAAAAAGTGTTATAGAAGGTAAGTAAGCAACATCTTAAAAGAGTTGATGTCATAAGAAATGGGGGAATTCAGCCACATTCAGAAGCAGTACATATTAGCTTTGCAATGTTACAGAAGGCTAAAAAGATATTTTTTCTCAGTAGTGATAAAGACCTACTATCAACACCCTTCAGTCAAAGACTTTGCCAAAGTGTACACCACACTTGTAGCTCAACAAGTTGGGTTTATCATGTAACAACAAGAGAAAGCACACCATGGGACTCAGGAGTATATTAGTGGGTACTGGAAAAAACCTAGTACAGGATTTGGGTTTGGCTGGATCACTTTGGGGAAAGTCTAATAAAGTGGGAGGTCATACTAGATTGGGTGCTGTCAGAAATCAGGGCTATTCTGGGACTTCCCTATTGGTCCAATGGTTAAGAATCTGCCTTCTAAGGCAGGGTGTACAGGTTTGATCCCCAGTCAGGGACCTGCCTCACGGTGCAGCCAAAAATTTTAAAATATACATATTAATAAGAGAGAAAAAAATGTTTAAAAAAAAAAAAAAGAAAGCAGTGCTATTTTATGGTTGATAATCTCAACAAATCTTAACTACAGGGAAAGAAGGTTAGCATGGGGACAAAGCTGTGATTGATAAAGAAAGGAGCAGTCACCCATCTTAGTCATGAGGTGGGGTGTGAGTGTTCTGTGCACATTCATCTTGTTGTGTCTTACTGGATCACGGTCTCAGAGGAATCTTATCTGATGTTGGCATTCTGTGATTTGTTTATGTCAAACCAAGAGAACAACATGGC
Source organism: Muntiacus reevesi (assembly GCF_963930625.1). Taxonomy (NCBI): domain Eukaryota; kingdom Metazoa; phylum Chordata; class Mammalia; order Artiodactyla; family Cervidae; genus Muntiacus; species Muntiacus reevesi. The sequence goes on along the minus strand of NC_089250.1, from coordinate 251,693,775 downwards.
CTAGCTTTCAGCATTAGATCTGTTCCCAGATGTCAGGAGAATTTTCTGTCTTCACGGTCATGATACTCACTTGTTTCTCTGCCCTGCCATCTCAGCCAGTCCGTGGCTCCAGAAGGTTGATGTAACTGTAGAATCAGTTGTTGGCAAAGGTTTCTGATCAATTTTCAGGGTGGTGATGTGGCTGTGGGAAGTGGAGGAAGGGAGGTTTAAACCTTACATGTGTCTCTATTTTACAAAAGCTATCCCAACAATAATTTGTTTTTACAAAATAATCTGTTGACATACTAAGACTCATTTCCAGAGAGACCTAAGAAAGTAGTATGCTGACCCACTGACCAAGAAGGAAGAGAAAGAAAGAAAAGGGGTAGGACGAAGACATGGGCCAATTTTGTAATAACTGATGCCATTCATTTCAATGAAAAACTAAGCACAACAAAGGTATTTAAGTTTCAACCAACTGTCTACTTAGTTGAAGTATTTTGATACAGTGAAGTCTGGGTACAATGAGTGATTCTGCACTGTCTTAGATGTAACACAATATAATCTGTGCCACCTAAATTACCTATGCCTACTATATATCAGACCACTCAATACAGCTATTCTCTTGCTCTCTGTACCTCCCCTGCTTGACCAACTCCTGCCTCATTCACACCCCACTCACCTGACTGACCTTCCCTCTTAATCAGAAAGCCTAATCATAAACTCATACATAAGGCCCCACCCCACCCCCCGACCTCCCACCACTTCACCCAGCCCTAGCTAGTGACTTTTCTGATCTTTAGATGTGAACTATCTCTACTATGACAGTTTATCAAAGGCACGGTGAGGGGGCGTGCTCCTCTGCTGTTTCCCCAAGTAACCGATGCCCTCCCCCCTCCACAGTAGATACTACCATGTCCTGCACGCCATCTGCCGCACATGGTGGACTGTTGCTCTAGGACCTTGGTTCCCTACCCTTTAAACCATGATGCCTCTGTTGCCGCCTCTGGGCTCTTTCTTCGGTCATGAGGCTGGGCAAGTATAGCGTTTGCAGGCCTGTGGGATGCAGCCCCACACATGCCCTGTAAAGGTACTGGGGTGTGGCTGAGCAGCAGTCATGATGCTGAGCTTGACTGCTGGACAGAACACCCAACACAAACTGGATCAAAGAAGAGAACCGAGGGGCTTTATGATCTAAGTCATCCTACAGCTTTAATAAACTGAGGTCTGCACGGTCATTATGAAGAACCACACAAGGCTGGTGGGAGTAAGGGCACATGTGGATTTAACTTCAGAAGTCTTCCTACCTAAATGTGTCCAGTGTCTTGTGTTCCAGAACCAGATTTGTATTTCCAGTCAGGTCCAGGTCTTGTAAAGTAGCAGGGAGAGCCTCTGGAATCAGGATTTCGGTCAAGTCATTGCAACTTAGGTCTACAAACTGAGAGGAAAAAGGAGAGATTAAGTTAATTCTTAACTCCCTAATGTTCAAACTCCTACTATATCCTCAAAGGGAATTTCATTTCTTCCCAAGAGTCAATTAAATATACTGTGATCCCAAACTGCCACTTTATTAGGAGTCACACTCCAGCCATCACCCCAGGACACAGCACACAGAAGTACCTGGATCTGAGGCAACTGCAGTATTTCCGGAAAAATACTGATGTGGTTGGAGTGGGCCACCAGAGTGTGCAGCCTTTTGCAGTTCGCAATGGTCGTGGGGATGGTTTTAAGCTTGTTACCACTTAGGTTCAGTTCCTCCAACTGCTCCAATTTATTTAGTTTGCTGAAAAAGAAACAACAAAATACCATACTGTACTTAAACAAGCAGCTGCCAAGCAAGTTCTACAGCAGCCAGAGTATAGAGGGGACCAGCCTGTGGCCTGATAACTGGCCAGAATGAACAGCCACCACGGTGAATGAATGTTCCCACCGAGCCTCAGCCTCATCTGCCTCCCTCTCAGTGCACTTTGAGGGCTGGAGTGTCCCATGGTTCTACTGCAGCTGCTGGATCTTCGGGGCAGGAACCTCTTCCCAGGATTAACTAGTCGACTAATTATGGTACTGCTTTGCCACTAACTAGTAGCAAAATACTGGGTAAATAAGTGTCAGTGGACATCAATATCCTTAGCTATAAAATAAAAAGTTGTACTAAGTTATCACTAAGATTCCTTTCAGTTTTAAATTTCCACAGTTATTCATAACATAATCCAGCTTCCATAAACATTTATCGAGTGCTGAGCATAGATACAACCCCGTGCCATGGGCTGTGATGCAGGCCATTCACACTATCCCACTGGAGTAAGCCAAGCTTTCTATGCAGTAAGCAGAATAGCTTCAGAGGGCCTAACACTTTTATCTAGATTTTAAAAAACTGTAAAGAGAATAAACTGCTGTAACAGAAAGTTTGTTATTGCGGTTTACTTGCTAAGTCACGTCTGACTCTTTGTGACCGCATGGCCTGTAGTCTCCCAGGTTCCTCTCTCCATGGGATTTTGGAGGCAAGATTCACTACAGTGGGTATTCCTTCTCCAGGAGATCTTCCCGATCCAGGGATCGAACCCACGTCTCCTGTATTGCAGGTGGATTCTTTACCACTGGTCTACTAGGGAAGCCCACAACAGAAAGTTTAGAAAACAAGAAAAATAAATCCACAGTACCACCACCAATCTGAAAAAGTTATTTTCATTTTGCTGAATTTCCTGTCAAATTTTTCATATGCAGATTTTACATTAAATCTGCCCTTTTCATATATCACAGATAATTTCCATTGCTAGACTACTGATAAATACTTTGTGATAATTAAGTTCCGTGAATTAAAATTGTTTTCTTACTACAAAAGTAATACTAACTGAAAAATATTAAAAAATAAAGCTGAACATTAAAAAAACAAAAACAAAAAAACTTTTAATCCCATGACCAGACTTAATCTCTGATGACAATTTGGTGGAGTATTCTTGTCCTTTTCAATGCATGAAACCCTACTTTTTTTAAATTAAAACATGATGCTTATTACATGTACTGTTTTATAACTTTAAAAAAAACTTAATCATATATATTTAAGGTGTTCCCATGTCCAAACCTCATGCTTTTCTCTTACACAGAGACACAGCATCTGTATCTCAATCAGACTCTTACTGGGCACCCAGAACTGTGCTGGATTCTGAACACAGTCCAAAGGAAACAGAAGCCTTGGACTATGCCCATGCAATTATAATGCTGTTCAGGAGATGACAGCAGACTTACAATTCAGGTTAGAACACACATTTTCCTTGAAATTCTGCTCTTGAATTCCATTTAGTTTTATTATCTGTATTCAGATTACTCTAGTCCAACAGTAGGTGTCATCAAATTAGGGGGACTTCATAAGTTTCAAGAGTATTACATCTGGTATTTCCCAAGAGTTTCATAAACTCGTATAACTTATCAGTGGTGCATCATTTTCACTTTATCTGAACATACTTGAGGTCAAATGAACTAACCTGCTAGGATTTCAAGACATCTACCACATCTTGAAATTAAGACTTTGCATTCACTTTAAAAGCTATTGCTCAAGTTCTTACAAGGAAGCAATCAAGTTTATTGCACTTGTCTTCTGTAAGCTCCAAATATTTTATAAACAATCACAAAAAATTACAATCTCTATGTTTTTCGTGTTTATTTCTAAGAAAATTTGTAAAACAAAACTAGAAAGTTTTCAAATTGTATCAAATATGATATAATTTTATGATATATATATATAATTTCACTCAAATTATATCAAATGTTATTTTCCTATATGTGTTTAGGTTTTGAAAACATGATTTTTAATAACTACCTTCATGGATTTTTCTGGCGTCAAATTTTCTAAAAAAACATTTTAATCAAAGATATCTTGGAAGATACTTATTTCTCCACTGATGCTGTTTAAAACTCTGACAACACCAAATGTCTCTCTTTTGTCTTATAAATGTAGCCTGGCTACATACTATTCATCTCTTCAGTGCAGCTACCTGCGCATATCTTTAACACCCTGCATTTATTACACTGCACTGCAACTGCCAATATACTAATACTCATCTATTTCCCTAATTTAAATGCAAGTTCCCTGAGGACAGAGACTGCAACTTAATTATCACTGTCTCCCTAGTATGTACACAGGTCTTGACATAGACCAGACATTCAACCTATATACTAAGAATTAAACACATTTTAACCACAACCTCTGTGGTTAATGATACTTACAAAAGGGTACAAACAGACCTCCTCATTCAAGTAAGGGATCGGTAAGTTGGCCAACATAGAGCAAGAGCACCCAGTAAAAGAGCTGTGATGTAGTCTGACAAATGTGGGATCACATTACATGTCTGAAATGATCAGAGTCTGCATCTGTTTACCTTGCAGGAAACGTCTGTAGCTGGTTGTTTGCAAGATGCAGGATGCGCAGGTGCGGATGCCCCACCAGGACGGGCACGCACTGGTCTGTCAGGAGGTTGTTGGTCAGGTAGAGCAGCTGCAGCGCACTCAGACTCTCCTCCCCAGCACAGGCAGATGGCAGAGACTCCAGACTATTTGCGGATGCATTCAAGTATCTGAGACTGACAGACACATGCAAACCATCATTTCCTTCATGGCTATTTGCTGCCTTCTGATGGGGAAACCATCATGCCATCTTAGTATGTAACAGTGCCTTTCCATGCTCCCAAACTGATAACAAAATGATTTCCTCCAGGGTGTTTTCTCTGCTTGACTCCATCCAGTTAAAGTTCCTTTTACTCAACTCATGCCAGTTAAGTTCCTGGGCTTCTGCACTGGCTTGATTCTAACCCAGCTTCACATTTTTTCTGTCTGTATGTCCACTGAAAGGATGCTGCTGAGTATCACATTCACAAGTATGTGAACTGTGAAGTCACCCTTTGGAAAAATTTTTGTCTGATTTTAATAGAATCATTTATTTAGCCAATCCCTCTACAATCCCCTAATAATGGGCATATTGGCTATTTCCAACTGTTTGTTATTACAAACATTGTAATGAATATATTTGACCCCATACCCAATTATTTCTTTAGGCTACATTCTCAGGAGCAGAAGCTGTGGAGTCAAAGGCTACATATATCTTTAAGAGTTTTATACATATACTGCCAAAATCAGCTCCAGAAAGGCTATAACAAACTATACTCCCACAAGAAAGATACAAAGAATGTGTTGGCTCATACCTTTGTCAACAATGAATATTATAATTCACTTTAACCTTCACCCATCTTAAAAGTAAAACATGGTATGATTTTAAAAATCTGCCTAGCACAGCGTTTGGTACATATAGAACATGCTCAATAAAAAGAGCTAATATATTATTAAACTTATGTGTTCTAAGTCATCCTCAAACTGTGTGATCTGTATGTCCAGTTAACTTTTAAGTTATTGAGGGTACTGTGTGTCTATATCTTTGTTATGTCCCAAATTCTCTGTGCAGAGATACTAGTAAATATTATTGACAGTTTGCTACAACCTCTAGGTAACTTCCTTACTGCAGATTCTAAGGCTGTAAACTAATTTTATTCAGATTTCATCAAAATGAAATGCATTGTAATGCATTACTAACAAATACTTGCTAACTAACAAATGTTACTGCCCTAAGACTCCATGTAAACTTTTCAAAGAGAAAATATCCTTCATGCATTTTTTAGAATTTCCAAAGATTTTTAGGAAAATCCAACCAAATATATCATTCATTAAGAGATGTATAAGCTGCCAAAAGCCTGGCATGCTGCAGTCCACGTAGTCACAAAGAGTCAGACACAACTGAGTGACTTAACAACAACAAAGCTGCCAAACAAAGAACAAGCCAGATGCTTGTGGGCTAAATGCTTTTTTGTATGTGTCCTGCAGCCTTGTGTTAATTACTACTGCTTCTCTCTGCTTTCTCCATGTCTAAATTGAAGACAATACTGCCTTCACCATATTGCAGAAGACTGTAATTAAAAACTAGTTTTCATTGAATGGTGACATACGTGTTAAATAAACGTGATTAGGTATTAAAATAGGAAGATTTACTATCTATTTGTTAATTTACAATGAGAAAGCAAGTAATACTTTTGGAACAATGTTGCATTTAAATGCACAGCTTTCAAAGCAGGGAGTAAAAAAGGCCTGCAGATAAAGAGTTTAACTTAATGATAGCTTGGCAACGCTAAAAGCAAAAACTAAATTAACTTCAGTGGTACCTCCTTTTCTCCTAAGGCAAAAGCTGAAAAGTGCCCAAAGAAGCTGTATCAGAACACTGCAGCCTCTCTTTGAAGATCATAACTGTATTCCTTTTCTGAGATGAAAGCCTGAACCTTCCCAAGCTCTTGAAACCTGTTTACAACATCGTAACTTCCCAAGTATTTGATGGTTATTTCACCTTTTGAGTTGAAGCTTTCTGCCTCCTAAGACAGTGTCATATTTTATTCCATACAAACTGCAAATAAGTCCACTCATAGCCGGACTATGAAGTAAACACTCTGTAAAGACAGTTTCAAAGGTCACTCCGATGATAAGTCCAGGTAATTTGCTTAGCCCATGGTCCTGCTCTTCTCAATAAAATCTATAGCACTTACTTTAAGGCCTTAGAGAAGAAAGTATCTGGCAGCCTGGTGAGCAGGTTATGCTGGACATCCAACACCTCCAGAGGGATGTGCTCCACCAGCGTGGGAAGGCTCTGCACGTGATTGTGTCCCACCATTAGTTTCCTAAGACTCAAGCTACTAAGGATTCTAAGGGGATAGAGCACAAAGAAACACCACCACCAACAACAAAAAAAACAGGCTTAAATCTCTCTTCCTGAATCTGCCCTTGGCTATCTAACTAAAATCAGTAAACGTACAGAAATGTGTTCTAGACAGTATCATCACCGACAGGTGCCTGAGCCAAGAAAGCAGCCACAACCATATGTTTACCCACCACCCACCAGGAAGTCATTCAGGTCATTCTGGGGAAAGATGAACTAATGAAAGCACACAGCCCCAAATACAAAAAGCCCCAAACAAAAAAAGCAATTTGTGCCATAAATCAATTTAGATTTTAAGTCTAGACAGCATCGAAAATTCAGTGAATTTATTAACATGAATAAAATCGATTATAATAAATTAATTAAAAAATTTATTGTAACAAAAACTATGACTTATTCAGTTCTTAAAATGTGCCAGGCCATTTAACGATTAGGTTAGAAGGGTTAAGTGACTTTGGTTTGCCAAAGATCTCACATCACACGTAGTAAATGGTACAGTCAGGATTTGGATTAAGGATTGACTCCAATGCTATGTTCATATCTACTATGTACAAAGCCTTCCATATACTTTTAAAGATTCCACTAGGTAATGACCTCACATTACACAACTTGGTACCACCCCTCACCCCCCAATGTCTGTATATTTCCTCTCCACATACAGAAACCCCACCATCTTATAAAGGTCAATTCAAACAGGTATTCTCCACACAGCATCCCCTAATTATTCAAAGTTCTGAATTTTTAAGGCATGTTATTTATACAGTGCAGTGGCCAAAAGTGAGGCTCTAGAGTAAGAATGACTACATTTAAACACCAGTTTCTATCACTTCCTAGTTAAGTGCAACATTGGACAAACTATCTAACCACTCTAAGCTTTAGTTTCCTTATTTGTAAGATGATGATAACAGCACCTATAAAATAAGGTTAACACAGGATTAAATAAGATAATGAAAGTAAAGTTCTTAGAACATTGCCCAGCTCATAACAAATCACTCAATACAAATGTTCTATTATCACTAACAAGTCACTGACCTCTGCCAGCAACTCTTGTTACATTGTATCACAGTTATCTCTGCACAGGTCACCCTTACTATCTGCTTACTAAGTTCCTTGCCGGCCAAGACTAGGCCTGACGTGTTACTGTATTCCTTACAGTACTCATGCTGCCCTGCACGCAACAGATACTCAATGTTTATCAAACAGATGAATCAAAGCATCCTTGACAGGCAACCCAAATATAGGAAAATTATTTAATTAAACACATACATAATATATTTATTAACACATGAATACCTCATGGGAACCTCTGTCAGGAGATTATAGCTCACGTCTAATATTTCTATCTTCTTTGCTTCACAGGCCCAGTCAGGGACACACTCCAGCAGGTTTCTGCAGAAAAGAAATAATTAAAGGGTATCACTTTGGATGAGGAGGAACTCACACTGTTTCACCAGTCTCTAACACATCTGCCCCTGTGCTCCCTGAGGGCAGAAGCACAATCCCCAGGGCACCCCTGGTGTGCTGCCTGGAATACAGTAGATGCCCAATGAACGTCGCTGACAGAAAGGTGGAGAGAGAGAAAGCAGCACACACATGTGTGATACTGGAGCAACTGTGCTGCTGGCTCAATGAGGATATGAAGGCCTTTAGCACTAAAAGCACACATGTGGCGGGATGGGACAGGAGAGGGGAGGAAGCCTTAAAGGAAGATGGGGCACCATAGACATATCTTCAAAGCTGAGGAGGATATCCCCAGGTGATGACTGGGGGAGAAGAGAAGTGAATTCTGGGGGAAAAGAACGAAAGGAATAAAAGTGAGGAAGCAAGAACAAAATGTAACGAGTCAGGGGAAAGTGCCAGATCATTTAGAATGTGAATTCAAATCTTCAGTAGAGTACTGGCCAGATCTTCAGTCACAGGAATTTTATTTTATTTAGCTTCCCTAAGCCTCAAAGTCTCTACTGATGGATGGATCAGTACGACGAGGCAGAGTGAAGTGAATGCTGCAAGAGAAATGCAGATGCTGCTCTGACTACACAGTGAAGGAAGTCCTTCAAGGCAAGTCCCCTAAGAAATATGACAGCTGTGGTAGAATATTGCACAATGTCCTGAGGTGTGGCAGGCATGTCAAGTAAGAGGTGATAACATGCGCTAGAGCACAGAGGCAAGAAAAGAATAATAAGTAGTTTGGTGATGCTGGAGAGGCAAATACGGAGCAGAGTGAGAAGAAATAAGGCTGGAAAGACTTAATCATGTCTCGGAGGCTGTGACCTTATCCTGCAAGTGTAGGGGGATCACTGAAGGGTTTGTGAGCAGCAAGGAGACAATGTCAGTTTTGCACTTTAAAGAGCTCACTCTGAATACACAAGAGGTCTCACTGAGGTGGCTGTATTAGTAAAAGGAAGCATAATCAAGAAGCTGTGAGACAATTTTATCCCAAAAGGAAATGATAACAGCCTCAATGAGTAGTGGTACACCTGGAAGGGAAGGGAAAGGAGTCAGAAACACTTAGGAGGCAAAAATTAAAATGACTTAGAGATTGAGTAAACATGTGAGTAGAGCACAGAGAAGAATCAAAAGTGACGTTTAGGCTTTAGCCTAGATGACCAGAGAGCAAATCCTATCCAGAGAAAGGACTGAGAAGCTCCAAATGAGGTTAAGAATCATGAATTTCAGTGGTGTCCATCTTGAGCTGATCATTTCACAATAACACCAAAAGCTGAAACAGAAAACAAGACAAACTAGTTAAAGTGCTGGTGGAGGGGTGGATAATAAATCTCATTTTGCAATATCTGAGGTATTTGAAGACACGCAGGAGGAAACATCTATTATGAAATTGGACACACAGGTCTGAGGCTGAAAAAAGGGAGTCTGAACTGGTGCTCTGAGTGATGCTGACACTGAAGTGTAGTGAGATCCTGGGAGTAAATGAGATTGTGTCAAATGAGAAATGCAGTGGCCAAGGACAGACCCTGAGACAAGTTACCTTTAAAGGACTGGTTAAGGAAGAGTACAGAAGACAGAAGAAATGGTCAGAGGGGCATGAAAAAAATCAGACTGTATCAGCCAGCCAAGAAAACAGCATGTCTGAATAAAAGAGAGCAAGGTGAACAGTGTCAATACAGAAAAGTTCCACAAGAGGAGGTCTAAAGCCAGCTGTCATGGGGTGAACAATTGGGAACAGGAAAATGTGCCAAGAAATACAGATAATTCTTGAGAAATGTGGACAAACAAAGGGATGAGCAAGATGAAGGAACAGAATAGTAGCTAGAAGGGGTGCAAGATAATGGGAATGTTTATTTGTTAAGACAAGAGATATAAATGTGCATAGAGACCAAGAAAGACACTGAACACATGTGAAAGAAGAGAAGGAGGGGTGACTAACAGAGCAAGGTTCAGGGCAGTGGGAGTAGATGTGATCAAAGGCACAGATGGCTGGGCTGGCTTGGAATAAAGGAAAGCTGAGAATGCATATGGATCTATGTGAATTTTAGCATGGGGGTAGGAAGCTAAGGGAGATCACCCATGATGACCTCTATTTTCTCAGTCACATGGGAAGCTGAGCTCCAGAGCAGAGGACATAAGATGGGGAGGGGTCGATAGAAGCCAAGCAATTTGGAACAGATTTGAGGACCCTGGAAAGAACTGACAAAAGAAGAAACTCCAGATGAGGCTGGAAACTGTGAATTTAGGGTGGGTCCACATGATTTTCTTCAGTAATGATCAAGTTCAGTGTGGAAGGTAAATCTTCATCCTGAACCATACAGGGGTTTTGCTGACAGGAAGATGACAGAAAGAAATGGATGGAAGAATCTAGAACAACAGCTTAATAATAATAGTGATAAAGTCACAACAACAAAAGGAAACCTGGCTATCATGGCTAACATTTCTTGAGAGACTATTTTATGGAGGTACTAGGCTACATATGTTGCATTTATTGTCTCAATTAAACTTTGCGGCAACTCTGACAATATAGGACTCCGTCCACTGCCCATTCCACATGCTGCTACCACTCTATACTCACTGCCCTCTTACTGCTTGTCCGATTGTCAAGATAAGCTAGATTGTAAAACTCAGCCACTGACTCCTGAATGCCTGACATAGTGTTAAAAATGAATGAAGGAAAGAAAGCAAACCTCGTTTATGTTTATTCTTGACCACTGACAGAAGAAATAAAATCCCAAATATAATTAACATCGCTCTGCAAATCAGATTGACATGGCTCACAAGAGTAAGAGAATAACATCTTAAGTCACTCAAAACCAAGAATTATCTGATTCCAATTGGAAAAATCAATGCCCATGGAAGGGAAATATGTCTTTGTTTGCAACTCATTATAAATCCACAAACTATAACAATGAGTAATTCAGAGGCACCTTTCCTTTAACTAGATCAGTTCAGTTTAGTTGCTCAGTCATGTCTGACTCTTTGCCACCCCATGGACTGCAGCACGCCAGGCTTCCCTGTCTATCACCAACTTCCAGAGCTTGCTCAAACTCATATCCATAGAGTCGGTGATGTCATCCAACCATCTCATCCTCTGTCATCTCGTTCTCCTGCCTTCAATCTTTCCTAGCTTCAGGGTCTTTTTCAATGAGTCAGTTCTTCGCATCAGGTGGCCAAAGTACTGGAGCTTCAGCTTCAGTACTTCAACTAGATAGTACGGCCATTAAACATACTCTTTTAGCAAACCTTCTGCCTTTCTCTACGTCATCTAAATATTTCAACATATTGGGATTTCCTATACCTCAAAACTGCCAGAGTGCCAACAGATATCTCTTAAGTATAGGAATCAAACAACAACCACTCTAATGAGACACACTCACCGGGAGAGTTCTAGAGACGTGAGCAGACTGGGTACTGGATAGACATTCACTGTTGTCAATCCTAATCAGAGAACAGATTGGTGTTAATGACATTCTCCAAAGAAGAATGTAACTCAGAGGAAACATGGAGGAAAATCGATACAAATTTGTGTCATCTACTGAGATGAACTAACGATTAAAAACTAATAAGTAGGGACTTCCCCGGCAGTCCCATGGTTAAGACTTTGTCTTCCAATGCAGGGCACACAGGTTTGATCTGTGATTGGGAAGCAAAGATAGCACATGCCTTATGGCCAAAAAATCAAAACATAAAACAGAAGCAATACTGTAATAAATTCAATAAAAGACATCCCTGATGACCAGGGACTTCTGTGAAGCTGAAAGTTGAGTTCTTTACTCTTAAGGTGTCAAAACCTCAAGTGTTGGTATGAATTCTTCTAGGTTGTAGAATTTAAGGATTCTGTGAACAGAACAATTCTTTTGCTCTGTTCTGTGATAGAAAGGTATTACCTAAATTTGCATTTCTTTGACTGACACTTAGTGAAATTGAGTATCTTTTCCTTTCTTCTGTAGACACAGAAAAGCAGTTACAATTGACCCTTGAACAATGTGGGGGTTACAGGCACTGACCCTCTGAGCAGTTGAAAATCCATACAAAACTTTATAGATAGTGTTTTATATATATATACAGGTACACACACACATACATGTGTATGTATGTACATATATACATACATATATGTAAATACTACAATACTACACAATCTATGATTGGTTGAATCCACAGATACAGAATCATGAAAACAGAGGACTGACTGCAAAGTTACACACAGATTTTTGTCTAAAGGGTTTGTCTGAGGTGCCCCTAAACCCTGCATTATTCAAGGACCAATTGTATTTACTACTGAAAAAACTCCATGTTTAAGTACACCTGTACAGGGAATTTCCTGGTGGTCCAGTGATTGGAATCCAGTGTTTTCACTGTCATGACTCCAGTTCAATCACAGATCAGGAAACTAAGATCCCCCAAGTCCCATGGCATGGCCAAACAAAACAAACAAAAAGCAGACCTGTGCATTTAAAACCTATGTTTTCCAAGAGTCAACTGTATAACTTCTTCAGTAAAGAATTCTCTATAAACAGAATGACCTCAACAAATAAGAGGCCTTTTACATTGAAAAACTTCCTGGGGCAAATAAATCACTATTGAAGTGAAGGGCTTCTCATTCTGGAACTAAGGCAGCACAAGGTTTTACACTAGGGACTGGTAATCTTCTGTAAAGGGCTAAGCATTTAGTAACATTTGGCCTTTGCAGGCCATGTGGTTTCTCTCAAAACTACTCAATCATTTTGCCACTGTAGCAGGAGAGTGGTTAATATGCAAACGAATGTGGGTGTGTTCCCATCAAACTTTATTCAATTAAATTTGAATTTCATATGACTTCCCCATGTCAAAATTATTCTTCCTTTGATTTTTTAAAAACCCAACCATTAAAAAACATAAAAACCCATTCCTCAAGGGCCACACAAAACGAGATGTAGGCCAGATTTAGCCCCTGGGCTGCAGCTGGCCAACCCATGTTGCAAGACTATTACTAATATTCTCTTTTAAACATGCTTGCCCACCCTAACATCCTGGCATTTTGCAAAATGCCTCTGATTATTATAACGTTCATTTAGTGGAGCTCAAATAATCCTGCAATGTCTTTTTATGCATATCTCAACCACTGAAACGCTGACTGCAAATTAAAGCTAGGTCTTCGTGAACCTCAAACTCCACTTGGCAGAGTGACTGAAAAACACCTCAGATGCCACTGTTCTTGGACAGCTCGGACAGGAGCTACAAGAGGAAACACACGAGGCTGGGTAGAGAACTCACTGTTCGAATTGGCGTAGAGAGTTCGAAGGGAGAAGCCACTGAGCGTCAGCTCCCTCAGCTGGTTCCGCTCACAATGCAGCTGCTCCAAGTTGCACAAGGAGCTAAGATCTAAGTCAGTCAGCTGATTGTCCCGCAAATCCATGTGGGTGATGTATTTATTTCCCTCCAGATTCTCAATAATCATGGTTTTTAGATGGTTCATCCTTAATATTCAGAAATAAGAAAATCATTAGAAATAAAGTCTACTAAGTGTGCTTACCAAAAGAAAAAAACAGGAGAAATATGTTCCTCTTGTCTCTTTCCTAAACAACTTAAGAATTTTACTCCTTGCCTCATTTTGCAAGGTACTAAGTAAATAACCACAGATAGCTGTACCTTGGGTTCTTTGTTTACAAGCTAAGTTAGAGACTGTGCAGATTGGCAAATACATGTACAAATTAAATAAAGAGAAAGGAAAGGGGACCATGTCCATAAACAGTTAGTCTAAAACGTGCATCCAAATACCTAATAAGGTTAGGCAGGGATGAAGGAATGAAACAAAGATATGAGAAGATGAGCATAACCTTTGGGGCTGATAGTGGCAGGAGGGTCACAGAGTAAGTACCACATAAGAGCAAGAGGAAACAGCCACACTGCCTCTCACTGCTCTGCCTACTCTCCAGCGCCAAGATTCCCATTACATTAATTAAGGGAGAAGAAAACAGTCTGTATCTACACAGAATAGTTTAAGGGCAAGTAAAAGCAAATGATGACTTCTTTGGTGTTTTCTATACAGGTATATGATTTAATGCACACAGGCCTGTTCTCATTTTCCTATTCTTCAATAAATTTTTGTTACCATGTCTTTATGAGGGATATCAATGGCTTAGTGTAAATGACAGAACATTCAGTATGTGTGTTTTACTATCTTCATTTAGGAAAAGATTACGAATAAATAAATAATTTTAAAAAGGAATAAAACTCTCATTAAAAAATATTACTGGTAAAACTGGTAACATTTCAATTCTAATACCACAGATATCAAGAAGAAACCCAATGATTCAACAGAAAAATGGTCAAGTTTATTATGGAAAAATACAAACCACCAATAAGCATACAAAAAGATAATCAACCTCATTCATAATAAATGCTGATTAAAATGATGAAATACTATTTTCTACCTACTACACTAACAAGGAAAAAGACTGCTAAAATCCGAACATTGATAAGGATGAAAGGAAATGGGAATTCTCATAAAAGGTTGCTAGGAAGGTAAGTCAGAACAACCTTCATCTCTACCACATGGTACACCTACCTCATTCATAAATCTCTCTGCCATTAAGTGAAAAATGAAGCTTTACTACAGCTTTAAAAACATACATTGTTATAAAATCCTAATGGTTTCAAGAGTCTTTATTTTTAAAAAGAAAATGTAAAGGAACATCAGAGGTCAGGCAAAAAGAAAGTGCAGTGAACAATGACCAAAACAGACTTCTCCGGTGATGCAGTGGATAAGTATCTACCTGCCAATGCAGAGGGCACAAGTTCGATTCCTGTTCTGGGACACATGACACAGAGCAGCTAAGCCCGTGCACCACAACTACTAAGCTGGTGCTCTAGGGCCCACGGGCCACAACTACTGAGCCCACATGCTGCAACTACTGAAGCCCATGTGCCTAAAACTTGTGCTCTGCAACAACAGGAGCCTCTGCATGCCGCAACTAGAGAAAGCCCACAAGCAGCAGTGAAGACTCAGTGCAATCAAAAATGAAAAAGAATGACCTCACCTCAAATCCACATGTTTGACATGGCTCATCCGGTTCAGCACCCCCAGGTTTAGCACTTCTACTCGGTTTCCGGCCATAAACACTTTATCTAACATAGTGAGTTTCTCATAAACCTCGGGAATTTGACTAAAGTTGTTGAAGGAAATTCCCAGGGAGGAAAGCTGTTGCAGATTTCCCAGTTCTTCAGGTAAAGTAGTCAGGAAGTTGCCATCAAGACAGAGGGTCTGAAGACTGCAAGAAGAGAACAACACAAAACAAAACTCCTTGATGAAACGTTTTAATTGGGATGGATAGAACTAGAATTATGGAATTTTACTTGTCACTAATTTATTATGAGTCCAATATGATTAAGTGCCCTCAGTCTATCTATAGAGACTTATTAAGATGACTTAAATACAGAGGGTCCCTCTAACATCAAAGGTAGTCAGAGTCTCCGTGGTTAAAACGAGGGACTAGTCTCTTCTGTAGGCAAGTAACTGCTACTGACTAGAATTCTCATAATTACATTATCTATTTCACTGCAAGAGCTCACGGAACTACCTTCATTCCAAATGCCAGACAAGTTCCTTACAATGCAAACAAAAGAAAACACAAACCCAGTAAAAATCAGGCACTTACTTCAGCAGACTGCCAATCTGACTGGGCAGGTTGTGGAATCCATTACAGGAAAGGTTGAGCTCAGTGAGGGTAGGAATTTCACATAACAATACAGGAAATGACCCAAGCTTATTATGGGACAAGTTCAGTCCCTTCAGCTGAGAAAATCTAAAAAGCAAAGGCACATTATATTACTGAATGAAAAGTGATGTCATAAATGTCCATCAAAGAATTTGTTCTGCATGTATTTACTGAACACTCAGTATGTGTCAAACAGTGTGTGTGGCACAGACACTAGGATGACTAATGCCCAGTCTGAGCTACCAAAGAAACCAGGTCTGGTGAGATGGTAGTTGTTCTCTCTTCTCCTCAGAAAGGCAGAAACTCTTGAAAAACTCACAATGGTACAATTATTTTCTATCAAGTTAAATCAATACCATTATTGATATGCTTCAAATAATTTCCTTTATGAAATTTCTACATGCAATATACAAAAGCCTTACAATTAATCAATTCATGGACACAGGACTAGCTAGCAAACCTGTGGATCAAATCTCATTACAAGCAATTTCTCTTTTTGTAGATGACCGAGCCAGTTAGTTAAAAAATACATAGGTGACATGCAGTTTTACTGTAATGTGATGATACATAACACAAAACAGTAATTTTTAACACTTCAAATTTTTGTAGAAGTATCTACATAATGTCTCACTGAGAGATAGTATCATCATAAATTGGATCCTAAAGAGTCACTCCTGTAATTCTACTTAAGAGTATTATACTTCATCATTATACTACTGCAAGATGGTAAGGCTAAGGTGGTGATCTCCACAATGATGAACCATATCATCTGCTTCTAGACTTGAATCTATGGTACCCCTCTCTAACATTTCTCTTCGAAAATTTCAACTTTTGACTTCCAAATATCCTGACTTTGAGTACTGATTGTTCCTTTGGTTTGGCACCTTGACTTCCAATTTCCTAAGCCAGCCCTCAAATAAGACTAATCCTATTTTCATAAATATTAGAAGTCCACTTCCTTAAAAATTATAGCTTGTTTTTATTTATAAACATCAATATTATTAAAATAACTATCTCATTACTACAGAGGCTTATGTTTGAAAACTTTGCAAAACATTTCAGATGAGGTAAAAATCATACATTTTTTGAAAATTATGAAATACTAGTTACTAAGTATGTAAAATATGCCATTTCAATGTACATTTAGCTTTTTGATTACCATGTAGTTTGAACGCTTTAACTTTCAACTTCTCCCCTCCCCACAAGAAGCCAAATTACTTACACCATATATTTATTCACGTCTACCCATTTTTTAAAGAAAGGAAAGAGGTGAAGTTGGTGGAGGGTGGGAATGGGGAATATATTCTAACAAAGGAGATGGAAAAATATATGGGTCATTGTCCCTTAGGACTGAAATGGTTCCTTTATTAGGAGAGAGAGGTTTCATCGCTGACAAAGGGCTTGTGAGTTAGCAGTAGCAGATGCAAAGGAAAGATAAAAGCCCTAACCTGGGAGTGGAATTCTTGAAATTTGGCCTATTTCCTTTAAGCTATTTAAGTCTGAAACTTTTGATTTAAAAACTTCTCAAATATGGACTCTCTCTGTTTACCCTGGCTGCAGATCACACTCCACCGTCAATGACTTATAGAAAAAGAAGATTATCCAGATCAAGGGCAGCTCGATGCTGCCTCCATGTCAGAAACTTTACATCTATCATACCTTGTACAGAGGGGGGAGGGGGAGTGGGAAAACTGAACAAAAATTCTTACTTCTTCAAAAGGGAGGGGAAATTTTCTAATATGTACACAATGGGTAAACATGCTTATCTACAGATATTGACTACAATCAGATTTTAGTAAGTTGGTCTGGAAACCTGTGCCCCACATACTTGTAGAAAGTGTCAAGGCCCCCTGGTCTTTCTAACTGCATGAAGTTGTGTCGCAAGTTGAGGTAGGTGATATCTTGACTGTAGAAGAGATGCTCAGGAACCTCCTCAAGGCTGTGACACGAGAGGTCGACGGTACTGATGCGCTGGGACACCACCTGGACGAGGTCACAGAGAAGAGCCATCTGAGCCAGCGCTGAATGTCTCCCACCCAGCGGAGGATGGAACAGCACTGACACAACAAGGAACCGATTAAAAAGATGGGGAAGACAAGAAAGGTCACAAGATCTGAGTATTCATTTATAAGAAGCAGTGAATTTTAACTTTTTCCCCAAAACCGTTAAGATGCTTGAAAAACAGAAAGGTATAAGCTAGTAAAGTGTAAAGTGTCTACAAGTTAAAAAAAAAAATCATAAAGATGGAAAGTTAGTAACAGCTTACACAGGAAGTAAAGTTAAGATGATTCCAAGTTAACTGTTCAAAACATTAGGAGGAATGTGATACTAAAAGACCTTTTAATATGGCCTTTTGCAGCCACACAAGCTCCTAACTTGCGCAGTTTCTTCATCTGTCGTGAGGAAAATTAAAAAACCAAGTATGCAGCACTGCTGCTTAG
The DNA here is from genome assembly GCF_963930625.1 of Muntiacus reevesi. NCBI lineage: Eukaryota > Metazoa > Chordata > Mammalia > Artiodactyla > Cervidae > Muntiacus > Muntiacus reevesi. Next base: position 251,675,461 of record NC_089250.1, on the reverse strand, counting down.
CATGCAAAAGATGCTCAAAAAAATATTAATTTCTCTTTACAAGGGCAGAAGAATGGAGAAGTTGTTTAAAATTGAAACTAGATTTATTCATAGCAGATTTTATTACTATCACAAATACAGAAATAACACCGAAACAAGGTTTATATTGCTATAATAGTATACTAACAAAACATGGGCTATGAAAACGGATCTTAAAAAAAAACAACAAAAGTCATTCATGTTTTGGTGGCATGTCATTATACTGAAACAATCTTTAATGCAACTACCTAGCCCCATAAAAAAAACTGTTTAAATCCTGAAAAGATGGCTAAGAAGACAAGAGAATTTGGAAAATGAAATATAATTTAAGAGCAATTCATCTTTAAAGGCTGGGCTAAATACAGACAGAAGCATCAGACTATGAGTTAGGGGACAGCTCCATCTATCACGGACCACCACAGTGGGGGGAGAATCATGTGAACCTCACTGTGTCTCTATTCCTTCAAGCCCCTACCTTCCTCACAGAGTTGGTACCTGAAAACACTTTTGTAAGCGGTCTGCACTGTGCCAATATAAATAAAAAGTTAAGGACCTGGGAGAATTCCATTTCATTCACTATGTATTCAGAAAAGCCTGGAGTGATGTACATAAGAATTATAATTCAATCTCTTTGGAGTAAGTTCAGTTTCAAAATATCTTTCTGTGGGTTTCTCTGTTCTCATCTCCCCATGAGGACGTCTGACAGCTTTTCACCTTGGAAGCTTGCCGCTGCCACCTCTGGTACTCAGCCAAAGTCTCAAAGCTGACAAGATAGGTCTGCGCTTGGGCTCCTGCTGAGCTGAATGCAAGGGAGTACTGACGTCGCTTCACTTCTTCTACCTGAAGAAGCGGGGAGAAAACCAGAACCAATTAAAAAGAACAATCCCAATCTAAAAAATCACAGGACAACAACAAAGACAAAAAACTCAAGTTTTTTAAGTAGGCAAAACATCTGAAAAGATATTTCTCCAAAGACAGAGGAATGACCAATAAGCACATGATACAATGTTCTACATCATTGAGTGTGTGCTCAGTCGTGTCTGACTCTTTGTGACCCTGTGGACTGTAGCCCGCCAGGCTCCTCTGTCCTTGGAATTTTCTAGGCAAGAATACTGGAGTAGGTTGCCATTTCCTACGCTAGGGGATCTTCCCAACCCAGGGATCGAACCTGCCTCTCTTGTGTCTCCTGCATTGGGAGGCAGATTCTTTACCACTGCACCACCTGGGAAGACCTCTATGTCATTATTTACTAGATAAATGCTAATCAAAACCACAAGGTACCACCTCACATCCGCTAGGATGGTTAAAATAAAAAACACAGATAATAACAAGTGTTGGGTAACAAGCATTAGCAGGGATGCAGGGAAACTGAATCTGGGAATGTAATATGGTAGTCACTTTGAAAAATAGTTGGGGAGTTCCTCAAAAGGTTAAACATACAGTAACCATGTAACCCAGCAATTCCATTCCTAGGTATATACCCAAGAAAAAAATGCATCCACACAGAAAGTTTCTGTGAATTACAGCAGCATTATTCATAATAGGAAAAAGTAGAAACAGCCTCTATGTTCATCAACAGGTAAATGTATAAACAAAATGTAGTACATCATACAATACTACTCAGCCATGAATGAGAATAAAACACTGATACACACTACAACCCACACGAACCTTGAAAACATTACACTAAGTGAAATAAGCCAGTCACAAAGAACCATACATTGTATGATTCCATTTATATGAACTGTCCAGAATGAGCAAATCTGCAGAGACAGAAAGTAGATTAATGGATGCCTGGGGCTAGAGAAGGAATGGGGAGATGAAGGTTAAGTAGCACAGGGTTTCTTTTCAAAGGGTCATGGACGTATTCTAAAATCGATTATGGTGACGGTTGCCCAACTCTGTGAATTTACTAAAAGCCACTGAGTTGTATACTTTAAATGGGTTAACCGTACAGTATGTGAATTTCATCTCAATAAAGCTGTTTAGAAAAAACCAAAGGGGGAATTCTCTAGTGGTGCAGTGGTTAGGATTCTGTGCTTCCACTGCAGGGGGGTTTCAGAACAGGAGAGTCTGCAGGCCCACAAGGTAAGAGCCAAAGTTTCCACTTCAAAGGTAAGACTGCTTCAAGCCTTTCCGCCTCCACTGTGGTACACTGGAGATAGCTGTCCACCTGCCTGCAAGGAGTACCCTGGCCTCCTTTTTGGACTCACCCCCTCTCTTACTTTCGAAGTGATGGGCTAGAAGCCATTTCTGACCCTGTCCAGCACAAACGTGCAGCAGAATGAAGAACAGGGAACATGCAGACCCAAAGGTTATTACTAAACTAGCAGAGTCATAACCTGACTTCACACTCTCTGGATCTACTAGATTTTAAAGGAGATGATCTTCCTCAATAGGTCCTTTTGAAGGTTCTTTGGATACCAGCCCCCTAATTCAACCAATAGTGGCTTCTCACCTACAGATTCCTTGACCAGGCTAATGCATACTACTCCAGTAGGTGACCACTTCCTCCCCAGATGAGAAGGAACCCGGTGGTCCACTGACAGCCCATCCTCCAGTGACGTCTGTTGGCCTCTCCAGGTGGCCCCACCAGACATGAGAATCCACCCACCCACCCAATGGCTCATGTTCCCTCTCAACCCAATTGGGTCACATACTAACAAACCCAAGGAATACACAAGAATCCCAACACATGAGTTAGGTTCTGTGGTCTATCAATCACCAAAGCAGCCTATCTCATCCTCAAGACTTCTGGTCAGAAGGCAGGATACCAGTGTACTATGTCCCCCTTTCTGCAGGGAACGTGAATCAGGATTCCGTGGGTTCTTTTGAAACCTCTTTCACTGGGCTTGAGGAAAGAGTCAGAACTTCCTCCAGTCCCATTTGGGGTGATGGTAGGGATTCATAGCACAACAACAGCTTTCTTCAACAACCCAGCCTATATACCATTGATGAAGATGAAGTCTTTTTATAGTTATGGAACCACTTACATCTTTGTCTGACATCTCACTTCTGTATGTCATAGCTACTGAATCTTGATGAGTCAGCTGGAAACTTCCAAGTTATAAATCATTAGACTTCTGGTGCCAAGTAAAGACTGAACCAAATGGCAGAAACACAAAATACTTTTAAACAAGTAAGAATCATATTAAGAAGATCCAATAAAATTAAATAATATTCACAACATTCAATTGTGATGCTTACAACTAAGCTATTTTTATCAGTAATAAATCACCACAATTCAATGAGTCTGTGTCAAAATAAAGGACTTTGTTGAAATGAAGAACAGGCATTATTGATTGCTTTAGAATAACCTTTTCTTCTAAATATTTTTATGGGATGTTTGACACAGAAAAATAGTCATATAATGTCAAATTCTGAGAAAGGCTTGTAAATCTTCCACTAGAAGTTAATTTGTCAACTTCTGAGTAATTTTGTTAGTTTTGCAATATGTATGTTGAGACTACATGGTAATACATGTAAAATGTTCCTCTCATCAGTTTGCAGTGAGCCTCCTTATCCCTATTAATGCTTTTGCACATTAATGTCTTTCTCAGGAGGCAAGTTTTACTGGGTTATAATTTACATTAAATTTGTGATTTTTTTTTTAATTCATAAACTGTAAGTGAACAATTTGACAAGATGGAACAAACATAGTTGGACAACGCATCACCCACAAAACGTCCCTCATGCTGTTTTGCAGCCAATCCCCTTCTTCCATATCATGGCACAACCACTGGTCTCTTTTCTATGACTACAGTTTTTTCTTTTCAATTTCACGTAAATTGAATTATACAATAAATAGACTTTTACATCTGGCTTTTTCCACTGAATGTTTTGAGACGCACCCTTTTCCCTGTGTGTATCAGCAGCTCACGCCTTTTCACTGCTCAGTGGCGCGGTGAATACAGCACATGTGGATACAGCAGGTCTGTTTTATCAATTCACCACTCAGTGAACACTGAGCTGCTTCCAGTCTGAGTCAATTATAACCAAAGTTGCTATGAACATTCACTTATACTTTTTGTAAATATTTGTGTTCATTTCTCAGTATCTTAGAGAAATGCTCAGTTTTCTGATAAGCAGATTTTTAACTATAAGAAACAAAAAAAACAGGTTTTCCAAAGTGACTGTTCCCAGTCGCTTCCCAACTTTGCCAAAATAGGTTATTTGTCTATTACCAAGTTGTAAATGTTCTTTATGTAGTCTTGACACAAGTCCTATGTTGCATACAAACTTTCATGTACTTTGTATGCTGTTAATATAACCATACCAATTTTCTTTTGGTTACTATTTGACTCGTGTGATTTTTCTATCATTTCATATTCAGCCTTCTATTAGGTGTGTCTCCTATAAACAGTAAGTAGTACAAAATATTTGGATTTATAACTTACCATGCTAATTATTTTGCTCCTTTTTCTCAATCCTTTACCTGCCTTCTTTTAGCATTACAGAATTTATATTCTTTTTTCCCACTCTACTTATAGTAGTGATCCTTAAAATTTTTAAGTTAGTACTTGACCATTTTTCTAACAAAACGTAAAGCTATTTGGGGGTGGCTCAGAGGGTAAAGTGTCTGTCTGCAATGCAGGAGACCTGGATTCGATCCCTGGGTTGGGAAGATCCCCTGGAGAACGAAATGGCAACCCACTCTGGTACTCTTGCCTGGAAAATCCTATGGACGGAGAAGCCTGGTAGGCTACAGTCCATGGGGGTCGCAAAGAGTCGACACGACTGAGCGAATTCACTTTCACTTTCTTTCTTTCCTCTTATCCAAAGACTGTATCACACGTTCCTCATTGAACACATCACCACATCCTGACTGCTGTTCAGGAGTTTGAGCTTTAGTTGTTGAAATTTATATTTTAAAAAAAAAAAAATTTAAATCTTTTTACAATCAGTATTAAATTTACTACCATATTTTATCAGTGTTAGCACTCATCATCTATTCTTATATCTTATACCTTCCTTTTGAATTTACTTTCCTTTGTTGTTTTCTTCTTTTTTTCCCTGTTTATTTGGAGAGGTGTTGTTTTTTAGACATACATCTTTAGTAGTTCTTTCAGTGAGGATATATGCCAGCTCATTAGTTTTATGTTGGTTTTTTTTTTCCCCTTCAGCTGTGCAGCATGGCTTGCAGGACCTTAGTTCCCTGACCAGGGACTGAACCCAGTGAAAGCACCAAGTCCTAGCTACTGGACCACCAGTAAGTCCCTCATTAGTTTTTAAATGTCTGAAAATGTTCTATTTTGCCTTGATTCTCACAAAGTAATTCAACTGGATATAAAATACAGGTTGACACTTATTTTCTCTCAGTAATTTTGCAAATACTGTTCTGTACACATTGTTGATGAAAAGAAAGCTGTTGTCAGCCTGTCAATTATTTACAGGTTCTTTTCTCTCTTATAACTTCCAATAAACAGTAGCATTATCTGTTTCCAATCATCTATCACTCTGATGACTTCGAACTGCTTTTCCTATCATGGGGAATTCTCTCGTACAAATGCAAAAAATGCAGGTCTCTCTCGTTGCCTGATAGGAGTTTATGAGCACTCCAGACTCAATTTCAGTCTAACGGGGGAAAAGGAGAAATAGGAAAGAATCTGTTTTGGTGGAAGATGCTAAGTTTCCAAAGGCAGGCCTCTCTGGCTGCTTGATAGGAGTTTATGAGCACTCCAGACTCAATTTCAGTCTAATGGGAGAAAAGGAGAAATAGGAAAGAATCAGTTTTGGTGCTGGATGCTAAGTTTCCAAAGGCAGCCTAGTTTCCAAAAGGAGCCACTACTTCTAGTTTCCAAAGGCAGCTGCTAATGGCAGCAGCCCCTGGCTACTCTTGGTGGTACTACTGACAGCATTCAGTGCCTAGCAGTGGAAGCACGGGTTTCTTCAACAGACGGGTTCTGCAACAGAACCTGGGACATGGATAGAATTTGAGCAAACTACAAGAGATGGTGGAGGACACAGAAGCCTGACATGCTGCAGTCCATGGGGTCACAAACGGTCCGACACAAATTAGCAACTGATCAACAACATAGTCTTTGGACCTCCAAGGGAGTCTGTGATGTAAAAAACTTGTTTTATGTGTAAATTAGCCTGAGTCCGTTTCTTTTAAACCTAAGAATGCAAAAACTTTGTGATGTAATATTTAATAATGTTCAGAATAGCTTCTTTGAAAAGATGTGGAAAAAACTCTGAAACGCATATGTGATTTTTTTTTTTAATTAAGATGACCAAAGAAAGAATAATTTATCTTTGTGGGTCTTACCTTTCCCCCAACCAGAGGCAATATGTGCATTTTCCCAGTCTGACAATCCTTCACTGAGGACACGATGAGGCAGGTGCCACAGAGAACAACCAGGCGTTCAGCCCACTTATGCAGCTGGGTCTTTCCCTTGCGTACATTATAGATGCCAGACAGAAGGATTCGATCCAGATGATCCATCTGGCATGGTTTTTCTGAAAAGAAAAGAGTATATCAGAAGCCACCATTAAGGTGGTACAAAAATAATGAAAGGGAAAAAGAAAGCATTACATGTTAACATTCAGCAACCCTAATACAGATTTAAGTAACCAAGCAATATAAGTACTACAAAATAAGCTCTCAGTCTTAAAATGTTGTCCAGCCCTGAAGTTATATAATGGGAGCACTATGAATTTCGGATGCCACTGTCAATCCTTCTTCCAGTCACAGCCCCCATGTACACAAAGAAAGGCAGTATGACAGAGTGGTTAAGATCATGGACTTGGGAGTCAGACATTCAAACTTGAGTCCTGCTACTTACTTTGATTCCTTGAAGTACATAACCTCCCTGACCTTGACATCTCCCATTTACACAGCTCATATCTTAACACTACCTACCTCTGGAAGGTTTTCATAAAAAATCAAGGTGATGAATATAAAGCAGTAAGCAGGGTTTCAGATACAAAAGAAGTATGGAATAAGAGGCAGCCACTATTATTGTGCCTAGTCCACTGCAGAAGGAGGAAATTAATAACTACTTCTGTACACAATCCTCCATCTTCCTGCTCTTTGTGTGGAAAAGCTTTTGGCTGATATTTCAATCAATTATCCCAATCACGGTAGCAGAAGCTGATACAGACATGCAAGAGCATCTCTCTCTTTTACCACCCTTTAGAAAACTTTATTTGACAGGCAATGGTGAACAAAACAGAGCATTATAAACAGAAGAAATGTTCTTGGTTAAAGTACTACTGGAAACAGACAGTAACTCTACACAGAAATGAACAGAAGCCGCAACAGTATGAGGCTGAGCAAATAGCAACAGACTGGGAAGTGAAAAAACTGGGTTGTACCCAATACTATTACATAATTGATTAAACCCTGGGCATCATGGTACCCTTTTGACTGTGTGTTTCCTGTATAAAAAAATGAGGAAATGGGCTGGCTTACTTCAAAGCTTTAAACTTTGTATGTTAACACCACCATCTCTCCTTCTAGTCTAGGCCAATCCTTTCATCTATATTCTAAATTCCACATTCCTTGGGGAGTTTGGTTCTTCTTCCTTCTCACTCTTCATCTCCACCCTCCCTATTGTTTCCATCAAAGCTACAAAAGCACTCAAGTTTTCTCCAATTCCCTCTCAGTCTCAACTGTAGAATTCCTTTAGACCAGGGATTCTTCAATTTCTATGTGCCCAAGAATTATCTGAGAATTAGTTTACAATGCAGAACGCCAAGACCTAGCCACAGAGAGTTTAATTCAGAGGATCTGGGATGGAACAAAGCAAAGTATGTTTTAACAAGCATCTCAAGTAATTTAAATGCAGATGGCCCACAAATCATATTTTAAGAAACTCTATAAGTTTATCCTTTTAAGGCTTTTTCCTTCTTATCTGTGTTTCTATAGTAGCTATCTGTAGCTACTCTCAGAAGGAATATTCAATTTTGGGGGGAATAAGTTATTTATACATAAAATAGTATGCTGTCTTTTTATTATTTTTGGAGAGTTTGCTAGATATTCAGAGTGCCTCAAGTCTCTGATCTTCTGAAAGTGGTAAAAAACAGAATGAGGAAGTTCTAATAAATGTTTGGAATGACTAATAGTTCTAGTTAAAAACAGACTTACAATCTCAAAAGTCAAGATCCTAAGTGGAAAATTACGGATAATTTTAATTTCCCTATATATTTATACTTTGAAATGTTCTATAAAGAAAATAGAAAATAGGGGCTTCCCAGGTGGCGCTAGTGGTAAAGAACCCACCTGCCAATGCGGGAGTCGTAAGAGACACAGGTTTGTTCCCTGGGTCAGGAAGATCCCCTGGAGAAGGGCCTGGCAACCCACTCCAGTATTTTTGCCTGGAGAATCCCATGGACAGAGAAGCCTGGTGGGCTATAGTCTGAGCAACTGACACTTTCATTTTCATAAAGAACATGGATTGTTTTATAATTTTTTTTTTTTTAAAGTTTCTAAAAAATCAAGGAGAATTCTCTAACAATGAGTACTTCTACTGCCCATAGTATAATCTCTAAACATTATGTTTCATTAAAATGAACCAGGAGTCCTTAGAAAAATCACCTATTCCTGGTGTGAGTTAGATGATGAAAAGATCAGCTTAGGACATCTTTTTGTGTAAGAACTTAATGGAAAAATCTAGAATGTTACCAAAGACTGTTGGGCTAGGCTCAGTCACTCAGTGACTCTTTGTGATCCCATGGACTATATCCCCTCAGGCTCCTCCGTCCATGGGATTTTCCCAGCAGGAATACTGGAATGGGTTGCCATTTCCTCCTCTGGGGGATCTTCCTGATTCAGGGATCAAACCTGCATCTCCTGTGGCTCCTGCATTGACAGGCAGATTCTTTATCACTGAGCCACCTGGGTAGCCCTACTGCAGTCATGTTGGAAGGACACAGAAGGCAACCTGAAAGAGCTCCCAGGAACTGAGAAGCAACAAATTAAGCATCAGAAAGAAAAATGGCTGCAATGAATTGAAACAAATAAGTTCATGAGATCATGATACTCAAAACAGACAATAAAAAATGAAGTCACACACACCTTGAGAATATAAACTGAAAGGTAAAGCAATATAGTTTCTAGAAAATAATAAAGGGAAGGACTACTAAATTGGACTCCATCAAAATGAAATACTTCTTTTAATCAAAAAATACCATTAAGGTTCTGGTTCTGAGTTAGAGAAAGCACACTCGGCCCTGTCTCTCCCACTGAATTCACCTATAAAACCTGGACAGAACATCTGGAATGCTGGAGAACCCCAAATAGGATGAACACAAAGTCAAGCCCAGACAGTTCATAATCAAATTGCTGAAAATTAAAGACAAAGGAAAAATCTTTAAAGAAGCCAGAGGAAAATGAAGCACTGTTTGTATGGGAACAACTGCTCGAGCAACTGCATGAGGGCTGTGCAGGAGTGGTCTGTGCTATCTCTCCAACTGCTCTGAAAATCTAAAGCCAGTTCAAAATAGAAAGTTAAAGGGACAAATAAATAAACACTGGCTGATATTATTGGGGATAAAAATGAAACATCTACTTACATTGCAAGAGTAAAACAGGAAACTTCAAAACAAATTTCAAACTTGGAAGCAGTGGTTGGTGAAGTAATCCCACCATCTGGTTTTGTGACCCTGAACAAGTTCTATTAACGTATTTTTGGGCCTTAATTTCCCAAGTTAAAGACCAAGGAGCTGGATTAGATGATCCCTAGTCCTGCCCAGGTCTCACATGTTATGGATCCTTCTTATTCCTCTAAACTGTTTCTCTATCAACTAAAGACTAAGGGTACCTTAGAGGTTAAGAAGATGAGATTTAGAATCAGTTGAGACCTCTCCTGAGTAATAATATCTACCTGAATGCTTGTAAGGATGAAATGAAAAACAGTACGCAGAGTGCTCAGCACCTTAGTATGTGCTCAGCACATAGTGAAGGTATATAATAAAAGATAGTCATTATTAATATAATGAAAGTCCTGCCTTAAGCCTCCTTCTTTTCCTATATTTTAAGTATTACTTTCAATCTTTAACAGCCTCTGCAGATTTAACACTCCCATGTACCTGACTCCCAGATCTGTATTTCCAAAGCTCCTGGTTCCACATATCCGACTACCTGCCAGACATCTCCAACTGGATGTCTACCACTGCTTACAGTTACGCTTGCCTGAAACCAGATCCTTCTCACAACTCAAGTCCTGTCATTCTCCCAAAGCCACCCAGGCTTAAAACCTCGGTCAGTTTTGCCTCTTAGGATCTCTTCAACTCCTTTTCTTGATCAACCACCAACACTTACTATTCCTTCAAAAAGTCTCTATATGAATGATTCCTTCCCATTCCCTAGTTCAGATCCCTAACACAAGCCTGAATTATTATCCATTCTGGTGCCAGATTCATCTTTCTCAGCCCCACTTAGATCCCATCACTTCCTCTACCATCTGCCAAATGAAGGGCAAATTTCTGATACTGCACTCAAGGCCTAGAACAATCTGGACTCAAATTATCTGATTCACAGAACATACACTGAAATTCCTAATACCCTTCCCCGTCCTCCTTTTCCTTTGTGATCACTGAAATTGTGCCCATTTTTAAGGAACCAACTCAAAAACTACTTCTTCAGAAAGATTTCTCTGTTTCTAGAGACCTTCCTGATTTTCTAGAACAGTAAAGGGGAACTTCCCCATCGTCTATTATAATCTATCACATAGGTATATTAATAAAAAATAGTGTTGATATTAGCATTAGACAAAGAGACCAATGTAATAGGATAGAGTCCAAAAATAAACCTCTGCCTGTACATGAACTTAATAAAGGCGATGCATCAGATCAGTAGGAAAAGGATGAGCTATTTCATAAGTATTGTTGAGACAACTGGCTATCAGTAGAGAAAAAGAATAAAGCTAGATTACTACCTCGTATCGCATTTTAAAACTATAAAAATACTGGAAGAAAATATAGAGGATAATTATGACCTAGGACAGGAAAGGAACGTAAATGTATTAAAGGAAAATATTCACTAAATATGATTAAGTAAATCTTCTGCACCATAAAAAAACAATAAATAAAACTACAAAACAAGTTACAAGTTGGAAGAAAAATATGTCACAAATACAGCATCCAGAGGATTTATATTCAGAATATATACACAAGTCTTTCAGATAAGAAAAAAGATAAACAGAAATATATAAAGGCTAATTCAAAGAAGAAAATAAGATCTAATATAACTATGAAACAATATTCCACCATTCTAGTAATCAAGGAAGCAAAATTAAAACAATGAGACCATAAAAAAAAAACGAGACCATCATTTAATCTGTCAGATTAGTAAAAACTTTAAATGCTAATAATATTAAAAGTCCCAATAATTTCATGTTTAAAGATCTACTCTGAAGAAGAACAGGTGTGCAAAGATGCAATTTTACCATAATACTATGTAAAATAGTGCATCACTAGGGAAACTGTTATATAGACTATAATACATACGTGACATTCAACAGTATGCAACGTAAAAGAAATGCATATAGAAGAGTTAAGAAAAGACCTCCAAAATGCTGCTGGGAGAAAAAAAGCATGAAGACCAATACCAAATGATAGGATTTATGTAAAAAAAAAAAAACAAAAACATATTTCTACAAATACACATTAGATAGGAATAAAAGTTAGAAAATTCTCAACAGGTATATACCAAATTGATTACTATATCATAATTATCACACTATATGTCATTGCTTAATAGATAGCCACTATTGGTATATACTTGTACTGACTCAAAAACACTACTTGTAGGAATCACTTCCTCCCTCAATCCTAGAGGTCAGCCATTCTCTTGACTTTTAGAATAATCATTTCCTTGTTTTCTTTGTATTTTTGCTATTTATGTATTAGTTATAGCAGTTTTAACTACTATAACAAAAAGAATGTATCTAATTCAACAGAAATCTAATTCTCTGCTAGGGTGGGCAGTATGGGTTGCCAGGAGTCAACACTGTCGAGAAACTCCAGCTGATGGTGGCTCTGCCATTTCAACACATGACTTCAACGTTGCTCGGATGACTGCCTCCCTAGCCTACAGGAGAGGAAAAGAACAAGAAGTCTGTATGGGAAGGTTTAGGAACCAGGTGTAAAAGTGGCACACAACAATTTCATTCCATACCACTGATGAAAATTTTGTCACAGGTGCACATCTAACTGCATAGAAGATTGAGAATGAGGTATAGTTGAGCAGTCAATCCCTGACTTGTTATGGAAGGAGGAAAGAGCAGATCTTGATGGGCAAACAGTGGTCCTGTCACACGTCTCTAAACAATATGGCTGAGTTTGGCTTGTTTTCAAATTTTAAATGAATGGAAACATAATATGTGATTCTTTTGTATCTAGTTCCTTTTGTATGTGTTTATGCCCCTTGGATGGAAGTGTCTCAGACAACCTGTGAGAGAATATGGGACATAAAGAAATGCTCAGGCTGGGTGCTATGTTACCTGAACTATTCAGTCCCAGCAAATCACACCTCCCAGACTCCACTTCCTCATACATAATAAGGAGTTGATTAATTGACTCTCTTAATCTCTGTGATCAATCATAATACCCACTCATCTTTAGTCACACATGTTATTTCAAGGCTTTTATATCATGAATCTGCACTGAGTCACTCTACTCATTTTCCCCCAGCACCCACACCAGCAAGACTGATAACTAGCACTTGCACAACGGCCCTTGAAGTACTGAGCAACTTTTATATTCAGCAAACACAGCAAAACTAACTGGCCTGAACTTGGGCCCCTCTGACCCTCGACTTATTAAGACTATATTCTAACCTAAGGTAACTCACTGAAGGCTCTACACATGAAATATTGAAAGCTGATTGATAAGCTATTAATATTTGCTTCAAAAAATACTTCAAATTCTTTAATACTCCTTTCTTCAAAAGGTGAGGCCTAATTCCCCACTCAACAGTGCGTGCTGTTTTTGGTGACACAATTCTAATGAACAGGAAGTAGTAAAAACAACAGTGATTTATGAAACAAGGTCATAAACAACTGTGTGTGTGTTTGCATGTACATGTATGCACACACTCATGTGCATGTGTGTGTGTCTCATCACTGGGGGCAATCAGCTGCCACAACATGAAGATATTTACGCAGCTCGAGAGAGGGGTCCACATAGCGAGGAACTGAGATCTCCTGCCAAAAGCTGGTGAAAAAATGGGGCCTTTACCAACAGCCACGAGTGAGCCATGTTAGAAGTGAATTTTCCAGCCCCACTCAAGCCTATACAGCTTCAGCCAATATAAAAAGTACTATATCAGGGCTTCCCTTGCGGTCTAGTGGTGAAGAATCCACCTGCCTATGGAGGTGACACAGGTTCAAGCCCTGGTCCAGGACGATCCCACATGCTGTGGGGCAGCTAAGCCCATGCACCATAGCTACTGTGCCTGCACTCTAGAGCCTGTGAGCCACAACTACTGAAGCCTGCCTACCCAGAGCCTGTGCTCCACAAGAGAAACCACTGCAATGGAAACCCCCACACCACAGCTAGAAACTAACGCCTGCTCTGCAACTAGAGAAAGCCCGCACACAGCAACGAAAGACGCAATGCAACCAAAAATAAAAAAATAAATAAAATTTTTTTAAAAAAGAATAAAGTACTTAGGATAAATTTAACCAAGGAGGTGCAAGACTCATACACTGAAAGGAAAAACAACCCTAAAAAAAATAAAGCTTACTAAATTCAACAATATACACATCTGATGAGTCCATCAAATGTTAAGTCATATATAATAACCACCTACTTCTTAACATTCTCGAACTATCCAGAAGTTCATGAACCTTATAAGGAATTTGAAAATTTGAAACTAAAGCTATGATTTGATCGAGAAGCCGGCAAAGGTACATAATAATTCGGAAGTCGGCAAAACACTAGAACAAAAAAAGCAAAAATAAAAAAAGAAGACTTTTGCTGTTGCTTTCTGACTGCCTAAGTTAAGGCAGCTTTGAATAAAATATTTTTAAAAGGCCGAAATTACAAATAATCAATTAAAAATAGTTAATGCTTTATTTAAAATGGATAACCAACAAAGACCTTCTATAAAGCTCAGGGAATTCTGCTCAATGTTACATGGCCGCCTGGATGGGAGGAGAGATTGGGGGAAGAATGGATACACGTATATGATTGATTGAGTGCCTTTGCTGCTCACCTGAAACTATCACAACATTGTTAATTGGCTATACCTTAATACAAAACAAAGAGTTGCTTTTTTTTAGTAGTTAATATATTCACAAAGCCACTGAAAAATTCTTACCACCATAAAATCGGAGCATACAGCCAAGGTCAGGATTTGCTGCCTCCTCTTGTATTCGTGCAGGGTCGTCAAACCCCAGTCTGGATAAGTAATCATAAACAATCTGAAGAGGTCGTTCGGTAGGTTCCAGTCTCCTGCTTACACAATTCAGAAGAAAAATATTTGGTAAGTTATAAACACACTTTATTTGATTTTTAAAATCTTTCAACTGCTCTTGATTTTTACTTCTATATCAATTTTCTTTAACATCTTATGATACAACTAGTGGTGCTCAAAGTTTCTGATCTCGGGATCCCTCTGTAGTCTTTGAAGCCCCCAAAGAGCTTTTGTTTACATGGGGTTTATCTACTGATAGTTACATGGGGTATACCTATTGACATTTATCTACTTATTTACTGAGAAACTAAAATTAAAAATTTCTAAATATTTATTCATGTTTAAATAACAATAAACCCATTACATGTTAACAAATATTTTCTTTAAACTGTATTTTCAAAATAGGACAAATGTAGTGATAAGACTTACACTGCTCAGCACTTTGTATATCTCTTTAATAAAAATTAATTAAATTAATACCCCATTATTATTTTGAAATAGTTTTGACCTCATGAACCTCTTTAGAGAATCTCAGAAACCCCCAGAGGGTCCTTTGAGAATCTCTGGTTCAAACTTAAAGGCATCAAAATCAAAACTATGAGATGTAAAAGATTATACTCGGCCATAACTGATTTCACATAAGCTGCAACACAATTAAAAACGGAGACTTTAGGTTGCTGACCTCTAGCTTCATAGATAGATTTTTCCAAAAAAATTAGGAATGAACTGCCCAGTAATTAACGCAGAAATCATTCTGTTACATGGTTCTGACTGAAAGCAAGGAAAAGTCGGAATGTCAGTAATCATTTGTGGCTTCTGGGGATACTGCATATTTTAAAATCACACGAACTTAATGCCTCATTTACAATTATTTTAGGAGAAAGCAAACAGTTATAACAAATACAGCAGCTGAGAGCATGAACTCCAAAAGTCAGACTGCCAGGGTCTGAGTCTTACTTCCGCCACACACTCATGTGTGTCCTTAGACAATTTATTTAACCTCACTGACTTATTCCTCACCAGCATAATGGGAATGACAACAGTGCCTAACTCACAGGGTTGTTACTAGAAGTATTTATTTATTTGCTTATAAGAAGATATCATACAGTACATAAAGGGCTTAGCACATTATTTCACATGTAGTAGTGTTCAATAATGTACTGACAATTATTATTCAAAAAATTCTTAGGAATGGAATAAAATTTTAATGAGAATAAAAATAGAATGTCCCCCCAACTGAAACAACAATCAAAAAACAAGTATAGGAACCACTTGTATTAACTGCAAGAAACAGGATGCACCTTCCATCAAGGCATAAAGACATGAAGGATCTGTGTTCTGTGGTTCAAGAACTAGAAAATACTAGTTGGCAATAAGATTTACTTTTTAAAAACATGAAATGAGAATACTACAAAGGGAAATATGAACAACTGTAAAAAAAGTGATAATGTAGAAATGGAAATCACATTGATGCATACAAAAAAAAAAAAAAAAGATAAAAATAAAAGCCACGTTGTGGCCCCTCCTGACCCATCTGGCTCAGTTCTGACTTTCAGCTTCTGTAAACTCAGAACTACTACATGGGGAATGACCAAAGAACTAAAAGCCTACAAAGACCAGCAAATACTGAATTTAACAGAAATGGAAAATATACTTTCCAGAATAAAAACATCAGTTACAATGAATCTCTAATCAAATAAAAGAAAAGTCCACAAAGGGCTGTGACGATATTGGGCACCTTCCTCATACAATGGTAGAATCCTTCAAAGAAGGGTCCATTTTAAGAAAGACTTCTAATAAACTATCCTGGAGGGGTCAATTAGTCATGTAACAGGAAGACTGGCTGAAGGGTTAAGCTGAAGACAGGGTGACCAAGGGCATAAACAGCTCCGTCTTTCCATGTCAAGAATGGTTATTAGATTTAGTCTAGATTGATCCAAAAAAAGGGACTATGACCAGTGAGAAGTTGCACAGGTAGACTTGGATTAAAAATGAAGCAGAACCTTAATAATTAGAGATGCCCAATAATGAAACAGACTGTCCATCAATGTAGCTCAGAGAGAGCCACCTGTCACAGACAACTTAAAAGAGTCTGCTCTAGGAATCAAGTCAGGCCAGATGATCTTTAGGGTCTTTTACAACTCAGAGGTCTATGATGTATCTAAGACATCTTCCTAGTATAATACAAATTCTACCTAAACACTGCTATTATTTTTGGATACAGAGTTCAATGTATTTAACCATAATTATACATATATGGTGTATATATATGACTACATATATAACTATAATGATCACATATTCAAGACCAAGAAATTTTACTTTCAAGCTCTATCTTACCAGCTTGATTTTCTTACCTCTCTCTGGGAAACGAAGAGAATTGGAAATATCCTAACATATTTTGCATCATCAGATTTCCTGATCTAAAAAGATTCTGTAGATTTTGGAAACCCTCTTTAACTACTTCCACCAAAAGAAAGTATTTTCCCTGGGAGAGAGGGAAAAAAACTAAGAGAATCTCCACATCTGCTCTCATCAATTTAGCATAAATGAGCAAACAAGAAATATTTCAAGAAGTGCAAAAACAAGTAAAATGAGGGACTAATTCCATTTACTCATTAAACTCATCTGCTTAAGGGAGTAGAGAGTATGGGGGAGGGAAAATGCTGTAATATGCTTACAGATCAATTCTGTGTTTCAGAGTTCGAAAAATTTTAACAGGCTGCTAATTAGCTATGTGTTAAATCTCTCACAAATCAAAGGAAATACATCTATTGCGAAACAGGTGTAAGACAGAATATGTTAGCAAAGAAAGGTTCCATTCATCATTTGAAATACTTCCGTTAAGGCCTTAAGAAGAGACAATAAGACTATTGTTAACAGTGTGCTTCTCGGGCTTCCAGAAGCTACAATAGTCCTTGTAAATCTGAATATAAGTGCATCTGCTTATTTTTCTCCAAACCAGCCAACCAATACAGTAATGCTATCAACAATGCTTGTAGCTCTTGCGTGCTAAGTCACTTCAATCATGTCCAACTCTTTGCAACCCTATGGACTGTAGCCCGTGTAGCTCTTAGCCAACAGTTATTCTGAACAGTGTCCACAGTTAAGTTACATGTAAGAGAACAGTAAGTTTCATTTCAGGGATCACTCCACATCAAGGAACATGAAACTGAGCAAACTCCAGGATACAGTGGAAGACAGAGGAACCTGGTGTGCTAAACAATCCATGGGGTCCCAAAGAGTAGGTCTTTAGTGAGGAAACAACAATCACTCCACAAGAACACTAGTAAATAGTGGGAGTGCATTCTTGCAACCCAACACATTGTATCCAAGACCCTAACACAGCACAGAGCAGCATTTTAAACAGCAAAGTCAGGTTAAAACTCAATCTCTGGCCAATAAGGTAAAATCTGCAAACTTTTAAGACCAACAATACATATAATGATATAGAAAACAAGGATACTTTGATGAATGTTTACGCCACATCTGACACTATGCTAGAAGTGTCTCACATTTTACAAAACTAGGAAATAACTAAAAGAGAGTCACATAATTAGTACATATGGCATCAGGGTTTGAACCTGTGCCAATTTCCTTACAAAGCCTCGCCTTTAGGCAAACAATATTATTTTTAAATGTAGCTAAAATAATTTATGCAGAAGAGAGCTCAAAGTACTTCCCATGTTAACTTATACCAAGAATGTAAAAAGTTATGTTTTAAAATTACCGTACATTATGAGTCTGATACATCATCATTTCAAAGATACACTATTTTTACATATCACTGTTGTATAAGAATCCTGCTAGACTTTGTAGTCCCTGGTTTCTGTGAGGGGGATTCTAAATTCTTGAAATTTCCTGAGTAATGGGAGTATCTTAATTATTCACAAGCCCCTTGGATCACCTCTCAGTTTATGCTAAGAGATGAGCTGATACAGGATGGGGGCTGGTCACAGAAAGACCAACCTCCTGAAGAGAGGCTTGGGGCTTAACATGAGCCCGACCTTGGGGGAGGAGAGGGCTGGAGATTTAAATTTGAGTTCAAGCACAAGATCAATGATTAAATCAATCCTACCCTATAACTCAACAAAAACTCTGTACTGAAGCTTCCTGGTGGATGAACACACTCAAGTGCTGGGAGGGTAACACAGATGCTCCCTATGTGTGTATTCACTTGGCTCAGACAATAGAGAATCAATCCCTGGTTTGGGAAGATCCCCTGCAAAAGGGAATGGCTACCCACTCCAGTATTCTTGCCTGGAGAATTCCATAGACAGAGGAACCTGGTGGGCCACAGTCCTTGGGGTTACAAAGAAATCAGACATGACTAAGCAGCTAATACCTATACTTAAATAGTAATCTTAAATACTGCTTCCTTGAGTTCGGTGAGACATTCTAGTGAATTACTGAAACTGAAGGGGTGCAATAACGTTGTAATAGTTGCAGGAGTAATGTCCTTTAACTTGTGAAGAAGTCTGTGCAAAGTCTCGGTGGTTAGTGTCAGAACTGTATCGCAGTAAACCAGACAGCATTGCAATAACCATTAGGAAAAAGGCACTGCCAATTAGACTATGACCTACCAACAAATGCAAAATACACACTGATTTCAGAAGTGAAAAACTAAAATGTAAAAACAAAAGTTTCAATAAAAGACAAATTACTTAATGTATAACACATTCTTTTATAGTATAAAATAGTACAGAAATATGAAACAAAACAAAAATGTTTTTCCTCAGAGTTAATCAGTTCAGTATGTATTCTGAAACAGGACTTTCCACTCCCCCTTTTAATGTTAAGATATGGTAAATGAAACTTCAGACACTTGTAAGAGGTCACCCAGCAAGTCAGTGATAGTAAAGGAATTACAACTCAGGATTCCAAATCGCAAGGGCATAACTTTCTGCTAGATATATCTTATCAATTATTAACTTATCTGAAAAAATGGTGTATCAGCCACCGAAATCTTAGTCATTTTGATGACTAAAAATAAAAGTAAATATATGACCAAGAGCCAAAGGGCATTTCATTTTGTTAAGGTAATGTTGTTACAACTTTTAAAGAGAAGGCAATGATTACACTAAGCTTCGCTAGTGAGTCATTTATCACTTAAACAGTCCAATAAAACAGACAGACCAAATATTATGTAGAGAACACTGGACTGGGAGACAGGACACCTGTGTTCCAGCTACAGCTCTAGCACCAAGCAGCTGCAGGAATGTGCTGTGGACCTGACCTCTCCAGACCTCGGTTTCACATCTATAAAACGAAGGAAAATGGTTTCTGTGACTCCCATGGGGAAGTTGCTAGCCTTTTAGGCAGGACAATTTTTGCTGTACAACTTTCCCACACACTGAGGATATTAAGGCTCTCTGGTCCTTGTTCCCTAAATGCTGGTAATTCTCTCCTGTAGTTGTGACAACAAAAGCTAGGCCCCCACACATATTCCCAGATGGAAAGGGCAAGAGGTTGGTAGGGCTGTTAGGTCGGGTTCATTTTCCTAGTAGGTATCTCTCTCAGGTTCCTTCGAGGGCTAAAATTCTATAAATTCATAAACCCTCAGTTAAATTCAAGTGACAAGTCCATAACTAAAAAAGAGTAAGGAAAGAATAAAATCATGGATGATTTAGGAAAAATAATGGGGTAATTTTAGTGCCAATAATCCCATTTCTAGGACCCAGTCCACAGATATCAACAATTTAAGATTCATGGGGAGAAAAAGAAAAGATTCATAGGCAAAGTTTAGTTATTACACTACTTCTGAGTGTTGAATGACTTAAAGTAACCTAAAGAGGTTAACACTAACTAGGTCCAGGCATCATGTTAAGTACTTTACTTCCTTGCAACTCAAAATGTAGCACATCATGCAGGAGCTTAACAGGATACAGACAGACCCCAGAGCCACTGAATCAGAATCTGTATTCGAACAAGCTTCCCAGGTGGACATTAGAGTTTAAGAAGCCTTACAAGTATAAATTCATTTAATCTTCATAACATGTATAATTTATTTAACCCTCAGATAACTCTATAATATAAATATTATCATCCTCCGTTGTATAGATTAGTAAACTGAAGACAAAGCATTAGGTCACTTGCACAGTGAACAGTCTGAGCCAGGATTTGAACCCACAAGCTCTCAATCCAGAGCCCAAGCTCCTAAGCCATTACTGCATATTAGTTCTCAAGTTTTAAATAAGTTACAACATATGCATAAAATAAAGTACTCTGTAGCTATTAAAACTGGTATCTAAGGGATTTTTAACAACACAAGGAAATTAGTTGAGGTAAGCAGTAAATAAAACTGAATAAATAAATGGTATGGGTCCAACTATGTAATTTTTAAAAATTAGACACACCTACTCATTTCGAAAAAGATCTGGAAAAAAATGTCAGGGTGTTGAGGGAAGGGGAAGGCAATATATGGAAGCTAGTGTCAGAATCTAGAGTTCAAATTCCAGGTCTCACTTACCAGCTGAGTGATTCTAGATGAAATGATTAACCCTTTTAAGACTCATTTTCCTCATCTATAAAATGGGGAGAGTATTTACCTCACAAAATTGTCATGAGGATTAAATGAGATAATCTACTAAAAGTCTAAGCATTGGAAATTATTATTTCTCTGTACATTTTTTAATTTTTTTCCAAAATCTCTACAGTGATCATAAACTACACTTCAATAAACAGCAAAAAACTTATTAAAGAAGAGATAGTGCCTGACCTTGAACACACTACCAGACCTCTCAAAAAGCCTCAAATTCCCTCACTGAGAAGGAATAATCCTACCACTCTTACAGTTACTGTGAGGAGTTAAGGAGAAAAAAATGCATAAAGCAGTAAGCCTGCTAACTAGCAAAAGAAAGCACTTAATGTTAGTTAAAATCTATCATCATCATTATCATTGTTTCTTTGGCTAGCTGAGACTTCTTTATCTCCTACTCCAGCAAAGAAAATACATTCATATCTCAAATACTGTATGATACCACTTATACATGGAATCTAAAAAAACACAACAAAAATAGTGAATGTAATAAAAAAGCAGACTCATAGATACAGAGAACAAACTAGTGGTTACCTGGGAGGGGGTAGGGGGAGGTTTGGCAGGGCAATATAGGGGTGGGAGAGTAGGAGGTACAAACTATTGGGTATAAGACGTGCTATAAGGATGTATTGTACAACACAGGAAATACAGCTAATATTTTGTAATAACTGTAAATGGAGTACAACCTTTAAAAATTGTATAGGACATTAAAATTTTTTTTTATTTTAGAAAAAGGAAAAATATTCCTATCTTCAAACCACAGTTCAATAGTGTTTTCATTATTTTGTAATCAATTCATTGTTTTGTTTCCAAAGAGCTATTTCATTACAAAATTATCAAAGCTACACTCTCCATTTTAAGAACAGTTTAGGTTCACAAAAGTAAATTGTATTGCATTTGGACTCAACTAACAATACACTTAGTAGTAGCAAGCCAATTCTGGTGGGCTTTTCTCCACTTTTCTAATATCTCTGTATACATACACAGTGGAATACAGATGAGTAAGTCTAAGGTTTAAATACTTGAACTCCCATCAGTCACTACCAGCTATAATGTAGGTCAAGGCTTTCCACCTGATAAAATTAGATCGGAATCAGTGTTAAGATTTAGAAAAGCCTAAGGATCACCCAATCTGATCCTTTCGTTTTACAAATGGATTTAGGAAATGTAGTTAACTGGTGAACAAGAAAAACATTCAAGTGCTAATCTACTTTTTCAGGAATAAGTCCAATTTCTAAAAGGAACACATAATAAACCTCAGTTTAGACTTTTAAAATGCTATCAATTTTTAGCTCAGCTAAATGTGTTACTATTATTACCACATTTTTTAGGTGGAAGTGGGAGCCTCCTTTCTCACTTTCAACAGTATTGAATCCACAGTTTTGAAATTCTATTTGGAGACATTTACTTATTACTGAGAAAGGGGAGGTTAGAAAGGCACTTAAGGAGCTCTTACCTGAGGTCTAACTCAAAGAGCTAATAGTTTTGTTTTGTTCTGTTTTTTAAGCTGAATCAAAGAGTTCACACGCACAGTAGAAGACTACTGTGAGACTACTTTGTTTCTTTGCATTTATATAAGATTTTAAGGAAAACAGAAATGTCTTTTAAACTTTTCAAAATATGTTCAACCTCACTCTATCACATAAATGAAAATTAAAATAACAAAATTCCTATAAGATTTCCAAACATCTACATTTTTAAGCTTGAAAAAAGACTTGTCCTTGGAATGCTGAATTTACAATTCTCTAAAAACTGTTGACAATCATTTCTATTCACAATCAAGTATGTGTTCATGTGTGAGGCTATCAAAGCATGTAAAATTTAACACTAACGTGTTCTGGAGAAAGTAAGGGGGAAATGGGTATACTTTTACATTAGTCATCAAAGCATAACTTCTATGAAGAGGAATTTGACAATATTTATCAAAATAAAAAATGCATATATCCTTTGAGACAGCAACTCCATTCCTAAGATGACTTCCACATGGGAGAAATATCATAGGTACAAGGATATTCACTGCAACAGTGCTTGTAGTAAAAAAAACTGCTAACAACCTACATGCTCACTAATAGGAGACTGGTTAAATTTATGGTAGACTTGTGGAATGGAATACTATATAGCCATTAAATAAATGAAAATTATAAAATATTAATATGGAAAGGTATCTAAGTAAGCTGACAAGGTGCTGCAGATAGCACCAACAGTTTTAAAAATTTATATACAAATAGTGACACATACTCATGCATGAGCATAGGTACTTGTCATTCTTTATTTCCTTTTATACCTTTTTATTTCATTCTATTTACCTGTATCACTTAAAAAAATAATACTTCAAGGCCTCCCCGGTGGTTCAGTGTAAGAATCTGTCTTGCAACATAGGCAACACAGGTTCTATGCCTGATCTGGGAAGATCCCACACGCTGCGGAGCAACGAAGCCCATGCACCACAACTACTGAGGCCACGTGCCATAGAGCCCATGATCCACGACAAGAAAAGCCACTGCAGAGAGAAGCCCGTGCGCCATAACTACACAGTGGCCCTGGCTCGCCACAACCAGAGCAAGCCTGTGCACAGCGATGAAGATCCAGCACAGTCAAAAGTAATAAAAATAAACAATTTTTTAAAAAGAAAATAAAACTTAAAAAATTATTTATTGTTAATTTAGATATTCAACCTATGATGTAACCCAAATAAAGTAACTATCAAATTTTCCTCCTCTAATACTTTTTAAATTCAAGGATTCTAACGTCAGCATTCTCAGAACAAGCCTGTTTTCAAGTCTTGCGACTATAACCATCATCAGCTCCAGCATGAATAAAATCCTAAAGCCCACTTCCAAGCAGAAACACACATGACTTATACTGCAGTAGAATTAATGGTAAAACTCTGACCTCACCTGACCAGGTCTCCATGAAGCTGCAAATAAAGACTTTCCCTTCCCTCTCCAGCACAAATTTCTGATGCTGGTGTCTCTACTGTGCAAAGGACAAGATGTAGGTCGGAGGAGGAGGAGGCAGCAGAGGAAGCAGTGGTGGTCGTGGCAGTGCTCGTGTCCGCTCCATACAGGTAAACACAGCCTCTCTTCACATCTTCTCTCAGCCAGTCTCTCTCCCGAGAACCGAACCTACTTCTCCTATTCAAGCAATTTCTGCTCCCATTGCGCTTCATATTTCTCTAAAAAAAAAGTCATGGAAAAGAAATCGTTAGCCCAACAGTCCAACTGAGTTAGACATATTTGGTCCTCACCCCACCTTTCCACTCCTTATTCACCAATACTCGGCTGGGTACCACTTCCTCTCATGGAGCCTTCTGCACCTGCCACGCCCATCCCTAAACTAGAAAATTTTATTCTCTTTACTGGCAGCTGTTCATGTCTCTGTCCATCATCTTCTGACCCTTTTTTTCTTTATGTTTTCAGAAAAATGTCAAGAACAACAGTAGTAGGCCTACTACCTAACTTTCACAAACTTTTTTATATTTTGCCAGATTTAGTTCAGATCATTATACTAAAGAACATATATACGATACAACCTTACATATATAGCTAAAGTCACCCACTACCTAAAACCCCATTTCCCTCCTCCCTCCCCAGAAACAAACACTCCACTATACTTAGTGTTTATCATTCCATGCATTTTTTTACATTTGCCCTATATGTATACGTCTACAAACTCTAATATTGTTTTACATAATTTAAAACTGTATCTAAAACCTGACATACGTATGTTTCACCCTGTCATTTTTCCCCTTGATTCAACACTGCTTTAGAAATATATCTGTGATATTACACCCAGTTCATTCTTTTGGATACCATTCCACTGTATGAACACACCAAAATTTATCCCTTCTCCTGCTAAAGGCATTTAGTTTGTTTCTAATTTTTCACTGTTGGAAACAGTGAAAAACAATGCTGCAATAAACATTTTTGTATGTCTCCATCTGAAGTTTTCAGATGGAGATATACATCTTATACCCCAAATAAGCAGGTACAGAATCAACACAATGCTGCACAAATATTCTTTCCATTCTCATGTTTCAAAAAAAAAAAAAATTCCTGTTGCATTTGAAAACTTAGGTATGCATATACATTGTAAAATCACATCATCTCAAAGCAAAAACAACTGCTACAGCAACATAAAAGTCTCTAAAGATCAATATTTACCTGCTCTATTTTTATAATGGGCCATTTCTATTCCCTTTAATAAAAAAACCAATTTCCACAAATAGTTACACTGTGCACCTCTCCTGTTCCACTCCCCACTGCATTTCACTCTGTTTCAGTCATATCCAACTCCCTCAAAACACCAATTATTTCACAATTCCATGACTTATCTGAAAAGTTCTCCTCCATCTTGTCCACCTGAGTAGTTATTCCTCAAAATTACTCAAATGTCACCCTCTCTACGGAGTTTTCCATGTCTCTCATTCCCATTTTCTCCTTCTATCTAGAAAGAATTAATTACTCTCTCCTACACACTTCCACTGCAATGTAAATCACCATGTGTTTTTAATTATTTATTTGGTATTTTCTCCTCTGTTATACACTGAGAACCTATTATAGTGCCTCAGAGCCTAGGTGACAGAGAGAGGCATGCAGAACTCAGCTGATATCACAGAAATTTATCCCCAGTCCCTACTGAAGCCTGACTAGCTCTGGCAAGAAGATGAATAAACCTGGGGGGGAAAAATCTCCATTTTTTAATAGGAAACCTTATAATATTTTCTTTGTATCAGCCACAAAGCAAATACTTTTGCTAATATTCCTCACTGGAAAACAGAAATATCTATAATAAAGCTGATATTATTCTTGTACTTACTGACATTAAATATTTGAAGATAACTGTAGCACCTAACGGAGAAGGCAATGGCACCCCACTCCAGTACTCTTGCCTGGAAAAATCCCATGGACGGAGGAGCCTGGTGGGCTGCAGTCCATGGGGTCGCTAAGAGTCGGACACGACTGAGCAACTTCACTTTCACTTTTCACTTTCATGCGCTGGAGAAGGAAATGGCAACCCACTCCAGTATTCTTGCCTGGAGAATCCCAGGGACGGGGGAGCCTGCTGGGCTGCTGTCTATGGGGTCACACAGAGTCAGACACGACTGTAGTGACTTAGTGTAGCAGTAACATCTAAAATTCAATCTCTGAAGATGATAAAGAAAGGGGAAGAAAAAGAACGTATTCCCCATGTGGAGAGAAAGAAAAATAAGAAATGAGAGTGGCTTCATTGCTTAAGTTTAGGATAACAGGTAAATTGATCATTTTATAGATCTGAGGGATTGTGGTATGGCTAACCAAAACCATGAGGATTATTACTGATACTAACTTTAGATAAATAGAGTAAAGCCCTGCTACAAGCGGGAACTAGGTCTCTTTATTCTCATCAAGAGCATTTTCTCAAAGCTGAACATATCACAATTAACAAAGGGCTTTCAAGCACTTATAAACACAGGGACCATCATATCTGCATGACTAAATAATCTTAGCCAGTGCATAATTAACCAACTGATTTAAGTATTTCCTATTTTTTATTCTTTGGGAAAGATCAACTGATCCTCTGAAAACAGTGTTCCATATGGTACAGCTACATTTACACAAAAAACCCCTGCATTTTCAGTGGAGAGAAAGTCTGCTCACTTCTATTGAGAGGGCCATGGACACTACTCCACAAATCTATCAGAAAGAATCCTTAAAAAAACTTAAGGTCAAACAATATCCCACTAACCTTCTCAATCTTAGAAAAGTCAAGGCAGACCCCAGGAGGTATTACCCTAAGTCACCCATGATTCTTCTTCGGTGAGAATGTTTAACAGTCATTTTTTAATGTGAATATCTATTTCCCTTAAAAGACTATACATAAATTCTTTAAGAAAGTTACGCTCTTGAAACACATGTGTTGTTGGTCAAAGAATGTATCTCCTTTTATATGACATATTCCAACCTATGAAAATAAACTGCTGAGATAGAACTTCAGTAGATATCATTCTCTTAAACCTGTTCCATGGGCATTCAAAGGCCTAGATACCAAGGCACAGCCTTCTGGGAAAAATCTAGATTAAATGGTTAGCTATAATTATTGTTTAGTCGCTAAGTCACGTCCGATTCTTTTGCAACCCCATGGACTGTAACCCACCAGGCTCCTCTGTCCAAGGGATTTCCCAGGCAAGGATACTGGAAAGAATACTGGAATAGATTGCCATCTCCTCCTCAAGGGAATCTTCCTAACCCAGGGATTGAACCTGAGTCTCTTGCACTGTAGGCGGATTCTTTACCACTGAGTCATCGGGGAAGCCCTTAGCTATCATTAGTCACTGGTGAATTACCCAGTGCTTCCTTCCCCACTACCTAAACCATCAAGAAGTATTGAAAAGGTCAGTACTCTCCTCTAAGATGCTTGCAGCTTTTTTAATCACTATTCCACTGGAATTGCTAGATTGAAAATACTTTTATTTCCTCACTTACTCTTCTTATATAAGAACTACTGACAAGCTTCTCTAAAAGGGAACACAACCATAGTCATCCTCCCATCAAACAAGTATATTAAGAGCACATTTAAGATTTAAAGATATTTCTAGACAGTAAAAATCTTCAGAGTAAGCAATGAACTAAGTACTTACTTCAGTTTTACACTTTGCACCCTCTAAAAAATGAAGACAACATTGAGGGCTGGCTCTGATTAGTTCAAAGGTGATAAACTATTACACGCTCACACACAATTAACTCTAAGAAATGCATGGTAGAACAGGGTCTACTGAAGTAACGCTCCATACTCAATGAGTTCTAAACTGTGAAATATCCTAAAGTAAGAGATTGTTCCCACATTCAAAACTTCAGAATGATATGGGCTCATCTCGGAATACACATGCTAAGGAATATCTTGAAATGATGTAAGAAATAAAGAGAGGAAGAATATTTCAGTTCATTAAAATCTTTTTGGTAGTGACTGATTTTAAAAACCACATGTGCACATCATTTTGATAAAACTTGAAACTACTATTGAAAAAACAGGTCTCACAGCAGTCACTGACTTGATGAACTATAACTTCATTTATTATACAGACTCAGTAAAAAAAAAAAAAAAAAGAGTTGGACATGATTGAGTGACTGAACTGAGTAAAAAAAAAAGCCAAACTATAGCAAACATCTGGAAATTTTTGCTTCAAGGATACTCCTGATAATCTTAAACAATATTAAAATATCATACTTATATTCCAACTACAGTTATAAAGGACTATATTCTAAATAGCAATTTGTTAAATAAGATTCTGAATCCAAATTCTGAATCAAATTTTCCAATACTTCATACAGTGGTGTGTGCATGCTTAGTCACTTCAGTTGTGTCCTACTCTTTGTGACTCCATGGATCACAGTGTGCCAGGCTCCTCTGTCCATGAGATTTTCTGGCAAGAATACCAGAGTGGGTTGCTGTGTCCTCCTCCAGGGGATCTTTGTCTCCTGCATCCTGTATCGCAGGCAAAATCTCTACCGCTGAGCCACCCGGGAAGCCCTAGATCTAACCTGGCTAAGTTACACCAGCTTAGCTATAATTGATGTTCATGATTTGATATTAAGTATTAGAGAAGGGGGCAGCAGAGGAGGAGATCATTAGACGGCATCACTGATTCAATGGACATAAATTTGAGCAAACTCCAGAAGACAGTGAAAGACAGAGGAACCTAGGGCGCTACAGTCCATGGGGTCGCAAAGAGTTGGACAAGACTTAGTGACTGAACAGCAACAGAAGAGTTAGAAAAAAGAATGATAAGTCTTTTTCAAAGGGTTTTTGGAGAAGAGTATGTAGGAGACGACAGATTCTGAGTCTTCTACTTATATATTCCTTTCCCATTTCACCTAGCACAAAATTCAGCCACTCAGCTACTGAAGTCAACTTTTGTTTGTAAAAAAACACACAGCACCTATTCTTCAGTCGATCCCGTTTATTTGCAAAGATGCAAAGGTCTTAAGACACTGTTAGCCTCCCATATCACCAGATCAGCACTAGAATAAATATCAATTTCTGGAATCGTTCTAATGGCCTCCAGATTGGAACCCCAGTAGTAGTTTGGACCACTTCCTGGATCTGTGGGATGGTGGGAATCTTCAATAAAGATCCTTATTTCTCAATTCCTTCCCTCCCACATCTCATTCCCTATGGAAAAATAGTTGCTGTAAAAATAGCAAAGGCTGTTTACCTTCAAGGCCAGAGGGCATTTACCTATCTCTCAGACTTGCCCTTTCCTGATAAGCCAGGCAACAGAATTTTTTTAAAGTTCATTCACAATTTACGTTTTTGTGACCTTACAGTTTTAAGTACATATCCAAAAGCCTTTGAGTAATTAAATTTAAAACATGATTAAATAGTTTACAATAAATATGTAAAAGGTCTATGAGGAAGTGGAAGTTAACTATGAAAAGTTATTTCAAGTTGCTGTATTAAGATTGGAAGGTAGTAGCAGAAAAACTTTTTTATTTTACAGAGTTCTAATTTATGTCGTTTCGTGGATTCACCAGATGTTTCAAATCTACTATTTTTTTCAGTGTTGCCATCTTTGTGATGTCCTACGAATATCCTTAGTAGCGAGTATATGGTGCGCACTCTCAATCCCAACAACCATTACTTAATAAATTTTTCAACATGATGTATTTTCATTGTCTTGCAAAGTATTTTCGAAACACGCCAAATCTAAATTTTCTTTGCTCTCTTCCTTTTCTCTGGCAAGTTTTAAATCCTGCTGATTCCTCTTCCAGAACTTTAGAAGGAATTCCATTCCTTCTCCAGGACCCCTAGTTTACATATTTGACCTACGGAAAAATTTCTCTCCAACTAGATATTTCGAAGGCTAAAACTCCCTCCAGTGAATCTTCCACAATCTCTCCTTCTAACCACCTTCACTGTCCCCACCCCACCCTATATTCCTTGTGCATTTTAACTTCTCGTCATCACCTTGAAGACTCCATCCCCCCCCCCACCCCTTGCCGGCATCTGCCTTCATTTCCTCCTACTCCCCCTAATTCCAATTTCTGCCAAAAAGCCCCGTTAGCTGCCTGTTGCATAACTGCTCCCCCATCACCTTCTCCCTGGATTGTCAGCCCCGCTCCCGCCAGCAGGAATGCCCCCCTTTTGTCCAACCCCTCCTCCCTCCTGCAACACGCCCAGAGCTTCCCCGAGATTAAGCTGCGCCGGGGATTCTCTCAGCAGGCGGGGCAGGTCGAGCTCCCAGGCCGGCGCTCTGGTGCGGGGAGTAGGTCTTAACTTCGGTGGGAAGCTCCGAGGGCAGAGGCTGCCGCGCCAGCCGGCGCAGCCCCGAACACCGCAGCGCCCGGCCAATCACCGCCGCCATCCTCCCGCTGGGGTGATGTCTTCAGGTGTCCGGGGAGAAAGCCCTGCGTACTTCCAGCTCCGCTCTCGGGCCAGGAGACGCCGGCCCCGGGGCCGCGAGCGCGGCCAGTGGAAGCACAGGCGGGCCCCCTGGTCCTGAAGGAGCCGAGTGGGCGGCGGCGGCCGAGTGGACGCCAGACCCAAGGCGTGGGCCTGTGAGGCGGGTGGCGCGCGGCCAGGGATGGGCAGCGGTGGGGACGGAGGCGGCCGCGACCGCGGCCTCGGCGGGGGCCCGGCCCAGAGGCCTCAGCGGCTGCAGCGGCCCCTCCAGCCGGGTTTGGGGGCGACCGAGCCGCGAGGCTGACTGACCGACGCGAGGCGGGGATTGTCCGCTACCTCAGCCACCTCGCGGGGCAGGGATGGCCTCCCCCTGCTCTCTCTCCCTCCCCAGCCCGCCCGAGCACCTCACCTTCAGGACCCGAATCCCGCCCGGCCGACGGCTCGGGGGCGCTTCAGGAGGCTCCGGGGGCTCAAGCGGGCCCGCGGGTCCCGGCTCCACCTCCCCCATCGGCGGCTAGCGGGGGCTGAACAGGGACGCCCGGCCGGCGCGACACCGCGCGGAGCCTCGGCGGCGCGCGCGAAGACCCAGCAGCCCCGCCCCCCGCAGCCCTCTGGCCCCGCCCAGAGGCCCACCCCGCCCTGGCCTGCGTAGCTGCGGGCTGGGTGCGTCTCGGGCGCTAAGGGACGCAAGCTGCCGGCAGTCGGCCGGGGACTTCACGGGCGGAGCCCGGCGCCGCCGCAGGGCTAGGCCTTTACTATCAGCTGCCCTCGGTTTGGAGGACTGAGGCGCAAGTAGAGTTATTTTCTGAGCGACTCCTAAGTAAGGGCTGGGCAAGGGGCAGGGGAGGTTTGCACCTGTCAACAGAGACGGGAGGATGCTGCCTTCTGCAGAAGGTGGCTTTCGCAACTTAACCTCTCCCAGACGTTTCCTCTCTACTCCAAAACTGGCCCGTCACCCTCACAGGTGCAAAGCCATTGAACGAATTGTTGAGAATACCCACTTTAGCAAGGCCCTTTCTCTTCTTTGTTGTAGATGGTCACAGCCTTCCTCAGAAAATTCGACCTCACCTCGTGTACAAAACTGTCATCTCACCTCCCAGCCACATTTGAATTCCCTTTCTCTTCATGTAGTAGAATTTTCAGAATATTGTTCTCTGCTTCAAGCAGTAATGTGGTCTGGTCTCTAAGCTAGTTTATTTGCAATTCTAATTCAGAAATTTTTTATTTTCTTTTAGTTGCTGCAGTGATAGTTTTGTGGCTGGCCAGTGAGCCAAATCAGAGCGCCTGATTCCAAATTTCAGGTCTACCTCTCATTAGCTCTGTACCCTTGTGCAAGTTATTTGATCTAAGCCTTTGGTTCTTAGCTGTGAAATAGAAAATTGTCTGTCTAGTAGTCAAGTCTGAAGATTTTGCAAATGCATACAAAGTGCTTGACGCATAGTAGTGATTCATAGCAGTCACTATTATTCTGAATTTTCAAATTGAAGATACACTCAATACCTCAGAGTCCTATTCTTAATTCTGCTCTATATTTTCCTAGGAAACCTTCTAGACCTCTGAATTTTTAGGTCTTCCCCTCCTACACAGGTCTGAATCGTCAAGCAACTGCTAAGGAATGAAGCAGAAAAAAAGTTTCTTACACTTTGAATGATTGGTATAAATGGTATCACCAATAATCCACTCCTTCAGCTTACCTAGCCCAGACCAACTGTATGTTAAGAATATTTTAATTACAGGTTTAGTACAAGAGAGTTTGAGGTCTAACACTGCAAACTGTTCCCCTCTCTTCTAGGAGATTGGTCCATTTATAAATTTGACTCAAAGATTCTGACTCTGTACAAATTATTTCTTCTGTGGAAGTTTGGTCACTACTCTCCCTTCACAATTTTATACACCAAAATTCCAATCTCCAGTTATCTTCATTTGTTTCATTTTAGTGAATTTAAAATGATGTCTCTGTCAGTCTGGCATAAAGTGAAAAAAAGCTTTTATGTTGTCTGCCTCCTGAGTTTTCCTTCTATCCTGAAATTACCTTTGAGAAAGCTACTCAAAGTTATTGGGATTCCCATTTCAGTGCTTACTGAGTAAATTGTTTCAGCAAGGACACTTGTATGTAAGGGATAGGCACCAATATGAGGAGAGAAGTGGACTTGACCAAGGGCAAAGAGGCAGAGGAAAGAATGAAAATGCAGCTCAGAGTGTTTCTCCCATCCAAATACTAACCAGGCCCGACCCTGCTTAGCTTCCGAGATCAGACGAGATCAGGTGCGTTCAGGGTGGTATGGTTGTAGTCTAGTGTTTCTAAAAGCCCATTTCTTGAGGTATTACACATTACCTTTCCCACATTTCACAAGCAGAAGGTCTTTATTAGTTTATCACCTGAAGGTGAAGTTATCTTGTTCCAGGACCACCAACATTAGAAGTCATGCTGAGAAACAGCAGCGGTTAGATGATGGGTTTGCTGTTGTTATGATTAATGGAATAGTGGGCTAAAGCATCAATTCAGGATACAAGTATATGCTGAGTTATGTATTTACTACTTCTTCAGCAGCAACAGTAGTACCTCTTTCAAAAGTAGAACAGCAAAAAGCTACGAGCCCAGATGTTGCAGGGGTAACTTAAGATACAGCTCTCTTTAAAAGTCTCCATTGTTTAAGATCCAATCCAATTGAGTGGTGATGACCAGTTGATTCTGAGTTTTCTTTTCAAATCATGTATTGCCATTAACATTTTATACTGTTTCAAGGGTCACATATTCATGTTCTCCCCCAGTTCAAGGCAGTGTGCATTATGTAGCCAAGGGTTATGTAACTACAGTTTCTGGAAATGGTAAACAGCTGAGACTAACCCTAAAAATAAATTCCTCTGGGATTTTTTGTGCAAAAATCCATCTGCCCTCACTGCAGGTTCATCATTATAAAAATCACTGTTTGAATCAAGCCAAGAGACAGAGAAGTCATTAGACTACCTCCTTTCTGTATTCTTCCTCTAAGCAGCTATGTATAACACTCTCCACCTGAAAGGGGTTGGGGAGGGACACACACACACTTTATTCTAGGAGCCCTTCCTAATCCTCACTACAAAATGGAAAGAGAAGTTTGGGAAAGGAGAGTTCATGTCTATCAGATTTTGGTAAAGGAGTCATAAGAGCTTTCTACATGTGCTTCTTTATAGCTAGTTCCCACTCCTTCAATGATCACAAGTCATCTTCAGGCCTCAATCCTTTGTCATTTCTACCAGAGGCTGAGCAGATGTAGATATTCCTTCTTTTAGTTTTGAGTAAACAAGGTGGACTTAACCTGGCCTCCAGGTTTATAGGACTGTTTTTTCCTTTGAACATTTCTGTATTTTTTGAATCCAGAGACAACTGAACTAGGGCAGGAAATAGCATGAAAAATACTTAAAAGTGATAAAAATTAATTTGGTCTTGGATGGAAGTTCAAATCTGCTACTCTTCATTGTATTGTTAGGGAAATGTCTGGAGTCTATTGCTGGCTAACATTTTCTATTGTAGTTCTTATATTTTCATCTCATTACATAGAGATGAAAATGTCAAGTAAATTTAATATTAGAAACAAATATGAATTTTAACTAAGCCACATACAAGGAAAGATTATACAAATGTCACTTATCAATCAGCACCAAGGGGCACTTCTGCATAAACCAGATAATTGCTAAGGCGTACCTCCTTCTACTTTTCAATTAGGGGACTATCATACTCTTCCCCCTATCTCAATCAAGGTCAGAGATCATGTATAAGCTCCCAACTTTCAACCACTCTCACTTCTATGGAAGAGTTTGTATAAAATAGATCAGGAAACAGAATTCATTTTGGCTGGTCAAGGCTTCTTCTTCCTAGTCACAGATAAAAGAAGCTACAAACAGAAGCTTATAGCTAAAAGTCCATGACCACCTCAAATACATACTTCATCTTGACGATTCAATATTTTTACTTTGAGAATTCACCCATGTGGAGAATATCAGCATGAAAACAGTCACTAGTTAAAATTTCCAACTGCATTTTTCACTGTTAACTACAAATTTTTTTTTTGGGGGGGGGGGCGGGGTTGCTTCTCTTGTGGCTCAGCTGATAAAGAATCTGCCTGCAATGTGGGAGACCTGGGTTTGATCCCTGGGTTGGGAAGATCTCCTGGAGAAGGGAAAGGCTACCTACTCTAGTATTCTGGCCTGGAGAATTCAGGGTTGCAGAATCAGACACAACTGAGCAACTGAACGGAACAAAATTTTTTTAATTTGTTTAAATTCCTCTCTTGGTAAGTTTTCTGTGGAAAAGGAACATTAACTGGTTAGTGGGCTTAGCTCAAAGCTCTGGAATAAGAACCCATCCAAGGCTTCTCCAATCCACTTGGAAGAAGTGAGGAAGCAAAATTTAAATCATTGAGTATTGACTTTTTATTATTAGTCACTGTTCATAATTTGTTTCAACCAAAAGACAATACACACAGCAGAATTCTAATGCATCCCATGTAAATGTTTACACCCATTTTATTCCTCACTCGCCTCGAAGACTTATCATTTAATTTTAAATTTTTTTTACATCTCAAAAATATGTCTGCAATAATTAGAACTTCATTAGCCATCCCACTTGGAAACAGCCTTTTAATATTTTTACAGTAAAGAAGATGTGATGGGGCTTAATGAAAATGTAACTTACAACATTATGAAAGAAAAGGGACTATACAGGGACACACTGGGAGTTCACAGAGGAAAGAGTTCAGAAGCTCTTTCCCATGAGGCCCCCCAAAGAAAACAAAAACAAAAATACACAAAGCGCAACAGCAGGTTCCAAAAACAAAACAACGAAAAAACCTCCAATGCTCCATCTGGAAGCCAGAATCAGCCTCGTGGAAGTTCGCGAAGCAACTCTGCAAGCTGCTTCAGCCTTTTCTTCTGTTTCAATGTTTCAGGTCCTGGAACCCTGTAGATGGGACCCACTCTCTGCTATTGCTTGAAAAAAGTTATTCACTTCCAGTTCTACAAGCAGCCCCACCCTCCTGAGCGAGAGACAGTCAATGTATTTTCAACTTCAGGACTTTCTGAGCTAGTCTCTTTAGTGATCTTCCCCGTTCCCAAACCCAAGAGCACAGACATGTACCACCTCTCCACCAACCACAGAGTACATGAATATCCACTTTTTGCTCTCTAGCTCCCTCTCTGTTTAGGACAGTGGGGATAAGATACATTCACTAGAAAAAAATTTATGCATTCAGATTTTCCTTCCCTTAGTTCTCATAGCCCGGTATTTTCCAATGCAGAAGATAATGAAGTTGAGCCTCAAAAACAGTGTCCCCTCATTTCCAACCTGTTACAAGAACATAAACACGGAAAGCATGTTATATGATAGATGAAAACACTCAAAACCATTAGTGCCGACAGTTTTCTTATATCAATGGGACAGACAAGGGGTATAAACGACTCTTTAACCTAGCAAGAGGGGAGAATCCTCCCCCAAATGTTATGCTGAGGAATGTTTCTTTAAATGAGAAAGACCTTAAAATGAACAGATGATCACTATACACAGCATGAAGCATTCCATGGCTGTCCAAATCACCTCAAGGTAGAGCACCGGAGCACTGGGGAAGTTTCTTGGGTAGAGCACCCTTCCTACCATTTTTTGAGATTACTTAGACGAATTATCCCTTAGGATTCCTGTGAGGGCAGGGAGGACGTAGAGAATAAAAACTACTCTGGAAGAGGAAGAAAAAATGAGGTAAAAGTGCTTGTGAAATTATCCAAGTAAGTGCATGTAGGCTCAACGGCTTATCACCCTAGAGTTATTAGAACAGCCATGGAAATCACTCTTTCCTCACAATGGCTCTGAAGTTGTAAATCTATCCAAATTTGCTCCCCCTTGGATGGTTTTACTAGGGAAAGAACGAACTAAAATGTGCAAGTATTGATAGAAAGTAAAAGATCTCTCCTTTAGCATTGAGGCCAAGTGAGAGGAGAACGAATTCTGATCCTAGAAACTAAGGCACGCTGAAGCTTTCCAAGATCCTATCATTTGAAACAGTCTTCCCGACCATGAGTGTCCTAGGCAAGTCATCTGGCTGCTAGTCCTTCAATATGGTGCTTAGGTTCACTCTCTGGAATCATTTCATATTCTACACAGCACCCTTTGTGTTAAGGCCGATTTTTACTCTGTCTGGACGAACCCATGGATGATCAAATAACTCTACCTCAAAACTACATTCACCCAAGGAGACTTTGTTCTGAGAGGAGCCCCTTTTCCAGCCCCATCAGATAGCGCTGTCTTATAGCATGATCTTCAGCAGATTTCTGAGATTCAGTTTGGTTCAACTAAAGAAACTTGAGCTGGTTAACTATAGATGTGAGAGAGAAAAATAAAGCCTCAACCACAAAAAGGAATGTTAGACAAATTCTATTCAAGAAATCCACCAATATTATGTTAATCCTATCACATTTCACAGCATTAAATACCCATCCAATGAAATCTGTCTGCAAAGAAACCTTTCAAGGTTACTTTTCATCATACAGGCAGAGCAGTTGTCTGAAACGTACACTAGTCCACACTTACTTTACTGAAAACCATGCACAAGATAATATTCTCTTCTTGGCTCAGTCAACCATTTACCCGGTAGAGTAAGTTTCAGCAAATCTTGCTCTTATATACTAAAATAAGACCAGAAAGTTCCCCCATTGGAGCCTTTAGTGCAACTCCTGCTTGTCAAATGTTAGGAATAGTCTAGCATCTGATACAGAGCTAGATTTGACAAGTCACTGAAGATTTTCAGTAAAGGCTTGGTGAAATGGAAAGGAAACAATGGATATCTGTACCCAGTTCTAGAATCAAAGCCAGAGTAGTCCTTATACTGTACTCAATACAGTAACATTTGAAAATGTTTTAAGAGCAAGGTGGGCCTGACCTTTCCTTCTCTTTAGCACATCAGAAACAGTGCCTGTGCACCTCAAGGTACATGGTACATTCAACGTGTGCCACGGCAGTCACCTTACCTCATGCCAGCAACTCAGTGCTAAGACCGGATACCACGAGGTCCTTTCTCAAAGCACTAGGCATTCTCACTAGCTCAAAAACCTCCAGATCACAAGTCTTTGATGTAGATATTCATGAGACTGGCCTCTCAAGAGTAAGACCAACTTCTCAGACTCAGGAAACGATATTCCTACCCTACAGTGTCCCTGAGACTTCCTCTGACAGAGGGGACAAGGAAGCTTCAAGGCTTCGTTCCAACACCATAAAGTACAATATAGGAAAGATTTCTTTAACCGTGTGGTCTTTATTTCAGTGCCAGTGTTACAGATACAACACAAATGTTCCAGTTAGAAGAATGAATTCAAACGGAATGCCAAGGTCCAAGCCAGGCTCAGGAAATAAAAAGGGAGGTGTGGAGTAATGGAGAAGATGACTCCAATACGCTCTAGCGTGAGTCAGATACTCATTCTTCAAATGGGCAAAGGTGCTTTTGTTGAGGAGTCTGTACTTTAGAAGTGGCAAACTCCTCTTTCCACCCATTTACCATAGTTCATCAGGCAAGTTATGGGTTTAGGAGAAACTTTAAAATTTGTGGTGGAAACAGGGGCATTAATAACTATTAATGTATCTTTTAGAAGTTGTCCACTTTGCACTTTAAGGGGAATCAGTTTCGAAAATCATGGAGAGAACTCATGACTACAGCTAAAAGAATGGAGAGAAAGGGGAGCTGGAAGAGCCTTGGAAGTTTCTATTACAAATAGAGCACCATAACCTTCATGCCAAATCTCAACACAAGCTCTTCTTAACTGCATCTGTCCAGTGTTTACAAATAACCTCTCCAGGTCTGACCAGTCCTTGATAACAAACATACATGTACATGTGTGTGTCTGTGTATATATACAGCAATGCACAGAAAAGGCTACCAGGAGCCTAATGCCTCTTTCAAGCATCGGGGGAACCGGCAGAAAAAGGCATGGCTCCCTCATGTCCACTGTTACATTTCCATTCTGAATGCCAGATGTAAGAAGCGCCTGAAGATGGTAACCCTGCTAGTGAGGAGTAAGTACCCCACCTTGCCCAGTCCACAGAGAAACATGGCAGAAAGAAGGGGCAACTCTTTGCTGCAGAGACAGAGTGAGTGTTTTCTTGTCATGGATTCCAGTCCTCTCCTCCAGACCAGCTGCTTATTTCCTCGGGGGGCCCAGGGAATGTTGATTCTGGCTGTAAATGTAGGAGGGATGGAGAAGTGCGGAAACTGGAGGAGAGGAGGAAGAGTGCAAAGTAGTCTCCAGAAGCAGCCGGCCTCAACAGTGGAGGAGAGGAGATTAGTCTTTAACAATGCTTCAAGGTCAGCAATAACTTTAGGAAAAATCCTCCTCAACAGTTCTCTTCAGTTCCTCATGCCCATGGTACAGTTGCGGGGGACTTGCCAGCGATCACAACCTCCTTCCCAGAGTTCCTTTGATTGAGTGGGATAAGAATGAGAATGGTGCTGGACCCTCATTGCCAGGACTGAGGGGGAAAGTTGTTCACCTCTGCTAGATCTTGCATTGCTGAGCCCTTGTGATTATATGTGAGCTTGATCCGCATTCGCAGCTGTTGCTGAAGAGAGGAAAAAAAAAAAAAAAAAGAATCACACACTGAAATAAAATCTCCAGAATCTGCAGCCTACAAATAAGACTTTTTCTTTTGTTCTGGCCATACTGGGTGGCATGTGGGATGTTAGTTCCCTGACTAGGGATCGAATCCGCATTCTGTGCAGTAGAAGCACGGAGTCTTAACCACTGGACCACCAGAGAAGTCCTACAGACTTCTGATCACAGAAAACACAAATTATTCTGAAGCAGAATTGTCTCTTAAAAATGACACACAGGCAAACAACAACAAACACCTAGTACTGCAGCTACTGGCCAACGTCATGCAGTCAAGTAGAGAACACGATCTCCAGAATGCAGTGTTGGCTTCGATCCTAGAACCACATTAACGGGACAAACCACTTGGGAGCATTTTCATAGTAACATTTGCTGAGAACTTTTCACAAGGATTCAACCCTTGTATCCAATTTTCTAGAAAAATGAGGTAAACATACTCATCTATTATACTCTACATTCAGATACACTGGATGTTTTGTCTGTAAAACTGACAGTAAATGTGAATATCAACTTGTTTTGTTCTCAAGGCATAAAAGAAAAAAAAAGTTAACCTATGATAACAGGTATATTTTAAGAGAATTCAATTATACGTGCTGTTTGCTTTATAAGGCAGACTTCAAACATTAATACACTAAGAAAACTTTTACTCTTTGTATCAGATCATCACAAGAATTTGTACTTATGCTTTGGGCAGACAATCAAAATACAGTGGACAGCAGAGGTGAACCAAGGTGTTTTAAGAGGAGGAAATCATACTGGTATTTATGAGACACTACTAGAGATCTCTCAGAAGTCTCTAGAAATCCTCGGAGCCATTTTCAAAAACTGCTGAGACCGGGTCAACTGATCAATAAGTGGAGTCGATACACTTCTCTGAGAAGATGTAATAAAATATTGCTTACTTTCAGGTGTTTGACGTTGTTTTTCATTTGGCTGCCTCATTAAAAATGTCTCTGCTTCTGCTGTGCATACTTAATAATTACCAGAGTAAATGTGAGTATCTGGTTTAACCAATGCTCTGAACTCCAGACAACTACTAAAGACATATATACAAACTATAAAGACTAAAATGTGTAAGCTTACCACCCTCACCATGCAAAAAACTAGACCTTTAAGCCTCTCAATAGAGAAATATTTAAATGTGTATTTTAATAAGATGCCATTAAACCATTTCATGTGTCCAGGCTTCACTTATTGTCTACAAAAGAACAAGGAGGTTAAGACCAGACATTTTAATAGATATCTTTTCTGCTATGAGTGAAAAAAAAAAAAAAAAACTTAAGAGAAACAGTAAATTTTATTTTAGGGAAACGCTTATGTCTTGCTCAGATACTGTCTTTGAATGTGGTACTCACCTTCTGTGGGTTCAGAACTTTAATGACCTGTGTGATGGTCCCCGTGTTAAATGCTGGGACAATGCTGCTGCTAGGAGACAGAAGCTGCAGCTGGAATGTCTGGGAGTAGGGTGGGGGGGGAGACAAAGGGCACTCATCAGAAAATACACTTAATACTATGTCAGAGATGTTAACAAGTCTAGTCAGACACCCAGATGATGCTTCAATTAACCGATATACCTACTACTAAATTCTATTTGTCTTCCAGACAATCAGCAATTCCCAGCATGTGGACTATCGCTTCATGGTATTTATAAAATGCTACGGTTTCTAGCAACGAGCTACCTTCTCCTTTCTGGTAGAAGCAACTTTAGCCAAGCACTTTTCAAAAGGTA
This sequence comes from Muntiacus reevesi, assembly GCF_963930625.1. Classification (NCBI taxonomy): domain Eukaryota; kingdom Metazoa; phylum Chordata; class Mammalia; order Artiodactyla; family Cervidae; genus Muntiacus; species Muntiacus reevesi. The sequence goes on along the minus strand of NC_089250.1, from coordinate 251,634,805 downwards.
AACAAATCTTGTTCTAGTAGCCTCACTGAATAGTAACTGATCAACTATGTAGGTGAAAAAACAAACAAAAAACCCGGGTGCCTGTGGCTAAAAAAAAACTAGAAAGAAATGAAAAGGATTCTAAACATAGTAAACCAGTACACTAGTCACCAAAAACAAGCCTTCATGCTTTTGTGTATTTGGATGGTTGAGGTCAGGGACTTGAACTTTGTTTTCTAAAGCCTATATAATCTGGAATGTGTCAGAGGTCACTCCTACATGACGGAGGTGCAGGAGAGGCTGAAAAGAGCCAGCTGGTTCACACGGATGTGAAACACCTTAGGGTCTCCACACTGAAACACCACAAGTCCTAGCAGAAAAATTACGTGCAGAACTAGCCTGTACAGTGAAAGACCTGAAAAAGCAAACACCGTAATTTGCTGAGTGCTGGTATATTTGTTTGTGTGTTTACAGGGAAGAGAGATAAAAGTGCTATGAGCAAGATAGTTAAGTCATAGTTAGCCCAGTAAAGTATATATGTCGATATATATATATATCTGTCGCTATTTTATAGACTAGGATTTTTTTTTAATTTCCTAAAGTTTAGTCTACTAAAATATTGTAAAGGAGAATGAGAGAGAAAGAGAAAGAAGAGGGGCAGAGGAAGAAGGGAATGGAGGGAGAGAAAAGCGAGAAGGGCAAAGAGGAAAGAAAGGGTGGGAGGGAGGAAAGAAAGAAGGGAGGAAGGCCCATGGTATACCTACAATGGGACTTACAAGTTTACTGTCAAGAATTACATAAACTACCATTTGTTTGTTTACTTTTAATTAATTAATATTAGATGCCATCGACTATAATCCACACCATTATTTTATACACCACTGAAAGAAAGGCTGCCAATGAAACTATGACAAGAGCATCATTTAAAATATACCGCATAGTGATGAAAACTATTTGCAGGGCAGGAATGGCGATACCAATGTAGAGAACAAATCTGTGGACTCAGGGAGGCAAGAAGAGGGTGGGAAGGATTGAGAGAGTAGTACTGACATATATACACTACCATATATAAAGCAGATAGCTAGTGGCAAGCTGCTGAATAGCACAGGGAGTTTCGCTTGGTGCTCTGTGATGACCCAGATGGGTGGAGTGAGGGGAGGGTGAGAGGGAAGTTCAAGACAGAGGGGATATATGTATACTTATAGCCAATTCACGTTGTTATACAGCAGAAACTAACAAAGCATTATAAAGCAATTATACTCCAATTAAAAAATTTAAAAAAAATAAAATCTACCTCAATTTCAGAAGTAACAAAAAGCAAAATCAGTATTAGTAGAATCTATGAAATACAATGTTTTGAAGTTCCACATACATCATAATATGCAAATAGGCATTGTATAGTACAGCACCAAGAATAATGCCATGCTTTAAAGCAGAGGGGGCATGCGTTAAAGCAGCAGCCTAAAGTAGTAAGTATAAAACCCTAATTCGTAGAAGCTAACAAACACATGAAAAGAGCTTAAACAAGACAGTACCTGGCACGTAAAACTCATTTATTCCTCAAAGAAACCCTATGAAGTAGATATCATGATGACAGGCCCCCTTTGCAAATAAAGAAACTGAGGCACAATGATTAAGTAAGCTGCTTAATGTCATACAACTAGTATTGAAACCACTAACTCTACTGCTTCTAAAACATCTACATTTTTCTAACTCCTAAAAATGGAAGTAAAAGACAGATGCAAAGGCAGTAGTAACCACAAATAAAAGGTCTTCAATTTCCAAAACTGTGTTGTCTGAATGTCATACCTCACAAGTGACTGAAAAGATTCATTTAGCCTAATCTATCCCAGGGGTTGGTAAAATATGGTCCATGGGCCAAGAATCAACCCACACCTGTTTTTGCAAGTGTTTCACTGGAACAGAGCCATGCGCCTTTATGTATCATCGCAGTACTGGCACTTTGACAGCATATAGCCTGAAATACTTACTATCTCAACGTTTACAGATAAATCTTGCCCACTCTTCATTCTGAACTCTTTTTCAAAACTTTTCATAATTCAACAATGAACATAAACACTCCTTAAACTAAGAACTGGTATAAACGAAACTTCAATTTACAGAAGCGAGCAGTCATTGCATCAATAGTTAGCTAGATGTTAATGAAGGAGGAATGTTTCTCTCACTTACACTATCAAGAGACAAAAGCTTTAAATTCTGATCCAGTGACTAGAAGAGAATACCAAATACATGAAGTCTCTCATCTTGATTGAACTTTAATTCCATGTTAGGATTTCTGTTTCTTAGGTCTTCACCACTGTATTACTGAACCCCAATCTATCCTCAATACCCTGAGCATTAATGAACCACCCTGTAGATTTCTACTCTTTAACTACTTTTAGACTGTACTTCCTTTATCCTATAATACTAATTGTAAGAATATTTATGACTAAGCAAAAGTATTCATTAAAAATGACACACTCCAATGGACCATAACAGTTACATTACTGTTAGTTTGAGTTGAATCTGCAAATTTAATCTCTAGGCACTAAAATATATCCCTTACCAAAAGCATAAAAAAATAATCAACAATTTTTAATTCAAGGATAAAGGCCAAGAAGACAATTATAGTACCTTTGGTACTGCAGCCTGGAAAACAAAGTCCGTCATGTCCAGCTCTGTGCTGTTGGAGGCCTGTATCGTGATCACGGTGACACTGGGGTTGGTGTTGGACCGTTCAAAGGTGAACTCAATCTTCAAGCCATTCTTACTGTACGCTGTGATGGAGGGGATGCCTGGGAGAGCACAGGAACGTCAGTAGAGTTGCAGTCAACCTAAGGCTTGCCAAATCACTACCTCCTTTCTTCAACAACTACTTCTCATAGGTCTAATGATGATAACACCAGTAACGGTACCTGTAGCAATGTCATTGAAGAGAGGCTGTGATGAAAGCCCATCCAACAAGAAGGGGGGCTGGGATATCTGTGGGACTGAGGCAGGGGCAGGAGCAGCAGCTGGAGCACCTAAATGACACATCCCACAGTTAAGTCAATCTTAGCTGACAAATCCCACCAAGAGAACACAAGAAAATTATCACAATCTCAAATTAAGGGGAGGAGGCTTTAAACAATTTCCAATAAGCATGAACCATAAAAATAAAGAATTAAAAATTTCAAATACTTTAAAATGAGTAACTTCTGTTCACTAAAAAATATCATCAAAAAATGGACCAAAGGCAGAAGAAAGTGTAGGCTACAAAATAACAAATGGACAAGTATCCAAAACTATAAATACCTTCTACAAGTTAATAAAGATAACCCAATTTAAAAGTGGTAAGAGAAATGTACAAGCAGAGGAAAAAAAGAGAAATGTACAAGCAATTCACAGAAGAAATATGAATGAAAAGGGAATATTACGAAAAGAGATGCTCAAATTTATGAGTAATGAGGAAAGGGAATTTACAACCATGATGAGGTGCTACTTCACATCCCCCCAGCGTGGTGAATATTTCAGTGTCTGATAACACCAGATACTGGTAAGACTATGAAGCAATGGGGAATTCTAATCTCTGCCATAGGCTTGTAAATTGGAGAACAATTTGGCAGTAGCAGAGTTGAATACAGGCTTTCCTGGTGGATCAGCAGTAAAGAATCCTCCTGCAATGCAGGTGATGTGGGTTGGATCCCTGAGTCAGGAAGATGCTCTGGAGAAGGAAATGGCAATTCACTCCAGTCTTCTTGCCTGAGAAATACTATGGACAGAGGAGCTACAGTCCATGGGGTCGCCAAAGAGTCAGACACAACTCGGCAACTAAACAACAATAGAGTTGAATACAAGTATACCCTTAAACTAAAGGTATCAACTGCAAAACTAACAAAATTTCAGGCTGGATAAGACTTTGCTGTGAAGGGCTGTCTTGTGCACTGTAGGATTCAGCACTACTGGAATCCTCTCAGTTCTGACAACCAAAAGTATCTTCAGACACTGCCAATCCCTGGTGGGCAAAATCTCCCCCAGTTGAGATCCACTGCCTTTCTTAGGAATGCTTTGATTCTTGCATATTTACACAGGCAGACAAATACAGAAAGTGTGCAGGGCAAGATAATTTCTAACAATGAAATTCTAGAAACAATCAAAATGTTCACCATCAAAATAATGGGTAAGTAAATTGTGGTAGACTGACAAAATAAGATACTATTCATTGTCTGGTGGTGTTTTTTAGTCATTAAGTCATGTCCAACTCTTTGCAACCCCATGAACTGTAGCCCACCAGGCTCCTCTGTCCACGGGATTTCCCAGGCAAGAATACCTGAGAGGGTTGCCATTTCCTTCTCCAATGCATGAAAGTGAAAAGTGACAGTGAAGTTGCTCAGTCATGTCCAACTCTTAGCGACCCCATGGACTGCAGCCTACCAGGCTTCTCCGTCCATGGAATTTTCCAGGCACGAGTACTGGAGTGGGGTGCCATTGCCTTCTCCGTTTCAACTGTTAGGGTATTCTTAAAAATATGTAATATTTATGACTATACAGTGAAATTCATAGACATTGAGGAAAAGGTTAGTAACATTTACCAAGTGCCTACTATGTGTCATGCATGCACTAAGTCACTATTCCTCACAAATACCCTATGATGATAAAAATCATTCTTATTTTAAACAGATTCAGAAAGAGTAAGCCTAACTTAACTGAGCCCAAGAATGTAAACCCAAAATAAATTTGGGCAAATATATGTAATAACAATATTTACTGAGGCATCAGTTATGATAAGAAAAATGTAGAAACAAGCAAAATGCCCAATAGTAAGGAACTGAATAAATAATGGTTAAACTTATCAAAATATTAGACAACCATTCAAAATTATAATTGTGAAGATTATACACTAACATGAAAATGCTAATATGTTAATAAGTAAAGCATATAATCGATACACTGTGCTTTGGTTTTTTTGTTTGTTTGGCCTTGCTACACAGCCTGTGAGATCCTAGCTCCCTGACCAGGGACTGAACCCGGGCACATGGCAGTGAAACACAAGAGTCCTAACCACTGGGCTGCCAGGAAGGTCCCCATACACCATGTTTTAAACATGGGGTTGTTCTTGCTTTTCCATATATCCAGGACAGCTTTGGCAACCCGGGATTTGAAACTGACTGTGAATGGCCCTAAGCACATGACAAGCAATATTCTGAAATTTTGTTAAGACATAAATATAAACCATAAGTTCTGGGAGGCAGTTATGTTAGGAAAACACCATTAAGCCTGTGATAGCCAGTTTAGATAAGCATCCAATATCCTTAACCTATAGCCGTTTTCCACTCAAGGTCATGTATACTGTAACTCTCCATCCATTTCACTTTTAGAGAAGTCACTTAAGACAGAAATTATATGCTACAGTGATATCCTTGGATTCTCCTGATCTCCTATGCTTACAGTATCTCTGAATACACTAATTATAAATGTCTACTACATGTAAATAAAGATAAGATATCCCCAAATGAAAAGTTATGTTTGAATATTATAATCCTGGATAATTTTATCCTTCCATTGCTTTAACACAAAGGAGAAAGAAAGGGGGAGAAGGAAGGAGGAAAACAGGATCTTTCCACTCTCCACAAATGGTCACGGCTCTTGGAAACTAACCATGAGTACAAAGAAACCTAAGAAAAAGTAATGTATTTCTTGGGATATGCTTCTTTTCTAGCCTGAGACTGTCCTTTCTGTCTTAAAACACTGTGGGTAATTTGCTCTCCAAAAATTAAAAATTAGACTTTGAGGAATCTCTGTGAATTACCTGTATAGTATTAGTATGGCAACATAGCCCAGATATTGTGAAGATTCTTGCTTTTTTTCACTTACCCTCTCCCATCTTCAACTGTCTCATGTGCTAGACAGAAAGTCTACATTCAATGTAGCTTTTCCCTAAGGCCCTTATCCCTGGAAAAGCGAGAAATTAACTCTAGTCTGGCCTCACCTGTAAGGTTGATGTCTCCCAGCAAATCAAGAAGCTCTCCACCAGCAGAAGCTGGTTTGCTTGTAGGTGCAGTTGGAATAACAGGTGTTATGTCATTTCCTCCCAACAAATCCAATAAATCATTGGCCTAAACAAGGAAATAATATCTTATTCATTGTCACTGTCTGATCTGTTATCTAACACAAAGCCCTTTCAATACTTAAAAATAGGGAACAGAATTATCAATCAACCCAGGAAGACTGAAGGGAATCACCTAAGAGATAGGGTCTAAGCAACCAAAAGATCATGAAGATAAGCAAGGGAAAGCTACCTGGCTGGTGGGCTGTGGCCCAGAGGGCGGTGGTTTTGTCTCTAGAGGAGTTGGGTCTGTCTCTCCGTTTGTCTGTACAATCTCAGTAGGGCCATTTGTGGTAACTTTCTCCATGACAGGCATTCTCTCAAGCAGGGCAGACCTGGAAGAATCTGAAGTGGTTAAATTCTAGGCAGTTAACCTAGATTCCCTACCCAAAACAATCACTGTTAACTATACGCCAGCCAAATGTGGAGAGACATCTCCCCTCCTCACATCCCAACACATATACTAAAATAGAAGCTGGATTACAAGAATACATGACCTACATTCCTGATTGGATTAAGGGCAGGCAGGAAACCCTGAATGGACAAACTGTCCATCCAAATCCCGAGAGCCTGAGAATTCTCAGTGACAGAGAAAATGTAATGAAAGAAAGGTAAACAAGTACATATTAGCAGTTTCCAATCAAGAAGATACTGCACAACAGAAAGGGGAAAAAAGATATACACAATGGTAATAGTAATGATATCTCAATGAGATTCTCCTGAGATAAAACATCTCTCACTTCTTCACCAAATAAAATGGAAATGAAGAAAACTTTCCTTATCAAGAGGAAGGGGAAAAGGGCACTAAAAGAACACAGTTCGTTTATTTCTTTAGAGGCTAGGCAGAACAGAAGATGAACAAAACACAATTAGCCCAGCAGTGAGAACTGAACAGGGTTGTGAAGTCCCGCCAATAAAGCATGAGTGATGAAACTCCTTTACAGGTTACCATGACAAAGTGTTCGGGATGCTAAGAGGCACATGCACTGTTTCGTTTCTTTTACTTACCTCATATGGTCATATTTCTTAAAAAGTGCATTATATTCTACTGCCCTCTGCTGGAGTTCCACATCAATGCTGCTTCCATAGATGGAAACCACTTTCTTAATTCGGCTTTGGGATAAAATGACAAACAAATTCAAACATCCAAAAGAAAATACATAAACAAGCAGAAAGAATAGTGTTTAAAACAGAGGTTTCTGGTTAAAATTTTGAAGTGTTGATCTTTTCTTAATGTACATACTTTTTCAAAAACAAAAGACCTTTCCTTTATGGTCATCTAACAGATAGCTCAAGACCATCAGAATTTATTCAGGTTCTAATGCTAGATTTTGTCTGTTGAATATCTCATACCCTAAAATTTTATAAACAAAAGTACCAATTATTAATTTGCTACAAAACAATAAATTTATAGTGTTCATTCCCTTCTTTAATAACTTTACAGTGATAAGCTTTTATCAACAAAAGGGTCATAGCATTAGACTTTTATTAAGCAAAGTCTGTCATTGCCTAACACCAAATTCTTATACTTCACAATTTAAACAGTAAAAATTATCATTCTTCATGAGGCTTTACATTAAAAACAAAAGCAGAAGGTCTGAGAGAACCAAGTTTGTATTAAACATGCTTGGCTGGGAAACTGACCCAAGAATTGAGTTTCATTCAAAACAGTGCTTTTAAAAAAAAAAAAAGGCAAAATTTAAAGATTTAAATACCAAAATGATTTTCTTCCAATTCAGATATCTCAAGATTATAATAAACCAGAACCCTTACATGGGAAAATAACGTCAGTACTTTAAAAAAGAAAACAGGCATCAGATACCTGATTTTAAAAACATTAGTTTTTACCTTCAAATTAAGCAGTGGTGGGATGAAGGGATGACAGGGAGCAAAGTATAGATATAATAAGGATTAACCATAAAGTGATGACTGTTATTGAGGAATAACAGGTATAGGCAGCTGATTTTACCATTCAACTTTTGCCTTTGCTTGAAATTTCCCAAAATAAAAATTTTTTAAATGACAAAACATGTTCACCCTACTTTTTCTTCATACTCACTTTACAGTACAGGTGAATCGAGTAGAAAGCTTCATAATGGCAGTGAGGGCATAACCTCGTGTCACAGAGGTGGACATATTAGATATTAGGACACTTTCTAAAATATCCAACACTTCATCCTCTGTTACCTGGGGAGAAAAAATGGAAACATGACACTCTCACTCTTTAGCCAGAAGGCAAGAGAAACAATGTAAGTCAATATGATGGGGTGGGGAGAGGGTCCTAAAGGTGATTTTCAAATCTCACAATGGCCCAGTAGGTTCCAACTGAAAAATGAACAAGTTTTCCAATGAATCTATAATTCTGCCATTGCTTCTTTAAAAGGTTTTCAAGGAATTGACTTCAACTCATTAAACACTACTCTTAAAACCAGAAAATCCCTTTTTTAACAAAGAGGAACAAAGGGTACCTGAATAGGCTCTTCCTCCTCACACTGGCCAGACACAAGAAGATCTCCATATTCACCTATACACCACGCAGCGACCTGCACCAAAGGTTGCTGTCAAAAAAAAGTCACAGTTGGTCAAAGACTTTTATCCTTTAAAGGATTAATACAAACCATAGGTCATCCAACGATAAAGGTCACAACTGAAGCACCTCTAAGAGTGATAGTAATAAGAACATATCAGAAAAATAAAGGCAATTCCCCCCCTTAAAGTAAAAGTACTTACCTGAGAATAATCACCAAGAATTGCTTTGTACAAGCGCTGGACAGTATAGGCATGCATCTCCACGCTATTGGTTATTAACTGGATCAAGTTGGGAACGGCATCATCACGAACGTAACTTCCTGCCTAAAAGGAAATGCAGACAGTTACCCCAAGAAACACAACGGTAATAAGAAAAGTCAGCTAGTGTCGTTGTTGCTCAGAGGAGACTACTACAAAACACCCTCCAAGATAAAGTTGTTTCCAATTCTCATGTTGAGAAGCAGCTCAAATTTCAAAGTCGTATTTAAATGAATATTCTAAGTTCTAAGGTTTCATAAAAAGATAAAATCTTCCCTTTGTCCAAAGTAAAATTAAAATATAAAGGTTTAGAATTTCAAGAATGGCCCTTTCTACTCAAAATAGATAGTCTACTAATGCAAAACTGTAAGAAATACATTTACTGGGAACTTAATTACAACAACAACTTCCTTCCCACAACTCCTCAACACAGGTGTTAAAAGGATACAAGCTGGCTATGGTAGTCACACTACTCTGGGGGAAGGAGACAGGGCTGTATATTAACAGTTCAAAAAGGCTTAATAAAGTAAGATAAAACTGAAGTAAACAGTAACTTTCTAAAAATCAGAATTTCTTTAAAACCTAACAGTCCTTCAAAAACTAGAGTTTATAAATACAGAACCAATACGTAGCCCCAGGAAAGGGAAGTATTTTTTATTTCATTATCCACACCTCAAAACAAAAACAAAAACAAAAACGATCTCTTTATTGTCCTGTTGACAAATGGAATCTGAGATTTACCACCATGGAGACAAAGTAAAGCTATTTAACCTATGAGGAAACTAAATTTTGGCCTCACAAGAGCATTATGGTAACCAAGCTGCACGGGATATACCAACTGTGGAAGCTGTGCCCACCTTGGTCAACCTCCCATTATTGGATAGAAGAGTGGATCTGATTTACAGGACCAAGACCTGGCCTACACACGTGTACTTTGAAGATGATACAGAAAAAAAAAAAAAAGAAAAAAATCCCAGATGGGTAGGATACCCACTCCTGTTAAGAAACACAAAGATGGAGGGAGAACTTTGGGGAAACTGGCAGAAAGGAAAGGTAAGACACTAAAAAGCAGGTAATTAGTGGTGTGACTTAAATATTTATATTCGTCCCTAATGGGAAAAAGCAGAATGTTTTTATGAGAAAGCATCAACATGATCTAATTGACATTTACAGACCATGTCATAAACAACAGCATATATATTCTTCTCAAGCTCACATGGAGCATTCATCAAGACAGATCACATTCTGGGCCATTAAGAATATCTTAAATTTAAAAGAACAGAAATCATACAAAATTAAACTAGAAATAAGCAATACAAAGATAGCTGAAAAGTCCCCAAATATTTGGAGATTAAACAACACACTACTAAATAAAACAAGAGTCAAATAAAACATCAGGAACAGAAAACTACAGACCAGTATCTCATGAACACAGGTGCAAATATCCTTAAAATTTCAACAAATCAAATCTAATAATGTATTCAAGAAAACTATACACAACAACCAATCCCATAAATCTGGGATTTATTCCAGATATGGAAGGCTGATTCAACATTCAAAATTCAATTAATGCAAGCCAACTAAACTTCAATTAAATAAATAATTTTTAAAAATCAATTAATGTAACCTAGCACATCAACAGGCTAACTAAGAAAAGGCATATAATTGTATAGTAAGAGAATATAAACTGACTGGAAAAATGAGAAGTCGGAGCATTTTCTTAAAGAAAGGTTTTGACTTCCCTGGTGGCCCACTCGTTAAGACTCTGCGAATCCACTGCAGAGAGCATGGGTTCGATCCCTGGTCTGGGAACTAAGATCCAGCATGCTACACAGTTCAGCCAAACCAAAACTAAACAAAGCTTCCCAATGATTTCCCATCATATTCAGAATAAAATCCTAACTCCTGTGAGGCCTATAGAACCTAGCCCCTGCCTCAAACCACTCTCTGCCGCTCTCATACTGGCTGCACCAGCCTTCTTGATGCTCTCCAAACACGTTAAGCTTGTTGCCTACCCTTGTGCTTTGCAACACCAACTGTTCCCTCTGGTTTGTACACTCTTCTCCCAAATCTTTGCACAGCTCACCACTTTACCAAGTTCTCTACTCAAATGTTACCTCCTCTGAGTGACCTGCCCTGACTATTCTACCCAAGAACCTGGCCCACTGCCCCATATCTCATTCTCCTCTGTCATCACTATAGTTCCTCATGATGCTCTAGTATTTTTCACAGCATTCCCCCCTGCCTAACAGGAGCATCCCTCTTTCCCCAAGGATTTCTCACCTTCCCCACTAGAACATAAGCTGCATGAGAATAAGAACTTTGTCTGTCTCATTAACTGATACATCCAGCACTTAGTACACACTTACCTAAAAAAACTACTTACCGTTGTCAGAACACGCATAATCGTGTCTATATGCCACCGTTTGGAAGGTGCATACCTGAGAAAATAATGGCACAGGTGAAAAAACTGAACCTGTAAATTAAGCTCTGCTCAGTGACTTTCATGGAGAAGGAAATGGCAACCCACTCCAGTACTCTTGCCGGGAAAATTCCATGGATGGGGGAACCTGGTAGTCTACAGTCCATGGGGCCGCAAAGAGTCGGACACAACTGAGCGACTTCACTTTCTTTCTATAGTTCCTTTTGGAGAAGGAAATGGCAACCCACTACAGTGTTGATCCCATGGACAGAGGGGTCTGGTGGGCTACAGTCTATGAGGTTGCAAAGAGTTGGACATGACTAAGCAACACACACACACACACACACACACACACACACACACAGTTTATGAGGTTGCAAAGAGTTGGACATGACTAAGCAACACACACACACACAGATACACGCACACACAGACAGACACACACACAGACAGACACACACACACACACACACACACAGAGACACACACACACACACAGTGACTTTCAAAACTCCTGTCCTATAGTCTTGAGGTTCACAGGTTAAGGGCCTGTGTCTGGACACATTTCACCTTCAAAACTACCAGCAATTAAACTAGCACCAATTCCCATTTCAATGGGTGATGAAACAGTACATGGTCAAATTCAGATGTAAATACTGCAATAGAAGTTACTGAGTTGAGAACTGAGGACTCTCTCTCCAGTTTTTTCTTAGAAAACAAATCATAAAGTCAGGACAGGAGAGGACAGAGAAGAAAGGGCACTGTTCCCAGACCCAGGTAACGCCAGGACTAGGAACTTGCCTCCCCTTAAATTCAGTGAAAAGAGAAGAAATAACCACACTATCAAAATCCTGAGGACTTCATCCCATAAAGTTTTACACAGAACCATAATTCAAATGTTATAACTTTTCTATTCTCTTCATTAAAAGGGAATCATAGAAGAGAGGTTAAAGAACAGATACAAGAGGAGATTTTATAAAAGTAGGATTATTTTGGTCTTAGTATAATGCTTAACATAAATACTGACTAGAATGACCTTCTCAAACCCAATTTCTAATGGGAAGCCTGAAATAAATGTTACATGTTTAAACATGTTTACAACATTTCCTTCATGTTTTCCAAAAAGTTTCAAGCATTTTTTACCAATGAATGTAAAAATTAAATCTTACTTTTCTGCAGCAAGGAAGATTCCAGATGCACAGTCTGCTTTAAATTCTGGCTCACATGAATCCAGAAAATAAAGTAACTCCTTCATCATGCCTCGAATATTATTCCCATTTACCAGAGCAAAACTCAATTCCATTGCACGCCTTCCATGGAGAGAGGGAAAAAAGTTATGATATTTACAGTGGGAATGAAACAAAGACCCAGGTATGTTGTCCCTGAACACCAAGCACCAGTGGATGTATTGATGTCTTTGCATGATCTTTGCAATCCCAATCTTTGCACACGAGATAACCAAAATTAACAAAATTATTTTGAATTTTCATCAATGCTTTCCTTCAAAAATTCCCAAAAGATACACACTACTAAAAACAGTTTGGCTTCAACAGTTTATTCTATGAAGCTGATATTTAGAATACCTAAAAGGTTCAAAAAGAGAGGCAAAGAAATTAATACTCAAAGATACTATCTCTCTGCATCAACAGTTAAAAATGTGATATACTGTCACCAAACTCTTTTACTACATCCACTTCAACCCAAAGATGATGTAACAATACATCAAAAGGTATACAGGTGATTAGAATAAAAACAAACCCTGCGGGCTAAGTGAAATAAGTTAGAGAAAGACAAATATTGTCTGATATCACTTATATGTAGAAGCTAAAAAAGCTAAATGCATAGAGACACAACTAGAATGGTGGTTACCACGGTCTGTGGGGTGGAAAAAATAGGGAGATATTGGTCAAAGAGCATGAACTTACATGTGTAAGATAAACAGGTTCTAGAGATTTAGTGTACAGCATAATGGCTATTGTTAATAATGATGTATTAATAAACTTGAAAGCTGCTTAGAGAGTAGATTTTAAATATTTTCACCACAAAAAAGAAATGGTACTTATGTGATATGCTGCAGGAATTGACTAACGCTAGTGTGAAAATCATTTTGCAATAAGGTGTGACAAAGCAATGTGATGCACATCTTAGACTCATATAATTATATACCAATAAAGCTGGAAAGAAAAACTAAAAAAGACAGTCAGAGCCATGAAAAGGAAAAAACAATATTCGCTATGAGAGCAAACAGGAGTTTCTATAATAGCACCACCATGACTTGAGTTTTAGCAAACTCCGGGAGACAGTGAAGGACAGGGGAGCCCAGTGTGTTGCAGTCCATGGGCTTGCAAAGAGTTGGACATGACTGAGCGACTGAACAACAATAACAAATAGCTGCCTATCAAATTTGGCAACCAAGGTAAATATGGATATGCTAGTTACTACACGCATCTTTTCATATTTGGTCAATAATGTCAAACCATGGCATATAATTTACTTCCAAAAATACCAGTTTAATAAGATGAAAATACTTTCATCTTAATCTACAAGCAACAAAAACTCAATCCTTACAGAAATGCAATAATAGCTAATTTTTATACCGTGCTTAAGTGCTTCACATATGTTACTCCAGTTAATCCCGCATAACCTTTGGAAGTGGGTGCTCCTGTATCTACACAGTATATGGAGACAACCGAAGCACAGAAATACTAGGTAACCAGATCAAGCTTATTAACGGCAGAGCTAGCATTTGAAATGAGGCCTTCTGGCTCCAGAGTCTCAGCTGCTAGGCTATATAACCTGTCAAAAGACCCAGGTTTTACTTTTGAAATGCAAAGCCCAGTCAAGAGCTATAGAGAAACAACACAATAGGAGTCAGAAAGTCTGATTTCTATTCCGAGGTCTGCCTTGTCAAGGAGTAAGCTTTAGAGTTAAGTCATTTGATTCCTTTGGGACTGTACTTTAAACTGTTAACTGAGGAGAGAAGTAATTGCCTAGTTTCTCTTACTGGTTTGCTCTGAGAACCAACTGAGAGGGTGCTTATAAATCCTTCACAAAGCTTTATATAAAAGTCATTATTACTGAGACCAGGTCTTATTTTTAGTTTGCCCAAGCACTTAACACCTGTTCTCTGCAAATAAAATTATCAATATCAATTGATAATTATCAATTATCAATAAATGTTTGTTAAGTGAATAGTTTCAGAGATCAGTTCAAATTAAATTTTTTCTAGTTTGAATAGTAAACCAAAAGTTCACTGAAGCCTACTATAACTAGGCTTTACAAACACGTACAGTTATTCTAAGAAGAGGACCAGTGGAGTTAATTGATCAAGAGAAAAAATATATGCCTTTCAAAGTCCTATAATGAGTAAAGTGAGACAGAAAAGGAGAAATATCATATGACATTCCTTATATGCAGAATCTAAAAAGAAATGATACAAACAAACTTATTTACAAAACAGAAACAGACTTAAGAGAATGAACTTATGGTTGCCAGCAGAGACAAAATGGGGGAAGAGACAGGGAGTTGGGATCGACATGTACACACTGCTGTTATTTTATTATTATTATTTTTTTTACTGCTGTTATTTTAAAATGGTAACCAGCAAGGTCCTACTGTATGCCACATCAGTGTTATGTGGCAGCCTGCATGGCAGAGAGGTTTAGGGGAGAATGGATACATGTATATATATGGCTCAGTCTCTTTGCTGCTCACCTGAAACTATCAGAACAGTGTTAATCAGCTATACTGCAATATAAAAGTTTTTTTTTTTTTTTAAGTCCTGCGTGCTGCCTAAAAGTCATTCCCAGATGCACTGTTTTAACAGGCTGCCTCTAGTATCTTGGGGCATAAGTACCGCAAGAAAATGTGTGCTGTCAGCCATTCGAGTCTCAGCATAGTGATAGAACACTCAGCCGATGGATCACTCCTTATCTTCATCCTCCAGCACACAGAACACAGTACCTCTGATAAGTAAACGTATGCCCATCCTACTTGTACCTGTTTTATTTAACAAAGAATCAAGGGTAACTTCAGGGTGCACTTAAGTATTCCTTACTGGTCTCTTTCATTGATCTAAACTTCTTCCTACCAATTCTTTTTGAAAAAAGGATTTACTTGGTCAAAATAATAACTAAATACATAAATGTTAACATTCTCCCAGTCAAAACTCTATTACAAAGTTATCAAATGGAGGATGGTGGGGCACAGAACTTTCAATGATCTGTTACCGTTTTATGGAGACATCCAAATCTTTTAGACAGTCCACAATTGTGCTTCTGTGCCTCTGTACTGCATTATGATCTGTCTGCACAGTTTTCAATAAAGATGTCAAAGCTACATATCTGGATGAAACAAAGTTTCAGAAGAACAGAATTAAAATGGTAAATTCAGGATAGTTCTCTGTTTAATGACAAAGATGATGTTCAATGACTACTGAAAACTACATAGTTAAATAAAAGACACAACAGACTTGGTAAAATGGGAACGCTGTAAAGCCATAAACAACACTATAATCAAAAGCTGTGGCATCCAGAAGCCTGGGATTTAGATTTGCATTCATGGTCAAGTCCATTTAAACTTCTAAAAGTGACTGACTCGATTCTTCCAAACTCCTTCAAACAGTACAACAAAATAAACATACACTATGCCTTTTCAGGCTGCCTGAGTCCCAAAACGCAAGAGGAAATTATTTCAATTTTACCATTTGTATTTTCTCTGCTTTTGATACCAGTACCAAAACTGCCCCTACAAAACTTTGAATTTACCATGCAAGTATAAAAAATTCTTCAGGAAGGAGATGATGATTCAGGGTACCATAATGATTATTTCCACATTTTTTTTCAATCATAACATGATAAAGAATTAAAAAAATAACACTGATAAATTCATTCATTTTTTAAAAGTAGCTGGAGTTTACAAACATCTTCTAGGTTTGCAACTGAAATGCTCTACTCTTCTTAACTGAGAGCAGGGGTCTGCAAACTAAGCCTAGAACAGCCCTCTGCTGTCTGGTTTGGTAAACAAGTTTTTATTGCAATACAGCCATATTCATCATTTACACAGTCTGTGGCTGCTTTCGCACCAAGAGGCAGAGCTGAGTAGTTGCCAAAGAGACCCTAAGGCCCATGTAGTCTATGACACAGACCATCTGTTCCCGGACAGAAAAAGTTTGCTGATGCGTGACAGTAAAGCATAAATAGGACTAAAAGTTAACTCATTAGGCAAATCTTCAAATTCTTATCAAAACAGTTTTAAGATTAGACTAAAAATAAAAATCCTGAGTTGAAGTTCTAGATATGTCACTCTACATGTGTGATCTTCAGCAAAGTCACTCATGAATACACTGAGTTTATAATGGCCAGATACAAGATATTTTTCAGCTTACTTACCTGATATTCTTGTCATTGTTCAATAAGAAACGACCCAGGATATTTATGGCTAGGACCTACAGAAAAATAGCATAGGTTAAGAATTTTAAAAAATCAAACATCTATATTGCTTAAGGACCACTTTCTGGACTCTGATGAGTGCAAACTATTTAAAGGTGGTAGTTTAGTCAGCACTTCTACAGATTGCTAGCCAAAAAAAACCTCTGAAGGCAAATTCTTAAAACCATATTCTATTTCAACAGTAAAAACTGCAAGATTGTCTTCAAGTTTTTATATCGCTAGCAGGAAAATATTATTGGTACAGCTTCACGGGAGGGCATTTTGGCAATAACCATAAATAATAAAAATAAGGAATTCAATGGAGAGTTAGGACTCCGAGCACCCCTGCAGGGGGCATGAGTTCAATCCGTGCCTCATGACACAGTCAAAATAATTAATAAACAATTAAAAACCACAAAATGAAAAGCTATCGGAGGGAGGAGCCAAGATGGCGGAGGAATAGGACGGGGAGACCACTTTCTCCCCTACAAATTCATGGAAAGAACAATTGAACCCAGAGCAAACTTCACAAAACAACTTCTGATCGCTAGCTGAGGTCATCAGGCGCCCCGAAAAGCAGCCCATTGTCTTCGAAAGGAGGTAGGACAGAATAAAAAGATAAAAAGAGAGACAAAAGAGCTAAGGACAGAGCTCCGTCCAGGGAAGGGAATCTTAATAGAGGAAGTTTCCAAACACCAGGAAACCCTCGCACTGGCGGGTCTGGGGGAAGTTTTTGAATCTCGGAGGGCAACCTGACTGGGAGGGGAAGAATAAATAAAACCCACAGATTACATGCCTAAAAGCAACTCCCAGCAGAAAAGTACACCAGACACCCGCATCCGCCACCAGCAAGTGGGGGCGGAACAGAGAGGAGCGGGCGGCATTGCTTAGGGTAAGGACCGGGCCTGAGTGCCCTGAGGACAATCGAAGGGAGTCTTTGTGAGTTACCAACTTAAACTGTGGGATAGCAAGAGAGAGAGAAAATTAACACACTGCCGGCCGTTCGCAGAACAAAGGGTCTGAGCAAGTCCAGAGAAGAGCTCGCAGGCTGCGGACCGGCCCAGGACCGGCCCAGCCACGCAAGAGGCAGGGGGGAGAGGAAAGGGGCAGGCTCGGCCCCAAGGACCGCATCCCCTACCGCACTACAAACAGGCCTCCAGTTTCTAATCAAAGACCTCCTGAGATTCTGGATGGTCAACATCCGCCGGGAGAGTCGCGGCGAGACACAGGGCACACGAACCAAACTGGCGCGGGGGGGACTGGGGCTGGGGACTCGGAGGGGAGAAGGTGCACGCACCCGACTAGCCTGGAGGAAACTGAGACTGGGACCGCGGGGCGGGGAGAAGGCGCGCCGCACCGGGGGAGAGTGCACCCGTCAACCTCCTGGCTGCCTGAGCAGCTCGGATGGGGAAGGCATAAAACGCAGGCGCAGCCGAGTCCGCGCTTCTGTGGAATACCCAAGGGCTGGAACCGTGCGCAGCACAGGGCACGCTCAATATAGAGCAGCCTGGAGCTTGAGCAGCGTAAACGGGGAAAGCAGCGCCAGTCCCTCACCGCAGCACAACGGAACTAGCAACCTGAATAAGAGTCCACCTCCGCCTGCCTGTGTCAGGGCGGAAAGTAGGCACTGAAGAGACCGGCAAACAGAAGCCAAATAAACAAACGGAACCGCTTCAGAAGGGACCGGTGCAACAGATTAAAATCCCTGTAGATAACGCGGACTACACCGGAAGGGGCCTGTAGAAATCGAGAAGTGTAAGCGGGAACGAGGAGCTATCTGAAACTGAGCCGAACCCACACTGACTGCAACAGCTCGAGAAATTCCTAGATATATTTTAAGTTTTTTTTTTAATTAAAAAAAAAAAACTTTTTTTTTCTCTTTTATTTTGTTTTAAAATTCCCTATTACTCCCCCATTACTCCTTAACTTTCATTTTCATAGATTTTTACGATTTTTTTTACTAGGAAAAATTTTTTTCTTTTTTTTCCCTTTTTCTCTTCTTTCTATTTTCCTTTCTCTCTTATTTCCTTTTAAAGTCCTCTATTACTCCTCTAATACTCCTTAATTTTCATTTTCATTACACTATAACCTTGCAAAAAAAAAGAGAGAAGCCCTATTTTTAAACCGAACTTCATATATATTTCTAAAATTTTTTTGTGTTTTGGTTTTTGTTTTTAATATTGTATTTTTAAGAGTCTAACCTCTACTCTACATTTTTAATCTTTGTTTTTCAGTATATGATATAAATTGTGGACATTTAAGAATCCAATATTCAGTTCCCATTTTTATTCAGGAGTGTGTTGATTACTCTCTTCCAATCTTGACTCTCCATTTTCTACCTCAGAACACCTCTATTTCCTCCTTTCCCCTTCTCTTCCCAATCCAATTCTGTGAATCCTTGTGGGTGTCTGGGCTATGGAGAACACTCTGGGATCAGACAACTGCGTAGATCTGTCTCTCTCCTCTTGAGTCCCCCTTTTTCTCCTCCTGCTCATCTCTATCTCCCTCCTCCCTCTCCTCTTCTTCATGTAACTCTGTGAACCTCTCTGGGAGTCCCTAATGGGGGAGAATCTTTTCACCATTAACCTAGAAGTTTTATTATCAGTGCTGTATAGTTGGAGAAGTCTTGAGACTACTGGAAGAATAAAACTGAAATCCAGAGGCAGGAGACTTAAGCCCAAAACCTGAGAACACCAGAAAACTCCTGACTACATGGAACATTAAGTAATAAGAGATCGTCCAAAAGCCTCCATAACTACACTGAAACCAACCACCACCCAAGAGCCCATAAGTTTTAGAGCAAGACATACCACGCAAATTCTCCAGCAACGCAGGAACACAGACCTGGACGTTAACATACAGGCTGCCCAAGGTCACACCTAACGCACAGACCCATCTCAAAACTCATTACTGGACACTCCATTGCACTCCAGAGAAAAGAAATCTAGTTCCACGCACCAGAACACCGACGCAAGCTTCTCTAACCGGGAAACCTTGACAAGCCAATTGTCCAACCCCACCCACTGGGTAAAACCTCCACAATAAAAAGGAACCACAGACCTCCAGAATACAGAAAGCCCGCTCCAGACACAGCAATCTAAACAAGATGAAAAGGCAGAGAAATACCCAACAGGTAAAGGAACATGAAAAATGCCCACCAAGTCAAACAAAAGAGGAGGAGATAGGGAAACTACCTGAAAAAGAATTTAGAATAATGATAATAAAAATGATCCAAAATCTTGAAAACAAAATGGAGTTACAGATAAATAGCCTGGAGACAAAGATTGAGAAGATGCAAGAAATGTTTAATAAAGACCTAGAAGAAATAAAAAAGAGTCAATTAAAAATGAATAATGTAATAAATGAGATCAAAAACACTCTGGAGGGAACCAAGAGTAGAATAATGGAGACAGAAGATAGGATAAGTGAAGTAGAAGATAAAATGGTGGAAATAAATGAAGCAGAGAGGAAAAAAGAAAAAAGAATCAAAAGAAATGAGGACAACCTCAGGGACCTCTGGGACAATGTGAAACGCCCCAACATTCGAATCATAGGAGTCCCAGAAGAAGAAGACAAAAAGAAAGGCCATGAGAAAATACTCGAGGAGATAATAGCTGAAAACTTCCCTAAAATGGGGAAGGAAATAGCCACCCAAGTCCAAGAAACCCAGAGAGTCTCAAACAGGATAAACCCAAGGCGAAACACCCCAAGACACATATTAATCAAATTAACAAAGATCAAACACAAAGAACAAATAATAAAAGCAGCAAGGGAGAAACAACAAATAACACACAAAGGGATTCCCATAAGGATAAGAGTTGATCTATCAATAGAAACCCTCCAGGCCAGAAGGGAATGGCAGGACATACTTCAAGTAATGAAAGAGAATAACCTACAACCTAGATTACTGTACCCAGCAAGGATCTCATTCAGATACGAAGGAGAATTCAAAAGCTTTACAAACAAGCAAAAGCTGAGAGAATTCAGCACCACCAAACCAGCTCTTCAACAAATGCTAAAAGATCTTCTCTAGACAGGAAATGCAGAAAGGTGGTATAAACGTGAACCCAAAACAACAAAGTAAATGGCAACGGGACCACACCTATCAATAATTACCTTAAATGTAAATGGGTTGAATGCCCCAACCAAAAGACAAAGACTGGCTGAATGGATACAAAAACAAGACCCCTATATATGCTGTCTACAAGAGACCCACCTCAAAACAAGGGACACATACAGACTAAAAGTGAAGGGCTGGAAAAAAATATTTCACGAAAACAGAGAACAAAAGAAAGCAGGAGTCGCAATACTCATATCAGATAAAATAGACTTTCAAATAAAGGATGTGAAAAGAGACAAAGGACACTACATAATGATCAAAGGATCAATCCAAGAAGAAGATATAACAATTATAAATATATATGCACCCAACATAGGAGCACCGCAATATGTAAGGCAAACGCTAACGAAAGAGGAAATTAACAGTTAACACAGTAATAGTGGAAGACTTTAATACCCCACTCACAACTATGGATAGATCAACTAAACAAAAAATTAACAAGGAAACACAAACCTTAAATGACACAATGGACCAGCTAGACCTAATTGATATCTATAGGACATTTCACCCCAAAACAATCAACTTCACCTTTTTCTCAAGTGCACACGGAACCTTCTCCAGAAGAGATCACATCCTGGGCCATAAATCTAGTCTTGGAAAATTCAAAAAAATTGAAATCATTCCAGTCATCTTTTCTGACCACAGTGCAGTAAGATTAGATCTCAATTACAGGAAAAAAATAGTTAAAAATTCAAACATATGGAGGCTAAATAACATGCTTCTGAATAACCAACAAATCATAGAAGAAATCAAAATATGCATAGAAATGAATGAAAATTAAAACACAACAACCCAAAACCTATGGGACACTGTAAAAGCAGTGCTAAGGGGAAGGTTCATAGCATTACAGGCTTACCTCAAGAAACAAGAAAAAAGTCAAATAAATAACCTAACTCTACACCTAAAGCAATTAGAGAAGGAAGAAATGAAGAACTCCAGGATTAGTAGAAGGAAAGAAATCTTAAAAATTAGGGCAGAAATAAATGCAAAAGAAACTAAAGAGACCGTAGCAAAAGTCAGCAAAGCTAAAAGCTGGTTTTTTGAAAAAATAAACAAAATTGACAAACCATTAGCAAGACTCATTAAGAAACAAAGAGAGAAGAACCAAATTAACAAAATTAGAAATGAAAATGGAGAGATCACAACAGACAACAGTGAAATACAAAGGATCATAAGAGACTACTACCAGCAGCTCTATGCCAATAAAATGGACAACTTGGAAGAAATGGACAAACTCTTAGAAAAGTATAACTTTCCAAAACTGAACCAAGGAAGAAATAGAAGATCTTAACAGAGCCATCACAAGCAAGGAAATCGAAACTAATCAAAAATCTTCCAGCAAACAAAAGCCCAGGACCAGATGGCTTCACAGCTGAATTCTACCAAAAATTTAGAGAAGAGCTAACACCTATCTTACTCAAACTCTTCCAGAAAACTGCAGAAGAAGGTAAACTTCCAAACTCATTCTATGAGGCCACCATCACCCTAATTTCAAAACCAGACAAAGATGCCACAAAAAAAAACTACAGGCCAATATCACTGATGAACATAGATGCAAAAATCCTTAACAAAATTCTAGCAAACAGAATCCAACAACATATTAAAAAAAATCATACATCATGACCAAGTGGGCTTTATCCCAGGAATGCAAGGATTCTTTAATATCCGCAAATCAATCAATGTAATACACCACATTAACAAATTGAAAGATAAAAACCATATGATTATCTCAATAGATGCAGAGAAAGCCTTTGACACTCATTTATGATTAAAATTCTCCAGAAAGCATGAATAGAAGGAACATACCTCAACATAATAAAAGCTATATATGACAAACCCACAGCAAGCATCACCCTCAATGGTGAAAAACTGAAAGCATTTCCCCTGAAATCAGGAACAAGACAAGGGTGCCCACTCTCACCACTACTATTCAACATAGTGTTGGAAGTTTTGGCCACAGCAATCAGAGCAGAAAAAGAAGTAAAAGGAATCCAGATAGGAAAAGAAGAAGTGAAACTCTCACTGTTTGCAGATGACATGATCCTCTACATAGAAAACCCTAAAGACTCTTCCAGAAAATTACTAGAGCTAATCAATGAATATAGTAAAGTTGCAGGATATAAAATTAACACACAGAAATCCCTTGCATTCCTATACACTAACAATGAAAAAACAGAAAGAGAAATTAAGGAAACAATACCATTCACCATTTCAACAAAAAGAATAAAATACTTAGGAGTATATCTACCTAAAGAAACAAAAGACCTATACATAGAAAACTATAAAACACTGATGAAAGAAATCAAAGAGGACACAAACAGATGGAGAAACATACCGTGTTCATGGACTGGAAGAATCAAAATTGTCAAAATGGTTATACTACCCAAAGCAATCTATAGATTCAATGCAATCCCTATCAAGCTACCAACTTGATACCCACGGTATTTTTCACAGAACTAGAACAAATAATTTCACAATTTGTATGGAAATACAAAAAACCTCGAATAGCCAAAGTAATCTTGAGAAAGAAGAATGGAACTGGAGGAATCAACCTGCCTGACTTCAGGCTCTACTACAAAACCACAGTCACCAAGACAGTATGGTACTGGCCCAAAGACAGAAATATAGATCAATGGAACAGAATAGAAAGGCCAGAGATAAATCCACGAACCTATGGACACCTTATCTTTGACAAAGGAGGCAAGGATATACAATGGAAAAAAGACAACCTCTTTAACAAGTGGTGCTGGGAAAACTGGTCAACCACTTGTAAAAGAAGGAAACTAGAACACTTTCTAACACCATACACAAAAATAAACTCAAAATGGATTAAAGATCTAAATGTAAGACCAGAAACTATAAAACTCCTAGAGGAGAACATAGGCAAAACACTCTCCGACATAAATCACAGCAGGATCCTCTATGACCCACCTCCCATAATATTGGAAATAAAAGCAAAAATAAACAAATGGGACCTAATGAAACTTAAAAGCTTTTGCACAACAAAGGAAACTACAAGCAAGGTGAAAAGACAGCCCTCAGATTGGGAGAAAATAATAGCAAATGAAGAAACAGACAAAGGATTAATCTCAAAAATATACAAGCAACTCCTGAAGCTCAATTCCAAAAAAATAAATGACCCAATCAAAAAATGGGCCAAAGAACTAAACAGACATTTCTCCCAGGAAGACATACAGATGGCTAACAAACACATGAAAAGATGCTCAACATCACTCATTATCAGAGAAATGCAAATCAAAACCACAATGAGGTACCATTACATGCCAGTCAGGATGGCTGCTATCCAAAAGTCTACAAGCAATAAATGCTGGAGAGGGTGTGGAGAAAAGGGAACCCTCTTACACTTTTGGTGGGAATGCAAACTAGTACAGCCGCTATGGAGAACAGTGTGGAGATTTCTTAAAAAACTGGAAATAGAACTGCCATATGACCCAGCAATACCACTTCTGGGCATACACACTGAGGAAAGCAGATCTGAAAGAGGCACATGCACCCCAATGTTCATCACAGCACTGTTTATAATAGCCAGGACATGGAAGCAGCCTAGATGCCCATCAGCAGATGAATGGATAAAGAAGCTGTGGTACACATACACCATGGAATATTACTCAGCCGTTAAAAAGAATTCATTTGAATCAGTTCTAATGAGATGGATGAAACTGGAGCCCATTATACAGAGTGAAGTAAGCCAGAAAGATAAAGAACATTACAGCATACTAACACATATATATGGAATTTAGAAAGATGGTAATGATATGCAAAACAGAAAAAGAGACACAGATGTACAGAAGAGACTTTTGGACTCTGTGGGAGAAGGCGAGGGTGGGATGTTTCAAGAGAACAGCAAGTATATTATCTATAGTGAAACAGATCACCAGCCCAGGTGGGTTGCATGAGACAAGTGCTCGGGCCTGGTGTACGGGGAAGACCCAGAGGAATTGCGTGAAGAAAGAGGTGGGAGGGGGGATCGGGATGGGGAATACATGTAACTCCATGGCTGATTCATGTCAATGTATGACAAAACCCACTGCAATGTTGTGAAGTAATTAGCCTCCAACTAATAAAAATAAATGAAAATAAAATAAAATAAAATACTAACATAAAAAAAAAGAAAAGTTATCCCCTGCTTCAACAATTTCACTTCTAGGAATTCAGCTGACAAATATACTTGAACATATGCACAAAAATCTACTGCAACACCATCTGTAATCACAAATGATAGGAGTGTTCATTAATAGCAGTTTTCCTAAATGTAATGTGGCACATTCACACAATGCAATGTTATACAACCATTAAAAAGAATGAATCGTGACACATGCTATGACAGGTATATACCTTGATAATATTATATTAAGTGAAATAAGCCAGACACAAACACCCCATATTATATGATTCCATTTAGGTGAAATGTCCTGAATAGGCAAATCCATAGCGACAGAAAGTAGAATGGTGGTTGCCAGGGGTTGGGATCAGAGGATAATGGGGAATTACTACTTAAAGGGCACAGTTTCCATTTGGGAAACTAAAAAGTCCTGAAGATGAACAGAGGGTGCTGGCTGCACAACAGTGTGAATGTACTTACTTAACGCCACTGAACTAGAGATGGTTAAAATGATAGAGTTTATATTATGCATATTGTACCAATCTTTTTTAAAATGAGAATGGTCTCTATATGTGAATATAAACTAGCTCCAACATAATGTTTTCATCTAACATGATAAGCATAAGGTGCAGAATCACCCAGATGACCTAAAAACTGTACCCAAATACTGTAACATAGTTAGTAAATTTGTTTCTCACAAAGCAATGGATTAGCGATTATTATATTAATAAATGGTTGAAAGAATGAATAAACACTTGAGGGAGGGTTCTTTCTTACAGAAGAATTCCAATTATTTAAAGAAGAAAAGATGAGGGGAACAGAAAGGTATCATTAGAGCACCACCCAAAAACCTGTTAAAGACAAGATCCTCAGGTGGATCCTAAAGTTGGTTGGCAAAAGTCTGAGAACAGGGTATCTGCATAGTGTCAAAAGTGTTTCCTCCAAAATATTTTTAATTACATAGGGGAAAATAACAATTATACAGTGGAGAGACACAGCAGACAGCACCTTAACCAAAAGATCAAGGTTCAAATCACCAGTAATGAGACAAACAGAGAGCATGTACCCCTGATATAAAACTGTAAAGGGCACAACACTTCTGGAGTAGTCTTGCCAAAAAAGCATAATTTCAAACTAATTATTATAAGAATATATCAGACTGTCAACTTCAGGGATACTGTGCAAAATAACTGATCGGTGCTCTTCAAAACTGTCACAGAAGATAAGGAAAGATGAAAGAAATGTCAAGATTGGAGGAGACTAAGGAGACATGACAATAAATGCAACATGGGATCAAGGATTGGCGCTGGAAAGGAAAAAGGACATCAGTAGAAAAACTGGTAAAGTCTGAATAAAATCTATAATTCAATTAATGGTATTGAACCAATATTGGTTTCTTAGTTTTGATAATTACACTATAGGTAAATAAGATGTTAACATTAGGGGAGGCTGAGTGAATGGTATTGTGGAAACTCGGATATATTTTTGAAACTTTTCTATAAGCCTACAATTATTTTAAATAAAAAGGTTTTAAAAGTGGAGAAGATAAGTAATACATACGTACAGATATGTTTAAATATGGATAGAATATCATCCCAAAAAGTATATTAGAAAATGGTAACCATACTTCCGACTAGAAGAATTAAGTCTAAACATAAAATCAATAGGCAGACATTTTCCTCCCTGTATATCATTTTGTTTGAAGTGGTCAAACAGGAGATGGCAAGAGTGAACATTGACATTTTAGGAATCAGTGAACTAAAATGGATTAGAACGGGTGAACTTAATTCGGATGACCATTATATCTACTACTGTGGGCCAGAATCCCTTAGAAGAAATGTACTAGCCCTCATAGTCAAAAAAGAGTCTGAAATGCTTGGATGCAATCTCAAAAATGACAGAATCATCTCTGTTTGTTTCCAAGGCAAACCATTCAATACCACAGTAATCCAAGTCTATGCCCCAACCAGTAATGCTGAAGAAGCTGAATGGTTCTATGAAGACCTACAAAACCTTCTAGAACTAACACCCAAAAAAGATGTATTTTTAATCATAGCTGACTGGAATGCAAAAGTAGGAAGTCAAGAGATACCTGGAGTAACAGGCAAATTTGGCCTTGGAGTACAGAATGAAGCAGGGCAAAGGCGAACAGAGTTTTGCCAAGAGAACACACTGGTCATAGCAAACACCCTCTTCCAACAACACAAGAGAAGACTCTACACACAGACATCCCCAGATGGTAAATACCAAAATCTGACTGATTGTATTCTTTGCAGCAGAAGATGGAGAAACTCTATACAGTTAGCAAAACCAAGCCCAGGAGCTGACTGTGGCTCAGATCATGAACTCCTTATTGTCAAATTCAGACTTAAATTGAAGAAAATAGGGAAAATCACTAGACCATTCAGGTATGACCTAAATCAAATCCCTTACAATTATATACTGGAAGTGACAAACAGATTCAAGGGATTAGATCTGATAGACAGAGTGCCTGAAGAACTATGGACAAAGGTTTGTGACACTGAACAGGAGGCAGTGATCAAGACCATCCCCAAGAAAAAGAGCTGCAAAAAGGCAAAATGGTTGTCTGAGGAGGCCCTACAAATAACTGAGAAAAGAAGAGAAGCCAAAGGCAAAGGAGAAAAGGAAAGATATACCCATCTGAATGAAGAGTTGCAAAGAACAGCAAGGAGAGATTAGAAAGCCTTCCTCAGTGATCAGTGCAAAGAAAGAGAGGAAAACAACAGAATGGAAAAGACTAGAGATCTCTTCAAGAAATTTAGAGACACCAAGGGAACATCTAATGCAAAGATGGGCACAATAAAGGCCAGCAACAGTATGGACCTAATAGATGCAGAAGATATTAAGAAGAGATGGCAAGAATACACAGAAGAACTATACAAAAAAGATCTTCATGACCCAGATAACCACGATGGTGTGATCACTCACCTAGAGCCAGACATCCTGGAATGTGAAGTCAAGTGGGTTTTAGGAAGCATCACTATAAAGTTAGTGGAGCTGATAGAATTCCAGTTGAGCTATTTCAGATCCTACAAGATGATGCTGTGAAAGTGCTGCACTCAACATGCCAGCAAATTTGGAAAACTCAGCAGTGGCCACAGGACTGGAAAAGGACAGTTTTCATTCCAATCCCAAAGAAAGGCAATGCCAAGGAATGCTCAAACTACCACACAATTGCACTCATCTCACATGCTAGCAAAGTAATGCTCAAATTCTCCAAGCCAGGTTTCAACAGTACATGAACCGTGAACTTCCAGATGTTCAAGCTGGATTTAGAAAAAGAAGAGGAAGCGGAGATCAAATTGCCAACATCCGCTGGATCATAGAAAAAGCAAGAGAATTTCAGAAAAACATCTGCTTTATTGATTATGTCAAAGCCTTTGACTGTGTAGATCATAACAAACTGTGGAAAATTCTTCAAGAGATGGGAATACCAGGCCACCTGACCTGTCTCCTGAGAAATCTGTATGTAGGTCAAGAAGCAACAGTTAGAACCGGACATGGAACAACAGACTGGTTACAAACTGGGAAAGGAGTACATCAAGGCTGTATATTGACACGCTGCTTACTTAACTTATATGCAGAGTATAACATGTGAAATGCCAGGTTGGATGAAGCACAAGCTGGAATCAAGACTGCTGGGAGAAATATCAATAATCTCACATACCCTAACCCTTATGGCACAAAGTGAAGAAGAACTAAAGAGCCTCTTGATGAAAGGGAAAGAGGAAAGCGAAAAAGTTGGCTTAAAACTCAACATTCAAAAAACCAAGATCATATCATCCGGTCCCATTATTTCATGGCAAATAGATGCGAAAACGATGGAAACAATGAGAGATTTTATTTTTCTGGGCTCCAAAATCACTGCAGATGGTGACTGCAGCCATGAAATTAAAAGATGCTTGCTTGCTCCTTGGAAGAAGAGCTATAACCAACCTAGATAGCATATTAAAAAGTAGAGACACTACTTTGCCAACAAAGGTCTGTCTAGTCAAAGCTATGGTTTTTCCAGTAGCCAAGTTTGGATGTGAGAATTGGACTATAAAGAAAGCTGAGCGCCAAAGAATTGATGCTTTTGAACTGTGGTGTTGGAAAAGACTCCTGAGAGTCCCTTGGACACAAGGGAGATCAAACCAGTCCATCCTAAAGGAAATCAGTCCTGAATAGTCACTGGAAGGACCGATGCTGAAGCTGAAACTCCAATACTTTGACCACCTGATGTGAAGAGCTGACTCATTTGAAAAGACCTTTATGCTGGAAAAGATTGAAGGCAGGAGGAGAAGGGGACGACAGAGGATGAGATGGCTGGATGGTATCACCGGCTCAATGGACATGGGTTTGGGTGAATTCCGGGAGTTGGTGATGGACAGGGAAGCCTGGCATGCTGCAGTCCATGGTGTCGCAAAGAGTCAGACATGTCTGAGCGACTGAACTGAAATCATTTTGTACTGAATTTTTTTACTTTATGTGTTCATTTTTTTAATAAAAATAAATATTTAAGAAAAATGGATTAACTCAAATATGTTGTTGTCCTGTGTGAAGTGAATGAGCCCAACTCAAATCATGGCTCCAAATAAAGCTTATTCTAAAACAGTTCCTTCATTCAACATTGTCCATATATGTAACCATACATAAAATCTTCCAATTTCTATTATAATCAATATTAATCCTTCATTGGAGAGAATGATACTTCAGATACCAAAACATACATTCTGCATCATTCTTTCCTAAAGTTAATTTCCAAAGTCCAAATCAATTATTTTAAAATAAAATGTTTAGAGTAAAGATTAAAAACTTACTCGTAGTCCACTCTCTGACTTAATATCCATTATAGTCAAAACCGTTTCATAAAGAATAGCATTTCCTACATTTTTACTAGTCTCCGTATTAGTGGCAACCTGAAAAGACAAAGAAGGTGTTACATGACAAAACAATGCTTCCAAAAAACATCCAGAGCTAACAAGAGACATTTTGTGATTGCTTCCAGCCACCAATGAGAAAACACAAATAAAAACTGCTTCATATAATCAATCATTCTGCTCCCTGCTATACTAAAATGTGTTTACAAAAATGCAAGTTTTGTTCTACTCACCTGTGCTAATATATCATTCATAGCTTCACTTGAGTCATCATCATTTCGTCCTAAAATTCTTAATAACCGCAAAATTCGTACCTAATGTGCAAAACATGACAAACATCAACAAATTCTGTCTAGCACAAAGGAACTTTGCTTGATATGAAATTCAAATAACTTAAATGAAGTCTTAGATCCCAATAGAAATGGTCAAAATAAAACAGAAGAATTTTAAACATGATCTTTAGAGCAGTTATATATGGTTCTATGTCTTAATGAAGCTGTTAGACAACCTACACTTCAGTCAAAGGATACCACCACCTGCAGAGCTATATCATATTGGAAAATCATGTTTCTAGGGTATATGATTTGACTATTACAAATATAATTTTACCCTATTAATCTAATACAGAATTGTGTCACTATTCATGTAATCAGCTTAGTCAATTAACTACCAAAACTACCCAACACAAACATAAGAAGAAGGAAAAATTCACTCCAAAATATATCATTTATCCTAAACTTTCTTTCAAGCTCACCTGCAAAAAGGGGTCACTGATCCCAGAAACATCATGTTCTGGTGAATATCCGGACATGATGAGGTTCTTTAGAATACGAACTAATTGGGGCACAAGCTGCAGGGAAGAGACATGCATCAAAAAACAGTGAACATCAAAGAATTTCTCAGGAATAGGCAGAGGTTAGCTTGGCTTAGAAAAAAAAGATTCAAGAGTCTGAGTCCAAGCAAATTCTACTAATAAAATTGTATATTGTTGATGTTTCATAGACATAACTTGGAAGTATTCTGGCCCAGAACTCAAAAAGGAGTATGTATGTTATCTGAATTAAAACCAAACCAGACATTTTTACTCCAGAATTATAAATGCAAAGATACAACAAATAACAGTAGGTCAGAAAGCCTATGAGAACCAAGTAAAACAGATGCCTATGGGGACTTCTATGGGACTTGACATACCTAGGTTGCACAAACATGTTCAGTTTTTAATCTACCCAACACATATGGATATAAAATGCTACCACATCCAAAACTCTGGTAATTTTCTGAAAATTACAGTTTTAAAACAAACTATCTCAAATAGAGGAAAAAAACGCTCTCCTCTTAATATATGTCTAGTTATATCCTTTCCCAATAAACAACAGGGAATACACGTCTCCAACACTGACCAAGTGGAAAAGACACATGAAAAACTGTCTCCTTCACCTAAGGAAGACAGCAAGGCCACAAATGCTGTTTCTGTCCTATTCTTAACTCATAGGATACAATTTTTGGTAAAATTTAATTTCAGCACCTAATCATACATTCGTTGCTTATCTTATCTTACAAATGAAACGATACATTCCTTACGGTCAGAATGCCCTTCTTTTTTTAACTCTGTCCATTAGACTCACTGATGACACACAATAGAGGCAATTTTATTGCAAAGTTGAACTTAAAAATGCTTTAAATACTATTATTTATTGCACTTCATTGATCAATCATTTAAGATTAAAATCCTATTTCAAAATGTCTGCCACAATAAGAACCTTTCCAGTCTCCAACTACAAACTCAGTTTAGCTATATAAACAACTAATCACCTAACATCAAGAACCGTCCAAAGCAAACTGAATCTTATTTGTCTCGGAGGCAATCAGAACAGCCCCAACTTTGCTGCAACTCAATTATCTTTTGCTCATTGAATCTGGATTCCTCTCTAAGGGGATCAAGACTGAAACAAAAGCCAAGTTGGGCCCAAGGAATGCACTCAAAACGCAACACTAAGTCTACTGCTGAATATAAGACAACATAATCTGTGTGAATAGGTTTGGCCATATCACTTCAGAATTAAGCACTCTGTAAGTCACCTAAACAAAAATCTAATTTGGGCAACTCCAGGATTCAAACAAATCTAAGCTTACAATAACCTGTAAATTCTAAACAGAATCCTCATTAAATCTGTCAACTCTGGACAGATTCAGTTAGAAGTCAGAATAATATAACTGTATAAACTGCTTTAGAATGTAATAAAACTGGGACCATCTAGTTACCAAGCTCTGCACTAAAAAGTAGCTCGCCTTGTATACTTCTCAATGGTCTATTTTTTGTACTACACACATCCTTCATTATTTTTTTAAATCGGGTTTCTGTCTCGGAAAAGTTATTTTTCCTCCGGCTACTAAGCTCACACCAGATAAGAGCACCCTGGGACAAAAAGCACAAATATCTCTAAGTGTTCAGCATACAAATTCTTGGAACCAAGCTTTATTTTTCAGACAAAAAAACAAGTTACGAAAACTGATGACAAGACAAACAAAACAAAAACACAAAGGGAAAAGCTGCAGCCATGAAAATCAGTTGATGCCCACCCACTCTACCTCAAAAATCTTTTAACATTCCAAAACTTCAAGGCAAGATCGAGTTCAAGTCAGGAGGAAATTAAAGCTCTAAGTCTGAACTGAAAGTTCAGAAGTACGTACTGAGCTTTTTAAAGTATGAGGTTACCCAGACACAGTTCTAAAGTTTTATCTACTTAAAAAGAAGCAGTGTTTGGTGTTTTGGTTCCAAATTGATCTGGACTGCCATCACCAATGCCACTGGGAAACTGCTCAGTTTCTCAGGTGAAGATAAAGGAAAGGCAGAGAAGGAGGCTTAAAAATCAGGAAAGGCCGCAACTGAAATCCAAGGCTGACTGTGGAGTCAGGAGTTTAAGTGACAAGACAAAATCTGGAGTAAGGAGTTAGCCAAAAATGCTATGACAAATAACACAGTATTAAGCACAGATTCAGCATTAGTATATTTTTTTAAGCCACATTTGTGGATGGAGACACAAAAGCTACTAAGGACCTAATGCCAGCATGCACCATCTAAATGAGGGTTAATTCTTACCTTTTCATTCTAACATACAGCAGGATTCCAAACAGACAACAGGAACAAAACATACAAAGCAAGCATTAGGGACAGATACGGGCCTCATACTATTTTCATAATAATTTAATCAAGACATGACCATCTAAGGGGGGAAAAAAGCTCCCCCCACCACCAAAGAGCTGCTACTAGAGCTTAGTTAAATCTAAAGTACAAAGTAAACCCAATATATGGAGTGGTCAGCATCCTATAAAAGGAACTGAATGCATGTAATTACCCAAAAACAGTCCTTCTCTGAGTCCTGCTTACTAGTGCCTTCTGAAAGTAAGTGGAGAAAACAAAAATTTCCATTCTAGAATGCTCTAAGAAAGGGAGGGGACTCCAGAAACCTAGAGACATCCACCACTGGAGTCACCAAAGCATAAAATGAACAGCGGGGGACCCTAAGTTAGGTAAAAGTAATGTCAAACCTCGGTTTGCAGTTTTCACCTAAGGGGGAAAAAAGAAAACAAGAAATCACCTGCCTTAAACGCACACACACACACACACACACACACAATTCCTGCTTGTAATTCAACCTCAGATTACATTTCCTAACTTCAGTGTGAAAACAGTAGATAAAGCACATGAGAGATCCGTGTGTCTGCCAACGAGAAGACTTCCATTATGAAAGGGGAAATACTGTACTACCGCCAGTTTTCACGTGCCTAAGCTGACTTCCTACCACACAGAAGGGTTGGTTAAGCCCCTGACTCAGTTCCATACCTTTCTTTCAAAAGAAAATTCCTAAGTGAGAAAATCATGTACTTTAGGAAAATCATTTTCAGTCAAGAGAGGCTTAGATATAAAGAATGGCACTTACCTTTCTGAAATGTGCAAGCATGTCTGGGCTTCGCTCACACATTTCTGTGAGGAGGACTACAGAAGTGTGAAGGACACCTGAAAGAAAAGAGCCAATGAAAACTAAAAATGAGGCTGTATTCTTCAGCTTCATAGCACA
Source organism: Muntiacus reevesi (assembly GCF_963930625.1). Taxonomy (NCBI): domain Eukaryota; kingdom Metazoa; phylum Chordata; class Mammalia; order Artiodactyla; family Cervidae; genus Muntiacus; species Muntiacus reevesi. Next base: position 251,600,901 of record NC_089250.1, on the reverse strand, counting down.
GGGCTTTCAGTTCTGAAGGTCAATTCCAAAAAGGTAGCTGCTACTTTTGTTTTTTAATCTCCCAAGAATCTAAGCATTGAGGTGAATACAAAGAAGGTATTAATAGATACCTGCTGATTTAACACAGATGATCTCAGTCAAATCAGAATAGCCTAAAGTTATGTGGCCAAAATAATTGCTTAAAAATGACATCCAGTGCACAAGCCTCTCCATTTGAGAATAGTCATAAAGACAAGCTCAGTCAACATAAACTGGCTATCACCTACTTCAGATTTAGTAAGCTCCTAGCTGATTTTTGAAAGGTATTTCAAGAAGAAAAATTTTACTAAGGTTTTAGATTTCCAGACAAAACATAGTCATGAATAACAAAGTAAATTTGCTTGTTTAAGAGTGACTGAAAAGAATCATATACTTTACACTAAGTATGCGCTCTAGACATTCATTTATTCAACAAGTATATTCTGAATCTTCTAGGCAGAGGACTGCATTGATCAAATTAAATACATGTTACCATTTTTTTCTCTTAGCATTTAGGACACAAGGATTTTCTTCACTCAGAATCTGTTTCATTAAATTCAAAACAAGAATAAAATGTTCAGTAAAGAACAGCCACATACATTCCATTTAATTCCTCAGAAGTTTTATATATCTGAGTACCCATTACAAATTTCTGTTACAAGTAATCTACAAAGAGTTTCACAAATTTTACACTACAATGGCAAAGAGATAAAGAAATAAGCCAAGAAGTCAAAAGGTTTCACACATGAAAATCAAGGCTAGGATCATCTGCAATTACACTGAGTTTTAGTTAATATAGTATTTTTGATACAATAAAAGGGGACCAGAAATGAAAAACAAGCTTACTATAAAGGAATCAATCTCTAATTACAAAACTAGGATTTGAGAGGAGAAGAGATTCAACCCATTGGCCCTTCCTAGAAAAGGTGTCCAAGCACAGCAGAAAGCTGAGTCCACTGGTGAGACAGAGGCCAAGACTGCCTGAACTACTCTCTCTCCCCTTCTCCCTCAGTACTTCCTGAGTGCATCCAAATCACATTACCATGGTTCTTTTCATTCAACAAATTTTTTGTTGCTGGTAAAAACATCTCCATAAGTTCAGGAACCTTCCTGATGACATGAACAGCACAAAGTGCTGCCTGCAAAAAAAACATAAAAAGGACAAAAGAAGATTTATTTCAATTAAAGTCAGGACAACCAATCTTACAGACAAAAGAACCTTGTCAACCAGTTCACCTACATGAAAAAAGAAAGGAGTTATAGATCTGATTATTATCAGATTTATTTAGTTATTAATTGGTTAGGGCTGTGCAATTTATACTACTGCATTAATGAGAACTTCTAACTCACCTGTCTCTTTGGTCATATATCACCAAATAAGTGGACAACAACTTTTTCCAACCAGACCATCTGTTAACACGAGCTTACCAATTGTGCTAAATATAATTTATCTGCAGCTTTGCAAAGTTAAAAAATAAAGACTCTTGTCTGTGATCATTGTTCTTCTGAGTAAGAAAACCAAAAGGTTTTATAAAAATACTATGCAGGTGAAAGATACATATATTGCAGATGCTTTAAATCTGATGCTACTTTTAATAATACCTATACTTTCTCCATTCACCCTCTACTGAAATCCAGAAAATTATTTGAAAGTTATTTAGTATCTTAGTTAAGTCTCTCTGTTAGCCAGTCTCTACTAAAGAAAAGATGGCCCTAGCTTGTTCACAGGAATGAAAAGGACATTCAAAGACTGATTTCAGTTACTCTCCCCCGACCCCCACAAAGGAACCATAACTATTACTTGTTGGAATTGAATATTGTAATTTAGGTACATTAATAAGCAAAGATTTCAGTTAATTCTTCCCAAGCTACAGTTGAGGAAAACAATTTTTTCCTAATCTGCAGGGATATTTTAATATTTATGTAATCTTTCTGAATAAGAGCAGCCCACACATTCTTTAAGAGAAAGGACTGACTTTGGCCTATACCCATCATTAGCAGCACATGATCCTGGAAAACAGCCTGGCCTTTTTAACAGCTTTGTCTCACACCATTAAATGCAGAGGCACAGTCAATGACAATCAGATGATCTTATGTCATTCACTTCTAGACTCCTAAATTTTATATCGCTTGTTTATGAAGGCTTTAAGATTCAAGCACAATAAAATAACAACAAAATATTTATACTAACAAATAAAAGCAGATAAGAGAATAAGATCGCTGTCTTCCATTACTATTCCACTTAGTTATACCAATTTTAGGAAGGAGGTTCTAAATCATTCCCTAATAATTATCTAGGTCCCAAGGAACTGCACTTCCAAGATTCAAAGGCCCTAATACAAAGGCATGGGCACTAAAATAAATTTGTAACCTCTGTTCATTATCACTTTGTTTAACACTGGTTAGAATCAGGTAACTTAGGAAGTAATTAGGTATGCCATCTATGTGTTGATAAATAATTTTCTTGAAAAGTGAGGAATTAAGAGAATTAAAGTGCTCATAATCACTTACCAACTGGAGAGTTAAATAGCAATAAAAAAATCACCTCCAAAATTAGTATAAAAAATAGACTTTGAGTTATGAACAACTGATTCATATACAGTCATTTAAAACACATTTAATAGACAGAGAAAGTTATATTATCCCTTGTTCTTTCAAAAATGAATAATGTGCCTTCTCTCCATAATACTCCCTAATCCAAACACAGACACTTCATTTTATGGAAAGTTACCTTTTTTCTTAAGTAAGAGTTGGAGGTTTTCAGGAGTTTCTCTACCTCTCCTGCAAGATCTCTGCACATCTCTGAGGATCCCATGCAGCCGAGGGTACAAAGTGCTAGCCCTTGTACATACTGTGTGCTATGATTGAGATCACTGCAAAAGAAAGAAGGCGGCAGAAATGAATATGCCCTGCCCAATGCTCCCAATGAAGAAGCTTCGCAATCTAACAAGAAAGCTCTGAATGATTCATGATTTCTCTCATAAGGAAAATATTAGGATAATTTTTACAAAAAAAAAAAAGCTTATTCTAACCTTATTATGAATACAAATTACAACACAGTAAACTGACTGACAGTTCATTCTACACCTTTGCAACCCACCGTTTCCAAACACCACGGGTAACAGAAACTGTACAACATGCTATCTGTGGGATGCCAGAAGAACTTTCTTTACTAGCAACAACAGAATATGAAGCACAACTGTATCTTTTAAGATTTTAATATGCTCTACTATTAACTACAAAAAAGTAAGATAGTAACCAAAATGTTAAAAAAAAAAATTTAGAAAACGCAATCTCTACTGCTAGAGCATTTAAGATGACAAACATCACAACAGAAACACTCTAAAATCTTTGATCTTATGATATAGTATTAACCTTGATATTAATTTTTACTTTTATTTATTCAAAAGAAGAAAAACAATAACTAAAAAAACAGCTAATTAAACCATCTTAAACTAAGGTAGATGTTACAGTAGGCTCAATATCTAGTACTACAGATTCTAACAGGCATTGATTACTGCACAAAATTATTTCTAAACCAGCCAGGAAGTATTTTCAGAAAAGCTGAAGTATTTAAGTTTGAATAGTAAGTGCATTTATATATTATAACAACTCTTACTATGCAGAAGCTAAATTCCTATGTTTGAGTTATGCTACTTCTACCAGCTTTAAGAGTATTTTAAAATCTTTTAGTTCAGTGGTTCTCAAATGGTGATTAGAGAATCTCTGGAAGATCCCAGGACTTTTCAGAGGATCCATGAGATACAAACTACTTCCACAATACTAACTCATTACTTGTCAGCTTTATTGACATTTGCACTAGTAGTGCAAATGGGAAAAACTAAGGCACAAATCAGGGAAAAGGCACCAAACTATTACCAGTCACTGAATTCACTGCCACACACTTACAGTAAAAGAAGGAAGGGAGGGAGGGAATTTCACTTAATACTCCCCATGTTGTTGTCTGCTGTTCAGTCACTCATGACAAAGCAGTAAAAATGACTAGCTTAATTATACCTTGACTTTTTTCTTTTTTAAGCCATGCCATGCAGCTTGTAGGATCTCAGTTCCCTGATCAGGGATTGAACCTGGGTCACCTCAGTGAAAGGCCAGACTCCTAAAGCACTAGGCCACCAAGGACTCCCTCCTACCTTGACTCTTGAGTGCACATTTTTTAATATTCTGTGTGACAAGATGGAAAGTATGCATGAAGTACTTCTGATGCATAATGAAATAAGTGACAATCTCAGAGAAAAGCACCTGTGTATGTTTCATTTGCAAACTAAACTTCAAACCAGCTGCTTTTAAAATGAACATCATTTTTATCTGAAAAATAACAATTATAATTATTAAGATGTGGTTATTTGGCAAACATTTTCTGGAAGAAGAGCCAAGTAAGCCTATCACTTCAAGGGCAACAAGTGACAATATTTGTTGCCAATGATAAACTTAAGCTTTGAAAGTGAAAATTAGAATTTTGGAATATTTGTATTGCCATCATGAACCTGACAGTCTATTAATACTTTAGAACTCAGTGAACCAATTTTCTCCAAATGCCTTAAGCATGATGTTTAAAAACTATGCAAAAGAGTCAAACTGTATGAATGGGTTTCAATATAACACAAAACCAAACTTCACTGATACGGTTTCAGATTCTACACTAACCTAATGAAACTACCACTTGTGGAGTTTGGCATGGTATCATGGAAGATTATCCATAGTTATCTGAAAAGTTATTAAAGCCCTCTTCCTTTTTCAAACGACATTATCCGTGAAAGGCTAGATCTTCATATATTTCAATCAAAACGTAAGAAAATGAATGCAGAAGCAAATACAAGCATCTAACCTATTCTATTAGGTTAGATATTAAAGATATTTATAAAAGTGTAAAATAATGCCATTCTTCTCTCTGAATTGTTTTTGTTCTGGAAAACAGCTTATATTTCATAATAAAATGTATTGCTGTCAACATTGTAAAGGTTTCATTAATGATAATTTTGAATGAACCAATAAATGTTTTTTATCTCTCCTGAAGAACAAAGAAAGGAAAAGAAACAAAAGGAAAGTGTCAGTCAGGTTTGATACTTTCTACTAAGTTGAATATTTAAAATAAAAATTACTAATAAAGTTTAACTTAATTATGGTTCTAGTTCCCAAAAAATTTCATTAGCTCTTCATTCATTTTTCAATGATTAAGAATATCTGTATAGTATACTAACACATATATACAGAATTTAGAAAGATGGTAACGATGGCCCTATATGCGGGGCAGAAGAAGAGACACAGAAGTACAGAACAGACTTTTGAACTCTGTGGGAGAAGGTGAGGGTGGGATGTTTCGAAAGAACAGCATGTATATTATCTGTGGTGAAACAGACCACCAGCCCAGGTGGGATGCATGAGTCAAGTGCTCGGGCCTGGTGGGCTGGGAAGACCCAGAGGAATCGGGTGGAGAGGGAGGTGGGATGGGGGACCGGGATGGGGAATACGTGTAACTCTATGGCTGATTCATGTCAATGTATGACAAAACCCACTGAAAAATAAAATTTAAAAAAAAAAAAAAAAGAATATCTGTATAATGCAAGCTTTTAAAATACTGTGTCTGATTTTTAAAGATTTAAGTCCAAGATCATTAATGTCTTAAAAGTTTTTCTGGACCAATGAACAATGAGGTAAACATGCCATCATTAAACAGAAAAACTGCTAGTACACTATGATGCCCTATAATACAAACAAAAAGCAAGAAACCTCACAAATAAACAAAAAACCTATTCATTAAAAGATTTTAAAAAACTGAATGATCCAAAGTCCTTTAACTGAACTTAAACTGAAGTATCAGATCAATTCTCAACTATGAGCAGCTCTCTCCTAAATTCACTTGGGGCTTGGCTGGGTCTCATTACACATCCAGATTCCTTCTTTGCCTATATGCCTCATTCTTCAATTTTAATCAAGCTACAAACCTATTCTTAAGTTTGCTCAAAACTTGCTGCTAGGCAGAACTGCCAAATTATCAGCATGTGATTAAAGGCTTGAGTAATAAACGCAGCAGAGCATGTAAGAACAAAAATTAAAGAAACTTTTAGAGACTTGTCCAAAATAAGAGTATAAAGTCATGTTAAACATGTAGAATGTAACCTCCATGACACCAAAGATTTCTGCCCACTTTTTTCATTCTCCATCCTCAGCACTTACAATAGCGCCTGGCATATAACAGGTATGCAATCAATGTTTGTTGAATAAATTAAATGGCTTAGTATTTTCATTATTAATATTTATTTCAAGGCCAAAAAGAACAAAATTTTCCCAAATTAAGCTGCAAAGTCAATCTATCTAAATGAGACACAATATTTTTATAAGCAAATCTTAACTCTCATTTAAAATTTTTTCATTACTGGGAAATTATAACATTTACCACAGCAAAATATATGAGTTCAGTGTCTACAAACTGATCACCTATAAACCCCTGCTTCTGTCAAATACAGAAATACTGTAAATTAAACATGAAATCTAAAAAAGGAGATAAACTGGTAGACATATCAAAACCAAAACAAACCAAAAAGAACCTTAAATCAATAAGGCCGTGAGAACTTTCATAGCTTTTTAACAGAAATTTACTATAAGAGGGATACTGAAGAGAACTGTTAACTCCCTATTTGCAGGTCTTCTAATTTTTCTAGAATGGCAAGCATTCCTCAGCTTCTAAGGTAGACACACAATTGGACTAGTACATCAGTAAAGCATCTGTTAAGAGAAAAAAGGACTTACACACAAAAGCTCACAGGCTAAATACAACTCAGCAACTGAAATCTGGGATGAGACTGCTGACAAGCAAGACCTCTCTTTTTACTTTTAAATGGTATTCATTTAGAATATAATGGTAATTATTTAATAAATACGATGCCTCATAACTCATGGTATTCAAAAAATTCTATAAGAAAGCTCAGATTTACCAATGCCTTTTCTATTCTATCAAAGTCTAAATGCTTATTCATTGTTAAATAGTTGCTATGACTCAAGATATACAACAATACTTTCATTTAAATTATCCCCTACAGTTTTACTTTTTTTCTATAGAAGTTTTAATCCTTTAATTAGCCTCATTATATATAAGCTCCAGAAACAAAAGCAACTCAATTATATTCTAGACAGCAAATATAAAATCAATAAACAGAAGCCTTTGATGTCATATTATTAAAAAGACCTAAAAGAACAAAGCAGTTACTAGAAGAAAGAAATTAAGACTTACTTCTTGATACAGTTGGTCATGAGAAGATGGACATCTTGTCTTTCGTCTAACAGCAGCATTGCCCCTAAATAGCCAATGCGTTTGTCTGTGAACTTCTGAGAGGCGATTAGCTTGAGGCACTCCAACTACAAATTAAAAAAAAAAAATTAAGAAATTGCTACCACGATCAGGAAAGCAATGTTTTTAACCCAGAGTCAATGGATAACTTAAGTACATAGGTATAACCTATATCATCAAAGCACCTAAATAAAAGGCAAAGACTTAAGATCTTTCAATATCTTAATGATAATAATCAAGCTCTGGAATAGAGTATCTAATCAAGGCCCTAGCGTACTTGCCATCCAAATAATCTGTGAAGTTTATGCTAGATCTAAATATTCGTACAAAATAAATAAATAAATATTCGTACAGACTACGGGAGTGTTATCCTAAGGTTTTAATAAACCTTATTCTTAATTTAACTCCTAGGGTACATTAAATGAGCACCTAGCACATGTGTGTATTTAATGTCTGGTTCCTATTCTGAATATCAAAAGCTCAGTAACAAGTGTCAAACAGTCCTAAACATCATGAAGGTACATTTAAAAAAGAAGGACAACTAAATAACTTTAACATTATGTGAAAAAGTGCTACATTTGAGGCTTGAACTATGAAGAGGAGAGGTTTTAGGAATCAAACAGAAGTAAACAACAACAAAAAGCCACAGGAAAACTCAGTAATAGAATTAACCTAAAATATTTTATATGATTTCTTCTCACATAATTCTTTCTTTACACAACCCTCAGAGCTTAAGAATCCACGAAGTTATTTACAATAGACAAGATACAGAAACAACCCATGCGCCCATTAACAGATGATTGGTTTAAGGTGTGTGTGTGGGGGGGCGGGTGTGTGTGGGTGTGTGTGGGGTGTGTGTGTGGGTGTGAGTGTGTGTCTGTAAAACAGAGTATTAAAGAATGAAGTATTACCATTAGCAGCCACATGGATGGACCTAGAGTATCACATTAAGTGAAGTGAAAGGCAAATGGTACATGGTATCACTTACATGTGGAATCTAAGAAGTAATACAAATCAATCTACTTACACAATAGAAACAGATCAAGGGAGAAAACACGGTTACCGAGGGGAAGAGAGAGAGAGGGATAAATTAGGAGCAATTAACAGATACAAACTACTATACATAAAATAGATAAGCAGCAATCATTTACTGTACAGCAGAGTGAACTATATTCAGTATCTCAGCACAATGAAAACAAATCTGAAATATATACTCACACACACACATACGTATAACTCAATCACTTCACTGTACAATGGAAATAGACGATACTGTAAATCAAAAATATGTCAATAAAAAAAGTCTTTGTAATTAGTTTGCCTCTCTACTCAGACTTTCTTGAACATCATAATCACTGATATATACTTTATCATCTCATCTTGACTAACATGGAAGAAGCCAAACATTCCCTCTAGGGCAGTGGTTTTCAAAGGGTGTACACAAGTTAAAACTCTTTAAGAGGAGTTTTTCAAACTATGCTCCCATTTAGAATCACTGCATTCCAAGGAAAGGGGCTCAGATGCAGACCAGTGTACACAGCAATGTGAGATCTCATGAGACTATCTTCCACATGAATCTGCCTGTAAGTATGAAAGTCAAATTGAGGAAAGTAAAAAGAGTTTACAAATAAATCCATCTTGAGCTATTTAAAAACTGCTCTCTCAAAGTACCTACATTAAAAACACCAAAAGGTTGTAGGATGACTATAGCATCATGAGCCAGTCAAAGAAGCCTCTAAGAGAGAATAACCAGGATCCCAAGGAAAACTGCAATGCCTCTGAGGTCAACAAAGATTATCTAACAACGCTTTCTTTCAGTCTACACAATTTAAATTTAAAGGAACAATTTCTGAAGTAGATGATTATATAGTCATTCTTAAATGTCAGCAGAAAAGTAACTGCTGAGGTGAATGAGAAAATCACAAGTTAAAATGTTCTTAGAAAAATCCTTCTTTTCAAACTGAAGGCTTTTAAATCTTCTCACTTAATCATTCTATAAATAAATATTTTAACAGTGAAAGAAAATGTTTTAAGAATCAAGATATCACCAAAATGTTTATCATCCTTACTGAATCACGCTTTTGACAAACATCAAGCATTAAACAAATAAACTATCCAAAATTTTTTTATTAAGATGGATTAATGAGAAGGACATTTTTAAGCATTAATATTACTTCACATTTTTAAAGACCAAGTTTAAGAGAGAGTGTGTGGGGGGGGGGGTGTGGACGTGCAACCCTATCGACTATAGCCCACCAGGCTTCTTTGTCCAAATAATTTTCCAGGCAACAATACAGGAGTGGGTTGCCATTTCATCCTGCAGGGGCGCGTCCCAAAACAGGAATCAAACCCGCATCTCCTGTGGCTCCTGCACTGGCAGGTGGATTCACCACTGAGCCACCTGGGAAGCCTGGTTTTAAGATAGACCAAAATTCATCAATGACTACTGAGTACAATTAGCTGTTTTTTGTGACAGTTGTTAACACTACTAACTGAATACCAAAAGAAAAGGTAAAATTAAAGGGAGAAATACTAAATTCTTTCTTTTAAATATTCTCCATTGGTACAGTGACTTTGGTTCATTAATGAGCTGCTTCTTTTTTTTTTTAATTTTGAAGGTGACAAATTTGAGGGGAAAATATAAGATTATATACTGGAAACGGTCTCTGAAATACATCTTCAGGTGAAGGATTGACTCTGATCACACTTCACACTTACGTGGCAGTGGCCAGCAACTGAACTCATACATGTACCACGTGTCATTATGAAGACTGTTACAAAGTTTTCAAATACTGAAAAAGAAAATTACTGAAGCAGAACACAATGGGATGTGGGTAGTGAGGAGAGGGTATTCATTTTTGAGTAGCCCTCACTAAAAACACAACTCAACACATAAGTTACAGAAGAAGAGTAGTGACCAATTAAATGTATCCATTCCTTAGACAACAACGGCAACTTCATCCCAGTACTACTTCTCCTCATTTATAGCTATGTAAAACTTCCACCTGAAACATAGCTAACCCACATATCTACCTTTAAATCCACCATAAACAGTCCACCACCAAGATAAAAGAAAGCTTTTGCTTTTACCCCAAACTCCGTGAACAAAGTAAAAACAAATGACAAACTCAGAAAAACTACTTGCAACCAGACATGAAATCCTATACACCAGGATTCTATACTTTCAAAAAAGACCGACAAATATAAAGACAAAGAATATGAAGAGGCAGTTCAAATTTTAAAAAAATAATTTAAGTACAAAAGAAGTTCAATCTCCTCACAAATGCAAAACCAACTAGGAAAATTTACTAAAAAAAAAAAAAAAAATGGGCCTGTAAACCTGAAAAGGGTGAGTTATATGATATATACGATTCAGTGAAGTTATTAGACAAGAAAAAGAAATGCAAATCAAAACCATACTGAGATATCACATTTTAACCTACTACATTAATAAAGATTTTTTAAAAAGTGTTATTATAACAGTGCAAGGACATTAGTAATGAGAGTATAAACTGGCACAAGACGTAGTGAGAAAGACTATATCTATCTACATTACAAACACACATATCCTTCTGACTCAACAAATCCACTTTTAGGAACTGACAAAGCATTTATATTCACACATGAGCAAGATAATGGATATTATTCCACTCTACTATTACTTTAAACAGTAAGACTGCAAATAAGCATCCATTAATAAGACATCAGTTTAATAAATTATGACTCGTACATAAACAGAATACCATGCTGGATTTACTACCATGAACATGTCAACGAAGCTGGAAAAAAAAATATGTACAAGGAAGCTCTTTCTGTACTAGTATGGACTAATCTTCAAGACGGATCAGTAAGTGGACGGTGCAAACAGTATGTTACAATATAATTTTGGAAGAGGTAAGAACATATATGTCCATTGCCCAGAGATGTATAAAGTATCTCTAGAAATATAGTCAAAAAGTGAATATCACAAGTCACCTGTAAGGAGGGAAACTAAGTGACTAAAAAAGGATGGAAATAGTTTTCATCAGATATCCTTTCCTATCTTTTAAATTTTGCATCAGTGAACCATCATTGTTTATTTCAAAGATGAATAATATTGGGCTGGGAGGAAAAAAATTGCAGGACAAAGAGAACTTATGGTTAGAAAAGTTAATACCATAATATTATAATTAAACCAGGGGGAAAAAAAACAGATGAAATCATTTGTTCTCCCTACAAAGTTAAACAACAGATTTTCAAAAAAGCATTTAAATCTTGGAATCATTTCATGAAAAAGCCTTCAAAAATTTAAGACCAGAACCCTATGCAAATATAACTCAGTAAATGGAAGCAATCAGCCTTTTAAAGATAACTTAAAATCATAATGAGCAATTACTGTGCTATTCTATCAATCATAACTGTGATGCTACTATCAGAGCCTGTTAAGTACACTTTCTTACCTCTATACTCCACGAAGGCTATGCTTTTTCTGCTGAGTTATTTTGTATTCTTCATCTACTATCAATTTCTCCCTTAACAACACTCTCAATACACCTGCTTATCCACAGCAATCTTCTCCATGTCTCCCCAACTATCATCCCAAAAGGCTGATTGTGACAACTCTTTGCTACTCACTGATTTTTTTATTATATTTACTTTCCAAGTGTTCTGAGTCACTGGCGGTTTTGCTTTAATTTGGTAAGTTCCTGCTGTGCCCAAACCAATGTGCCAGTCATTCTCACTGATACTGTTAGAAGGACACAGAAAAGAAAACCAGCATTTGAATATTGATCGGAAAATATGATACATATACCATGACAGTCATGCACAAGCTACTGTGAAAACAGGGTAGGAAGGACACCAAATTCAGGTTAGAAATTGAAAGGAAACATTCAAGAAAAGTTTCTATCTCTGTACATAACAGAGTGGAAGAGAAAGAAATCAATCAGCGTTAGGAGCTGAGTCTAAGACTGGTTCTAGCTAAGAGACCTAAGCCAGTTGTTTCATCAATCTGGGTCTAGTTTCTCATCACTAATGTAACAGCCACATCAAGGAAGACAGCACTCTAAAAGTTGTCCTACATGCCATGTCTTCAAGGCAAATAGCTACTAACTCTCTCCAGCTGATCCTTGAATTTTTCTCAGAATATTTTCTCAGCAGAAGCATTCCAAAACTCCAGACAGTCATTAGCAACAAGCCTTAAGGGAAGGAAATTATCGGCCCCCTTTAGAACAAATACAGTATATTTGGAGGAGTAGATCAGAGGGAAAACCTAACAACTTAATTTTCTATAAACTTTTTCTAGACTCAATGTTCCAATTTTCTTGAATTTCAAAACAGTTTTAAAAGGGTAATTTTACCAAGTTTCTGGCTTTGTCACATTTTTCTGAACCAAGCAGAAATATTGCCTTTTATCAACATTTAACCTGGTTGCCCTTTTAAAAAAAAGCTGCACTCATTTTGTCAGCTTTTAGAATAATTTCCCAAAAGGTCAAATGCACACGTACACTTGCTTTTAATTTAACACTGAGCTTCCAGTATTCTTGCCTGGAAAATCCCAGGGATGGAGAAGCCTGGTAGGCGAGAGTCCATGGGGTTACAAAGAGTAGGACACGACTGAGATTTCACTTTCACTTCACTTTATGATGTGAAACCTCATCTCGATGAAAAGATGCAATTTAAAATATTGTAAATATTGATGGATCTGCAACTGATTGGTTAGGTCTTTTTAAAAGTTACTTTTATTTCATTTTAATATTCAGAAATAAGTTTCTAGTTTACAAACATACACACACACACACACACACACACACACACTTGAAGGACAAGGTTATGACTGCTTTACCACTACACAGACTGGCAACATAAAATCTATATGAACCAAAGCCTGTTTTTTCATTCTTCTGGTTGAGAGGAAAATACATATTAACATTCCTATTGTATCCCTTTTTTTTCTCTTGAGAAAATTTATTATGAAATATTTCACTCAAAACTTTGACCCCCCCAAAAAAAAACTTTGACCCACCAACAAACTTCAACAAATCTTAACATTTTACCCCATTTATTTTTAAAAATTAAGTATGATGAATTCAATTAAATCCCTCTGAATATTCTGCCTCAGCCTAAGTTCCCTCTCTTCATCCCAGAAGTGACCAAAACTCAAAATGGCTGTTGATCACTGTCAAGTCATATGTCCTTAGCTATAAGTGGAGAAGACAATTGTTTTTGAATGCTTTAAACTTTCCACAAAGTATCATACTGCATTCCTGCCCTTTTCACTCAACATCTTTTGAACATTACTCACATCCAGACAAGAAGCTCCAGTTCAGGCATGTTCATTGCCATAGAGTATTTCACCTATGAATATACTATAACTTATCTATTCTTTTTGTGGACATACAGATTGTTCCCAATACTTTCCTGTTAGAAACTACCACAATGAACACTTGTAGATGTGTTATAAATGGACGAGGAGTCTTGATCAGATTCACCTTTATCAGTTTTTGTTTTGATTTAGCAAACGTAATTCACAGGTGGTGACATGAACTTTTAACTTTTTTTTAATTATTTTTTAATTATTGCTGGTGGTTGTATCTCTGTGATATCAGCAGCACTGATGATCAGCAGGGGTTGAAAATGGTAATATTTTAATTCTTCTTCCATCCCTTCTTCATTTATTACCTTGGTTATTCCTCTAAGGAGCAACTTTCTCTATATATACCATTGGATTACCAATAGTTCCTTCAGAAAGAACTTAGCAATAATTACTTTACAAGTAACTACTGGACAGACAGAAAAGGCAGGATAAATGTTTCTTTCCTTTACCAGTTTTCAAAATAATGATTCCCTAGTTTTTTCCAAAAATGGCCAATAACAGTTTCAATTTTTTTTTAATTATTATGAACTCATTGATACAAACTTATTTGGTAGGTTTCAACTACAATTATTACTTTTTTTTTTGGCTGCACCACATGCCATGTGGGATCTTAGTTCCCCAACCAGGGGTTAAACCTACCTCCCCTGCAGTGGACGTATGGAGTCTTAACTGCTGGACCACTGGGGAAGTCCCCGATTATTGCTATTTTATTAAAGCTCAAACTTTCTCATTTTGAGGCATGACAGCCTTCTCTCATGGCTACCAAATCCTTTCAATATGACCTCTGTAGTTTCTCTTGATTCCTGGCACAGTTTAACAGTCCAAGCTTCTTTTGTACATTTCCTGATCCAGATTTGGGATCAGCCATGTTTCTAACAGGTATGGCCCTTTGAGAACAAAAGGGTAAATACCCTGGGTGTCCCAGATGAAGAGACAAGATAAAACGGTATTTAGAGGCCACACTCTGAGCTTAAGGGTGCTCAAGACAAGGATGTCTACTATCACCTCCTTTTCAATATTGTTCCACATGTACAGTATACACACATGTATATTACCATAAAGTACATATACTACATGTATAGTACACATACTACATGTACAGTATATAGTATGCATATAGTAAGGAAATAAAATGCTTAAAGGTGGAAAAGGAAGGGAACTGCCATCATTTGCAGACAACAGTGCTGACTATATGGAAATAACAGAGCCCACAGGGACTCTAAGCACTAAGTAATGTTACCAAGCACATACATAGACAAAAATCAATTATATTTCTACATACCTACAACATAATTTTTAAAAATTTTAAAGAATGCTATTTACAAAAGGAACAAGAGCTCCAAGGAAACTAGAAGTTTCACCAAAGATGTATAAAACCTTACGGAGAACACTATAAAACTTCAGAGAACCTAAGGATGTGAAACGCTATACTATTCTATATTGATGGAAAGGAAGACTGTCGTAGACAGGTAATTGGGTACAGTTCCAGCAGGCCAGGCTGAAACTGGGAAGAAATAAGAGCACATGACCAGTCTGGAGAAGGTCCCCAGCCTACTACTGCCACATGAAACTGTGGATCAATATTCCCAAATCCTCTGACTTTCTAACAGAAACTGGAAATTCAGATTTCTATGAGAAGTTCTTTGATTTTTATATGCTAGCAGCAAATTCAAAACAATTTTAAGTACTGTACAAGACAAACAAAATATATCTGTGAAGAATTTGGGCCCTGACCCACCATTTTCTACTCTTGCAATCTATCTACTACTTCAGATATCAACTTTATTTCTGGGTTGTATTTAAGCCAGACATGTAGAAGGTTACAAATCCTACAGGAAATCTATCACTGCTTTTGTTGTAAAAATGTTGAGGATTCTGTCTTACATTACTAAGAAACTCCTAAATAAAAGAACCACGTAAGAACATCTCTTTTAGAATTCCTGCTTTTTCTAAATTCTGTTGGCTGTCCCTTAGGAAATGGTAAAATCGGTAAGATCTGAGAGTTTTTTAAGAATAAAACCTAAATGTTTAAAATATATTAATTAACCTTTAGAATAACCCTATAAAGCAGTATTAGGACTGTCTCCATTTCTCATATGAGCGAACAAGAAAGGTTAAAGTTCTTGTTGAAAAACACACACACGACAATAAAGTAACAAAGCCACAATTCACATCAAGGTAGTCTGGTTCCTGGAGCTGTGCCCTTAAATTCTAGTTATCACAACCTCGTAACTGAATTGTTTTTTTTTCTGCCTGAGGTGCCTCCCCAATAGCAACCATACAAGCCTTGTGTTCTGAATTCTTCCTTCCCCTAACTCTTACTTTGTACTATTCTTTTTCTCTTTTAAATAGATGCTGATAATGTATGCCATCTCAAATCCCATATATAAGGCAGGGCTAAATGAGTTAATTAACTTAATGCAAATAGCCATTTATAGATTTAAACTAAACACAAAGAATGAACAAGTTTTAGAGTTAGGCAAGGCTGAGTTCTAATCTTTCCCCTTATATTTACTAGCTGTGTGAATTTAAACAAGTCACTTAAACTGAATTTAAACTCAATTTCCTCATCTGTACTACAAGGATACTACCTATCTCATGGGTTTTACTATAAAATTTAAATACTTTTAAAATATGGCTTCGAGACATTTTTAAATTATATATCTGGTTCATATTTAATTTCTGTTGTACAGCATCATATTAGATACTGCAGTAAAAAATAAAAAGAAACAGGTGAAATTACCTTTAACAATGTATTTTATTTAACCCTATATACCTAAAATATCAATTCAACATATGATCAACATAAAAATTATTAGCTATTTTACATCTTTCCTTTGTACTAATGCTTTTAAATACAGTATGTACTTTACACTTACAGCACATCTCAATTTGTACACTCCAGATCCATCAGAAATATCTGAATTGTATTTAGATTTTGTAAAATTTACAACTGATGAAATAGATTCACATATTCAAGTTGTTGAAACATATTTAAAAGGTTTCCAATAATTGCATCAAGTACCCTCCCTCATTTATTTTTCTTTAATATTCGCCTTAGTTGAACTAGCTATATTTCCAAAGACCAGTGGCTACACAGCTAGTGGCTACCATAAAAAACAGTGCAGGTCTCACAGATAAAATGCAATTAAAGAGTGGTTATTTCTACACATCATCAAATGAAATGGCACTGTGATTCATACATGTAGGAAAGACAATCTTAATAGGAACCTTTTTATGGGTACATGATAAAGACAATTTCAATGGGTGGGGTACCAAATTACTGATATGGATTAGGCCATGCATGACTGACTATTCAAAGAGAGGAAACAGAATGAGGACCTTAAAATTACCATAACTATTCCCACTCAGAAAAATCTTTATTTTTTTGTATCAAAATTTTAGTAGTTTCCTTGAGTAGTTTCACTTTCCACCTAAGATTTTAATGTTTTATCTAAGTTCCATAACACCTTAAAAAATGCTACCTAGATAGACTCGGAAAACATATTTTATTTAAACATGTCATAGAAATGAATCTTAGGAATATATATAAAATTCCCTTACAAAATGAAATATCACCAAAGTCTACCCTATGATTTTAAATTCAAGAGTTTGTCTTTAAAGAACAGCCTTAAGAATATATAACTCTACTGTTCTCATGATGTTAACAAGTAACAGTCTCTGAGTGGAAGGATTAGGAGTCTTTCCTCCAGTGGACCATCTAACTTAATGTGTCTACTTAAAATCAACCAACAAGAATACATGAATAGCTATCTGCTTTGTACTAATTATGTCACATGCTACATGGATAACCACCTAGATCCATTTCTGATATGGCAAAAGCATATGATGTTTATTTATAGGAGACAGCTGTTGCTTTTGACTGCCTAGTATCTGGCCCTTTCCTCGGATATTAATACCTCAATTTTCCTTTGGGGAATTAATGCTCTCCCATTCTTAATCATAAATTTCTTGAGAGGCTGATCTCATTTCCTGCCCCAAAATGAGCATAAAAGTAACCCAAGTCAGCCTGGGAAGATTCAATCCCATTACTTTCTTGTTTTAACTCAATGGTGAGGATATATTCTTCCACTTAAGTTAGTGAGCTGAACAGAAAATAAACTGATGGCCATCTTTCCTGGCAAATATATCAGAACATTAATAATATTATCTTTGAAAAATGCAAATATGGGTGGTATTTTTCCTTTGTACCTAGTATTGCACATTCTTTTACTTTTGCAGTCTTTTCCTTAAAAAGATTACTTAGCATACAATTAAATTTTCAAGTAAAATAAAATTTAATAGCATTCCTAAGAACCAAAAAACAACCCACTACATCCTTCTCTGTGACTCAATCTCACTTACCATGTATAAAAGTGGAAAGAAGAAAGTACTTATCACCAAGAATATCATGCCCAGACTGGCTGTATCAAGCAATATGTGTTTAAAAAAAAAAAAGAAATCTGTGTGTGTGTGTGAAGTGAAACAGGCAGCCTGCACAATGGCTACAGCTATAAAGGAATGAGGTTAAGGACAAAGTCCTTAAATGCTACTGCTTGGCATCCATCGAATTTCTTTTACTAAAACACAACTGCCGGCAGTGTTGGCAGTGTTATATAGTATTACTGCACTGAGAAAATAATTAAGAAAACATTGAGTAAGCTTTTCTTAAAAGTGTACTCTTCATAGTCCAGGATGTCTGACAGAACAATCACAATCTACCAGTTAATCCCGGTCAATCTTTAAACTCACTGCCACCATCAAAATATACTCTAGTCCACATAATTAGAGATTCCCAATGGAAAAGACAATTGATGGCAATATCATACCTTCCCAGGTCAGCAGTTTTCTCTCTTAATTCTACCCTCAGTTCCATAATAATAAGACTACTGGGACATCAAAAATATCCTGTCCTCCTTGACAGGAGAGACTGACAATCCCTGACCTACTGACATTAAAATAAGAGTACCCTTGTTAGCCTGGAAGAGAGCATGGCAATCCACTGCAGCAGTCTTGCCTGGAGAACCCCCATGGTCAGAGGAGCCTGGCGGGCTACATACAGTCCATGGGGTCACAAACAGCTGGACTGAGCGACTAAGCACAGCACCCTTTGCTAGATGTGGTCTCACCCCAGCCTACCTGTCCAAAGTGAGCAGGGTAGCCCAGCATGTGCATATACAGTAATTTTGCCACATTCCGACACCGGTATGTATTGTCTTCTTCTCTAAAAGATGACCGAATTGCAGCACACTCTTTCTGGATCATTTCTCGTTCTTCGGCTTGGGTTCGGGCTGTCCGGATGGTCCGGATCAGCTCCCGCAATCTGATGGGGGCTGGCATCCTCTGGATATAGAAAGACATTAAATAAAGATGTTCACATTTTTTTTTTCTACCAAAACCATACACACAACTTTCCACATACATTTCTGATTTTTAAGAATTTAACACTTGTTAAGTCTGGTAATACAATGTTCCAGCAAAGCTATTACATACAAACCCCTCAATTCATTAAATTCATGTAAAGAACACTAAGAAAAATGTTAAGTGGTAACTACAGCAAAATAAGAAATAAAATACACTAACAATGAAAAGTCTATCACTAATATCAAAATATCTTAGGAACTAACTCAAGCCAAATCTTTACACAATCCTTAAATTAACGAAAGGACTATGCCTAACCTTAAAGAACATAGGTGTTTTCTGCTCAACTGTTGTTAAACTCAACATAGTTCAACAAAGTATGAGAAGAATACTGAATATCATAATCAAAGCCCAACTCAACAAAATGAGAGATGAGGAAAAAGATCAAATATAAAATTTAAACACCTATCTGAGAAATATAATCACCTCAGTATATACTGGGTACTCTTTGAAAACATGGTGGAAAAGAAACAATAAACCAATCTCAGCAGAGAAAACTGTCAACTGAAAAAAATGCACAACCTAAAAGCCAAGAATTACGTTTTATTACTGAAGACTATAGCCCAGAATACAGCCTCTCAGATAGGTCTTTCAAAGAAGGAAGGAAGGAGCCAGCATACATAGGTTTTGCTGTGAAAAAAATAACAAACATGTAGTTGAACATCACAAGATGACTGCTAATCACAAAAACTGACATCTCAAAGTAATAATTTTAATGCTTTTGTATGTTTGGCAAGATTCAAGAGTCTGGGCTTACTGAAATGATTCCTTTGATATTTATCTTAACTATCTAGGGCCACTACCCTACTTTTCTCCATCTAGAATTCCCCTCAAGGTGCACCACCAGGGGCAGCTGCACAGGCTGATGTCTTCACAGTCACAATATTCTGTGTTTACTGAAATGGCAGGCAACATTTTTTTGTCCAGAAGACTAGCAGTGTCATGAGAAAAAATAAAAATTAACCCTGCACCCTAACCTTACACAATATACAAAAATTAACTCAAAATGGGACCCAGAAGGAAATCTTTGGAAACGTGGGTTAAACAATGATTTCATATATAAGAACAAAGCACAAAAGAAAAATTAATAATCTGGATTTCATAAAAATTTTGAACTTTTACCCTTCAAAAGATGTCATTATAAAAATAAGGCAAAAAAAGAAAGAAAGGAGCCCTATATTACAAAGAACTTGTATTTAGAATACACAGTCTTATAACTCAAAAATAAAATAATCATAGTTTAAAATGGGGAAAAGATTTGATTAGACACTTCTCAAATTAAAATACATGAATGGCAAACAAGCACATGAAAAGATGCTAATGTCATCAGTCAACAGAGAAATGTAAATTAAAACTATTAAGGAGATAACACTCTACATCATTAGAATGCCTAAAATTTTAGGCAATAATATAGAACAAATGAATTTTCACACATTGCTCACAGGAATGTAAAACAGCTCAAATACTTTATAAAACAGTTTGGCAATTTCATGTAAAGTTAAATATACACTTAGCATATGATTCAGCAAATCCACTCAGTATTTACACCCAAGAGAAATGAAAATATGTGTTCTCACCAAGACATGAACAAAAATGTTCAAAGATGTTTCATTTATAACTGCCAAAAACTGGAAACAACCCAAATGTTCATAAACAGGTGAAGCAAATCGGCATTCCCATACAAAAGTATACTTGTCAAAATAAAACAGAACCAATACACAACCCACAAGGGTCTCAAAAATATTCTGCTGAGCAAAAGAAGAACAAGAGAGTACATATTGTATGACTTCACCTATATGAAACTTTTAAGAAAAACACGTCTCATCTACAATGATGGAAGAGAGATCAATGATTACCTGGGGGGACAGGGACTGGACTGGGCAGTAAGGAAATCTTTTGGGGTGATAGAAATGTATATATACACTTCTGAAATTCACCAAACTGTATACTTAAAATAGGTGCATTTTATTTTATACATATTACACCTCCATGTTAATAAAAATTATAGAATTAGACAATCATTACAATCACCTTCAGTACATATTAGCTGTGGAATCCTAAACCAATAATCTTCTATGTTGCTCTAATCTAATAAACCCGTAGGATATCCCACTCCAATCAGTTCACTATGGTATCAACCCTCAAGGTAGGGATGATACGTTAGGAATTTAGAAAAGTTCCCTAGGTACTGATAAGCTCTGGCATACTGGCCCCTCTTAAGACTGTGTGTCCTAAACTATGCAAAGCTACCTGTATAATACCATTTTGTCACTTTTTTTTTTTGCAATTAAAGATCTGATTTATTCAAGTATCTGAAAACATTCTACAATGAAAACTGTTATCAGATGCTGCCTGTACTGTGCTATGGACCTTGCATACTGCCATACTGTTTTCAGAAGACTTGAAATGCCCATGATTGGTAGTTTAAAAACTGTACACCTGATGGAGAAGGAAGACAATTTAATGTTTCATCCAGATCCAGAGGTGCAGCAAATTAAAGGACAGCTCCAATCGGCAAACAGATATCTCACAATGGTCTCCAGAAAGAAATGGTAAGCAACAGACAGTTCAAAAGTGCTTCTCCAAAAAGTGGATAGTTGTCTAAAAAGTTTCAGGTTGCAACCCTTGCAGAAGACACTGACGCCCAACACACTGATTGTCAGTCCAGGAAACATGGGTCTTCCCGGTTCCGCATGGCTGGGGAGCCCCTACCAATCATGCTTCTGTGCTGTGACTAACAGGGTCCTCCGGACCGGGCAGGGAGCAGGTGGGGCCGTGCACCATCAGTCATAGTGGATGGCAGTGTAGAAGATGATCCAGATGGCCATGAACAAGGTAAACAATGTCATAAACCCTTCTTCTATGAGCTCCCATGTGCCGCTATATCATTCCTCGTCTATCTGCAGGTAGTTGCTGAAGTAGAGGTACACGACATCTGCGATGATCAGGCAGAACCCAGCTATTCCCAAGAAACCTTGCAACGGTAACACTCCCCAAATGACACCTAAGACAACAGCAGTGATCTGTCAGAACCAGTAGATCACATCTAAAACTTCACCTTTGTCTTCCCAGGCCATGTCGCTCCGCAACACCTTGCTCCAGACAGAGACTTTGAGGGCCCCGTTGGGCAGCTGTGGCTGAGACGGCTCCAGCTTCTGCTGCCCGCCGCTCATCCTCCCAACGCGCCGCCCAGGCCGGGCCTGGGGCCCCTGGGCCAATCTAAAGGGGTTCTGGAGTCGCGGGTCACAGAACGCGGGTCGGCAGTAGAAGCAACAGGCTCAGCGGATCAGTTCAGCGGCGCCCCTTTGGCTGCCTGCACTTGGCCAAACCCATTTTGTCAGTCTTTAATAGAACTATTTGAGGGTTTAACGTCTGTAGTTTACAAAGCACTTTTATGTTTATTATCTTATTTCATTTGTCCCTTACATCATTTTAAATAAGGATGGAAAATCACTATCCACACTTTGCCTTTGAGGAAACTTGGTCTCAGAGCAACTATTCAACCTGCTTAACGTCACAAAGCTGGCAAGTGACAGAGCTAGCCACTTGAACCTAGTATTAAGATGCAAAAAGTTCTTCCCAGTACTTCAAAAATAAATATTGTATCTATGTGAAATTATATGATTGCTAGGATTTGTTTTAAAATACTCCCACGGTGGAGAAGCAAAAGGCAACCCACTCCAGTATTCTTGCCTGCGTGACTGAGCATGCACACATGAGGAAGGTGGAAGGAGATGGGTTGATAGCAATAAACAAATAGAACTAAAAAAATAAAAATAAAATACTCTTAGGGGAAAAAACATTGAGGAATGAGAACAGGAGGGGGAAAAATGAAACAAAATGGGCAAATGTTGATTACTGATGAAGGTATAGGATGAATACATGACAATACATTATATTATTCTCTATTTTCTTGTGTATTAGAAATTGTTCACCACCAAAAGCTTTTTAAAAATCAAAAAGCTTCAACAAGACATCTAAATCCTTAAAATTTTCATAATAAAAATATTAATAGAGGTCCATTTAAAGAACTACTACTTTCATAATCATCATAAATATCAATGGCTTTAGGACAAAACAAGAGGTAAAGGTAAGCAAAATCAATGTATTATATATACTTTCAACACAGTGAAATAAACTAAGAAAAGCATAAAGGTAATACAGCTCTGAAAGATCAAGAACTAAATGTAAAATCAGGTGTTGACTATCTAAAGCCCAGTAACTGTATTTTCAAAAAGAATCTTATTTACTGTTAACCTTAACTTGGTGTGTGGGGAACAAGAGACATTTAAAATCAATCAAGGGCTTCCTTGGTGGCTCAGTGGTAAAGAATCTGCCTGCCAATGCAGGAGACAGGTTCAATCCCCGATTCAGGAAGCCTGGGAACTGCACCTGCTGACGCCCTCGCACCCTAGAGCCTGTCCACAGCAACAGAGAAGCCTCTGCAAGAGAAGGCTGTACACCACAACCAGAGCGAAGCCCCCATTCCCTGCAACTAGAGAAAAGCCCGTGCAGCACCGAAGACCCAGCAGAGCCAAATAAATAAATAAATAAAACTACTTAGAAACAAACAAAAAAAATGATATCAATGGTAATACTCTGCTAGTAAGTAACTTCTCTCTAGAAGACCTCTACAAAGCAAACAAAGACTATCAGAAAAAGCCTAAATCTAGTCCCAAAATATGGGGAAAATCACAGAAGTTTAAGACAGCTGAGAGAAAAACAAGTTACCTTGAGCAACTTCTCAGCTATCAGCCTCAGAGTCACAGAAATATAGTTCATGCCACTAGCTTTTTTCTTTAGTTTTTTTTTTTTTTTTTTTTTTGCTGCACTGTGAGGCATATGGGATCTCAGTTCCCCAGCTAGGGATGGAACCCGTGTCCCTTGCATTAGAAGTGTGGAGTCTTAACCATTGGACCACCATGGAAGTCTCAATACCCGTAGATTTGTACGGAGGAAACGGAGGATCCAGGATGTTAACTACCTTGTACAAGGTCACAGAATTAGTCACTAGCCTTACTCATGTCTCATGATTCCCCCATTCAGCACTCTTCCTCCAATACCAGGCTGCCTCTAGCTTAGAGAAACACAGATTTTTTTTTCCCTTGGGCTGTGACAACTTACTACTACTTGACTTCTTTCTGTATCACAAGAAAATATCTTAGTATCTGTGAACTGAAAAAATGCACAACCTAAAAAAGTTGAGAATTACGTTTTATTCAGGGAATTACTGAAGACTATAGCTCAGGGCTTCCCTGGTGGCTCAGAAGGTGGAGAGTCTGCCTGCAGTGCAGGAGACCCAAGTTCAATCCCTGTGTCGGGAAGACCCCCTGGAGAAGGAAATGGTAACCCACTCCAGTGTTCTTGCCTCGAAAATCCCAGGGATGGAGGAGCCTGGCAGGTTACAGTCCACAGGGTCGCAAAGAGCGGACATGACTGAGCAACTTCACTTTCACTATAAGCCGTGGATACAGATAGCTCAGAGGGAACCTTCCAAAGAGATAAGGGAGGAGCCAGGACATACAGCTTTGACCCATGGGATGGGCAAAAAAAACAAAAAACATGTAATCAAACAAACATCACAAGAGGACTGCTAATCACAAAAACCAGACATCTCAAGTTAATGACTTTAGTGCTTTTCTGTGTATGTGAAAATGCCAGAGTCTGGGTTTATTCAAGTCATTCCTTTGATCCACATCTTATCTGCCAGTATTCTCTCTTCTCCATCCTGAATTCGCTTTAGGGTACACCAGCAGATGGCTGCAGTAGCAGCAGTGGCTGATGGCCTGATGGCAGGCAACACTTGTTTACTGAAACTTTTTTTTTTGTTTACACAGGCATGAATGAAAAAGTAAAGGATTTAGTATATTTCAGAATATATTCTAAGAACAAAACTAAACAAAAAATTCTGGTTCCAGTGAAAATGGGAGTAAACAACACTCCATGGAGTTCTGCCTCTCTCTCCTTCTGAATGCAACTATAAATCCTAGAAAAAACACATGCCACAGCTACCTGAGGACTCTGCAAAGCAAATGACAGTGAGCGCACTAGAGAAAGCAAGCAGAATCTGAAGCTACAGCAGACTGGCAAGAAGCTGTCATTTTCCTCCAGTGTTGCCCAGCTTGTACCCAAGGGCAGCCCCAAATCTGGAAGTGCTCAGCGGGTACAGAGAAGAAGTTCTAAGAAAAATCCTCTCGTTCTGGTCCATGGAGCAGGAAAAGAAAGATAAAGGACAATGGAGGAAATTCTGTTTTGTGTTTTCCTTCCCTCTCCCCTGCCCTGGGGTAATACCACAAATACAGCAGTGGTGGCTGCTGCAAAAAATCAATGGCAGTACCCTCCAGGCAGGCACCTAGAAACTGGGAAAGGGAAACTCCTCTCCAAAGGAGCGGAGACCCTAGAGCAGGCAGTAATCTCTCTCTATCCTCTCACTGCTTGATGTGAATTCACCAAGAAAATACAATTCCAATTGCAAACTTACTCAACATAGTGTTACAAAATATATGAGACAAAAACTGACAGATATGAAAGGAAAAATAAACAACTCCTCAATTATAATTAAGAGACTTCACCATGTTCTCCAAGGACAGAATAGAAGACTTGAATGCCACTGTCAACTAAATGGAACTAACGAATATCTACAAACCCCAACCAACAACAGAATATACATTCTTCTTAATTACAGAACATTCATCAAGACAGACCATATCCTGGACCACTGGGGAAAAAAGTTAGGGAATTCCAAAGTGGTCCAGTGGTTAATACTTGGCGCTTTCACTGGCTGGGGTTCAATCCCTGGTTGGGGAACTGAGATCCACAAGCCACACAGCCCCCCACCCCTGCCAAAAAATAAAAAATTAATAAAGTTAAACGAACAGAAATTAAAAAAAAAGAAAAAGGCCTCTGACCATAATGGAATTAAATTAGAAATCAGTAACAGAAAGCTAACTGGAAAACTCTCCATCTATCCTGAAATTAAACAATACATTCCCAAATAATCCATGGGTGAAAGAGGAAGTATCAAGGGAAATTAGTAAATATACTGAACAAAATCATAAACACACAGTAAAATCTGAGGTATACACTAAAGCAGTGGTTAATGGGAAATGTATAGCATTACGGATTTACATGTCAACAATCTAACAACTAAGGTTCTACTTTAAAAAACTAGAGGGAATTCCCTGGCAGTCCAGTGGTTAGGACTCCTTACTTTCATTGCTGAGGGCATGGGTTCAATCCCTGGTCAACCCTGGTCAGGGAAGTGAAGTGAAAGTCGCTCAGTCGTGTCTGACTCTTTGCAACCCCATGGACTGTATAGTCCATGAATTCTTCAGGCCAGAATACTGGACTGGGTAGCCATTCCCTTCTCCAGGGGATCTTCCCAACCCAGGGATCAAACCCCAGTCTCCCACATTGCGGGCAGATTCTTAACCAGCTGAGCCACAAGGGAAGCCCAAGAATACTGGAGTGGGTAGCCTATCCCTTCTCCAGCCAATCTTCCCCGACCCAGGAATTGAACCGGGGTCTCCTGCATTGCAGGCATATTCTTTAATAACTGAGCTATTAGGGAAGTCAAAAAGAATATGGAACACTTCATGAATTTGCGTGTCAGGGAACTAAAAAGTAAATTAAAATAACCCAAAAGAACTAGAAAAAAGTAAACAAATCAGTGAAATTAAAAACAAAAAAAAAAGTCAATGAAGTCAAGTCAATGAAACCAAAAGCCAATGAAACCAAAAGCTTGTTGTTAGAAAATATCAATGAAATTGATAAACCTCTGGCCAGACAATAAAAGAGAAACAATACAAATTAACAATATTAGGAATGAAAGGGGATATTATGACAAACGTTAAAAGGATAATTAGGTAAGAGTATGAACTCAACGCACATTGCAACTGAACATCCACATGCAAAGAGAAAGAAAAAAAAAAAACTGAACCTTGATCTAACTCTCACACCTTATTAACTCAAAAATGGATCCTAGATCTAAATATAAAACATACAACTATAAAACTTTTAGAAGATATAGGAGTAAACCTTCATGACCTAGGGTTAGGCAGAGTTCTTAAGACATTATATCAAAGGCACAATCCATAAAAGAAAAAAAATGATAAAATTGGACTTTTATAAAAAGTACAAACTTTTATGCTATGAAAAACACTGTTAAGAAAACGAAAAGACAAGTTACAGACTGGGATATCTGCAAATCACGTATCAACGAGGGACGTGTATTTATCTAGAACACAATTATCAAAACACAACAGTTAAACTAACCCAATTTTTTAAAACAGGCAAAAACTAAAATGGATACTTTACCAAAAAGCTATAATAATAATAGATAAGCAACTTTAAAAGATGCTCAACTACATTAAGCACTAGAAAAATACAAATTAAAACCACAATAAGATAACCTTCTTGCCTGGGAAATCCCATGGACAGAGGAGCCTAGCTGGCTACAGCCCGTGGGGTCACAAGAGTCAGACACGACTTAACGACTAAAACACCAACAAAATACACCTATTGGAATGGCTAAAACACCAAGTGCTGGAGAGGATGCAAAGCAATTGGAACTCTCTTTCATACACTGCTGGAAGGCATGCAAAATGGTACTGACACTCTGGAAAACAGTTTGACAGTTTCGTATAAACTTACAACATACACTTACCATATGATCCAGTAATCCTACATCTAGGAATTTATCGTAGAAAAACTTATGAGGGACAGGGAACTAATAGGAGCTCTACTGAGCTAACCTCCATAAAGGTATCAAGCTGTCTAGAAAGGAGATCCTGAGTGCCAGGTTGAAAGGAAGTTCTTTTCAAACACAGGCAGTTCAGAAAAGGTGCCTGTCAAGCTATACCCATTTTGGACTTCTAAACAAGTGAACTGAGACTAAAAGAGAGGGTAATGCTTTAAATACATGGAGAAGGACAAAGACAAATCTTTGAGAACTTGTATTTCTCTTTATTTCTACCTTAGATATGTAAGAAGGTCTATTCTAAAAATTCTAGCCATTTCAAATCCTACAAAAGAGAAAAACAAAATGTCGTGTGTATGTTTTGGCCAAAGCACCAAAAGGAGGAAGTCACACCACAGGAACTATGCACTGGAAGCAACAGTAATTAGTCAAAGAATTACAAGTGAAGGAAAAATTACTGGGGAAGAGAATTGGGCCCAGTAAGCTAGCCTCTCCTCTTGCCTGCTCCCCAAGTCTTCTTACATTAATAAACCTTTGAGACTATGGTTTTATATTTTGAATAACAAACGCCTTAAATTGTTCAAACAAAAACTCAACATGTTGAATATTCCTCAGACACAGTTTCTATAAAGAAAAGAACATATTTAAAAGAAATGTTAGTGCCAAAACAGTAAAAGGAAGATCCTAGTACCTAACCACCCTTGTTGGCCCAACTACCCAGAGCAAGCCACTTGACTTCTCTAAGCCTCTCTTCCAGCAGTAATAAAATAAGGGTATTGAATAAATATTGAATATTGAAAAATGAAAAAAAAAAATAAAAGAGTATTGAATCAGCTTTAAAAATCTATGAGAACAAATATTTAATGATCACACTATGTAGCATTCTATTTTCAGTCTGTCAATTTTAAAAGCATTATTCTTTACAAATCAAAGGTAGCCTCTTCATGACTGCTTGTACAGTCAGGCAATTCAGTACAAGGAAAAAATAGTTAAACCAAACTTTAATAATGAGCAAAATATTATATACTATACTTAACATTAAGTTTGAGAATTCTGAACTGAGAAAGCAGCAAGATCAAGGTCTTTAAACAGAAAATGATCAACAACAAAAAAAGTTGAATAGCTGAAGGCCCATTTATAAAACAGAGAATACAGTATCATAAACGACGTCAACACATCAACATAAGTATCATTTTAATCCGTTTCAAAATGGAAAGGGGAAATGTAAAAAATACAGAATCAGAAGTTAGCTTCATGTACCTGTTCTTTTTCCTCCTTTTTCAATTCACTTAGTCACACTACCCCAGAGATGTTTACATTAACAGGGAAACATGTTATACCAGTAAGTGCCAATCACTCATTCAACAAATATTTGCTGAGGCTTTGCTATGCCAGGCATTGTAATAGGTGCTGGGGACTGGCAAGGACATAGCCTCTATCCTTAAGATCTCAAAGTCTACTGAAGAAAACAGATTTTTAAATTTCAGCTACACAATAAAAGGCAAAAAGTGCTAATCAATGACAGAACATTGTATTTATGATAAGCCAAATATTGTCATGGCCAAACTAACTTAATTTATTTAGATATTTTTTTCTTTTGCGAGTGATTTCTGGATCAAACAAATCCAAAATCCCATACAAATATAGAGAGAGGTTTGTAGCACAGTTGTTTATTCACTCAGTCGTGTCCATGGACTGCAACCCCATGGACTGAAGTCTGCCAGGTTCCTTTGTCCACGGAATTTTCCAGGCAAGAATACTGAAGTGAGTTACATTTCCTGCTCCAGGGGATCTTCCTGACCCAGGGATCGAACCCTCATCTCCTGCATCTCCTGCACTGAACAGGTAGATTTCTCACCACTAACCACCTGGGAAGCCCCTACGTAGCACAGTACCAGTACACAGTACCAGTACTCATTCAAAACCTTTAGGGGAGAACTGAAAATCTTCTGGATTTTAGAAAGGTAATATAGTACCTATATAATACATCGTAATTTGCCCATTATGTCTGGAGCATCTGCTGTTCTATTATCAAACAATATTTCTGCAGTAATACATAAGAATATTCACCCCAAGAAAGGAAATAAATACTACAAACAGCCTCATATCTGGTCAGATCAGACTTTAATACCAAAAGAATTATGAAGAACATCTTTTGGCAATTTCAGAACTGATAAAAGATGATGTACCCTTGTTCAATGACCCTATCACTGTTTAAAACAATGTAAAATTACCTAGCTCCTATATCCCAGCTCCACAACTTATTAGCTGTGTCCCTGTGTAAATGTCTTAACCTCTCAGAATTCAGTTTCCTTGTCTGTAAAACAGGGACAGTATCTAACTCAATGGATTGTTACAAGAAATAAACCAGAATACACATAAAAGTCTTAGCAAAGTGCCTGGCACACAGTAATCACTAAATGAATGTTGACTACATGAACGAATCATCCTTGCACAAAATAATCTTGAGCAAAAACAAGTTGCGGAAAGACATACAGCATTAATATTTATAAAAGTTTAAAAGACATGAAAGTATGTGTTCTTTACATCTACTACAAAAATGCAGTAAGAGTATATGTGTAACTGGGGACTTCCCTGGGGGTCCAGTGGCTAAGACTCTGTGCTCCCATTGCAGGGGCCTGGGTCCAATCCCTGGTCAGGGAACCAGATCCTATATCCTGCAACCAAGACCTGAGACAGCCAATAAATAAATATTAAACACAGAAAAAGAGTATATGTATAGCTGAATCACTTTGCTATATACCTAAAACATACCTCAACTGTGAAAATGCAGTAAGAGAATAAGAATGTGTATGTGAAAGACAATAATCTGGAAAGTATCTGATTGGGGTAGTATTACACAGGAAGTTTCAGCTATATTGGTGGTATTTTACTTCCTGGACTAGGCACTAGGTAAATGAATGTTTATTATTATTTTCCATGTGCTTTATACCTGAAGTATTTCTAAAAACTAGACTCAAACACATCCATGTATTAGACATACGTAATGAATGCTGTAGACCACATCACCTACTTTCACTACAATGTAGATTTCCTTATTTTTTGAAAGTTTTTACTTGATTTTCAAAATACTCAAAAACCATGAGATTCCTCAACATATAACAGCTTAAATGTCTATCATAAAAAAACAATAACTCTATCCTTGAAAATAAAAACTTGGTAAGGATATAATTTATAGTAATGACTCAACTATAAAGAACATAGCTGAGAATCCAAAACACATTTTTATAATCTCATGCAGCCAACAGAAATTCACATCAACACATATCGACACGGAACATCTACTTTACTCTTTATTCAGCTTTTTCCAGAATAGAACAAATTAGAAAACTGGAGGACAAACTGAAGAAAGTGAGAGCGGGAGAAAGAAGTTGTTTTGGGAAAGGACACTGATGGTAGTTAAAATGTCACCTAACAGCAAGGGAAAAAAAACAAAAATGTCTGCAAAACAAACAAATAAAACTTATATCTAACAGAAGTAAGCATTCAAAAGCATAATGCAAGATTTATAAATTCTGGAGATCTGCTTTAACGATACTGTGACTATACAATATTATATTGTGCAACTGAAAATTTGTCAAGAGGACAGCTCTTGCTGTATTCTAAAAAAAACACACAAATATTCTAAAAATTCCACAATCTAAAAAATAGCTCTGCCCTTTGCCAATTTCTATCTTATTAAAAACTGTAGATGATTAATCAAAAAGGAAAAGACCAAATTACTGATAAATCTCTACCTTTGACTTCCACAATAATTACCTTTACAACTTTTTTAAAAAAATCCAAACTTAAAGCATTTATCTCATACCCACTTACACACACAGAGCAGAGCAGTCTGCGGATACTTAGTGTGCTAGTAAAAAGTCTTCAACTCTCCCTAAAGTCCTAAGAATATTAATAAGTTAAAAACAGTACCATATTCAGTTTTTAAAAATAAGACTCTGGCTAATCAAGGAATGGCTCATAAAGATCAACATTTAGCATTTAAAGCAGAAGGTAGAAAAAACTGAATATAAAATTATATCCTAACTCATCAACTTATATACGCTGTTGTTCTGTCACTAAATTGTGTGCAACTATTCGAAACCTCATGGACTGTAATCTTCCAGACTCCTCTGTCCATGGGATTTCACAGGCAGGAATACTGGAGTGGGTTGCCATTTCCTTCTCCAGGGATCTTCCCAGTCCAGGGATCAAACCCATCTCTCCTGCACTGGCAGGCAGATTTTTTACCACTGAGCCACAAGAGAAGCCCAAATTATACATTAAATATGTACCATTTTGTGTATATCTCAATAAAGCTGCTCTAAAAACTAAAGGTAACAGCTACAAGAAAATAAAACAGTATCCATGGAATAACCAATTTCTAAAAATTATATAGTTCAAATACCATCTACTCTCATTCTTTTAACTACCTGATCCATCAAAGACTGAGAAAGATATATTTAAGTCTATCACCGTGATTACGTTTTTGTCAGTTTCTCCTTTTATGTCTAACACATTTAGTATTTCAATGGTTTCAGTCAATGCCTAAACATCCATATGTTTTATATGTACATGCTTGTACATGTTTTCAAGATAAAATGTCCCTCTGTCATCTCTTGAAAAACTAAAAGTAAAAAGTAAAACACTTATTATTACAAGGATGAAAAGCAAACACAAAAAAATTAAGTCTGATTTGCTAAGGAACAGGAGCCATGGATAAATGTATTCTATTTAATTAATGGTTATTTGATAAATAAGGATGAAAATAAGAAAAAAAGGAAGCATGAAATTCATTTTGGAAAAATTTCTACCCAAATTGGTTAAACAAAATTGGGTTTTGAAGCTTAAAACTAAATTAATATTATTTTACATATCAAAGTAATCAAAATTATAAATATTTCATATAGAAAAGAAAAATTTTAAATAATAGAAGAGACCAGGAAAAAAAAAAGACTGCAAATGTTCCAATTCACCTAAATCTTATCCCTGAAATGGTGAAAACAAGTTACTTTCCAAAATTTCCACAAAACCCTTTGTGGGATAAAACCATCTCCAAGCCATGATCACCTCCTTTTTTCCTCTGAAATACCTATTTTTCCCACTCAAATATAAGCTCCCTAAAGCCTGATTCTTGATTATTTTATTAATCCGTATATTCCCCTTGCCTTAAAGACTAGGAACTGAATAAATACTGCATTTACTGAATTCTAAAGAGTAGAAGGGAACCAGGGCTTCCTTGGTGGTTCAGAGGTTAAAGCGACTGCCTGCAATGCAGGAGATGTGGGTTTGATCCCTGGGTGGGGAAGATCCCCTGGAGAAGGAAATGGCAACCCACTCTAGTATTCTTGACTGGAGAATCCCATGGAGGGAGGAGCCTGGTAGTCTACAGTCCACAGAGTCGCAAAGAGTCAGACACGACTGAGCGACTTCACTTTCACTTTCTCTCACCTTAAAGAGTTCAGTTCAGTTCAGTTCAGTTGCGTCGGACTCTCTGCGACCCCATGAATCGCAGCATGCCAGGCCTCCCTGTCCATCACCAACTCCCAGAGTCTACCCAAACCCATGCCCATCGAGTTGGTGATGCCATCCAGCCATCTCATCCTCTGTCGTCCCCTTCTCCTCCTGCCCCCAATCCCTCCCAGCATCAGGGTCTTTTCCAATGAGTCAACTCTTCACATGAGCTGGCCAAAGCACTGGAGTTTCAGCTTCAACATCAGTCCTTCCAATGAACACCCAGGATTGGTCTCCTTTAGGATGGGCTGGATGGATCTCCTTGCAGTCCAAGGGACTCTCAAGAGTCTCCTCCAACACCTCAGTTCAAAAGTATCAATTCTTCGGCACTCAGCTTTCTCCACAGTCCAACTCTCACATCCATACACGACCACCGGAAAAACCACAGCCTTGATTAGCCAGACCTTTGTTGGCAAAGTAATGTCTCTGCTTTTTAATATGCTGTCTAGGTTGGTCATAACTTTCCTTCCAAGGAGTAAGCGTCTTTTAATTTCATGGCTGCAATCACCATCTGCAGTGATTTTGGAGCCCAGGAAAATAAAGTCTGACACTGTTTCCCCATCTATTTGCCATGAAGTGTTGGGACTAGATGCCATGATCTTAGTTTTCTAAATGTTGAGCTTAAGCCAACTTTTCACTCTCCTCTGTCACTTTCAAAGAGTAGAAGACTCTTATTTAAAGAAATGTACTTGTCCTTTCCAGAGCATACAAAATAAGGTGCACTGGATACTCACTAACAGCTATAGAAAAAGCATCAGGACTTAACCCAGTCCTCTATTCTAGCATACTTAGTTAACTTTCTTCCCACTTCTGACCTCACACTCCCTGGTTGTGAGCTCTGAGCTGACAGTCAACAGTCAAATACATAAAGGGTGGGACTCCCACTGCTATCTGATCCTGCTTCCTCTAAACTTAAAGGTATTTGAGCTCTAAATCTAAAAAGAAATCCCAAATTAAAAGTGATTTTTCAATATGAAAATTATCTCCTTTTCTAGCCACCCACTATACCTGAAATCTTTCTTGATAAACAGTAAGAAAAGAAATTAAGATTTTTGTTAACTTTACCACCAATCACAGACTTCTAAGTATGGCTGAGAGTGCTCAAGGGACCCAAAGTAACACTGGGCAAAACCCTCCAAAAGAAGTTACCATGCTTTCTCTCTCACACTCTCCCTGTGACCTATACTTTCAAATTACGCTCCACATAAAACCCCAATTTCAGATTTTTATCTCATATGTATATTTGAATTGCTTTAGTATATTTAAAACTTGCAAAAATACCAAGACCAAAATAGTAAGAAACGTAAACCAAACTAATCAACAGTATTATGCTTCAATCAGACTTTTACTTTACAACGCATCTTACAGACACTGCTGCTGCTGCTGCTGCTAAGTCGCTTCAGTCGTGTCTTGACTCTGCGTGACCCCAGAGACGGCAGCCCACCAGGCTCCTCCATCCCTAGGATTCTCCAGGCAAGAACACTGGAGTGGGCTGCCATTTCCTTCTCCAATGCATAAAAGTAAAAAGTGAAAGTGAAGTCATGCAGTCGTGTCCGACTCTTCGCGACCCCATGGACTTCAGCCTACCAGGCTCCTCGTCCATGTGATTTTCCAGGCAAGAGTCCTGGAGTGGGGTGCCATTGCCTTCTCCATTACAGACAATACCTGTCATTAATCTGACTTAGATGAGTTCTCTCAATGTCTGTGTTTCTGCGGTTTTCTTTCTTTGGGGTAAAATGGGCAGGGAGGGGGAAGCAGCACACATCTATTTCTCCTGTATGAAGAAATGTATGAAGAGTTCATAAAAAGGAACTCTTCTACAGAGTGAAGAAAAAGGGGTGGCCAGTATTAACACATCACTGTTTGAATAAAAGATTAAATCTTGGGATAAGTATTTTGGTCTCTGGAGAGGGAAAACACCATTGTCAGACAGGGACAGTTCTTTCATCAAGTTTCACCTTGGCCTAGAATGATAAAACACTCAAGCCCATCCAACTTTATAGGATCTGGTTTCAGGCTCACAATGCAACTTTCTGATTATTAATCACCTTCGGAAGTACTTTGCCTCCCAAACACCTTCATACAAGGAACAGAGGACCCCACAAACTAGATACAGGTAATTCAACAGAAAAGCATAATCCCTTATGAATTACAACACTGTTATCCTAACTAACACATCAGTGAGTCTGATCAGGATTAATCATTCCCAGGTAATACTAAAATGGAATTTCTGGATCTTCAAGAGGAAGGCTGTGAAATGTGGGACCACATTAGGATATTACCACACCCTGTCTAAGCAATCACCTGGTATCCCTCTATGAGATCTTAAGTTCAATTGTCCCTCAACTGTCACAGTGTTATAGGAATCTTCTTTTATGCTTAATTATCCATAAGCAAAACTCACCAAACCTGAGATTTTAAAATTAGATATATATATATAAATGTAAATATGCCTACTGAACAATTCAGTCACCTTAATTCATAGGAAAATAAAGGCCAAATAAACTATGACAGATGAGCATTATTAATTTGACACAAATAAAATAAAAAGCAATTTTTCACTCTTAACCCTAATATTAGGGAAGATATACCACAGAGGCCTCAACTATAAAAAATGGTCACAAAATGCTACAAATAAAATCTTAATTTTTTTTAAAGATACGCCCTAAAGGGTAAGATGTACTCTCATGTGAAATGCTGGGTTGGATGAAGCACAAGCTGGAATCAAGACTGCCAGGAGAAATATCAATAACCTCAGATACGCAGATGACACCACCGTTATGGCAGAAAGTAAAGAGGAACTAAAGAGCCTCTTGATGAAAGTGAAAGAGGGGAGTGGAAAAGTTGGCTTAAAACTCATTCAAAAAACTAAGATCATGGCATCTGGTCCCATCACTTCATGGCAAACAGATGGGGAAACAATGGAAACAGTGACAGACTATTTTTGGGGGCTCCAAAATCACTGCAGATGGTGAGTGCAGCCAAGAAGTTAAAAGGCACTTGCTTCTTGGAAGAAAGGCTATGACCAACCTAGACAGTATATTAAAAAGCAGAGACATTACTTTGCCAACAAAGGTCCGTCTAGTCAAGGCTATGGTTTTTTCCAGTGGTCATGTATGGATGTGAGAGTTGGGCCATAAAGAAAGCTGAATGCCAAAGCGCTGATGCTTTTGAATTGTGATGCTGGAGAAGATTCTTGAGAGCCACCTGGACTGCAAGGATATTCAACCAGCCCATCCTAAAGGAAATCAGTCCTGAATATTCATTGGAAGGACTGATGTTGAAGCTGAAACTCCAATACTTTGGTCACTTGATGCAAAGAACTGACTCCCTGGAAAAGATCCTGATGCTGGGAAAGACTGAAGGCAGGAGGAGAAGGGGATGACAGAGGATGAGATGGTTGGATGGCATCACCGACTCAATGGACTTGAGTTTGAGCACCTCCGGGAGTTGGTGATAGACAGGGAGGCCTGGCATGCTGCAGTCCATGGGGTCACAAAGAGTCAAGACACGACTGAGCTGAACTGAATTGAAAGAGAAGATAAATCTTAAAGGAAATATATGTACCTCATGTGAATACAGGTGCTTTAACGTTTTGTTTTGATATCTTTCATATAATGAACATGCATAATTTGAGAATTCTTGCTTTAAAAATTCAAATTAACAAAAACCACAGGAATGCATAAATCAAGCAAAACTGAAAACTTTCAAAATAAAAAGGTAGCACTCATCCTAAAAGGACAGAGTCACAGTTATCTATAGGTACTTTTCTACAGATGACTTCAGAAAGCTATGAGAAAGTGATTTAATACTAAGATGACAAATTTTCTCTAGCATATTCTTCACGAATCCAAGTTCTGTTAATTTGAGATAGCCAAGAAGAGGGTGGGGAGGAGAAGCACTGGTCTATAGGAGATGAAAGATTCATTTTTAACCTATGTTTGACATGAGTTAGAAATTGGGGGTGGGGGATTGAAATCCCACTGATAACAGTCAAAAACTATAAGATATCTAAGAACAAATTCAGCAAGAAAGGTATATGAACTAGATGAAGACAACTATTAAATCTATGAAATCTTTACTGAAGAAACTAAAATAAGACCTCAATAAATGGAAACATTATAATATGGAAAAGTTATCATCATTTTAAAATGTCAGGCCTGTTGCTCTTAAAGTAAGAGTAGGGGCCTTAGTCTTCACATCAGCTGTGCTGTATCTTGTAAAGTATTTTCATCTGCTGCTTATTTGTGGAATGAAACCTCAGACCAGCCCAATGGAGAAGGAAGGGCGGGCCAGGCAGGTGGAGGTCGGCCTGAAGAGTCTGTTAAACACACCCTTCTGCTGACTACAATTGGCTACTGACACATTCGTTCTGTTAAGAGGAGCCTTTAAAACAAATCATGGCGCTCACGCCCCTCCTCTCTCCTTAAGGAAGAATAATCTGAAACACATTTAAGAACTTTGGTTTCATCCTTAAAGGTACCCAGTTCCGAGGGTTTTGCCGTGGAGTGTGTAGCCATGCTGCAGTATTTGTGATTCTCTGTTCTCAGAATCAAGGTGGTTTCATGGATGTGATTATTGTATCTTCAACGTGTTTACACAAAAAATACGGGGGAAGTCTAATGAATTAAGGCCACATAAGATAAAATTAGACATGAAACTAGATAATAAAGTTAACTTAAATATGAATAAAATCTCTAAAAATTAAAAAAAATAAAAATAAAAATAAAAATGTCAGGCCTTCCAAAATTAATACATGAATATAGTGCAATTCTAAACACTGACTTGGCTTTTTTGAGACTTTCTGAACTCAACAGAATTATATTCAACCAATATAGATAAGAATAAATATTTAAGAATAGTCAAAAAAACTGAAAAGTACAGTGACAGGAGCTCTTCTTAACAGAGTATAACTTTCTATATAAAGCTATGATATTCAAAACAGCAAAATAATGGTACAGGAAGAGTAAAACAGAACATCCAGAAATAGAGCAAACATATATGGGAACTTAACATACGATAAGGCAGCACTTAATTCATTGAAGAAAGGATGGTTTATTTAGTCTGGACACAGCTGGCTCTCTATACAAAAGAAAATTATATAAGACCCCTTACTTTATATCAGATAAAATTTAACTCTAGATTAATAAATTCATGTGTTATACAACAAAGAATTAATATACCATAAGATGTTCCTGCAAAATAGGAGAAAAAGAAAAATGAAGCAAGGGCATGAACAGGCAATTCACAGTAAAGGAAATCCAAAAGACCACAAAACATATTAAAAGAGGCTAGCTCCAGCAATAATCAAGGAAATTAAAATTAAGACACAACTGAGAAACCATTTAGTAACTAGCAGACAAGCAAAAATTAAATTAAGTAATGTCATCTAAAGATGTGACGTTACGGAGAATCCACTGCTAGTGGAGATGGAAATTATGACAACCTACTAAAAGAGTAATCTGGCAACAGTAACATTTAAAATATAATTCCTTTAACTCAGAAATCCCACCTAAGAGATTTTACTCTGCAGAAATAAGAGCATCAGCAAATAAAGGGACATGTAAAAGGATGTCTAGTGCACTACTGTTTGTAGTACAAAGACCTAGAAACAGCCTAAATGTATACAAGAAAATGACTGAATAAATTATGTAGAGTACATTCACACTGTGAGACATAATAGGGTTTTCTTTTTCTAATTTTTTAATTGGAAGATAATTACAATGCCGTGTTGGTTTCTGCTGTACAACAGCATAAATCAGCTATAAGTACACATATCTCCTCCCTCTTGAGCGTCCCTTCCACGCTCCCACTCCACCCCTCTAAAAACAAGGTAGAATTATACTTATTGACCATGATGTGTTATGAAAAGTTTCAGTTACAGAGTAACACAAAAAGTACGATCTACCCTTTGTAAAAACGAAGCACCCCATGTATGTCCATTAATGTTGTACACACAGCACTTCACCAAGCATAGAGAAATGCTGAAGCAGACTCAAAGCCTGGCTAAATGGTGGGGGAGTGATAGCAAAGCAGCTGGGGAAATGAACAGGTGTTTTTTCAGAAGTATGTCTTTAGTTTTTTTTTCACTTATCACAGTGGACATCTATTATTTTGTAAACAGATTAAGAACTTTTTTAAAACGCCTCAGCACTGTTACAGTAGATTTTTCAAAAACAGTGTGAAAGTCGATAACATATCACTAAACTATCAACATATTCCCATTTTGAGGAAAAAGACTGAAGTTCTCACCTTACTATTAGTTCCCTGAGCATAATGAATTACATAACAGGTATTCAGAAGAAAGAAAAAAGATGGCAGGCAGAGCAAATTTCTTTG
This sequence comes from Muntiacus reevesi, assembly GCF_963930625.1. Classification (NCBI taxonomy): domain Eukaryota; kingdom Metazoa; phylum Chordata; class Mammalia; order Artiodactyla; family Cervidae; genus Muntiacus; species Muntiacus reevesi. Next base: position 251,561,247 of record NC_089250.1, on the reverse strand, counting down.
CTGTCACTTGAAACTTTGGCATAACAAAGGGTCTGAGTAAATTACAAGTAGAAAACGAAAATATCCATTTTGGAATTAAATATCTAAATAATATTTCCAAAGACACACAAATCAGGTTTTGTATATGTTCTAAATCTGAAAATAAATTTCAGTAACATCAATTCTATCAGTCACAAGTAAATGACCTGCAGTAAACTCCCATGAGCGTCCCATGTGGTTCAGTAGATAAAGAATCTGCCTGCTATATAGGAGACACAAGAGACTTGAGCCTGACCCATTAGGAAGATCCCCTGAAAGAAGGGCATGGCAACCCACTCCAGTGTTCTTGCCTGGAGAATCCCAAGGACAGAGGAGCCTGGCGGGCTACAGTCCATGGGGTCACACAGAGTCGGACAAGGCTGAAGGGACTCTGCATGCACACACGTGCTATATACTAGGGATGCCATAAATTAGATAGCTCTTGTCCTTTGAAGATCAGGACAAGTAAACAATTCCACAAATATTAAAAAAAAGAAAAAATACTACAATCCTTTGCCTGGGGTAGAGAGGAAGAAAGAACAGATTCACTAGTTGGAAGGGAGAAAGAAAAGCATTCCAGGTATAAGCAGAACAGGTACAATGAATGAAAGAACACTTAAGGGTTCAAGGAACAACAAAAGTTCAGTGTGCGTAAATAAAACAACAAAACCAAACGCTAGTGAAGTCAAATTACAAGCAACTTCCTCATTCTACTTTCTTAAGTAATGAACACCATTTATTAAACTTTCACCATGTAAAGCTTCTAAAGAAAATACAGTGCCCATGCCTTCACTGATAGAAATACACAATTTTAAAAGTCACATACATTGATTGAGTACTAACAGAAAGGAGTCCCAGGTGGCTCACTGGTCAAGAACCTGCCTGCCAACAGAGAAGACAAAATAGACAAAAGTTCAATCCCTGGGTCAGGAAGATTCCCTGGAGTAGGAAATGGCAGCTCACTCCAGTATTCTTGCCTGGAAAATTCCATGGACAGAGGAGCCTGACAGCCTTCAGTCCATGGTGTGGGAAAGAGTCAGACACAACTGAGCGACTATCAGAAAAAGAGGCTCTTCCTTCTTCTTCTATTTGTTTCTTGTTTGCTTTCTTTTTTGGCCACACCATGACGCATCCAGGATCTTGGTTCCCCAACAAGGGATCAAACCCAAGCCTCCTGCAGTGCAATCAAAGTGTTTTAACCACTGGGCCCTAGGGAAATCCCAAGGCTCTGTCTTCTTACAATAGTTTCCCTTCAATACTCAGACCCCAAAACCCCTAACAATAAATACCAAGATTCAATTAACTCTACACAGTGTACCTATTTCTTCAGTTAGTTTCCCCATCCATCTCAAACCAGTATTTTCACATTTTAAAAGTATCATGTTTTCAAAAATCTCAAAAAGTGGGAGGGGAATCTCTTGTGCAGACTTTAGAAAGGAATTAAAAAAATTAACTTCCCTTCCTTCTCTTCAGCTTGAAACTGAACAATTTCCCAAGGGTGAGGTTTAGCAAGCAGAAACTAAACTGAGATGTAAAAACAGTAGTGGAACTTCTTTTGAGTTGTACAACTGTGTGATCATTTACGAAAGTTAAATCTTATGATCAAATAGTGTACACCATCTATGCTATGACAGTTTTAATTTTAACCCAAAGGCTGACAAGGAGGAGATTACAAATGTTTTACATCTCCAAAGATTAATAAGTACATGTCTTTCTCATATTTGCTCTTTCCAAGAATCTACAACATTAATCTCAAAGCCAGACAAGCTGCACAGCCTAGGATGCTCAGCCCAAAACAATCAGCTAAACATGCAAACTGGAATGAGCAAAGCAACAGATTATCAGGTTACACTGTGACTGCTGCACTGTAACAAAGAAAGGGGGGAGAAAACTACTTGCCTTTAAGATGTCTTTAATTATTAATAAAGTACAAAGGTCACATATGTTTTCTTCATCTTTAAAAAAAATCTTTTTTCTTTCTAAGCCTGTTTTTCACTGGCAGCATTTATAACTCATTAATTTTCTTCTCCAATAGTTTGAATAGTCGAAAACAAAACCCCACCAAAAAAGGCAAAACTTCAAAGTACCTAGTTAAAAAAAAAGCTTTTCTCATTTTAATCATATTATCCTAACCCTTGCCCTTTTTGTACAAAAGTGTTAGTTAATACTGACTCAACAAGTTTGGCAAGTGTGGGGTTTTTTTTTCCTTCCACTTTTGGACCCTTCAAACTCTGACAAGAGATTGTTTTAGTGACCAGAATTCATAGCAAATTAAGTATTTTCGATGACTCCTTCAGTGAAGAAAAACCTTGTATGTACTTTAAATGTAGAAATGATGCCTTTACTGAAATAAAATTTTCTATACAAAAAGGCAAATGAAAGAATCCTAACACTTTTTGCCAAAAATGATTTTCAAAACCTGTAAGCCAACAAATATAAGCGCTTACATTAATCTGTACGTTCTCTTAATTTTAAAACTGCTTACTACTTTAATGGGTTTCCCTGGTGGTTCAAGCGGATTCTTTACCACTTGCCTGCAATGCAGGAGACTTGGGTTTGGTCCCTGGGTCGGGAAGATCCCTTGGAGAAGGGAATGGCTACCCACTCCAGTATTCTTGCCTGGAGAATTCCACTGACAGAGGAGCCTGGTGGGTTCGCAAAGAGTCAGAAACTACTGAGCAACAAACACATAGCTACTGTAATATCATCCTGCATGAAAGAAACTGAACAGGTAACAAAAGGATGAAAGTAAAAATCAAGAACTGAAAACAATTCATAAAGGAAGACTGAAAGACAAGCACCTAACACAGATAAAACAAGTTGCTGCAGGTGGAAGAAAGGTAATAGTTTTAGAATTTCTGAAGCTAAACCAAATTAGTTTTAAAGTTTTGATATCAATTACATCCTGCTGTATATACAAAATTTTTAAATCCTCATCAAATGCAAATAAGGAGATTAAGCATTTTGATAATCTGTTTTGGTATGTGTTTTCCCAATTCCATTTTTTTAATTAAAAATAATCTTTTGGAAAATATTCGTTCAACTTTTTTTAATTTGCACAGAATTATTACAAATCACATAAAAACTTGTTTTTGTCTTTGCACACGACTAATCTCAAGACTACTTTAAAAAATAAATAATATGATGAAATATCACCAAAGTATTGCTGACAATTTTTGTACTTTATAGTTTCACTCTAAAATTCATCTTCAAATTTAGAACTGCTGTCAGTGAAACAGATCAAAGAACAAGTAACTGCTCCAAAAAAATTAAGGTTTCCTAAACAACGTTTATTTCAAGTATGGAACTCCAACAATCCCTTAGACCAAGTATACATTCAAGTGTAATCAATCAAAGGTGCACTAAAATAAACAACACTTATCATTTGCAAGGCAAAAGGATGCTTTCTCCAACTGAACGCAAACTGCCTGAGAATGAATGACATTTAAAAATACCATGAAATGAACTAAGTTAACACCCATCTGATAGCTCTCCTAATACTTAATATTGGGAGTATTTGATAGTGTAACTCAGAAATGAACATTTCAGTAGCAACTACAAGGCGATACTCAGTATATGAGTGCTGCCTGCTTAGTCGCTCAGTAGTGTCCAACTCTTTGCAACCCACCAGGCTCCTCTGCCCATGGAGATTCTCCAAGGCAAGAATACTGGAGTGGGTTGCCATTTCCTCCTCCAGGGAACCTTCCCAACCCAGGGATTGAACCCAGGTCTCCCGCATCGAGGGCAGATTCTTGACCATGAGCACCAGGGAAGCCCCAGTATATGAGTGAGGATTCCATGTATCTTGTTAGACAGCCCTTTAAACCAAAAAGAGACTCCATGGCTTTAGAGTAAATATACAAACAGTACATAACACATTTTTGAAAAGTCTCCTGAAAACAAATACCAAGAACACTGACTATTTACAGTGAAACACTCACTCTTCTACTGAGACATCATATGACTAGTACAGGAATTTATCTACCTGATAATAACCTGATAATAATGCACTTACACATGGATTAGAAGTATTGAAAGATTTGGTCAAGTTCAAGTTATAAATTTAAGTTTCAGCAGCCACTAGGGTACCATCTCAAATAATTTACATATCCCTTTTGCAAATGTGAAAACCCAGGCTGAGGTGAAACAGAAGTGACTCAGTCACAGTCATCTAACTTGAACTATAGGAAATAATCAGCGAATTACAGTGAAATGCTTTTTATTCAAGTATACTATACTGCAAACATAACAAGAATAGAATGAAAGTGGTGAAATTACGGGTGCCTGGAAAGTCTATTATTTTTAAAGCAAAACTTAAAGCGTATAAAGTATGATAAGCATGGGGAACAGTACAAGTGAATATTTAAAATCCAACTAGCCCCAGAAAAATACCATACACGAAGTCAATCCAAGTATTTTTTCGGAGTTAGTCAACGAAGAACACTACTGTACAAACCACTTGAAAGTTAAAATCGCTAAGAAATCTTCACTCCTCTCTTCTGTTAACTAATCCCTACAGTATCTTTAAAAAAAAGGTTACTTTCCCTTCTACCAATGTCAGACTAAGATTCTTTTTCACAGGCAGATTGCCCTGGGCAGGGAAACACAGCATCAAGAAAATATGTTAAGTGTCCAAAAGTACCCAAAAACTACGTGTTCAGCCCAGGAAGGGATGAGAAAACACAAATGAGAACACATTTGACAGCCTCTCCCTACCACCTTCCCCCAAAAGCCCTTTACTCAGCTTTATAAACATGTACTGTTGAAGCACACTCTTGAGCGAGTGGTTCGACGAGTCTCCTATACCAAACCCTAACTGAGAAACACAACCAACCGTCCCGACTCTGTCAAGCCGCCAAGAAATTCGGGAGAATTATTAATAACTGATGCCTGCAGGATCAGGACTTTGAGAGAAGAGTAACCAATGTATTCGCAGGTGAGTTTAAGAAAAAAAGAGGGGGGCAACCCCAGAAAATTGGGAAAGAAGTTGGTCGAAAGGTTAGAGAGAGGCGAGGCCGACGTCCAGTTCAAAGAGAACGGCAATGCGGGTGCAGACAACGATTAACTAACTGAGCATTTGGAAATACAGAAGAGAGTTTCACGAAAGACCCGACTAGGATGCAAGATACAAGAACACTGCTGATACGTGGCACGCAGAAGACACGCGGAGGTGGGACCCGCCCCGCTAACCCTAGGCTCTCTGAATGAGTCCTCAAAGGAGGAGTGCAGCCTGAGAAAGTCAATGGGTCCAAGGAGGCCCGCACCGGCCAGGCAACGCCATAACACGGACGCAGCCGCGTGCGGAGCCTCCGGGTCTGAGGCCTCGGGGTTGGCCCTCAAGAAGTCGGAACAACCCCTGTGCTCCCGGCCCCTCCTGGCCCAGCCTCTGTCCTCTCTTCTCACCCTCCACGATCTGGGACCGGACCCCTGGGATAGACAGGGAGCTTCCGGCCGAGCGCTCCCGGCAGGCGCAGAGTAAAACAAGAAGTATTCTCTTAGCGCCGCGACTGACACTCACCGGCCCGAAACCTCGAATGAAACCAGCAGCTCCGGGGGCGGCGGCAGCAGTGGCAGCAGGAACCGAACATCCAAAATGGCGGCTCCCTCGGCCTCACCACCGCTACTGCAGGCGGAGGGATCTTAGGTGGGAAGGAGTTTTTAACTAACTTTGCACACTATCAAAGAAACTCAGGTCCCTATCTCTCTTTGCTTCTCGGTCCCGCGTCCCCAGACTGCAACTTCTTGTGCTTCCACTCTCCTATTATCCAAGAACTCGGACCCCACCGAGGACTATTTGCCAAGGAGGAGGTGACTGCTCCTGGAAGAGCGACGCAAAGCGTAGCAAGGTTCGGGGCTGTCACTGATGACGCGAGACGCTGCTGCCGAGTCACCGCTGCGAAGAGTCTGAGCGAGAAAGATCCGGTGGACCCCAGAGCCCACGGACATAGGTTCCGCCTGCGGTGGGGTGGGAGCTGGGCTACCAGGAAGTGGCGGGGCCACCTGGAAAGGGTGGGGCTAGCAAGGTAGCGGAGGAAATGGGGAGGCGAGGCAGGTAGAGGCGGAGAATACTGAGCCTGGCCGAGCTGCTCCTAATCCAGCAGAACCCCAAATTCTTACCTATCATTTTTGAGACCTTAGGTTTCTCTGTAGGTTAACTTTAGGATCATGCTCCAAGTAGTCTTGGATTCTGAAGTTTTATGTCATCTTTGCAAAGCATTTTATAAAAATAAGAGAGGATGTCACAGAAGAATAGATTTCAAGCACACCATCACCTGCCAACCTTTGGCATTGAACAAGACATTTAGACTCTCTGGGTATCAATTTCTTCATTGTAAAATGAGAAGATGTGTCCTAGTGGTAGCTAAAACCATTCCGGAATGGGCTTTCCAACTGTAACGCCATGTACCAATGACCTGAGCTGAAGACAGCCCGACCATACAGGTCTTGGCTTGATAAATAATTACTAACACCTGACACGAATATTTTCCATGTGAACATAAAAAGAGCCAAGGTATCATTGCCCTTTCAAAGAAAAGGTGACCTGCTGTTCCTTCAGATGAAATGGCAATAAGTATTCCCAAAAGGGAATAAAGCAGAGCACCTAGCTAGATGACAAAAAGAACAGAACTAACCACAAATCTTCAGTTTAGGACCTGTCACAGGCAGGAGGTCGTACTTTTTGTCCTTAGTCTTTTTAATGCAGGGAATTTCAAAACAGTTAAGAAAAATTGAATTGAGTAGCCCCGCCTGTGCAATTTCGTTCTTAAGCGACTGGGGCATGCCAAATAGCTGTAAAAAAAAAGGAGGCCAAGGGCCTAATAATAGTAATTATCACTTTTTATTATTAAATATTGATATCCCATCTTCATATATAATGTAATTTGACCCTTGAGACAACCTCCTGGGTCAGACTAGACAAGCATAAGGAACTTAGTTTTACGAAGGAGACTGAGGCTCAGAGAAGCTGAAACTTGCTAAACGACCCCCCTCTCCGCTCTCCCTCTGGGGTTCCTCTGTTTGGTACACACCCACTCTCCTTCCCCCACACTCAGAGTGCTATAAACCGAGAGCAAATGATTTGAGGAGCAGAATGCTTATGGAATTTAGTTGCCTCATATCTTCTTCATGCACAGTGCAGCTCTTGATCACAAGGGAGATAAAGTGTGAAACTCAGCAGCTCAGTCCTGTCCAACTCTTTGGGACCCCATGGACTGTAGTCCACCAGGCTACTCTGTCCATGAAATTTTCCAGGCAAGAATACTGGAATGGTTAGCCATTTCCTACTCTAGGGGATCTTCCCCACCCAGGGATCGAACCGGAGTCTCCTACGTTGCAGGCAGATTCTTTTACCACTGGGCCGCAGGGGAGGAAGCAAAGTTTAAAACTAAAACACCATAATCATGCCATAAAGTAGATTTCACTGTTTCACTGCATGAACACATGCTAAAATACAGTATGGAGCTCCCATGAAAGTAAAGAGTTTGCAGGTTGCAAAACAGTTACCTAAAACATTCTGTTTGCAAGTCACAAAAATTTGCTTAGAAATTGAATTTAAGTGTTTCCCATTGTAAACCACAAAAGGAAAGTTAAACTATCTTCTTAAGAAACAGGAAGGAGCTTCTATTCTACCATGCCAAGTGATAGACATTAAAGAGAAAATAACAGACATTATAAAATGTAAACCCCCTTCATGTACATTTTTTTTACATCTATTGATCTTTATAATTACCAAACTCCTCCCCTAATGTAACTGAAAATTAAAAGCAATTGACCTAACATACAGTACGGTTATTTTCCTGAGATCTTTGGTCTCTGTGGCTAGCTATTAAAGACGGGGAAGACTTATTCCCCACCTATTCAAACATAATATCAAATTTCAGATAAATTACAGCATATCAATAAAGTGGAATATCATGCTACTGATAAAACTAAGGCACCAACTCTATCTTTATGAGCATGGTATGGCAGGTTTTCAAAAACATTACAAAATGGTATTATAAAATGAGCTTATAAAAAGTATGAAGTGAAAAAAAGTGAAAATGTTAGTCACTCAGTCCTGTCCGACTCTTTTCAACCCCATAGACTGTAGCCCACCAGGCTCCTCTGTCCAGGCAAGACTGCTGGAGTAGGTTGCCATTTCCTTCTCCAGGGGATCTTTCCGACCCAGGGATTGAACCTGGAACTCCCACATTGCAGACAGATTCTTTACGGTCTGAGTCACCAGGGAAGTCAAACAGTGTGTATATGCAGAGAAGTTGAAGGATAAAGCTAAAATGTAAAAAATGATTATCTTTGGATGGTGGGATTATAGAGGACTTCTATTATCTTTATTATTTTTTTTCAAAAAGCATATTGTGTTTTTATTTGGGAAAAAAGATTTTCACATTTTGAGAGGAAAAAGTCTTATAAGATAATGCAGTTTTATGGATCCAAATACTAAAGGAGATTTTTGTTTTTAAAACAGCCATAGCCAGAAAGGATTCAATAAACTTCTAGGAATAGATAACGGTTGGGTGGAAGATCTCTTTTTTTTAATGATTTTTTAAATTTTAATTAATTAATTTATTTTTGGCTGCACTAGGTCTTCATTGCTGCACTCAGGTTTTTTCTAGTTGTGGCTAGTAGGGGCTATACTGTAGTTGCAGTGTGCGGGCTTTTCATATATATGGATTCATTTGCTCCTCACCCACCATGAGCTGGTAAACCATGCAAACACAATAACATAGTAGTTAAAAGTGTTGTTTTCAGGCTTCTCTAGTGGCTCAGTGGTAAAGAATCCTCCCACCAGTGCAGGAGATAACGGATCTGATCCGTGAGCTGGGAAGATCCCACATGCCGTGGAGCGACAAAGCCCCTGAGCCACAACAACTGAGCTTTTGCTCTAGAGCCTGGAAGCTTACTGAAGCCTGCACCCTGGAGCCTGTGCTTTGCAACAAGAGGAGCCACCATAATGAGAAGCCTGAGCATGACATCCTGAAAGTAGCCCCCACATGCCGCAACTAGAGAAAAGCCTGCACAGCAATGAAGACTCAGCACAGCCAATTAAAATAAATTTAAAATATTATTTTTAAAAATCTTAAAAAAAAAAAAAAAAGGTTGTTTTCTGGTGATAGACTGCCTGGATTTAAATTTGCTCTTCCTCTCTTTATTGTGTGGCCTGCAACAACTTACCTAACATCTTTGAGCGTTTCTGAACCTCAGTGTATCTATCTGTAAAATGGAGTTAATAGTAGCATCAACATCTTGGGACTTAACTGGCAGTCCAGTGGTTAAGACTTCACGCTTCCACTGCAGGGGATGTGAGTTCCATCCCTGGTAGGGGAACTAAGATCCTGTGTGCCAGAGGGTTCCATATCCCCCCCCCCCAAAAAAATAGCATCAGCATCTTAAGGCTGGCGTGATCATTAAATGAGCAGATACATTTAAAGTACTTAGAAGCAGCAACTGGCACAACCCACCAGTAGATATAAAGGCGCAATAGCTATTAGCTGCCTTTAGGATAAATATTACCATCCCTATTTTAGATATAAGGAAACATAAACTCATGAAAATTAAATGATTTGTCACACCTTTATGCAGCAGAGATCAGATTCAAATCTAGATCTTCCAACCTTGGATGTATCTTTCATTCCGTAGAGTAACCATTCAATGAATGTACTTCCTGAGTCTTTCCACTACAACACACTGACCTGGGTGCATAGAATCTGCAGTAGACATTGCAAAGAGACAGTCCCTACCCTGCAGATAGTTACAATCTCATTGAGGGAAACAGGTTGATTTTTTTTTGATCCAGAAATATATCAGTGATATTACTGCTCAGCAGATAAGTCCTAGTTCCAAAAGAAGCAGAAATATGAGAGGTCACTAGGTGCTTAAGCAGTAAAAGATAACTTCTGGAAGACATGGCATGTCTGATGGAATCCATGGGACTAGAAGGGGACCCATTCTCTTGGGCTGAGATGCAGCAGGATTTGTAAATGATTCAGTATCAGCAGCTGAAACCACATGACCTTGCAGCGCATGGGGAAAGCTCTCTCTACAGAAACGTGGTCAGTCTTTCACAAGGAACTCTTTCTGCTCCTGCACTTGCCAGAGACCTCAGCCTAGAAAGGAGAGTGAAGAGTGGAGGCAATCCCAGAGAAGATACACTGACATGAGTCAAAGAAGCAGCTCTACTGGACCATTTTGCTATCATTTGAGTCACCTGAATCTATAAATAAGCCTGAAAGTGGAGTAAAATTAGTCCCTCTGATGTTTATGTAATGTTTGCACAAAAAGTATTTCTTTACAGTTCTTTTAAGGGTGGTCTCTAATCACAATTTCTGCTGTCCTGAGAAAGGCTTTAGGAGTCAATCCTACAGTTATGACAGAAACCAGAAATGATGTAAAAATTAATATTGCAACAGCCAACTATGACCTGCTAACATGATAATGAAAGTGGCTAAGACAATAAACGCTAAGAGTTCCCATCACAAGAAAAACAACTTAATTTTATACCTGTATAAATGATCAATGTTCACTAAACTTATTAAGATAATCACTTCATAATGTATATAAGTCAAATCATTATGCTATATGCCTTATTCTTATACAGTGCTATGTAATTATATCTCAGTAAAACTGGAAGAAAAAAAAAAAAACTGAGACCACCAGAGAAGGATGTAGCGTCCAGAACCAGAGCAGGGCTTCTGACTCATTGTTTCCTACTCAAGTAACTTTATTTCCTTAATATGGGCACCATCATTTGCCTGGAAGGATTCACAATAAAATGGTTTGGTTTTCCTTTAAGTGTATAGCACCATCCTTGTTCCTCTAAAGTCAATCAGTCCTACGAGATGCTTTAAAATTAGTCTGAGCAGTCCAAGAAGTGTTGGGACATCTATAGTAACTGGGGCAGCCAGTTCCTGGTACCCAGTTCAGGAAACGCCAAACTCCTCTGCCAAGCCACTCACACCCACCAGAGGATGATCCAGGACTTGAAGAAGTGCCAGGATGAGGTGCCTTAGCCCAAGGAGAGGCAGAGAACCATAAAGTTCAAGAGATGGAAGGGATCATAAACAAGAAAACTTCAGACCTACACACAGGTGGCCATATTAAAATCTGTGCCCAGGAGCTCTGAATCCCAAACAAATAGTCAGTTCAGGACTAATGAATTATGTGATTTTCATCAGCATTTCAAGTCACCAATCAAGAGCTTCAAACTCACAACCATAAGTATCAGTTGATAGGCTTGCTTGAAGTTTTATGTCAACAAACTAGGCAGCATAAAGTTATCAGAATCAATCTTGGCTCTTGATTCTAACTTAGGAGAAGTTTGAGGGTTGAGTCTGTACTTATTCATTTCTAAAAGTAATTAAAAGTCACAACAATACAGCTCCCCAGAGAGAAACCCCAGCCTCAAAGACAGTAAGCTGTAAGCACTTTTGAGAGTGCAGCATATAATATGGCTGGAAAACTGGACAACTCCCCCATCATGAGAATGGTAGCTGTGGTTACATTTGGTTGGCTATGTTCTTTAAGTTCTCTCTAAAAAGGCACAATTTTTCAAAACATGTGCCAGGATATCTAGTGTGGTAGTATTTTTCTTTTTGGTAGTAGTTTTAAAGCATTTTTTTGTGTTAAATATTTCTTTGAGATTCACATCCACTTTGAAAACTGTCAGCTTCTAGAAAGAAACGCAGTGTACTTCTGGTAAACCACTAATAAACTTCTCTCACCAATGGAGGAAAAGTTTTATTTTGTTTTTAATTTATTTATTTATTGTTTGGCTGTGCTGGGTGTTCATTGCTGCGAAGGCTTTTCTCTAGTTGGGGGCGAGTGGGGGCTACTCTCTAGTTGTGGTGCCCGGGCTTTTCACTGTGGTGGCTTCTCCTGGTGCAGATCACAGGCTCTAGGGTGTGCAGGCTCCAGTAATTGTGACATGCAGGCTCAGTAGTTGAGGCTCCCAGGCTCTGAAGCACAGGCTCAGTAGTTATGGTGCCCAGGCTTAGCTGCTCTGTGGAATGTGGGATCTTCATGGATCGTGGATTGAACCATGTCTCCTGTATTGGCAGGAGATTCTTTACCCCTGAGCCACCAAGGAAGCCCAGGATAGCCTTAATAATTGAAATACCTTCATGCATATTAAGCAATTTCAACTTCTACCAGCATTCCCTCTATTTCACAAGAACCAGTGAAGGAAGCAAATCATTTTTTCTTATAGGAGTCATTCTGCAAGAAAAAACATGACTGGGAAGCAATTAGTTTTGAGTTCCAAGTGCATATTTTGTTCATAGTAAACCTCCAATAAATAGTTCCTAAAATTAACTTAAGTTACACAGTCAAGATTCCTTCTTATTTGAGGTGAAGGGTGTATGTTTGTTTGTTTTGTTTTATGTCTTGGGGAAATTAGCATTAGAAGCAATGATGGGTTTTACATCTTCTATCTCCTATGGCCTCATACAAGAATTGGAAGATCTGTTATCTTTGAATCTGAAGATGCTACTTGTGAAAGATGATTCAGTTTAAGAAAATTAGAGGTTTCTTTCTCCAAGAAATAAGTGGCAAGAGAAAAATGGAAGAGGTGAGAAGAAGGAAGTATTAGACAAGAAAAGATTTAAAAGACAAACCAAAACCAGGAATTCCCTGGTGGTCCACTGGTTAGGGCTCCGCACTTCCCCTGCAAGGTACATGGGTTTGATCCCTGATTGGGAAACTAAGGTCCTGCATGCCCCCTGGTGTGGCCAAAAAAAGAAAAAAAGAGAGAGACATATAAACCAAATACAATGTGTGGGTCTCTTTGGATCATGATTTCAACAAAATAACTGTAAAAATGCATTTTTGAGATAGTGAGTCTTATGATAATAAGGAATTATTTTTCATTATATTGGGCATCATAATAACATTGTTTCATATCATGAAAGTAAAAGGTGTATGTTACAGATATAAACGGAAGTATTTACAGGTAAAATTACAAGTATAATGTTTGAGATTTAAATTAAATTCCTTTTGTCTCCAAAAAGAGTGTTAGGAAGAGGTAAGTAGATGAAGTAAGAGCAGTAGAATATTGATAAACATTGAAACTGAGGGAAGGGTACATGAAAGCTTATTTTATTATTTGCTCTAATTTTGTATGTTTAAATTTTCCATAATAAAGCTTTCTTCATTTTATTTGTAAAGCAGAGGACTTGAATTCCAAGAGTAGAAGCTGAGCAATACACAAAGTGGTTCAGGCAAATAAATTCACAAGGAAAACCAGAGTTAAATTATGACTGAAATATAAAATCTTTCAAAAGAGAACTTCACGGGGCAGAAAAGCTTCGCAAAATTAAAAGAACAAAACAATTTCTCTTTGTTTCCTTCATACCGAAGGAACAAAGAGTTAAAAAATTAATATATATGGTTCTTTAGTTTTCTTTTACTTATCCAGAATTATTACACAAATAAATGAGATTTTTTTACTATTTTCAACATAAGAGAAAATTGCTTTCATTCTAGAAAAACTGAACAGATCTAAATCATGATACATTAACACTTCAAATAAACCAGCTCTTAAAAATGTTCTTTGCAATTTCTACTGTGGTATTGTCAAGAGGTAGATAAAAGACTATAGCCCAATTTTCTCATGAATTCATCATAAAAATACATCAAATATCAGCAATATGATTGCAAATATGCCCCCCTGGCCTTAAGCCTTAACAGTGGACTTCTCTGGCAGTTTATCAGTTAAGATTCTAAGCTTACCCTGCAGGACGAGCAGGTTCAATCCCTGGCCCAGAAACTAAGATTCCCACGTGCCTCGTGGTGGGGTCAAAAACAAAAACATAACTTCAGACAGACCATTTTACTATTCAAGAGCCCATTTAGAAATATATTCTAGCACTATTTGTAGTCCCATTCCAGATTCAGTTTCCCTAACCATACTGACCTTTCATGAGGAAGGAATGAGAAATAAGGGGCTGGAGATGACGCAGGTAAGGGCCCTGGTGTTAATCTGGCGATGCCCCAAGTAGATCACGAGTCCTGTGACAGTTCCACCGCTTTTGTCAAGAGTACCTTTCTTGACATCCTCAGAAAGTCCAATATTTGCTGGGGCTTCAGCCGGAGGCAAGAATCACATTGGCATCTCAACTTATGACACATTTATTTATTGCCTACCACTTTTATATGCCAAGTACCCTTAGAAGCCCTGAGGGGGTTGTAGGGGGAGAAACAGCAAGCAAGGAGACATGATTCTTGCCCTCATGAGGCTTAGAGTCTAGGGCAAGTCAATGACAGTTAGAGCAAACTTCAGACTTTCTGGCCTACATACTTCTTTCTCTCTGTTTCAATGACTATCTTTTGAGTACCTGTGAGGTCAGACATTGTGGTTCACCAGTATTTAAGAACTAGATATCAATATGCATAGATATGTCATTGGAAGAACTGATGCTGAAGTTGAAGTTCCAATACTTTGGTCACCTGAAACAAAGAGTCAACTTATTGGAAAAGCCCCTGATGCTGGGGAGGATTGAGGGCAAGAGAAGTGGGCAACATAGGATGAGATGGTTGGATGGCATCACTGACTCAATGGACATAAGTTTGAGCAAACTCAGGGAGATAGTGAAGGACAGGGAAGCCTGGTATGCTAAAGTTCATGGGGTCATAAACAGTCGGACACAACTAAGCAACTAAACAACAACAATGTCTACAAGAAAGTTTCTTATATTTTAGCCATGGTAAACTCTGGATTTATTCATTCATTTGACAAAAATCTGTTGACCACATAATGTAAACCAGGCACAGAGCTGGGGATGCCACAGCGAACAAAACAGAGAAAAGTCCCTGTTCTCGTGGAGCTGATGTTGCAGGATGAGAGACAGACGAGATCACTAAGTGACGGATACAGTGTGTTAGATCTCAGAGATGAGAGCAATAGAGAAAAAATATAAAGCGGTGAAGAGGGAAGAGAAGGTAGCTTTGGAGGGCTTCCGAGAGAAGAGAATGTTGCAGTACAGATCAGAAGGAAGTGAGGGAGGGACCGGGCAGAGAGCCGGAAAACACAGTCTCCAAGTACAAAGGTCCTGAGGAGGGAGCAGGTGTGTGTTTGAAGAAGCACAGGGAAGCCAGTGTAGCTGAGGCATAGTAAACAAGCAGAGAGCAGAGGGAACGCGGCCAGAGAAAAGAGGTGAGCGTGGACCTGGGCGACCTCCTGGGTCATAGGAAAGGTGGTGCCTATTATCCTAAGTGAGATTAAAAAGTCACTGGAGGTTTTTAAAAAGCAGAGGAGATGCACGACCTGATCTAGGTACTAGCCAGATCTCCGAACATTGGTTCATGGGGAAAAGGGAGAGAAGCAGGAAACACTGAACGTCAGTTCATGGGGAAAAAGGGGTAGAAGCAGAAAAACCAGTTAAGGGGGTATTGCAATCATCCAGGCCAGAGATTATTCCATGTTAGCTCAGGGTACTGTCAGGTTGAGAGAAAGGGAAGAGTCAATAAAGATACGTCCCTAGCATAGCATCACCATTAACTGTAGAATGAGTAAGTTCTTAGAAGAGTGCTTTGGGACACGTTAGTTTGAGATGCCTCGGAAATATCCAAGGAGATATCAGGAAGGCAGGCAAATACATCAGGTTGCCATTCATATTAGCCTAAAGACCTTAACTAGCGATACACATGTTGAAGTCCTCACCACAAAGAGAGGAGGGGTAAAAGCCACAATGTTGGCGACTTCCCTGGAGGTCAAATGGCTAAGACGGCACACTCCCAATGCAGGGGGCCTGGGTTCAACCCCTGGTCAGGGAACGAGTTACCACACACTGCATATGCAACTAAGACCCAGGACAGCCAAGTAGATAAATAATTTTTAAAAGTTAAAAAAAAAAAACCCCACAATGTTAGATGAGATCACCTAGAGAATAGGGAGGGTGGCATTTCATGTGGCTTTTTCTTCTTCTTAGTCCCTTTCTGTATTGTCTAAATTTTTTTTATATGTCATTTTTCAACAAACCACATAACTCTTTGGAAGAGAAAAAAAAGAGTAAAAGAGCCCTTTTCAGGAAACCATCGGAAGCAAAGCATCAGAAAAGACAAGTGTGCCCTTTAACCACAGTCTAACATGGTCCATGCTATCAGTTTGAAGGCATTAAGGAGAAATTTCTCCTGCCCTTAAAAAATTCATCACTGCCTTTTGGAAGCTTGATCCATTCTCTGTGATAGTGATGTGAGGATGAAAAGCAAAACTTGATTATGTTTGCTCTGTGCCATGCCCTGCATGTAAATTCCTTATACATATTAGCTCATTTAATCATCTCAACCTGCTTTTGAGATCTGTTAATAACTCTTAAATGTTATTAGCCCCCTTCTTACAGTCCAGACAACTGAGTCCTTGTGAGGGTAAGTCACTTGCCTGAAGTCTCACAGCTAATAAATGCTGGATCTAAATAAGGGTCCTTTTACTACTGAACTCAAACTCTGAACCAAGGCTCAAAGATGGTACCTTGTGCCTTTGGATCTTGTAGACTTTATTTCAAGAGCTCTTTATTTAAATGCAAAATAGGACATCCCTGGTGGCCCAGTGGCTGAGAACCCGCCTGCCAGCTCATGGGATATGGTTCAATCCCTAGTCTGGGAAGATTTCACATGCCATGGGGCAACTGAGCCTGTGATCTGCAACTATTGAACACATGTGCCCCAAATACAGAAGCTGGAGCACCCTAGAACCTGTACTCCCCAAAAATAGAAGCCTCCACAGTGAAAAGCCCATGCACCACAACTAGAGAAAGCCTGAGAGCAGCAACCAAAATCCAGTACAACCAAAAATAAATAAATATTTTTTAAAATATATACAAATAGTAGATTTTCTAAAAATGTAAAATAGCGCTCAGATAAAGAGATCTTAAGAACTAAATATGCTTCTGGGCAAAACACTTTAGATATCTTTATCTTTGTTTTCTCCTCTATTGCTAACAACTTATTAAATAGAAGGGTCATCTGACCGTAGAAGTCCATCTCTGCTAGAAAAAGTATGTGGGTGGAGAAAAGGTGCAGAGGTCACCTGTTTACAATCCTGTCAGAACAACTCTGGAAGCCACATTCTTAAGTTAAAAAAAATATCTAGTGCACAATAAAAATCTTAGCTTTAAGTCAGTTCTCTCTTCTTAGACTCACCATAAAGGTTGCTTTGGATTTAAATGGCACATTATAGTGGTAAAGAATCTGCCTGCCAATGCAGGAGACACAAGAAATGAGGGTCCGATCCCTGGGTGGGGAAGATCTCCTGGAGAAGGGAATGGCTACCCACTCCAGTATTCTTGCCTGGGAAATCCCATGGAGGAGCCTGGCGTGCTATAGTTCATGGGGCGACAAAGAGTCAGACTGAGCATGCACACACATAGTTCTTGCCATTTTTATAGGTACTGCTGCACTAGAACCTGAGTCAGAGTATTCATATTCAATTTACACATCAGCTGCAAAATAAAGAACAGAACAAATCTGGTCACATACAAACCTACAAAGAAAGAAACAAAAAGATTTTAAGTAGTATTTCAGTTTTGAATCATAGTTCTTCATTTTACTTGTCTCTGTTATATAAAATGCATAATTTTTTTAAATGCATAATTTTTAAAAGATGTACAGTTTAGAAACAACAAGGAGATGCTCTGCTTGTATGATAAGGCAGCCTTATCTGAGGGTGAGGGAACCAAGTAGAATAAGAGGAAGAAAATAAACACAAGAAAAAATATTTTGATTTTCTGATTAGTATTGTCACGCGAGTGTATGCTCCTCGGTTCTTTGTCTCGTCACAACAAAGATTTGGAGTGACGGACATTAAAGCCCCCACGGCATGTCACAGCTCTCGGGTCTTGGACAGACCGTGTTACAGCTCTTAGACAAATCAGTGTTGCAGCTCAGCGTTACAGCTCCACTTTATTTAGAAGGTAGCATGAAAATCCATCTTCGAGGCGTGAGGGCATGACGATCCAAAGACGCGAAGAGAAGAGCATCCCGTCGCCAGGGGGACAGAGAGAGAAAGCGGATTTTCCTGCTATCTTCTAAATAAAATACAGCTGTAACACTGATTTCTCTAAGAGCTAGAACATGGTCCGTTCGAGACCTGAGAGCTATAACCCAGTCTGTCTAAGACCTGAGAGCTGTGACACGCTGAGGGGGCTTTAGTGTCTGTCACTCCAAATCTTTGTTGTGATGAGACAAGAACTGAGGACCATACACTCGCCTGACAATAAGTATTTTGAATTATATCAGAGGTAATAGTCAACATACTCAACAAGACACTGTCCAATCAGAATGGACACGCTGAATGAGTGTCCACCAGCCTGAAAACAACTACTGAGGCCACCTCCCTGTGTCCCAGCTGAGTATCAGTCCTCAATGTGGTATGTGGTCATGATTAAGATGTTCAAAAGTTGAAACTTCTAAGTTGGATTAGATTCTTTCACATTACTAGGCCAGTTATATTTAGGAAAATGTATGCTTGGGCTTCCCTGGTGGCTCAGCTGGTAAAGAATCTGCCTTCAGTGAAGGAGACCCGATTTGATCCCTGGTTGGGAAGATCCCATGGAGAGGGAATGGCAACCCACTCCAGTATTCTTGCCTTGAGAATTCCGTGGACAGAAGCCTGGCAGGCTACAGTCCACGGGGTCACAAAGAGTCAGACACAACTTAGTATGCATGCACACAAACCTTTATGTATCTATCAGTATATATAAGTATATATACAGACACAGAGATGCATACAGATAAACACATACAGACTGAAAGAAATATACCAAAATTCTTATCTCCAGATTCTTTTTGTCTATACTTCCTAACAAAGAACCGGACACAGCTGAGAACGCACACAAGTTAAGAGCCCAGTGCTGCCCTCGATAGGTGGCAGAAATGCCTTGTAATTTTGTTGAGCCTGACAAATGATGCAAGTTCAATAGGTCTCACTCTGTGCCCTGGATCAAGGTAAAGTGAGCCAGCAGCAGGTCCCCAGTACAGCTCCAAGATCTCCATGGCCTCCAGGAGTAGTCTTATCAGGTAATGTGCACTGATCCGAGCTTGTTCCTCTTTCCCAGAGGCCATAGTCAGTCACCTCCTTCCTATTTTCTGGGCCTGCTCTGCTGCAGCACAAAGCGTGCATTTAGGGAGATGAACTGACAAAGAGGAATTTTTTAATAAATAGGGCCATTTACAACACAGTGTGAAATAATGTTTTTATTTAAAACAAAAAACTGAAGAAACCAGGGAGTTCCCTGGTGATCTTAGTGGAAAGGACTCTGCGCTCTCATTGCTATGGCCCAGTTTCAATTCCTGGTTGGGGAACTGGGATCCCACAAGCTTCATGGCATAGCCAAAAAAAAATATATTGTTTTAAATAAATAAGCACGTAAGACACATGATATATCCATAGTTATCAGTGTTTTGAACTAGATCAGTCATTATCAAAGCATCACCCTTACATAGGCGGCATCAGCATCACCTGTGAACTTGTTCAAAATGCAGACTCTTGGCCCCACCCCCGAAATACTAAGTCAGAGGACTCCACTGGTGGTCCAGTGGTTGTGAGCCAACCTGCCAGTGCAGGGGACACTGGTCTGATCCCTGATCCGGGAAGATTCCACATGCCCGAGAGCAGCTCAGCCTGAACGCCACAATTACTGAGCCCATCAAGCCCGAGAGCCCATGCTCTGTGTCAAAAGAAGCCACCAAAAGGAGAAGCCCATACACTGCAACTAGAGAGAAGCCCCTGCTTGCTGCTAGAGTAAGCCTGTGTGGAGCAATGAAGACCCAATGCAGCCAAAAGTAAATAAATAAAAATTAAAAAAAAAAAAAAAAACTAAACCGGAAACTGGAAGTGGAGCCCAGCCATTTATGGTTGTAGGAGCTCTCTGGATTCTAACACCCGTTACAGGTTGTGAAGCACTGCTCTGGGTAGAGGGTGTCTATGAGGGGTGGGTGTCTTTCAACAAGTGATATTTTATTTTATCCTTTCACAAATGCTCTAAAATGTTCCATACTGAACATTTATTATCTTTACAATAAAAAGAGCAATTTTTTAAAAATGAAAGTGCATGTCATGGTTTGCATTTTTTTTAAGTTTTATTAAATACAGTTCCATTTGATTTGAGTAATACATGTGAGAGGTTTGCATGTTATTTACATCTTACAGTTGAGAAAATTGACATTCTGAGAGGTTACGTCACTTGCCCATATTCACAAGATTAGGAGTAACTAGTTAAATTGGGACTCAAGGCTAAATCTTCAGGCTACAAATTCTTATGCCTTCCTACCACATTATGCCATAGAATGAACAAATAAGTCATGTTGGAGACAAAACAAATGTAACCTGTCCCAGGTTAATTCCCAGAGATAAGGGAAGTCTTACTACCTCGAGTTATCAACTGATGATGGAACCAGGGGAAATAGGCTTTTCACAAGTCAGGGAAACCTGAGCCTCCAAACCTACACTCTGTTCACCAAACCCTAAAAGTGATGCTTACCTTCTAATCGTGAATAGACAGAGTTACTCTGTCACTGAGAAAAATCTTGACGTGAGATTGCAGTTCAATCTGAAATAAATGCAAAGCTCAGTGTTTGGAAGGTTGCTTAGCTAAGTTCAAAGTAGGAAAATGGCCTTTGCCCTGGACATCACAGAGAAGACAAATCACAGTAAAATCACTAGAGTGCTTCAGATAAATCTTGAACTGTTGCTACACCAGCACCAATATTAGCAAATATCTATTGGGTGCCCAGGTTATAGTCTGTCTTACAAATAGAACCCTGGAGTAATAGAAGGTCTAGAGTATTATCTCCCTTTAAAAAAGAATATATTTAGGTAAGACAGCACTCATTTGTTTTATTTGTTTCAAATCACTCAGGCATTCCATGTTTAAATTTATTTATTTGTTAGAGGATAAAACACACCTGAACAATAATATATATCCCTGATTGTCAGAATTAAAAGACACTTGGACATACAGTTGATAAAATTCACAAGTTCTGTGTACACCATCAATGTCATTCTCTTTGTTCACGATAATAATAATGAGTACCACTGGATTTCTCTACATGTCATTTGTTTTGAATACTTCCCATAGGTTCCTTATACTAGTAATGCCCAAACACCCTCTGCAAGATTTGATTAAAGAATGCCTAAAAACCAATTTGAAAGTTTGGGTAATATCTGCCTCTCCACTACCATAATCTAACAGACTATAGCATTTCAATAATAAATAGTGCTATTTATGCAGCACTGAGAAAGCTGTGTTTACATGCATTACTTATTTCACCTGAACCCTTCTCATAATCAGAGATCCTCAGTTTCTCAGTTTACTGAGGGAGTCATGGCACACGTGACCCACTGGAATAAGGAAAGGGCAAAAGGCAACATAAACTATAGAAAGAAGACAACCGAAATCAGCTACTACTCATATTCGTGGGTATAACATGACTTAAGCGGTCACCTGATAGAAGAAAGAGCATCTTCTGTGTGTGTTTGAAAAAAGCTAAGGAAGCTCTTTCAGAAAAATTTGCCCAGGAGCTCAAACTTAATAGCTATTACATATCTAAAAAGGCTTGGCTAGATAAAGGACTGTGCTTTGATGGAGAGAAGTCCAGTCATTTGGATGTAACATTACATCTTAAAACTTCAGAAATGTTTTTCTTTCTTTTGGCCTTACTTGTAATCTTAGTTCCCTGACCAAGGATTGAACCTGAGCCCCCTGTAGTGGAAGTGCAGAGTCCTAACCATTTGACAACCAGGGAATTCCCTGGAAACCTCTTTATTTTTTTTAAACAAGTGTTATTTATTTATTTTTGGTTGTGCTGGGTCTTTGTAGCTGCATGGGCTTTTCTCCAGTTGCAGCAATTGTGGGTTACTCTCTAGTTGCGGTGCATGGGTTTCTCATTGCAGGACTTCTCTTGTTGTCGAGCATGGGTTCTAGGGGCTCACAGGCTTCAGTAGTTGCAGCACGTGGGCTTAGCAGTTGTGGCTCCGGGACTCTAGAGCACAAGCTCAATAGTTTGGTGCACAGTCATATGGCACTGTCCCAGCTCAGGGACTGAACTTGCGGCAGGCAAATTCTTTACCACTGAGCCACTGGCAGGTGGATTATTTACCAATGAGCCACTAGGGAAGCCTGAAACTTCTTAAATCAAAGTTCTTATTTTGACATAATTGTAGGTTAACATGTGGTTTGTAAGAAGTAATACAGAACCACCCAGGGCCCCCTTTATCCAGTTTTCGCCAGTGGTTTAACATCTTACAAAACCATGATTGGTATTGAGACAATCAAGATACAGGAGAGTGTTTGAAAATTTTTAAACAGTTTGGTCACTGTAATAATCAGCCCCACAATTCAGGAACATTCCTTTAAATTCCAGAGTTGCTAAGGTCTTATGAGATATTCCATGGGACTGGGAGGTGCCAGCATGAAGTACACAGGAATATGAGGGGAAGCTTGCTGTGCTCCCTGGAGTGTTTGCTCACTTAAAAAAAAATTTTTTTTCCAGGAATTCTAGGCGATTGACAACCAGCTGCAAGTTGTTGCGAAGGGCATAAGCTTTGAAGGCAGAGCTGAAAGTGATTTCACCACAATGCACAGCAGCTCGCAAATCACCTTGCTGAGATGTTTCCCAGCCAAAGAGAGAGTTATCAGAGGCTCTAACTTTTCCATATCTACTTTATTTATTCAGGAGCCTGGCGGGCTACAGTACACAGGGTTGCAAAGAGTCAGCCATGACTGAGCACGCACACATTTATTTATTTAACAAATCCCTTGTAAGGAACTCCTGGCTGCTTAGTACTGGCCTGAATGCACTTGCTTCTCTGTGGACCAGATCCCCAGATACGACACTTGTGATTCAAATAAAGGCTAGATCTCCTTCAGTTTATTCCATTCGTCAGTGTTTTTACTACAACTTTTGAGAGTACTGCCGGAAGTTTCTGACAAAAAGTGAAAGTCTCTGGCAAGTGTCTGAGGAAGTAGACAACAGAGGGATATTCTCCTCCCCAGAGAACATAATAGTCACTTATGGAGAAGATATAAGACCTTCTTCTAAATAAAATATTAATGAATTTGGAAGGGAAATCCCCACTGGAACCTGGAGAGGTTGCATAACATTAAAGGCATGTGGAAATGAGAACAGGGAAGTAGATAAAACAGAAGCCTGAAAACTGCACATTCCTACATTTGGAAACAATTAGAAAACTTTTCCAAATAATCTAATATCAGGAACCAACATGTTTCTAGGGAAAGTCAAATCTGCTAAGGATTCTATAATTTCAATGTATGCTTAAGATTAGTTGTCATTTCTGCCATAGGATCCAAGGATAGAAGTTCCTTTCCTAAAACGACCCCCAGGCATGCTAAAGCATATAAACAGGAAGATAAAAAGCCACCCACTCCTCTTGTTGTGGCAAACATGGTTTCCCAAGTTTTTATTCAAAAGTTATCTCTGATTTGATCCCTTAGCATCACAAATAGTTGGGATAGTTGTCTTAGACTACCCTGTCTGTGGGCCTTCCCCGGTGGCTCGGTGGTAAATAATCCACCTGCCAATGCAGGAGATGAGAGTTCCATCTCTGGGTCGGGAAGAGCCGCTAGAAAAGGAAAATGACTACCCACTCCAGCATCCTACCTGGGAAATCTCCTGGACGGAGGCGCCTGGCAAGCTACAGTCTATAGGGTCACAAAAGAGTCATATACGACTTACCGACTAAACAACAACCATCAATATATACAACCAAAGAAATGAGGCTTGCTTGGAGTAAAGAGTTCTAGAAGAAGATACAGCAGATATGACCTATCCTTTTGGGACTGCAGCATCAAACCAGGAAATCACGTGTTTCACCACTCAGAACATCCTTTAAAAAAAAGTAGACACACACCTTTGAACAATGTCATTATGTTAATGTCTGGCAGCCAAAAAACATTTTTCTTGCATCAATTTTGCCTGAAAACCAGGTCTCTGAGTGCATATCTTGATCTGGGAGAAACTGGCTATCGTTGAATACACTTTGATGATCCAAAGGTCTCTGTCTTGGCAGTTTTAATGCCAGTTTTGTGAACGAAGAAATGAACCAGAAACCATTCTGTCAGTTAGCACTAAAACAGGGTCCTTGAGTAACCACAGGACTTCCTTCTTGGCCAAACTGAGAAGATAATTGTTATGTATAATATTAATATTCACAAAGCAAAGTTCTCTGATGATTTAGATGGCTATGAATCAGTAGTGTCATTGTTTTACCCACTTGGGTGTAGGGGTGTGTGTGTGTGCGCACACATGCATATGTGTGTGTGTGTGTGTGTGTGTGTGTGTCTGTGTCACGTTCAATAATTCTTTGGACCCACCCAGGTGAGAAAATATCAAATTTGAGGCCTAAGTGTTTCCTAGAAAGAATGTTAGAGATCATATACCTTATTTGTATTATAACTTGCTCATTTAATATTTCTAAGGTAATATTCTCATTTAAAAAATCCAAACAATAACAAAAAGTCTCTTTTGTTCCTCTTGGCCACCACCCAGTTCCACTTTCCTCTTCTGAAATAGCCAATGTTAACTAGTTGATACATATTCTTCTACTCCTCTTCTGTAAAAATACATAAATATATGCAACTGTAACATTATATGTTGTTTAAAATAAATACATGATCTCACAATGTGTATCTTCACTTATTTCTTCACTTAAAATGTTTTGAGATCTCTCCTATCTATGTTTTACTCCAGCCCCTTCACCCATTTTAGGAGAAGGAAATGGCAACCCACTCCAGTACTCTTGTCTGGAAAATCCCATGGACAGAGGAGCCTGGTGGGCTGCGGTCCATGGGGTCGCTGAGAGTCGGACACGACTGAGCGACTTCACTTTCACTTTTCACTTTCATGCATTGGAGAAGGAAACAGCAACCCACTCCAGTGTTGTTGCCTGGAGAATCCCAGGGACGGGTGAGTCAGGTGGGCTGCCATCTACGGGGTCGCACGACTGAAGTGACTTAGCAGCAGCAGCAGCAGCTTCACCCAATTCAAGCTCTTCATTTCACAGAAAAGGAAACTGAAGTCTAAAGTAGTAAAACGATTTTCCAAAGGCTGAATAGCAAGAGCCCAGCCAGTAGTACTTTCAAAATCAAACAAAAATCAGTGATTATTTACTGAACAAAGTTTGCAGAAACTAAAAAGGAACAAAATCTACTCAGAATCCAGCCTCTCCAATAGTTATTTTTTTTCTCTGTTCAGCTTTTGTCTGTATGCAGAACTACTTTTTTACATAGTTGTAATCACAGCATAAATCAATTGGTGTCCTTTTTTTTTTCTTTTCTGTTTTGGCCACGCTGCGGGGCTTTGCAGCATGAGAAATCTTAGTTTCCTGCTCAGTGAAAGCCACGGATCCTAACTATCGAGCCACCAAGGAATTCCCTTTTTTCATTTAATCAGATGTTCATATTACTATCAAGTCGACTAGTTAATTGGCAATGATTGGTGACCAAACAGTTCATCTAGTAGTCAAGCCCTCTTCACAGACTTTCAAGTTACTAACTTCACTTTCCCCTAGATCCTGGTTCCGGTCCATTTCTCATCCCCTTCAGAGGCATTTCTCAATTCTTAAAGAGCTCCCATTTCCATCCTGGGTCTCTAGGGGGAATCTCAATACTCTCCCGGACCTAGGTCGCCTCAGTCTTCCCCGAGGTTCCCAAGAGAAGGTTTCACAAAGTCAGTTCCCGAGGTCCAGGAAACGCGAGTCACTGATGGCTACGCTTCGGGGTTCTGTTTGGGAACCTCCAGAATTGACTGAAGTAAGCGATTGCAGGGTCCTTGTCGGGTCAGGGTGTGGAGGCCGGGCCCAGTCCTATTCACGTGACCCGGCCCCAGGGAGAGGAGTTCGTTTTCCCACCAGAGGGGGCGCTGGGGGTGACAGGCGGGGAGCCAGCCCCCTCCCCTCCGGGGTACTCCTGGGCGTAGCTCTCCGACTCGGGGCTCTGACGCCATCTCTCCGCGCCGGGGGCGGGGCGCGCTTGACGCCATCTCCGCGCGCCCGGCTGGGGGGGCGCTGGGTGTGGGGCGGCTCCGGGGCCGGGGATGGCGGCGGCCGCTATTGCGGCGGCTCCGGGACCAGCGGGAGGAGCCCGGGGAGCGCCGTGAGATGGGCCGGTGAGTGTCGCCTGGATTTAGGCCGCCGACCTCACTGGGGCCAAGCAGGCCTGGGTTTGGTGCTCTGAAGGAAGTGGCCCCCCAGAGCCCGTTGCCCCGCGGACCGAGGGAGCGAAAGAGGCCTCGCCTAGACCCCGGATCGCTTCTCACCGGCCCGGCCCAGAGAGCTACCTCAGGTTCCTGCGCCCCTGTGGCTGTGTCCTGGCGGCCCGGGGTGTCCGAGTCCTCGGGGCGGGAAGGGGCCCCCAAACAAGGAAGCAGCGCCTGCGGGGCCTCGCCCTTACTCCTCTGCTTGAAAGGTCGACCCGCTACTCTCTAAACGCAGAATTCCCAATTTCGGGCCTTACCACTTTGGGGGCAGTGATTGGGGATCAAGGGAAGCCATAGCCCTGTCTGTTCTAAGCTCCTCGCCCTCAGCGAATTCGAATCTGGGGCTGGATTCAACCTCTTGATTCTGGGCTGTGCTGGCAGCTCCGGCAGCTCTTCGGAATGGTCCTCCTTTCCCGTTAGCTCCGTTAGGTCCACAGGCAGCGTCTTGCCCTGGAGAAATCCTCATTGAACCTCTTAAGAGGCTAACGTTTCAAATTCCAAAATGTGTTTTGCGTTGTGGGAACCTGGTGAACCGTCTTGGCTCTTTGTTACTCCCGCAGACCTTTTGCCTCTTTCAGTCCTTTTATTAGCCTCTGTTTGGCTAACCCCTCTGTGACCTAGAGGCAGGTTTTCTTTAATGTTTTAGTCAAGAGATCTATCTTGACAAGTATCATTCTTGAATTGAAGATGTGACCCCGTTTTCTGTTGGAAATGACAGGGAAAGCTAACAGCTTTTCAGTTACTGGAACTGCTGGCCAAGAAGGAATGCAAGACTTGTGCCTTCTGTGTAACTTTGTGTTTATGGAACAAAGAGTTTGTCTTTCCACCTTGTTTTCCTGTCTTCTTCCTTTATTTTCTTTCTTTTTTTTTTTTTTTTGATATATCTGCACCTTGCTGACCTTAGGGGAGAAATGCCTTCAGTTCGGTTTGAGGCTTGCAGTGTTCTGTAGGACTTGGAAAGCACAGTGGGTAGTATCAACGATTTTTCCAAGTACTGGTCAGTATTACTTTTTTTGTTTTCAGAGATTAAGGCTTTGGTCTTCAGTGCATAATGTTTCTGACAGGTGTAGATTCAGATGTTGACAGTTTAGCAGTTTTGTTTCCCATTGTTGCGGTACCTGAGGATGAAGGCAATACTTTCAGTTTCTGTCACACCTGATTCAGCACTTGGTACAAAGCTGTCACTTAGAAATTTTACACACACACAGGAGTCTGTTTTTTTTTTTTTACCCTGGAAATTTGTTAATAAGGCTTCCCTTTGAGTGACTCCCCCTTGACCTCTTTTTCTGCCCCAGAAACATAAATAATTGTTCTTTTTCCTCCAGTGCCTCTTTTCTCATTTAAATAACCTCCACATCTATGTTTTCATTAGCCCAGAATAAAAGTGAAATCCGTGAGACTGATTTTTTTCCTGCTTCCCTTTGTTCACATGGGGACAATGTTGAGTCTTCTACTTTGTGCATTTACCTGAAACTGGGATTGGAAGTAAATTTAACCTTTGGCGGAATAGGTACAGGTAGAGAGTGAAGAATACGATGTTAAGGAAAACAGTGAAGTTTGACACTTGGAAATTTTTTTCCCAGAGATGTTTTCCTACAAATTAGAATTTAATGTGTTGTTACCCCTAGAGAAGAGGTTGAGGCAGGGACTCCTGGACTTTAATGTCCTTGTGGCTTTAGAATTCGCTTTCCTCATGATCCTGGGGATGGTCAGAGGCTAGGCTCCGGCTTACTCCATTCCTGTTTCTGTCTTGTAGGCTCCCAAGCCAGTGGGGAGGACACTGCTTCTTATTACAGCTTCTCAGAAACACCACTGGAAGCTCAGGTAATAGAGGTGCTTTGGATACTTTGTTGCAGAAAAACATCTGGAATCAACAGTGGAAAAACAGACCAGAGTGTAATATCATAGAAATCTTTTTTCAGAGCCAAAGAACTGAAGCCTGATTGGAAGAAACAGGTGACAAATTTCATAGCTGTTCAAGTGTTCAGACCAAAATAATACGTTGTGACAGTGGACAAAAGGGTGTATGAAAGGTGATAGAGAAAGGGGAGAGAGAACTTTCTTAGGAATCACATAGACCTAAGATAGCGGTAAAGAGGCATGTTTTGGGGAATGGAACCAGAATCTTTAAGAAGTGGTACCTAGGGCCTCCCTACCAAAGAAAAGGAGCCATTGGCAAAGGAAAAAAAGAAAGGGAATGAGTGAAGAAGGCAAATTGAAGGTGGTCCATGGGAGGAAAAGAAGTCTTGCTAGACTAGGGAACACGAAGTCTGTGTGAGGTCAGAAGAGTTTTGTTGCTCTTTGAAGAAAAGGAGAAATAAATAAATTCTAGAAAATGCCAGTACAATCACTTTCCTCTTAGGCCCCTAAGTTTGACTGTAGTATTCCATGGAGCAGAGAAGATACTTATTTTCATAACATATTTAGGAAACAGCATTTTTTTAAAAAACAAGCAGACCTCAGGACCTATTGACACCTGGGTCCTCGGGGTAGTGGTGATATGAGGCAAAGGAGGTAAGGCCTAGGAGGGAGGAGGGACAGGTGAGATCATAACCCAAATTAGGCTGGGGAAAGGAAGCAAGGATGAGCTCATATGTTCAGGAAAGAAGATAGCACAGTAGTGTTTGGTGACAAAAGGAGAAACTTAAGGACCCAGCAGCAAAGACCATGTGTTCAAATCCCCCTTAGGGGAAAAGGCTCAGAATAGTCAGGGTTCCCATCAGAGACACAGCTAATCATGACGCTGTTGATTTCCCTGGGGTCATGGACCCACAGGTTATGTTACGCGTTTTTGAATGCTTGTCCTTGTAGCTGTGTGGTTTCTGTGATTGTTTCTTTCATGTCCTTGGCTGGATGAGTGAGGGGGGTAGCATCCTTGTCTGCCTCTTTCTCATTCCTTTTTTTTCCCCAGCAGTCCCCTTGGTTCCATCTTCCTCCATGGATGCAGTTCCTGCTCTTCCATTTGACTTGGTTTACCCCTGGGTTACTGTTCTTTGCCTCTGATTTGTTCCCTAGCAGATGTGGGCGCCCCAGCCAACAGCACAGAGGGGTGCAGGGGAGCCACAAAGAAGCCCCTTCTGATGCCCCAAGGAGCAAGCCGACCCCTTCCAGGCTCCAGGAACACCACAAAGCAATATGAAACCTGTTCATGAGAGGAGTCAGGAATGCCTTCCACCAAAGAAACGAGACCTCCCCGTGACCAGCGAGGATATGGGGAGAACCACCAGCTGCTCAACTAACCATACACCCTCCAGTGATGCTTCTGAATGGTCCCGAGGGGTTGTGGTGGCCGGGCAGAGCCAGACAGGAGCCAGAGTCAGCCTGGGGGGTGACGGAGCTGAGGCCATCACTGGCCTGACGGTGGACCAGTATGGCATGCTGTATAAGGTGGCTATGCCACCTGCCACCTTCTCCCCAACTGGCCTCCCATCTGTGGTGAACATGAGCCCCTTGCCCCCCACATTTAATGTAGCGTCTTCTCTGATTCAACATCCAGGAATCCACTATCCCCCAATCCACTATGCTCAGCTCCCGTCCACCTCTCTGCAGTTCATCGGGTCTCCGTACAGCCTTCCTTATGCCGTGCCACCTAGTTTCCTCCCGAGTCCCCTCCTTTCTCCTTCTGCCAACCTTGCCACCTCTCACCTTCCACACTTTGTGCCATATGCCTCACTCCTGGCAGAAGGAGCCACTCCTCCCCCGCAGGCTTCATCCCCAGCCCATTCGTTCAGCAAAGCCCCCTCTGCCAGCTCCCCGCCTGGGCAGTTGCCACATCACTCAAGTACTCAGCCACTGGACCTCGCTCCAGGCCGGATGCCCATTTATTATCAGATGTCCAGGCTCCCTGCTGGGTACACCGTGCATGAAACCGCCCCTGCAGGTGCCAGCCCAGTTCTTACTCCTCAGGAGGGCCAGCCTGCTCTGGAAGCAGCCGCTGCCAATGGACAGAGACCGCGAGATAGGAATTTAGTGAGACGGGAAAGCGAAGCCCTTGACTCCCCCAGCAGCAAGGGCGAGGGCCAGGGACTGGTGCCAGTGGTCGAATGTGTGGTGGACGGACAATTGTTTTCAGGTTCTCAGTCTGCACGGGTGGAGGTGGCAGTGCCAGCACACCGAGGGACCCCGGACACTGACCTTGAGGTCCAGCGGGTGGTGGGTGCTTTAGCTTCTCAGGACTACCGGGCAGTGGCAGCTCAGAGGAAGGACGAGCCCAGCCCCCTCAACCTGTCCCACCATAATCCCGACCACCAAGGCGGGGGGCGAGGGCCAGCCAGGAGCACCGCTGAGATGGCTGAGAAAAACCAGGCCCGAGGGGTCTCCCCTCACTCCCATCAGGAACCCCTGAAGCATAGACCTTTCCCCAAAGCAGTGGTTGTAGCCAACGGCAACCTGGTGCCCGCTGGAACTGACCCAGGCCTGCTGCCTGTGGGTTCGGAGATCCTGGTGGCATCAAGTTTGGACATACAGGCCAGAGCCGCCTTCCCAGACAAGGAGTCAACACCACCCCCCGTGACTTCTTCCCATTTGCCCTCCCATTTCATGAAGGGTGCCATCATCCAGCTGGCTACGGGGGAGCTGAAGCGGGTGGAGGACCTCCAGACACAGGATTTTGTGCGCAGTGCCGAAGTGAGCGGGGGGCTGAAGATTGACTCAAGCACAGTTGTGGACATTCAGGAGAGCCAGTGGCCTGGATTTGTCATGCTGCACTTCGTGGTGGGTGAGCAGCAGAGCAAAGTGAGCATCGAGGTGCCCCCCGAGCACCCTTTCTTCGTCTATGGCCAGGGCTGGTCCTCCTGCAGCCCCGGGCGGACTGCACAACTCTTCTCTCTGCCCTGCCATCGGCTTCAGGTGGGAGATGTCTGCATCTCTATCAGTTTACAGAGCTTGAACAGTAACTCAGTCTCTCAGTCCAGCTGTGCTCCCCCAGGCCAGCTGGGTCCTCCCCGAGAAAGACCTGAGAGGACAGTCCTGGGACCCCGAGAGCAATGTGACAGTGATGGGAAAAGCCAGCCGTCAGGCGAGGGCTCCCGGTCGGTAGAGCCCTCGCAGCCGGAGCCTGGTGCTCAGGCCTGCTGGCCTGCCCCGAGCTTCCAAAGATACAGCACGCAAGGGGAGGAGGCGCGGGCTGCACTGCTCCGTCCCTCTTTCATTCCGCAGGAGGTGAAGCTGTCCATCGAAGGGCGTTCTAATGCGGGGAAATGAACCTATCCCAGACCCGGACTGGGGCTCCAGCCCAGAGCTGGGCCTCACCGTGAGTGAGCAGAGGATTTGCACATGCCGACCAGGGGGTAGCTCTCTGGGCAGTGAGGTTGGTGGGGAAGAGGCGGCACGAAGGCAGCCTCCCAAGGCAGGGTCTGTTACCTGTCACCCCATGGCATCCTTTCAGAACAGCCCCCACTGGGGTGCTGTGATGGGAAGCAGCAGGCCTGGGCCAAGGAAGGAAGGGGGTGCACGCAGGATAAGAAACATTCCAAATATCAGGGCCCCCATGTTCTTTCCTCTTCATCCCTGGCTCCTGCAAGGAGAGAGTCAGGCTTTGGGAGCAGGTGGCAGAGGGAGGGAGCAAAGAAAGAGCCAAAAATGATGATCCACAGCTTATAGTAGCAGTTCAGCTGTCTGAAGTTGTGTTTTTTTTTTTCCTTTCTTTTTTGTGATGGGAGGGCAGGAGGCCCCATGGTTGGAAGTAAGAGGGTTCCCACCCAGAACTCTTCTTTTGAGAGCTGTGCACTTTAAAGGGTAGTTTTGTTACAGATATTGGAGGCTGGGTTTTTTTGCAGGGGACTCTGCGTGACCCTCTGCTCCAGCCATTTCCTGTCTCCCCACTGTTCCTCCCACAAGACTTCCAGCATCCCACCAGGAGAGAGAAGCCCCTCTAAGGCTCAGAGTGGAGACCTACCTTGGCGGGGACCCAGTTGCGGGATATGAGGAGAAAGACCTGGTGGCCAGGCTGACCAGGCTCTAGGCAGAGCTTCCGGAAGGGCAGCTGACGTGACAAAGCCCCTCCCACTCAGTGTGCCAGACCCACTTTGAAATTGTCCTGAACCTTGAGTTGCTAATGGTGACTTTCAAAACAACCAGTGGACCCTTTGCCCCAGGCCCCTATACCCGCTCCTCTGTCTGTCTTTGTTGTGCCTAAGTGCCTGCACTGCCCCCACCCTCTGCTGACCTAACCTCTCTGCTTGGTGTCTTGACCTGGGCCTAATTTTTAGCTGCATTGCCGTTCCCTTTCTACAAAACTGGTTTTGTCCATGCTGACCAACACCTGTAGTTTTTGGTGTGTAGGGGGTCTCTCTGGTTTCCCTTTCAGTTATTCTCTAGTTTTAAAAACTCATCAGAGTCATGTCCCCTCCTCTCCTGTAGTTGAACCGTTTGGCGGAGAAACAAGAGAGGAATTACGCCCCGGGTCGGGGCCAGTATCTGTGGCTGGGGAGTGCCCATCCTTAGATTTTTACAGGGTCCCTCCCACCTTACTTCACACCCTCTCCCAGCATTTGGGCTTCCCCAAGCCGTCTCCTCCCACAGCCTGCTCTAAGGTGTTGGGATAGTCTTTTTTTTTTTTTTTTTTTAAATTTTGTCCGTAGGATTTTAGTTCCTTAAATCAGGGACTGAACCTAGATCCTCAGCAGTGAAAGCATGGAGTCCTAACCACTGGACCACCAGGGAATTCCCCGAGATACTCTTGATAATATTTCAATACCTGAGAAGTCTCTTAGATTTCATTTCGTGGTGGAGTATTCCTCTGCAAAGAGTTTTTTCAATCTTAGTTGCATGTGCCCCCATGTCTTAAGCCCATTTTTTTCTTCATGACTTTTTAACATCAGCTTGGACTGTGGCATTCCAGTGGATGTTGAGAATTAGGCTTCCCCCATCAGTTTTCAGGTGGGTGGGTGGGTATTCTGTTTGTATGGCTGTGGGGGGAGCTTTAGACTCTTGAAACAACTCAGGGTATTGTCCACTCAGTTCTCTGGTGAGGCTTCTCCCAGGGTATGACCCTGGCCTTTCAAGATGGACTGGCCGAGCCTGGCCTGTCATCCAGAGTCCCAAACCTCTGAGGTCTGATCTCTGCTCTGTCAAAGACTTTAGGCAAGTCTTGTGACCTCTCACTTTTTCACTTCCTCCCCAGCTGCCAAATGGGGATAAATAATTTTACCTACCTCCAGGGGGGAAGGGGGAGTTCTGAGAATGGAGTCATTCTTAGTGTTCAGGTGCTAAAGGTTGTTCTCCTGGGGGAACAGAGTGACTGAGACCGGCTTGTTTGCTCCAAGCTCTACACTCCACAGTTTCATTCCTTGCAAGCAGTTTCCTGGTCAGTCAGCTTCTGGAGGCCTGTCCAAAGGAAACTGCTGACCTGATCACTTCAGTCTCCGGCTCACCTCAGAACCGAACACCAGCCATGTCTGGTGAACACCCAACCTTGTACACATTTGGGATCATGTCCTTTCCCTTCTCTGTCCCCGTTCTCTCTCAGTGCTGCTTTCTCTAGCTTGTTTTGACACTGGGGGCCTGTGGGGCTGAGTCTTAAGGAATCTTCTCAGAGGAGGCCTCCAGAGAAGGCCTCATTTCTGGCTGCTCCACAAGCAATTCATTCCCAGTTTCTCATACCCAGGTGTCTCAGAAACCTCCTTTCTCATTAGGAAGGCTCATCCACTGAATATAGTGACAGGCACATGGTAAATACTTGAGAAATAACTACCATGGATACCAACCAAGCTTCTTCCTTGTGGGAGCAAACCTCTGTCTAATCAGATACACGCCAAGTAGTTTAAATATAAAAACCCCTCACTGCCCAGCCTGGTAACTTCCACTTAATTCTGGAAAGAGAAAATCTTGTGCACCTTGGCGAGCTGGGTCCTGAGCTTTCTGCTGCTGTTCCTCTTCTGTCTCTTGCTGGTAAAGCAATACCAGCACTTCCCCTGATACTGTGCCATGCTTATGTAATATATTGATACTTGACTTTGCTGAGCTGCAGGGGTGTCTTGTGTAAAGTATGGTCTCCCAGGGAAAGAAGCTCTGTGCTCTAGATCCTGGTCAGAGCACTGGCATTCCCCTTACCTTTTCCCTCTACTTCAGTCTTTTCTTCCAGGTGTGAGGAATGAATAACCTGTGATGTGTCCATTCTTCCTCGTGAAGATTTCATAAGTGTTATTATAAGAGACCTAAGAGCAGTTTGAAAGAATGAGTGTTTTGGTGGGATGCTGTCAGCTTTGGGGGGGTAATGGACAGTTGGAGAAGGCCATTGTCTGGGGTGGGACATCCTAGAGCTTAGACATAGAAAGGACGATGGCTAACTCTGGCGTTACACAGAAATGCCTACACCGGTTTGGGAGGTGGACCAGGTGAAGGACAGGTAAGACATCCAAGTCTTGGATAACCATTTCTATCAAGATTAATGTACAAGGAGGGGGTTTAGCATGGGGGAAGGGGAAACTGGGAGGTCAGAGCTGAGCACTGGTAGCCCAGTGAGGAGGTGCGGCCAGTAGATCTGGACTGATCCTTCTATACTCTTGGTTCAGTTGGTTGTCACATCAGGGGCTTTGGTCTGTGCTGCTTTGCCACTGCTGCTGTCTATTCACTGTCCTGCCTGCTGCCCTCCACAGCGCTCTTTCTGTGTCTTTGGCCATATAGGTGAGACCCAGGCATCCTGTCCATCCTTACCTGTGCAAGGGTTACTTTGTAGCAAAGTCATGTTGAGTAGGGATGGTATGAAATGCTGCTGGTGGGCTGGTGAATCCAAAGGGATGTGGCTTCAGTGCGTCTTGGGAGCCCTTTGGCTCCAAATATCTGACTCTTGAAGAAGAGACAAGTGGGTCCTGTAAGTGGTGTTTTCTGTGTATTCGCTTCTTTTCTTTATAATATCTTGTATCCTGTTTTAAAAATTAAATGATGGGGAACCAGGTTAGGACCTGTGTCAGCATCCCAGGGAGGTTCATCTGGCTCCAGTTAAGTGGATTCTGGGGTTGGGGGAGGGTTTGAAATAGACCCTCAGGTGGGGTTTAGTTTTATTTTTACCACTGGGCACCATAGAAGATGCACAGGGTGGTGGTATGATTTCAGCCTGCAAGAAGCAGGAATGTTGAAAAGTTGAGTGATCACACTGGAGATAAAGGGTAGACATGAGTTGACTGGGAAGGGGCTTGGGTCCATTGGAGTAAAGACAACCTGGTTGACTGAATTGGCCGTGGGAGATTTAAGTTACAGTCTTATAGCAAATAGTGCAGAGGCCAAGTTTTAGGGAGACTTCTTGGCCTCTGAGGCTAAGATTACTAAACCACACTGAAGCTACAATACTTTCCAGATGGGAAGAAGTGTACACTACAGTTGAAGATCTGAACCATGTGAAGTTGGATGTTGACCAGGAACCTATTAGCCCTTTGCTGGGAAGCCTTCACCCTCCAGCTTCCCTGGGATAGGCAGGGCCTCCCGCATTATGCAATAATAAAAAACGCGTCTGGGTCTTTGCAGCTGTCAGTTGCTCTTTCAACTCTAGGATCCTTCTTTGGGCCACACGTCTGGTCTGGGCCTAGGATGATGCTGGCCCTTGAGATGCTAGAGTCGACTGCACACTCTCCTTACCTGCAGACTATGCACAGTGCCTGGGGCGGAAGGAGGAGAGGTGGTGCGGTGTGCCTGCTGAGCCTCCCCAGCAGGAACAGTAGTAATAAATGCACTTTTCACACTAAGGTTTCTTTATTAGTTCTCCTTTTAAGCCTAGATCCTCCCCTGGTAGACTGCAAACTCAAAAGTCTGTGTGATTCCCCCAAGCCATTCTACTGCAAATGCCCAGCAGTGAAGATGGCCTCAAATTGAGTTCCTGTCTGCAGTGTGTGTGGCGGCAGCCCATGTGCCTTTACCTATTGTCAAACTTGCAAGCATTTATTTTGGTCTTTATGACTGTCATGGGGACTGAGGTTCTTCAAAGAGAGAGCGAGCGCGCGTGCGAGTGTGAACGAGCTGATGACACTGGTTTTACATCCACTCCCCGCACAGGGAGTTTGCACATAGTTGTGAGCTGTGAGTGGTTAGTGCATCACTGAGGTTGCTGAAGGGAGGGTTCATCTCTCATTTGCTTGACACTCGCATTCAAGAGAAGCTTGTGTTGGGGAAGAGACTGACAGTACTCTTGGCAAACTTAAAGTATTAAAAATAAGGCTGTCCCCTACAACCTCCCTCGTCACACACAGGATCCCTGTAGCCAAAACAGAGTATGTTCCGGCCACAGAGAGCAGACTGCTCTCAGCTTGCACAGCACCTTAGGGGAGGGAGGAGCGTATGGGTAGGGAGCGGGGTGGAGAAGGGAGGATGGGGATGTCGCCATCCGGGTGGCTTTAGGGTCCTGAGGAGTAGAGGACGGCACTGGGGAGGTCTGATGGATGGATCTGATTTGTGTAGGAGTTCCCTGTAGATAAATTACTGATCCCCCAACTACTATCCCCAGTATGTAATGGCTAAATTAATATGTAATCAACTGCATTGTATCTAAAGCCTTAGAACTAGTCAGGTGCTCCCCCCACCCAATACCATTTCTTACCCTCTAATCCTACCTGATCTTTAACAAAGCATTAATAATTCTAAGGATAATCTCTATTTTGTTGTGCTTTTTTGTAACTGTTTTAAATAAATCAATTTGTACTGTATATTTGTACTTTTGTGAGATCCTTTTTGCTGTTTTACCATTTTAAGTCTCTGTACTTGGCTACACACAGATTGTATTTTTATTGTTAATGCTCTTCTTATGGATACCTGCATTTAACTTGTGGACTATGTAAACACAATATATGTCAATATCTATATATCTATATATCTATCTATATAAACTACTAGCTTTTCCTTTTGGTGTTTGCGCCTTCTTCATACCCCAGCCTCAGATGGTGGCCCTTGGGTGGGGGGCCGGAGCCCCGTGTGGCAGGGCTTGAACCAGCAAGCAGGTGGCACCCATCTATACGTGGTGGTCTGGGGGTAGGTTGCGAGAGCTAGTCCTGAACTGTGCTCTACACGTTCTGTTGTATCTCAGGGACCCAGAAGTCTACCTGGAGACTCAGATACTGTACTGCCACAACCACAAGGACCTGTAGATGCCCTCACTGTTGGCCTTTTTTCTAATTCTATTCTCAGGAACAATGCCAGAAACTTTGGGAGTAAGTCAGCTCCAATCCTAGCTACCACTTCTAACTTCGCTTGCCACTAGTAAGGGGTGAAACACTCAAGATACGTAAAAGTTACTCACATTTATTGAGCACTTGCCGTGTGCCACAAAATCTACGTGCATTATATATTAACAACTACTTGTTGCTGGTATTATTATTTCCATTTTGTGGGTGGGAAAACGAAGAGGTTTAAGTATGTGCCCAAAGTTACACAGCTATTAATTAGCAGTACAGAATGTTAAATCCAGGCACCTAATTCCTGAGTTTGTGTTAACTCATGGTTTGTTGTAAAAATTAAATGAGATAATCCATGAAAGTGCTCAGAACAATCTTTGACACATAATGAGTGCGCAACCATTTTTGAAACATCCCAGGTAGAACTTCCAGTGTGGGGCTCTGTGAGGAAGCCATTCAGCTCAAATAAATATTTTCTTTAAAATGTCCAGTACTTTGTAATAGGCTTATTCAAATTTTTGTATTTTTCAAAACAAGTATTTCAGCCAGCCTGGTAGGAATTAACCCTAGTTTGGTGGGGGGTCAGTTAACACTCTTTAAGTAGCCTTAAACCTACGGTGATCAGGGAGGAGTCCAAGTTTCCTTGTTATGATATTGGAAGAGGTCCACATTCCTGGCATAGTTATTTTTCTGGCTACAACTTAACTAGGGCACTTCCTTCTGGACCTCAGGATCTATAATTATCTAAACTGTACACAACCTTTGGTGCAGGCTAAGGAAAGTTTTGTGCTTGTTGTGTACCATCATCACAGGCGGCTTTTTAGAAATGACCTCAGCTCGTCTCCTTCATGGTTTGGCAGCCATACAAACTGCCAGAGTAGTCATTTTGCTCCGGTCTTGACCACTACTGACTTGAGCTCTCAGTATCACCTTAATTCTGGATTTTCTTCAGTGGGTTTTATTATCCTACCTTGGCTCTGGGGACTACATAAAAAGATGGGGTGTTAACCTCTTCTCTCAAATATTGAGTTCCCTGGCACTATGTACCTTAATATTGCAGCTGTTTCTATGACTGTATCCCTAAATGCAAATGACTGCTGTCTAGGGTAGAATTTTAAGTTTGGCAGACTGAATTCTGCTGGGCAAAGTAGTTGGTACCGAGTCTAAATACTGCATCCTCTTTAGCAAGTGCCAGTCATGAGGAAAGGTGTCTGCTTCTGAGTTTGGAAAAGGTATGCTCAATATTGCTCAGTCAGCGGCTGACTCTTTGCGACCCCATGGACTATATAGTCCATGGAGTTCTCCAGGCCAGAATACTGGAGTGGGTATCCTTTCCTTCTCCAGGGGACCTTCCCAACCCAGGGATCAAACCCAGGTTTCCCACATTGCAGGTGGATTCTTTACCAGCTGAGCCACAAGGGAAGTCCAAGAATACTGGAGTGGGTAGCCTATCCCTTCTCCAGCGGATCTTCCCAACCCACGAATTGAACCAGGGTCTCCTGCATTGCAGGCAGATTCTTTACCAACTGAACTATCAGGGAAGCCCCAGTCATGAGAAAAGGTGTCTACTTCCGAGTTTAGAAAAGGAAAGCTAGGTTGAAATAGCTCTTGGGACCACAGGCGAGCCTCATTAGGGTTGTGGGCATGGACCCTCACAAAGCTGGCATCAGTTCTTTCTTAATGTTGTCATTAACTTGTGAAGGCCAGATAAGGGATCTCTGCTTGGAAAGCCTAAGTGGAGGAGCACCCTCCCTTGGAAAAAGACAATCACTAGAAGTTCCTGTCTGAAAACTTCCATCCAGGTCTTAGATCACTTCATTTGCTAGAAAGAAATCAAGAGAAGAGCAGGAAAGGGCAGTAAAGATAAAATTAATTTATTTGCCCTCATAACTCCGTGGGCCGCACTGGGACCCCACAGTCCCATGCGCAGACCTTGCAGCAGTGGGCTGGAGAGTTGAAGTGTCTGGAGTGCCTGCTCCCTCGTCCACAGCTGCCTGGAGCTGGGTCCCTCCTGACCCCATCATCCTGCTCCCACATGCAAGGGGTATGCAGGTCCACCTGCAACAAACCCGGGCCTGCCTCCGCTACAAGGACAGGATCTGATGGTGACTGAGTACAGATCCCTGTGGGCTCGGGTGGGTGGTGAGCGGGAAGGCAGGCAGGAGGGTATGGCTTCAGTGCAGAGCACTGCTGTTCTGCTCTTCAAAGGCCATCTTGCCCAGGAGTTGGCTGTCCAACTCCACCCCACTCACAGGTAGCTGGAAGAAGTTCATTTCAGCTGCTAAGGCTGCCATGGCAGAAGGGTCCTGGCCAAACTGAGCTCGCAACATCATGTCCATTTTCTCCAGCCTCCTCTTAAGCCGCTTGGCCTCCCGCTCCCGGATGAGCCGGGCCTGCCGCTTCTCGGGGGTCTCGTTGGCTCGCTTCAGCCTCATGGCCTCCCGATCTCGTTGCAGCCGGCGTGCCCGCTGCTCGTCCGTCTCCTGCATGCGCTGCAGGCGCTTGGCTTCTCGGTCCCTCATGCGCCTCACCTCCCGCTCCTCGGGGGTCTCATTGTCCCGCCGGCTCTTCTTGGCTGTGCGCTCTCGTTCCAGTCGCTGCAGGCGGACTTCCAAAGGCTCATTCTGCCGACGCAAGGCCCATTTGCGGACACTGGGGGTCTGGGCTTCCAGCAGCTTCCGGTAGGCAGCACAGTTGTTGCATACAAGCAGAATTCCAGCAGGGTACACTGGAGGACTAAAGGCAATGTCCTTCCCCTCAGCACTGGAGGGGCCCTCACTGTGGGCTGGCGGTAGGGATTCCATATTAAGGACTTCGGGGAGTTTCTCACTGGAAAGCAAAAATTTTGTATGGTTAATGCCATGGTCTGACAAGGCGCTGATTTATTCTGTCCTGCTAGGCCAGTCGCTCCAAGTTCACCACTAGGGGTCAGCTTGAGTACTTGGGAAACCTCCTCCACCTTTCCACTCTTGCCCTTCTTTGGGCCAGTGTCTACCAAGTCTTGAAGCCCACCTGGGGTTAGGGACTGAGCCAACCGCCACAGCAAGCCACCAGAAATCAGAGGAGGAGCCCTTACGACGTACAGTTCCGTTCAAGACAAACTGCTGGTGTCTGCAGGAGCTGTGCAAGGCAGTCCTCCTTGAGGTGGGAGCTGCCACAGGGGAGGTCCAGTCCACTGGCTTCATGTCCCCCTGGCTGACCCTGTCTTGTACACTAACTAGCAAACAGGATGCGGACAGTGCACACAGCCTGTCTTCCTAGACACGGAGGAGACTGTCCTCATGTGAGGGTCCTCACGGCCCCTCTAACTTCTTTCTCCATGCTTTATCATGAAGGTTCTTGGACTTC
This sequence comes from Muntiacus reevesi, assembly GCF_963930625.1. NCBI lineage: Eukaryota > Metazoa > Chordata > Mammalia > Artiodactyla > Cervidae > Muntiacus > Muntiacus reevesi. The sequence continues at coordinate 251,520,580 of NC_089250.1, read as the reverse complement.
CCCACATCCCTTTCCAGATGAAGATATTCTGATTGAGGAAACACATGAGAATTCATTTCCCTTTGGGGGTGTTTTAACGGAATGGACATATTTATTAGCCTCCTTCCTTGTATTTCCAGAGTCAAGAGTCAGTTGCCTTTGCAATGCCAAGTCTTTGACTGGGAAAGGACCCACACCCAATAATCTGCTCCCAGCATAGAGGTTTAGGTGTCCGGCTAACCTGTTAAATGTGGCATGGCTAGTGAAACGGGCTCCACACACAGCACAGTTAGACCGCTGGTCCTCCGAATGGATTAAGAGGTGGCGACCCAGTGACCCTGGGGAGCTGAGGGCCCGGCCACAGACGGGACACATGTAGCTCTTGGCGCTCACCACGGCTGCAGTGTGCTGGAAAAGAGAGCCTCATCTGTCAACTCACACCAGCTCCAGGACAAGTTCTACCCACTGAGGAACTACTTTCTGGGAAATATCCCCTCTTTCCTTAGTCTTAGAACAAGAACTCCTCCGTATTTAGCACCCAGAAAAGGAACAGGCTCATGTTAAAGGGCCTTCAGAAGGGCAAGGCCATCCACATCACTGCTCAGATTTCACTGATTTGAGTTCTGACTATGTTCTGGGATGTGGGGCTGGCTTGGGGAACAATGAGCTGCCACATCCCTCTTTAGAGCCTGAGAAGAATTTTTGCTCAGGATAATTTCTCACGGTCTGTTTGCCCCATGGTGGGTAGGTATAAGTACACTTTACCGTCTTGAGCCATCAGGGAAGCCCAATAAGTGCACTTTAAAGGAGCATTGAAGGCCAAGTCTAGAAGCTGGCTGGGAAGACTGGTACCCAAAAGGTATTTAAATGCACAGCTTTTCCTTCCATCTTTTAATATCAGTCTTATGAAGAAATGCTTCCCCTCATAAACCTGAGATCTTTATGGTAAAACCCAGGCTGCCATGTGTGCTGATGCCTGTTCACTACAGATCACAAGACATATGTGTTCTGTGACTAGATCGGGGAAAAAAGGTTGTCTTGCTCTGATGCATTGGTTTACACTAACTTTCTCCAGTATTTCAGAAACATCTGTTAACTCATTTCTTTCTTCTTTGAAACAAAGCCCATTTGTCTCTCACTATATAAAATATACATTAATTACTTTAGGAAAAAAATGATACTTAATTTTCACAGTACGTCTGCCTGAGAACCCAGAACATAATTCACTCAATGTATCCCACTTATTCTCTAAGAGTGGAATCTGGGTGGAAGCAAAAACAACCCAAGGTTCTTTCTGGGGCTGGAGGCAAAGGCTAAACAAGTCACTGGCGCCCATTTTCCGGAACATGTGGCTTCCTAAGCCATACCTGGTACACGTGAGCAATCAGCTGCTCCCGACTCCCACAGTCCAGCTGGCAGAGGGGACATTGGCAGAGTCCAAGTAACGGGTCAGAATGCAAATTCTCCGTGACCTGCAACACAACAAGTAGGCAATTCACTAAGATGGTTTACCAGTCTCTTCCCTGCCCCTGCTACTTTTAAAAGGGTATCCTGTTAAAAGGAACACAACCTCTTATCATACATTATTCTCAGGTTCCCATCATAAGTCAAAGGAAAGAGTGACAGGGGAAAGGGAATTAAATTTGTTCCCATCTTCATTTTCTCCAAGGCTTCCTGCCATGAAGACATAGAATTACTCCAAAGAGCTTATCTAATTTTCCCCTCTAAGGTAAACACTGTAGGGAGAAGATTAGCTTTCCCTCCTGCCATGCCTCTTGCAGGAATCCTCAAGAGACAATTTAGTGAAAAGATGGCACCTTATTTAACACTGTGACTGAAATTTGCAAGAATATTCAAGCGTACATCTCAGGAAGTCAGCTAATAGTTTTGCAAAGATGGATGTTCTGCCGGAAAGAAGTGGGGAGCTTCGGGAGCAGGAGCTGCATGTGGGTAAAGTGATATGTGGGTGGGTGGAAAAGGAAGGCTGGGTGTGATGAGAACTGTGTGCCTGAGGTCGGGTACCTAGTGCTGTGAAAGAAGAGAGGCTGTGTCTGAAAACCCGGGAGACCCTCAGAGGCAAGAGTTGCCTTCAGGTGGAAGAGAGGCATCTGGACAGAGCAGAAGGGGAAGGGGTGCCCAGACTCAGGATCCATTTGTCACTTGCCTCATGCTCTACCACTTTCTTTCCACCAACAGGCTGTTCTGCATTTTCTAACTCTTTTTCCACTTTGACCACTCCTCCATCTTCCTCTGACGTATGGGAAGAGACTTCATCTTGTGTGGTCTCCTCTTCGTCTCCCTCACTGTCACCTGGAACACACGAACTGGTCACTTATTCTGATTTTTGCATGAGTATATCTTGTGTTGCTTTCCACCCAAGAGTTTGCAGCTAAAATGGAAAACACCCCCAGATCTTTCATAATATAGTTGGTATCAGAGCTTTTTTTGAGTACAAATCATGTTAAGTGGAAGCCAGCTCTAACTGTTCCTTATGTTGTCATATATACATAAAAGAGAAAATCAGAGGTAAAACTGCATTGGAAAATGGTTATTAGGCCTTGTATATTACCATAAAAACGATAATTTCTTACACACGGTTCCCAAATATCTCACACTTCAAATCACACCTCCCATGTACCTCACACCATGCTTATTCTGACAACACACCACTTTCAACTTACCAACATTTATCACTGATTTTATTACTTACTTTTGTCCCTAACCTCGCTGCACAGCTTCTCCGTGGTGTCATACTCTGTTCTATTCTGAGACCCTCTAGTCTTTTCTCTCCCAACAAACCCCAAGGCGCACTTGTAGAAACACCAACAAGTTTTTCTCTCTTCTTATCAATAAAGGAGGTAGTAGGAAATTAGGTAAAAATGTCACTTTCTAGGGGAAAAGCTGCTCAGGACAGTGCAGGAGTTAGTACAGCAACCGACCTCTGGCATTCTGCAGTGGCGTCTGACTCACAGTGTCCTCACCCTGCTAGAAACTCAGCAGTCTAGGCTAAATAAGTCCATTATTCCTGGTGGTTCCTTGGATTATCTGATGGATAACTGACTGCTTAACTGGAGGGAACAGGACATTCTTTACTTCGGGATGAAACATCATTTCTAATGACTAAAGTAAGAATGAGTTTTAGTTTAGGAGTAGGATGTGGCTGTGTAGAGGTCTGCCTGTGGCTAGAGGATCTGCAAGGTTTGTGTGAGCTGATTTTTTTTTTTCCTATTATAAAATAGGAAAAGAAATGATTTTGTTTTCCTTTTTAAACACAGTAATGTAAGGAGTTCTTTCTGAAAGGAAAAAAAAGTGCTAGTACATTGAAGATCCCGAGAGGAAGCCAAACCTGGGGAAGCTGTCAAGACTCTAGTCCCGTCCCAACACCACCTGGATCTTGGACTTCTGGGCCTGAATGTCAGTGAGAGGAATACAGGATGGAGCTTCACCAGGCTCTCTGCATTGGCAGTGGGACTCGGCTTTCTTAGCTAACGATGCTTATCTTCTACTATCCCTTAAGTAATTTCTAAATCTACCAGTAACTGGGCAAAACTGGTTACATTCCCTTTCTTCCAAAGAAAATCTACCCACATCACCTGCTAGTAGTTACTTGTGTCTCTGTTAGGTATTCCACTTGGTTAGTGGCCTGGATTTGAGCCCTGGAAAGATTTGTAGTACGCATGCACTACTCCTCAGTCCAAAGGTTTAGTTTGAATCCACTTCAGTAAATAAGGATCGGCACAGATTAAATGATACAATGTTTTCTCATCAGCTTATTTAGAATACCTGTAGTCTAAGATAATACTGTATCAAATGTTTTTTGTAATTTCTCAAAGATTCAAATATATCTACTAGAAAGGTTAAAAAAAAAGTCTGCCACGTAAAGGGATGATACAACTCTTCCAGAACGGAAACCTGCCCGACTTCCGTAGATTTGCATTCCCACCTATTACTAAAACTGGGGCTCCTGCAGACTTTCGAGAAATGTTTGGGTTTATTTTTCTGTACCTGAGCAATGACTTGCTAAATTACTATTTTTATTGCTAACATGTTAGTTTAAATAGAAAATGTAGTGCCTAGAATAGTGCAGAACTCTCTCCCTCTTCTCTCCTTTCCAACCACAAATGTAGAGAAAAATCAGAAATGTCAATCTGAATTGATACTAATAACAACCAATATCAGAAGGATCAAATTAATACAGTGAGGGTATCATCCTAGAAAATAACACATCTCAAAGTGTATTTGTTCAAGCAAGTCGTGGAACAGATGATCCCTGAGGCTCAGCCAGTTACCAGCCACTGTCTTTTCAATCCCTTCATCAAAGGATCTACTCAGGACGTGGGGTGAGAAGGCCTGCACGTTACCATTTTATGTGCCATGTAATCTCACTAATAAGCAAATCCTCTTACAGAGCATTAAAACCGGGTCTTCAGGCAAAACCTTCATGAATACCACGCTTGTATTTTATTAATTATGAATAAATAGATTCTAAGCGATAGGGATTTTCTTTTCTTCTCATTTGACCTAGCCCAGGGGCTCCTTGCACACTAAACATCCCTAAACATCCCTATGCCCCATCAGAGTTATCACAAACCTATCTGTGTATGGCACTATGCCAAGTACTGCAGTCTTTGAGTTAAAAAAAAACAAAACATAATGTCAAACCTATTCTCTCTCTGAACAACCGTATGCCCATATACCTTAGAACACCTGTGGGAACACTGAGGATCCACAAGTCTCCTTCAGGTCTTCCTCCCAACCCCCATGCACAATCCCCAGAGCACACACACTCTGATAATTCTTCTCCCATTGCCCTGAGTCATTACCAGAAGGTGCAGAACTCACTGCTACTGGAGTCCTGATCTCTTAGTTGTTGGATAGCTTGTCGCTGACTGCCAAGGTCTCCAGGAAAATCAGTTTTCATCATCGCCTGGCGGGCTTGCTCTTCTAGCCCAGCAAATACTTGATCCCCTGGTGGTCACAAGGAAAAATAGTCAGGCCACCAGCTGGGCGGTACATCCCCAGGCAAGCTGGTTGGAAAGGCAGACCATTCAAAGGTAGGAGACAGGCAGGTACCCTGTGGCGGGGTCATTCATCTCCAAGTCAGCTGGTGGCCTCCAGTGGTTTCTGGGCACAGCTACTCTTCCTGGGCAAGAAGCCAGATGCTCTAGAAAGAAGCATTTGCTTCTCTTAAATCCTTCTACTCTTGACTCCTTTTAGAGGTGATAAATTGCTATTATAACATTCCATCAGGAATGGAGAGACAGAGAAAAGAGGCAGCGCGATGGGATGAAGATAGGGCAACAAATCTGGGCACAATTTTGAATCTTAGTGTATTAGCTACATGGCCCTGACTGCCTACTTCTGACTATATAAGCAAGTGCTTCAAACGATCCATCTAAAAATAGTATCTCTGACCCCATCTTTCATCCACTCTCCTTACAAGACATACTATGGAAGTTTTCCCTTGACTCTCTCACATCTATAAGAATTAGTCACGAGCAAATAAAAAATTGGTTGAATGATTGATTTAAAGGAAAATGGATAATATGTAACTCATTTCTGCTGAGGAACAAACTTCCTGAAACATGCCAACCAGTTCACAACAGGATAATATTCCATCTAGTCTCCATGGTTTAGTGTGGTCTTTTTTTTACTCTTCGTATGGGGTATCCAAAAGCCCTGGAACCATCCTTGACTGTGCATTTACTCAAAGGAACTCCGCCTGGTGTCTGTGTGGTTATTGAAGAGTTAACATTTAAGTGCTCTTTTATTTCCAAGAGGCCAGGCATAAGGAAAAAAAGAATTGGGTTTCTCAAGGTTTCCATTATCTCAGTCAGAGTGGAAACTACAATCCCCATTCTCCAGCCACCACGGAAGAATAATAAAAGCCCTAGTGAAATGTCTGACAATAGGCCAGGTGCTTTCTTAATGAAGAAAAGGGAAATTAAACAGACTCAGGTTCCGAGGCTGATACAATGATTTAGGAGAAACGACCTGGTCAAATGACTTGAACAACTAGTCTTCAGGCAGTGAAAAAACTGATGTGAACTATGACTTCCCAGGTGGCTCAGTGGTAAAGAACCCGCCTGCCAATGCAGGAAGCAACAGAGACACAGGTTCAATCCCTGGGTCAGGTAGATTCCCTGGAGGAAGAAGTGGCAACCCACTCCAGTATTCTTGCTAGGATAATTCCATGGACAGAGGAACCTGGTGGGCTACAGTTCATGGGGTCGCAAAGAGCTGGACATGACTGAGTGACTGAGAACACACATGGGCTTTGTGTGATTCACTTAGGCATTTATTCAGCAAATATTCAGTGAACATGTCCTATATGTTAAGTACTGAATGCTAATAATAGTGATTATTTTGCACTTCCGAGTTCCTGGCTGTGTTAAGTGCTTTATAGTTGCCTTGTTGTTGTTCAGCCGCTAAGTCGTGTTTGACTCTTTGCGATCCCATGAACTGAAGCACACCAGGCTTCCCTGTCCATCATCTTCCAGAGTTTGCTCAAACTCATGTCCATTGAGTCGGTGATGCCATCCAACCATCTCATCCTCTTTCGCCCCCTTCAGACCCTTTGTTGTGGGAATTACTATCCATATTTTACTTGGGAGAAAAACTAAGATCTACGGTGGAAACAAAGATTCAAACTCCAGTCTATCCAACCCTTAATAACCATATTTTTCAACTCCTTTCTAGCATAGTTGTAAACAGAAGTTTAAGTGGTTCATTAGAGTGATTTTACCAAAAACAAATGCTTGTCTCTGTGTGATAAGAATAGCTCTGATCCTACTGTCAGTGTTACTTTCCTTCCAGGAGAAACCGATATATACGATGCAAATATCAAAATAATATTCTCAAGGCCAGTAATGACGAAAGGAACCATCATTTTTCTGGTTCTGACGCCATATGATAAGTTACCATGCCTGGCTTAGAGTAATATTATGCTTCTCTGAATGATACCGTGAGTGGGAACAGAGATGCTAAAAGTCTAAGTGCACTTCTAGATACACAGCCCTCAAGTAAAGGAAAAATAAGCTGCTTCAAGTCAACCTTCATAATATTCAGGATGACACACTGGATATAAATTGTAGCTAGGGAGAGCAGAAAGTGAACTCTGTGTTACAGGCCCTCCTCTCTCCTCTCTGCAGGAGTGAAATACTGAATTTCTCCTTATTGGTTCCTCTGTAACCACAAGACCATGGCCAACTGAAACAGTTAATGAACTCTGGGTAAATGCCTGTTTTTGGACCTGGTGGCCGTGGCAGGTATGACACTAAGGAATAAGTTATGTACTAGCATGTAATTATCAAGGGCAGACCATCCGCATCAAAGACATCTCTAACGAAGCCTATCCAGAAACCAGTTAGGTTTTTAACACACCAAGAATCTACACTTTCCTCTCCTTTCTTAACAGGGAATCACCACTGAATTAGAAGGACATCTAAAAGGATATGTACTTTTCAAGATCAGCTAGTAATTCAGTCTAGTCTTCATTAACTTGGGCTAAAAATTTACTTCTCTTGATGTTATCTAAATATTTAGGCCTTCACAGAACAGAGAAGAGTCTGTTTAATACAGCTGTCCTATCCAGGACTTTTGGGAGCATTCTCACCTAGGATAGTTGGGCTATATTAATTCTGTTATCCTCTTTTTCGGCAGTTTGAAAAGAAAAGCTATGGTCCCACATTTTATTCCACTCCTGACTTGGGAAAAAGGCTAAGGTAAACTTTACTCCTCAGGGATATTCCTATTTTAAATATCAACATAAAGCAAACTATATAAAAACTATAAAAAAGGATTCTTTCATAAGAAGGTAGTGATACTTGCTAAAAGTATGTCATGTTAACTCAGGTATAATATGATCTATACAGATACTAGTGATTAAGAAGTGTTATACAATTGCCTGCTTTTACAGTGTAGAATTACTATTTCCTTCTGTCTTGAGACTACTGGAGTCGGTTAAAAAAATCCTCTGGTTTCTAGATATCAGTGTAAAGTAACCATCTTATTTAATTAACATGGGTACGTATCTGTCTATTGATAGTTGAGAAAAAGTCATCTAAGCTCAACAGTAAAAAGCAAGGTGCTACCTCTCATTTTTATGGTATGAAATCTAGATACTGTTGGTCTGATTTGGCTAAGGTCTTTTAGACTAGATAAGAATAAAGTCACACAAGCAAGTCTGTAGAACAGATGAGAAGCCTGAGATGAAAGTTACTGGAAAGAAAAAGATTTTACAATTCTCTTTCTTGAGTCTTTGGTGCAGTTAAATAAATGCAATATATGCTGGAATGAAATTAAGTAAAGCAGTTGAGACATTTTCTAGGCGAAAAGATGTTGAATTCAGAATAAAATAAGTTAGTGTTGGGAGTGAGGCGCTTAGGATTCTTTTTCTAGCTGACAGTCTCCGTAACTGAGGTGCTACCACATGTTGGGAACAGAATCATTATCTTACAAGGATGCTGACAATGAATGAAGACAAAACAAATTGCACTTTTTAGAAGGTGAGGGACTTTAAAGCCTTTTAGCCTACTTCTCTGTAAAAGTTAAAAACTTTAATTGAAGTTGGAAGTTTTCAGTCTCATATATAATTTGAAAACAAAAGTCTCTTAAGAAAAAGTGTTCCTTTACTTAAGTGGTTTGCTTGGTACAAACACATCAGATGAAAGTGTGCAAAGGACTGTATTTGCAACCACTTTAGAAACAGTTTACAGAAGTTTGTACTCAGAAGGGGGTGAGATGAGGAAGGAGGGAGGGAAGAGATCTAACAGAGATCTCAAGCTATCAGCAGTTCCTCTGTAACTAACAATAATTCTGGACTTCTATTCCAAAAACTCTGCATCAAGTCTATTAACCAACTGGGCAAAACATAAGAGTGCCTAGATGTTTCTGGGAGGAGAGATCATGATAATAGTTTAGATCCAGAGACAATCCTGAGGAAAGCCAAGTAAGTATATGCCAGAGCACCCTGCCTGTTGGCTTCTAAAGTAGATCTGACAGATGCTGCTGGGCTACAGCAGTGCGATTCTTTTTTTTTTTTTTTTTTTAGTGCAATTCTTAATGTATTCTTTTAGGCGGGCTTTGAGCTTCATGCCACACAATCCTCTTCTTCCCAGAAGGCAGATCTGATGGAGCTCAGCCATTACTCTGCTCAAATGCTGACTGGCTTTGACATTTAAGCAAAGCTTCTACAGACCTTCCCGTCTCCCAGAATTTGAATCCATTCCATTTATTTTAAATAGAGGAGAGGCATTAAATTCAATATATTTGATTGGTTCTATTTTGCCACAAGGGGATAGAAGGCTCATGTGGTCAGAATACCGAAATTACTAATTTCCACTTGTCATTATCATGGGCAATGAGAAAATGACCATTCAAAAAAGGGAGGATCAGCTTCAGTTCCCAAATAGTAAATAAGCAGAAGGTCCCCAGAGACTAGCAAATCTCAGGGTCTTTCTTCTTTCTTAGTCCATCGTGTGAGACAAATTCACAATTTCCCGCCCAAAGGTCTCAATGAAAACAGCCTCTCCCTGAAGGTCTGCTTTTTAGCTACACCCGAACCTTGTTTTCATAGCCCTCTTAATGGTTACCAGTGCAGAGTCTGCAAAGTCCTACCCGCTCCACCACTGTACTACGATATTCACTAGTTCAACTCTAGAAAACTGCATTTCTGCAGCTGTGGATATGGTATTCCCTTCTTCTCTATGGCCTGTGTTCCAACTCCAGTAGCAGCTCACCCTAGATTTGAGTGACTACGGTGGAAAGAGATGCGGCTATGGATTTATGCTATGTGGGTGTAGGAATCTGCCACACAAGCATTTACTGGTTCCCCTGGACTGATCACAGTCATATATCATCTCTGCGAGCTACATTCCTCCAAGTCTCTTTGGACAGGTGGCTTTTATAGGTAAATCCCAACTCCAGTGACTACCTTATTTGTGAACTCATCACTCTACTAAGAGTTCCCTTCTTACCCTGCCTTCTTGGGGAAACATTTGTGTCTTTATCAATATTCATCTTCAAACCAGAGCAGAGGAGACAATCCTTCTGAACTTCTGTGTTCAATTACCTATGCTACAGATACTTCATCTTATCTCTCTTGACAATCCTCACATTTAGGGCCACTAAATTTCAGTTTTGGCAGCAATTTCTAAATTGTTCCTGAACCACTCACTTTTATATTAAGCAGCCTTCCAGATCCACTTACTATAGAATACACTCTGAGAAGCATCCAACTTGCTCTGTTTTATATACAACTCTTCTGGGACTTGAATAGAAGAATTAATTGTATATGAATGTTTGCCACCCTAATCTCATTTAATCTATAACATACTGAAGTCCTCTTAATTCCTCCGTACCTATGGTTTTCTCTCCTACTCTTGAAATTATCCAATAAAATAAAATAAGGTACACACTGTCTGGCATACAGTATCTTTTTAATAAATTTTAGTCCTTTTAACTCCTTGACTAATCTAACCTCTCAAATGTATGAGTTCTTTCCTTAAAAAAAAAAAATCTTTCAAATGTTCTAAGGCTGAATTCCCTTCAAATGTTGCTGTGCTTTAGTCAGTCTTCCACAACAATGGGGGGCTATTTGTCTGTCTTTTACGTTTGAATGAAGATGTTTATCTGCTCAGAACAAAGGAAACTGGTTAATTGTCTCAAATCTGCATAAATATGTTAATGCTAATTTAATAAGGCCCTTTTGAACACCCACTCTGAGGAGTGCTGCTTCCTTGATGGCTCAGTGGTTAAAAAAAAAAAAATTCACTTGCCAAGCAGGAGATGGGTTCAATCCCTAAATCAGGAAGTTACCCTGGAGGAGGAAATGGCAACACACTCATTTTCTTGCCTGGGAAATCCCATGGACAGAGGATCCTGGTGGGCTACAGTCCATGGGGTTGCAAAATAGTTGGATATGACTTGGTAACTAAACAACAACAAATCTGAGCAGTGTTAAAAGTAGAAAGGGACAGCAGGAATTATATATGGGACATAGTGTCTGGCCCTCCAGAAGTTTACAATCCAATTACTGAACTAAAACAAACATATGAACCGGCTGAGAAATAATGCAAGGCAGTAAAGCATAGCTATTTCCTGTTACCAGTCTCTCCTTCATGTGATCCATCCCGAATAATACTTTGTAGTCTAAATGTCACTCCACTCTCCCTGCTTAAAAACCTTACAGTATCTCCTTACAGTCACAATGAAGTATGAACTTGGCCTGCCCTTCAGGCCTCTACAATGTAGAGTTAAACATCTCTAACCTCATGGTCTGTGGTTTCTGGACAAATGAAACCTTTGCTTCATACAAAGTCTCCTTGTTCCCTGAATAGATCATGTGCATTCCCTCTTTGTATATTTGCTCATGCAGTTTCCCCTACCTGATTTTACCTCTCCTTTCCTCTGTTTAAAAAAACCCCACCTTCTACCTTCTAAAGCGCAGTTCAAGGTCATGTTGTGGGGCCTCTTCCATCAAGCATTCCCCGGCTACTTCAGTCCATGGAGTTCTCTCCCTCCTCTTAACTTCTATAGTACACACAGTGTACAGCACCCTTATTTGACACTTAGCGTAGATTATCTTGCTATATGCTCATCTATCTCTCTATATATCTGTGGCTACATTTTAGTCTTACGTATCATTTTATTGTTTTACAGCCTTGGCATCTAGCACAAGGCTTTGCACAGAGTAGGAACCCTATACGTGTCTGTTAATGTGAATACTAAGGATGAATCAAGAACACCTATTCCTAAGACAGGTTTCCAAGACTTCCCCTAGCACAGAAACACTTTAAATCCCTCACATTTGACACCTTTGACTCTTTTTTGCTTCAAGAATTAGTGTGAGTCAATCACCTAAATTCAGATTACTCTTCCATTCCAACCCTCAGCATTCCCATGTTTCAGAAGAAAAACACCCCATACTCACAGTGAACTTTATTTGGATTTGTCTGTTTCCGACGGGACATGTTTCCCTGATCCAAGAGCTCTGGCTTTTCCCAGTTTCACGACTGGATGTTACCACCTCCTTGCAAGGTGCTGACCTACAAAAAAAAAAAGATAATGTTAGCATGTGTCATTCAGTCCGGAAATTATACATGATTAAAAGATAAAAAAGACTTTTTAAAATAGTTTTTGAGCATGTAAAACTCACCATTTATAAATTACTGTACTACTTAAAGAGTGAAATGAATAAATCTCTAGCATAACATTAAGGTCCCGAGAAGTTTGAGAGGGGACTCTAAAGGATTTAGAGAATTCTACTCTAAACCCACCTGTGGAATCCAGAATACTGTTAAGTAATCATGTTCAAGGTCACGGGGTAGAAAGGAAAGTGAAAAACTCAGGCAACCAGCATTAGACACTGTGGGCTCACCCCACAAATTGTGAAAGGAAGCAAAGGAAGCTCAAGAGGGTGGCAGCTCACATGTCACATGCCCTCTGGAAGTCAAGCCCTGCAATCTGCACCAATGGGAGCCTCCAGATGTTTTTTCAAGAGGTTATCTCTCCTGGAGGGAACAAAGGCACCACATTCCTGTGAAACAGGAAATATCTCAAAACTCTTGGGCACCTGTCAATGAAAACATGGGAAGCAGGGCCTCTATCTAGTGATGCACGCACAGTGCCAGGCACTAAAGTAAGTCAGACTTCCAATGCTGAAGACAGGCTTTCACCAGAAGAGCTGGGAGTCATCCCCATTGTGGAGGACTAATTCAATACCCCAATGTGAAGCATCAGCCTGGCCCTGCTCACATGCTCCCAGGTGGTGGTCAAAGTTAATAACTTTAGTGCCTCTTCTCAATCCAGCCTCTGTGTAGCAAAGAGTGGGAAGAACAAAGAGAAAAAGTCCCCAAATGAGAAGTGTTGCAGAGACATGCACCTGCTTCCCTGAAATAGGAGGAAACAGATACTTACGCCTACAGTTCCTGGTTAGTTATAAGAAAGGCTTTCCCAGCATTAAGTGTTGTTAGAGAGTCTGAAATGGATTAGTACAGGAAGCTGTGAATTTTCTTTGAAAGACAGAGTGAATAAGCACATAGATTGAAACGAGAGATATTCTCTTTCCTACCAAAGATAAGAATGTGGACCTGATCACCCTCTAACTTTTCTTTCAGTTCCTGCCTTCTCAAATTGTACTTACACTGAATAAGCAAATACAAAATTGTAGTTTACTGCCTTAAGAGGCATTATGAGAGGTTACTTACTACCATCTATACTCTGCACTCAAGTTAGTGAAGACTTGCCTCCTGTTGTGCCAACTAACTCCTCTAAGTAGCCAGAAAGGACCTCAGACCTGTAATCAGATCCTGCCTCCCCTTACCAAAAGAAGAAAGAAACCGCAAATGGCAAAGACAGGCCTCCACAGGAAGTGGCAAAGGAAGCAGCTTTCAGGCAGTCTTCTATCATATCTGCATATCAAACACAGTTCTTTTTCAGACCTTTAATTAAAAAAAAAACAAAAAAACTCCAAATGTATACAGTAAAAATCAACTTTAAGGTAGAATGCTGAGCGCTAATGTTAATGAAATGTGTTCTCTAAATTTTGTCTGTGTAGATGACTTCTTTTAAATCAAGTAGTTACATCATAAACTGAAGCGGTGAATGAATATTACACTTTGGGTCTTTTTCTATAAGTCTTGAATGAAATGCAGGTTGCCTGTCATTTTTTCCCCCAAATCTGCAGAGCTATAGCTCTCTATTGTATAAGGAAGAAATGAAATCTTAACTAATATTTACATTTTCTTCCCATCAAGATCTGAAATTGAAACTATGAGATAAAGGCAATAAAGATCCTTCGAAAGAAGGCTAAATAATTTGAGACAGGCTATATTCAGATCACCTTGGTGAGGCAAAAATACTAAATACTAAACAGTACTAAAGCTACAAGTCGGAAACAGAGACCAGTATTTGCATATTTAAATCGCCGGTGTCCACTGCATCTCACAATCCTCCTAGTGGCCAAATGGGGAACCAACCAGATGGTACCCGATAGGACTGACTTCACACCTGAGGGATTAAAGGGAAAACAGAAGCAAATATTCTTACCTCCCTCAAAAGAAATGAAAGCCTGTAGGGTTTTGGACTCTTAAAAATAAATGTTATTTAATTAATTAACAATTAAAAAAACTAGCACTGGAGGTACATTCTTGACTGCACAACAAGATCTCAGAGATTAGCCAATTGTTTTACCGCAGTAAACGCTAATAAAATCCATAGACACAGTGCCCTAAAGTTCACTAACTCAGTTTTACTTTCAGCACTGACTCAGTTCCCAAATCGTAATCCGAAACTCACACAAAAATGTAAATGGACAGCCTGAACATCACCATCTGGAAGAAAAAGAGGATGGGAAGAAAGGTAACCGGTGAGATTCAGGTTTACAGGGGATCCTATTTAAAAAGGGAGGCAGCTTTGTCCATCTTTAGAACAAGGTTAAGAATCCTTGGGAGGGGGGCCAACAACTCCTCTTAACACTGTCGCTGATCTCTCACAGGTGTTAGGCTGCAGGTTCCAGGACACGCCACAGACTTCGGCAAGGAAAAAATGGGTGAAATCCAAGCTTTAAGAAAAGAAGGTTCACTCCCACCTCCAGATCTGGTGTAGTTCCCACGGAGCAAAGTAAACTCGCCTGAATCCCAGGGGTCTGTACCTGCCAGAAAGGAGAGGACAAGAAAGCTGGTCACGTAGCCGCCTCCCGGTTCACCCTGTTCCCGCTTCTGTTTGGTCCGGAGCTTGTGTATACTCAGCCGAGACGGTCCCTCTGACTTCCTGAAGCAGGAGCACAGGTAGATTCCCGGGAATTACCAGCCAAGAGCCAGAGGTCTTCCGAGGCGGCTCAGACAAACGCTCAGACAATACAGTCTTCTCAGAAATCTAAATTTAGAAGCCTTTCTGGAGACAGCGGCTCCGGACTGATACCCGGGTCTGCACCCTCACGCCCATCCTCTCCCTCCCCCAGCCCAGCCTGTCAGACGCCGGGGCCGTCCCGGCGGTGCCCGGCTGAGACCGACCTAGGCCCACGCGGGGAGGGCGGCGGCGCGGACACCCCTCCCGTGCCCGAGATCGCCAGAGGGACGGGAAAGAGAAACGGCCGCGGTGGGGAGTCAGCCGGGTCCTGCCGCGTCGCTGGAGCCGGGGGCAGGAGGAGGATCAGAGCCAGGACGGCCCCCGCCCCCCAGGCCAGAGTGAGCCCCTGGCCCCTTCCCCAGACGCAGACTGACAAAAGGACCGACAGCCGGCGACCAAGGGAGGGGGCGAGGAGCCCCTGCATCCTCAGCCTGGTCCCGGATGGAAAGAGTCGGGGGTCTTTTTACCCGGCGCCTCGGCGCTCCGCGGCGCTCCGGGTCCCTGGGCCCCGCCTCCGGACAGACAGACCGCCGGACAATGGGCCCCGGGCCGCAGCTCGGACCCGCCGGGCCGGGGCTCTCCGCGACTGGGCCCCGGCGGGCAGAGGGCAGCTCCGGGTCGTGCGGGTGGTGGGGAGCCGAGGGGCGGCGCTGCAGACGGACAAAGCCAAGAGCAGACAGACAGACTGAGGGGGAAAAGATGGCGACGCGGGTGGCGGGAGCGCGCTGCTCGCGCACCCGCAGCGAGTGGAGCGCGTGCACGAGTCTCTCCTCTCCCCCCTCCCCCCTTCTTCAGCTTGGTCCCCCTCCCGGCTCCCCAGGCGCGCGCCCGGAGGCATGGGCGGGGCTTATGGGGAGGGGGTCCGGGGAGGCGGGATCTAAGAGAGCATCCAATCACAGACGTTCGAGAGGGGCCTCGTATGCATCCTGGCGCCGCGGAGACCACCCAGCCTCGCACTCTCCAAGGTCTTTCTCTGGTCCTGTCAGCTCCTGAGCTCCCCTTATCGTCTCCTGAACCTTTTGACTTCACCCTGACTGTCAGCTCTGATCCTGGTTTCCTACCCCACCTTCGAGTTCAGCCGCAAAACCCACATCCCCCAACCACAGCTCCACCACAGGCTCCCCTCTCCCTAGCCCAACCTTAGCTCCCCGTTTCCCCAAACCCAAACCCTCTTCACTTCATCCCCCCACATCTCAACGTTGCTTCGGGCCCCTAAGGTATTAAATGTGACCGAGACCTAGGGGCTTCGGACCACTGTGGGAGGGGCTAGGTTCAGCTGTCGGAAACTCGGAGGAGAAAAATCTTTAATTCCTTTTAGACGTGTAAGTCTCGGACATGATTCTCGACTAATGACAGTAGCTGTACACTGGCGGCATAGGATTCATTCAGAGAAGGGTAACTTGTGGCATCGTTGCCACTTAGGGGACATTTGGGGCAATTGAGAGTGGTTAGACTCATTTCCTAATAAAACACTTCTTTCCCCTCTCATCGTTCCCTTCTGTTTCCTCACCACTTCCTTACCTCTCATTCTGTCATCCCTCTCATTGTAGAAAGCGTAAGTCTGCCTTTGACATGGCTCACTTGGAGAAGTAGGGCATGCGGTGGAAAGAAGGTGGAATCTGATATTGGAAGATCCAGCTTTGAGTGTGCTGCTTACAAGCCTGGTTACTTTGGGCAAGTAACTTCTCTATTTTGAACCCCTGCTTCCTAAAATGTGAAATGGATAATAGGGTAATAATTACTAGTCTCTACTGTCGTAGGGTTGGTGTGCTGATTAAGTAAAATAAATACATGAAAGCGTTATGCATGTATCCCGTATGATCACTGACCCCACAAAGACGAGGCTAAAGAGAATGCTAACCTTTGCTAATAAAGCAACAAGTCCTGGCATTTGCATAAAGCACTCTTGCAAAATGGCTTTTCCAGAAATCTCTAAAGAGATGATATCATTGTCTCCATTTTGTGTTTAATGTGAGAGGATCTTGTTCCTTCACAATTCTTTGGTAAATGGCTTATTCATTCATTGTGGTTGGGATTTGAGGTAGAAATTATTATTCTTGAACTTCAGTTAAATTTCATTTTAAAATAAAAATTTAAAATTTCCTTTAAAATTTTCATTTCTGGATAGGTAACTAGAAAATGGAATATTCTCATCCAACGAGAAGGTTTCTAGACAGTGTAAGAATGTAAGCTGGAATAAACACTGGCTTTTGTACTTAATAGTAGTTCTTGATGAGGTTAGTCTGAGGGATACAAATATGACTGTATATGTCACTTTAAAATTGACATAGTTGACATTTTCAACATGAAAATAGCTAGCAGGTAGAGCATTAGGAAAGAGCCTCCAGGGAAATTTCTTGGCTTCATCATATAATAATGTGTAATACTGGGTGGTTGGTTTCATCTACTTGAACTGCAAGTAAAATAGAGTCATAATAATGCTATTTTTAAAACCTTCATGTACCCTAGAAATGGGCTTACCTGGTGGCTCAGACAGTAAAGAATCCGCCTGCATTGCAGGAGACATGGATTCAATCCCTAGCTTGGGAAGATCGCCTGGAGAAGAAAATGGCAACCCACTCCAGTATTCTTGCCTTGGAATCCCATGGACAGAGAAGCCTGGTGGGCTATAGTTCCATGGGATCACAAAGAGTCAGACACAACTGAGCAACTGATACACACACACACAGACACGCATACACACATACAGCCTAGAAATGCCTCTGAGGTGTTATGATTCAGGGTCATCGTCAAATAAGGGGAAAATTATTAAACAAGAAATTAGTTTATTTTTTCTCTGCTCTCACCTAAACATGTTCTGGATCTAGAAGACTTTTCCATTAATCTTGGGTTTTATTTCAGCTTCATTTTTTACTTTAACTTTCCCAGTCTACTGATGAACTAATGCTATTATTTTGCCACTTTAACTATATTAACTTTCCCTTGAAATATCCTCTGGTTTATATTTATTGGCTCCTGCAAAAACCTTGTTAGGGCTTTACATTACAACAATATTGGTAGGATAACTTAAAGAATTTCATTAAAAAATTTATTATGATTTATAATTTATAAGTCACATACCATGAAATTCACCCTTTTAAAGTAAAGCTCAGTGGATTTTAGTATATTCACAAGGTTGTGAAACATCAGAAGTATTTAATTCCAAAACATTTAATCACCTTGAACAGAAACCCCAGACAGTTGTCAATCCCTCGTTTTCCTCCTTCCAGCCTCCTTCAATCACTAATCTTTGGGTCTCTATGGATTTACCTATTCTGAACATTTCACATAAATGGAATATACAGCAATGGGCCTTTGTGGCTGGCTCCTTCTCATTTAGCATGAAGTTTTCAAGGTTCACCCATGTTGCTATGTGTGCGTCAGTACTTCATTCCTTTTTATGGCCAAATAATATTCCAATGTATGGGTATACCACATTTACTTCCATTCATCAGTTGATAGATATTTGTGTTGTTTCCACTTTTTGGCTCTTCTGAATAATGTTGCTGTGAACACTTGTGTACAATTTTTATGTGATCATATGTTTTCAGTTCTCTCAAGTGTACACCTAGGAGTGAAATTGTTGGTTCATACGGTAACTCTGTGCTTAACATTTTGAGGAACTGTCAAACTTTTGCCCAAAGAGCCTGTATCATTTTACATTCCTACCAGTGAGGAAGGAGCGTTCCAATTTCTTCATGTCCTTTGCTATGCTTGTTAATGTTTGTCTTGTTCATTATAGACATTGTAATACAGTGAAGTGATATCTCACTGTGGTTTTGATTTGCATTTTCCCGATGACTAAGAATGTTGAACATCTTCTTGGGCTTATTATTAACAATTTGGAGAATGTCTTCACAAATGCATTGTGCATTTTTGAGTTCAGTTATTTGCCTTTTTATTGTTATTTTATAGGTGTTTTTTAAAAAATATTCTGGATACTAGACTATTATAGCATATGTGATTTGCAAATTTTTTTTTCTATTCTGTAGGTTATCTTTTCAGTTTCTTGATAATGTCCTTTGAAGCACCAAAGTTCTTCTATTTTTCCTTTTGTTTGCCTTTGACTTAGGTGTCACATCTAAGAAACCATCACCTAGTCCTTAATCATGAAGATTTCCATGTATATTTTGTTCTAAGAATTTTATAGTTTCAGCTCTTATATTTTACTCCTTGATTAATTCTGAGTTAATTTTTGTATAGGTATTAGGCAGGAATGTTCAACTTTATTCTCTTCTATGCATATATCTAGCTTTCTCAGCACTGTTTGTTGCAATGTCTGTTCTTTCCCCATTGAACTCTCTTGTTATCCCTGTTCAGAATCAAGTGACCATAAATATATTGATTTATTTCTAGATTTTCAGTTCTATTTTATTGTCCTATATGTCTATCCTTATGCAGATTCATACAATCTTGATAAGAACCTCATATTTTAAGGAGATGGAGTTTATATTTAGAACATAGAGTTATAAGTTTTCATGTCTTTGAATTCATTTAAGGAAAAATTAAGTTTTATAGGATGATTGCAATCAGGACAAATGTCATGAAAAGAATCTGATTTGAGAATTCCTTTTTGATCTGATATGTGAACTCAAATGAGAGTTTATAATTGTGATTTAATGCATTTTTCTTTTTTGATAAACTCATTATACACAAATTGAAAGTAAAAGGAGGATGCAAATTATTATGGAAATATGGACCTATGAAAATTATATCATGTCAAGGCTCAGGATCTGGGATCAAGATCTGATCCTGGCACTTACTGCCGTTGATCTTGGATTGGTCACTTTACAGGTCTAAGCTTCACTTTCCTCTTATAAAAATTAATAGACATTTCTGACCTACAGTTCCTTTACAGGAATGTTGTGAGCCTCAGACTGAGTTAATGTGCTTGTAAGTACCCTATAAACTGCAAAGTGCCATGGAGATATTTAATATCTATATATAGCCCAAATTATTGATGTTCATAAGTTCTCTGAGGAGTCATTTCCTAAGTGCTCTAAAACATGCTCTAGATCTTATTAGGAAGATATCCAGGGTGGTTTCTATTTCACTTTACAATTTTTAGCCTAAAAACTTTCTGAGACTTGCGCCTTTGTAAATGTTAGTCCTTAAAAAAAAAAAGCAAATTACTATGTTGCTTCAGTCACGCCCAACTCTTTGTGACCCTGTGGACTGTACAGTCCATGGAATTCTCCAGGCCAGAATACTGGAGTAGGTATCCGTTCCCTTCTCCAGGGAATCTTCCCAACCCAGGGATCAAACCCAGGTCTCCTGCATTACAGGTGGATTCTTTACCAGCTGAGTCACCAGGGAAGCCCCAGCACTCAGCAAAATTTTTCTGTAAAGTTTACAAATAGGCTTTGTGGGCAATATAAGGGTTCTGTCACATATTATCCCACCTCCCCCCCCTTTTTTAAGATTTATTTATTTATTTATGGCTGTGCTTGGACTCTGTTGCTTTGTGCAGGCTTTCTCCAGTTGCAGGGAGCGGGGGCTGCTCTTCATTCAGTGCACAGGCTTCTCCTTGTGGCTTCTCTTATTGCAGAGCACGGGCTCTAGGGTGCAGGCTTCAGAGTTGTAGCTCCTGGGCTCTAGAAGACAGGTTCAATAGTTGTGGCTGCTCCTGCTGCTGCTGTTAAGTCACTTCAGTGGTGTCCGACTCTGTGTGACCCCATAGACGGCAGCCCACCAGGCTCCCCCACCCATGGGATTCTCCAGGCAAGAACACGGGAGTGGGTTGCCATTTCCTTCTCCAATGCATGAAAGTGAAAAGTGAAAGTGAAGTTGCTCAGTCGTGTCCGACTCTTAGCGACCCCATGGACTACAGCCCACCAGGCTCCTCCGTCCATGGGATTTTCCAGGCAAGAGTACTGGAGTGGGGTGCCGTTGCCTTCTCCGCAATAGTTGTGGAGCATGAGTTTAGCTGCCTAGCTGCATGTGGTATCTTTCTGGATCAAGTATTGAACCCCTGTCCCCTGCACTAGCAGACAAATTCTCAACCACTGGACAGAGAGGGAAGTCCTGTTGTTTTTTTTTCCCCCACAGTCTCTTAACACTGTAAAAACCATTCTTAGCTGGAAGGACTGTACAAAAATAGGCCTGATATTTTGTCTTACAAGCTTGTGAGACTCTTCAAGTACTATATCAACTATATCAAGTTTGAGTTACAGCCACTAGTTATAATATATACATAAAATAGAATTACTGGTTAGTTAACCAAAGAAATGTTATGTGTTAATTTTTATCCTAACAGCAAAGCAGGATTTTCAAGTGAAACAGTGTGAGTCATTTTGTTTTTTTTTGTATTATGTTTAGCTTTGATCAAAACTGGTCTAGTCCGCCAGGGATAGAGATACTGTTTTGAATAATTGGCAGGTGTGGTGCAATTCACATTGATATATTATAGGACCTAAATAATTAGACAGGACAGGACACAGGTGATAATTGCTGAATCCAAGAAATTGCTGAGTTAGAAGCAATTTTTCTAACTGAAGCATATCATTTTTTAGCAAGACAGTGACTTGATGACACTTTTTACTCATCTTTACTGTTATGGTTTGTTCAAGGGTGCAATAATGTCAAGGATTCCAAAAGTTATGTAAACACACTATTACTGATGGCATGGGGAAATAGAAACTCTCAACACATTGGTGGTGATGGTGTAAATCGACACTTCCTCTTTGTAGGGTGATTTGGCAATTTCTATCAGCATTAAAAATATATCTACACTTTGACCCAGTTCTTCTGCTTCTGGGAATTTACCCAATTTGTACAATCCACACAAGCAAATATTTAGGCATTGCAGCCTTGTTTATACAGGCAAGATATTAGAAATAATGTAAACACCCATCAATAGAGCAGTGCTTAAAATATATGCTTCACATACAATGGAATATTATGCAGCTCTTTAAAAGAATCAGAGTTATTGATAACTGCTGCTATGGTGCAATCTCTGAGATATGTATCTTAAAGCAAGCTATAGTATTAAACAAGTTACAGTATGAGGTCAGCTCTCCACACCTAAGAGTTCTTCATCCATGGTGCCAATCAACCTTGGCTTGAAACAATTGTGAAGAAAAATTGAAGAAAGTATCAAAAAGCAAAAATTGAGTTTTCAGCCCACTGGCAACTATTTACATAGAATTTACATTGTATTGGGTATTACAAGTAAATCTAGAGATGATTTGGAGTAGATTGGAGGACTGTGTGAGGCTTCCCTGATGACTCAGTGGTAAAGAACCCACCTGCAATGTGAGGGAGACACGGGTTTGATCCCCGGGTTGAGAAGATCCCCTGGAGCAGGAAGTGGCAACCCGCTCAGGTATTCCTATCTCAAGAATCCCTTGGCAGAGCCTGGCAGGCTACAGTCCGTGGACTTGCAAAGAGTCAGATGTGACTGAGCATGCATGCATGGAGGATCATAGGTGGTATGGGAAAATATTAATACTACAGCACTTTATGCAAGGGACTTGAGATTTTGGTATCCTTGAGGTTCCTGGAACCAATCCGCTGATACTGAGGGACAACTATAGAATGTATGGTATGCTATTACATGTTTAAAAACAAAAGTCATATTTATGCATATGGCCTTACAGATAGTATCACTGGAAGGACTTCAATAGCATTAACATTGTCAGACACTATTCTAAGAGCTGTTTATAACTGACACATTTAATTCTCATAACAACTTTATTAGTGTAGGTGATATTATTCCCATTTTACATATGAAGATCCTGAAGCATAGAGAGATTAAGTAATATGCTCAAAGGCACAAGAATCTGGTAACAATGGTTACTTCTAGAGTCAGGAGACTGAAGGACTAAGGGTCAGAGAGACTTAATTTTTGCTGTCCATCTTTTTCAGCTGTGTGTGTGTGTGTGGTCTGCTATGTTTATGCATTATTTAAAAAATTATTTTAAAATTAATTTAGGAAAATGGTAAAAAGACTCTCATGAGTGCTGTTTACAAGACAGTCAGTCTTACTCATTTTCAAAGATGTGCCAATTAACATAACTTCTTGGCTTCCAAAGGATGAGAAGGGTTGATAATGCCTGCAGTTGGAGAGGAGGAGAAGCTGGACCCGAGGTAGATAAAGTCATGGAACCTTTTTGGAGAGCAGTCTGGCACTGGGTTATGCTAGATTGCATGTGCTGCCATAACAAAGTACCACAAACTGGGTGCTTTAAACAACAGCCATTTATTGTCTCATAGTTCTGGAGGCTGGACAGTCTAGATCAGACTGTTAGTAGGATTAGATCCTTTTGAGGGCTGTGAGGAAGAAACTGTTCAAGGCCTCTCTCCTAGCTTCTGGTGGTTTGCTGGCTGTCCTGGGTGTTGCTCCATGCATAGACTCTTCTGCCAGTCTCTGCCTTTATCTTCATGTGATTTTCTTCCCATACATGTGTCTGTCTCCACATTTTACCCTTCTTTAGAGGTCACAACTCATATTGGATTAGGGCCCACCCTAATGAACTCATTTTAACTTGACCACCTCTGTGAAGACCCTATCTCCACATAAAGTAACATTTTGAGATACTGAAGGTTAGAACTTCAACACAGGTATTGGTGGGGAGACATAATTCAACCCATAAGTAACATGGGTATCCAAATTTCAAACATGCATACTCACTAACCTTGCAATGCCACTTATGGGACTGCGTCCTTAAGAAATAATCTGGTGCTCACTTCGGCAGCACATATACTAAAATTGGAATGATACAGAGAAGATTAGCATGGCCCCTGCGCAAGGATGACATGCAAATTCGTGAAGCGTTCCATATTTTTAAAAACTGCCCAGAGCTTGTTTTAAAAAAAAAAAAAAGAAATAACCTGAAAGTATGCATAGATATTTTTAGAAGGATATCCATAATGGCATCTATTGGAATGTTGGAATCTACCGAAATAGCAGTAAAAGATTGGCTAAATAATGATACACCTGCTTCCGTTGTTAATATGGATTGATATGCATTGATATAAAAAGATATGCAGAATATATTAAGTATAAAAAGCAGGTTTACTTAATATTGTGTCATAACTTAAATGGGAAAGAATTTGAAAAAGAATAGATACATGTGTATGTATGGCTCAATCGCTTTGCTGTACACTTGAAGCTAATACAACATGGTTAGTCAACTATATGTGTGCTTAGTCGCTCAGTCATGTCCAACTCTTTGCGACCCCATGGACTGTAGCCCGCCAGGCTCCTCTGTCCATAGGATTTTCCAGACAAGAATCCTGGGGCAGGTTGCCATTTCCTACTCCAGGGGATCTTCCTGACCCAGGATTTGAACCCGGGTCTCCTGCACTGGGAGGCATCCTTGACCACTGCAGCACCTAAGAAGCCCTCTAATCAACTATACTCCAATATAAAATAAAAAGTTTAAAAAAGGTGATTTCAAGTACTTTACAACCTTGCATATCAGTCCAGTAAGGAATAAAGATCTTTCCAACTTAAAAATAAAAGTAAGTTTACCAAATAAGTGAAGTGAAAGTTGCTCAGTGGTGTCCGACTCTGCAACCCCATGGACTGGATACAGTCCATGGAATTCTCCAGGCCAGAATATGGGAGTGGGTAGCCTTTCCTTTCTCCAGGGGATCTTCCCAACCCAGGAATCGAACCTAGGTTTCCCACAATGCAGGCTGATTCTTTATCAGCTGAGCCACAAGCCCAAGTGTACTGAATATGGAGTGTATATTGTTATCCTATTTGTGTTAAATTTTAAATAAATAAAATTTTGGAATAATATAGTCCAAAAACTAACAATGGCATGGAGAGTGTGCATAGGCCTTTCAGTTTACTTTACATATATATTCTCAAACTAGTAAAACAATAAACATATTTCTGTCCTTAAAAAATGGAGTATTGAAATCAGTCCATTTTATTCTGTTTTTAAACTAAATGCAAAACAGAATCAGAATATACTTGGGCTTCCCTAGTGGTCCAGTGGTTAAGACTGTGGGTGCAGTTTCAGTCCCTGGTTGGGGGAACTAAGGTCCCCACATACCATGTGGCACATCCAAATATATATATGTGTCTGTGTGCGTATTACATACATATATGTATATTTATATATATACTTATTGCTGAGATCTTAGCTTAGTCTGGTAGTTTCTGGGGGAAAACCTAATAATTCCCATTAAGACATATAATAGCCTAGTTGTGCACACACACTTTCTGTTTTCTGAACTATATGAAAGTTAAATTGTAGACACCATGATCCTTCAGTTCTACACAGTTCAGCACATATCTTCTAAGAATAAGGGCATTCTCCACTCACTGACGTGATTATACCAAGGAAAATTAACAATAATTCCATAATATCTAATATCTAGTACATATTCAAATTTCCCAAGTTGTTTCCCCAAATATGTATTCTTTTTTTCTAATCTGGATCCAACTGAACTTTACACATTTCATTTGGTTATTGTATCTCTTAGCCCTCTTTCTGTAAAGTCAGTTTTCTTGTAGATGCCACATTTTCCATTTAATTCACTAGTATATTATTTAATTCTCTCCCATGACACAGATGTCATTTGAAAATTTTTACAATGAACATTTTTTATTGTGGTAAAATACACATAAAAGCTACCATTTTAACAATTTTTAGTTGTACAGTTGTACATTCACAGTTATGTAACCATCACCACCATCCATCACCAGAACGGTTTCATCGTCCCAAACTGAAATTCTGTACTCATTAAACAGTAACTCATCACTCTCCCTTCCCACACCATTCTACCTTCGTCTTGAGCCGACCTCTTTAAATTCCTCAAATAACTTGAATCCTGCAGTCTTGACTCTTTGTGAGTCTACGGACTGTAGCCTGCCAGGCTCTTCTGGAGTGGTTAGCCATTCCTTTCTCCAGGGGAACTTCCCAACCCAGGGATCTAACTCATGTCTCCTGCATTGCAGGCAGATTCTTTACCGTCGAGCCACCAGGGAAGCCCATAAAAGACTATAAACTGGTTTCAAGCTTTCTAAACAGGTCCATGTAACATGTGGTTGCTGTGTTTCTAAGCCTTTTTAGATCCGAGCAATTTGCTCCCCCGTTTTTTTTAGACGCTATTGCTACATTGCAGAATGGACTCAATTCATATATGCATGCATTTATCAACAACAAAAATCCATACATTTAAAAAGAACCACGTACTGTATACTGAGGTTCTGAAAGCTGCTTCTAATTTAGAAATACTGGAAGTAGTTATAGAGACACATTACTTATAAATTCATATGAACCTCATATGGTTACTCTTAGTTCCAGCTTTGTCAGGTTACCTCATCACAATTTAGCAAACCACAATTTTGGTCTAGGTAGATGCACCCAGTACAGCAGGGGGCAGGATTACATCCTTCTAGAAGCCAAGTGCTTAGGAAACCCCTTCTAACGTTAATCAGAGAGAATGGTTTTCAAGTTAAGCACAAAGATAACTAAAAGAAAAAGTTTTCTCTGAATACAGAGATAAGGTAAATTCCCAGAGAATGTGCTGCTGAGGAAACATCTTATTTAAATAAAAGACTGCCGGTATTCTGTTTGAAAGAGCAATCAGACTGGGTTTAAAAGCGGAGCAGGAGTATCAAAGTGGGTAGGAGAGAGGGTGGACGACTAAGGAAGGAGGGCGAACAGCCGGAAAAAGAGTCGTCAGCTGCCAGAGAAGAGTGGAAACCTGCTTAGCAGGTCATTTGACGAAATGAACCAAGACGCAGGAGGAATGTCTCCGTGGCGAGTGAAGTCAAGCGAGGGACGACAGCAGGAGACTTAACTCCGGAGTTTGGAAGGCCGTGCTGAAGCCGGTTTTTCCACGGACTGGAACAATCCCGAACAAGGTACTGGGCGCGGACTCGGAAACAAGCCTCAGCTGCTAGCCTCCCCACGCCCAGGGAGTGATCTGCGAGACCCAGGGCGCGCCCCAGCAGGTGATTCTGAGGCGTGACGAGTCTGCGCTCTCCTTCCATGCCTCCGCCGCGGGAAGTAGTCCCCGGCTGCGCGGGCTCCGTAGGAATCTTGGCAGGGGAGCCCTGAGGCCCTCAGGGCATGAGTCCCAGGAGCGGCGGACGCGCAGCCAATCCCTGGAAAGAGGGCGTGGCTAACTCGGTCCGCGGATCCCTCCGCCTGTGCTCGATGTGCTGAGGCAGAGAGAGCCGCCATTTTGGATGCTGAGTCTTGGTTTCCAAGTGTGTCTCAGCCGTTTTCACGTCCGGATTTGGCCAGGTGAGTGGGCTTTTTCAGGGTCGTGCGTCTTTGTTTTCTTCCCCACACTGCGTTTCGGGTTTAGAAGTCCCTAGCCCGGGATTTGGACGACTCTGAGGTGGCAGGTGAGGAGAAACGGAATGATTCTGGGTCAGGCCGGAGGTCGGGCCGGAGGGGCTGCGGCGCGGAAGGCCGTGGAAGGCCAGGCTCGGGGGCGTGGCAGGGCCGCGAGCAGCTTGGAGACCGCTAGTCGTGGATGCATGACACCACCAAACTTTCTTGTCCCTGCTTCGAGCCGTCTCTACCCCGGGGTGGAACTGCCGCGGCCTGGGCTTTGGCACCCGACGCGGACAGGGCCGGGTCGGCGCTCTCGGCCACTCCCCTCACCCCATCTCTTCTAGCCCAGGGAGACTTCGGTTTGGTTGTGTCCCTGGTGCCCGGGGGAGTCCGCGTCCGAGCCGGGCAGCCTCCCGTGGGCGGCGCGGCCTCCAGGGAGCGTACCTGGGGCCCCTGGGCGAAATTGCCTTTTTCTTTAGCGGAAGCAAAACGCGACCTTTGACGCCTTTCGCCGATCCCTTCTTGTCTGATGAGCGGTCTTTTGAGGAGCCTGTGGTCCTGTCCTTGCGCCCCTCCTCTTTCAGTTCTCATTGCTCTCCTTCAGCGGTGGCTGCAGGTGAGAGGACTGGAAACTCGACCTGCATAAGGTTTTACAAGGATCGGGACCCAAGAGCGCCCATTTAATAATTAGGTAATAGGAAAGAGAGTCATTTTCACTCTTTGTAGCAGTAAAGTTGGAATTAAGAGCTGGTCATAGTTTTTCTATTATGCTAGCGTATTAGTTTTTAAAACTTTTTATTAAGAACATTTAAAGCAAAGGTAAAGACTAATGAATTCCACCCAGCTTCTTCAACGATTATTTTCTGGCCAATCTTGTTTCGTTTATTCCCCCATTATGTATTCGTTTAGTGAAGTAATAGTTAATATATGTGTCGTCGTCGCCCCCCCAACCCCCGCCCCGCGCAAATAGTAGCCTTTTTGATTGCTGTACGTAGGAGAAATTTCCACCGGAAATTTTGTTTTTACAGCTTTCTCGGAACCCCGTCTTCTGGGATAGGAGGACTTAGTAATATCCTTTTATTCGAGGTTTATAAAAGATTATTTTGAAACCTTGATGTTAGTATTACATTTTAAAGTCACCCAGTTTCCTAAGTCTTCTAATTTTTAAAGTAGTGTTACTGTTCTGTCCAGATTGTTTTCCTTCTTCCTGTCTTCCTTTGCCTCTGGAGTCTCAATGATTGGGAGCCCCGGAATCCCCGACTCATTCCTTGAAAACAATTTCCCTGGTAATTCAGTTGGTAAAAGAATCCGCCTGCAATTCAGGAGACCCCACTTCAATTCCTGCGTCAGAAGATGCGCTGGAGAAGGGATAGGCTACCCACTCAAGTTTTCTTGGTCTTCCCTGGTGTCTCAGCTGGTAAAGAATCCACCTGTGATGTGGGAGAACTGGGTTCGATCCCTGGGTTGGGAAGATCCCCTGGAGAAGGGAAAGGCTACCCACTCCAGTATTCTGGCCTGGAGATTTCCATAACTGTGTAGTCTGTGGGGTCGCAGAGGGTCTGACAGGACTGAGCGACTTTCACTTTTCCTTTAAAATCACAATTAAGTCCCAATGACACAAAGTCTATCCTGTTTTAAAAATGAAACTAGAAGAGAGTATGGTCTAATGAGATAATTTAAAATACAGAAAAAGTAGTATACACATGACTACTAATTTCAGCATTTATATGGCAAATATAAAAAAGTTGGGAAATTATTAAAAATGATTACTCAATGTACTATTAGGCAGCCATTAAAGTATAATACTAAAGACTGTAACAGATACGATGTTAAGTGATAAAATTCACTAGTGATTGGAGTCTGTGATTACAACTTTGTAAAAATAAGCCTTAAGAGAAACTCTTTGTGAAAGTATTCCCAACGAATTTTTTGTATTGCTTTTTATATTACTTTTATTGAGAAACAAGATAAAGTTACTGTCATAAAGTCTTATGCATTTCAATATTTATAGCTCCTTCCGGAAAATCTTGATGGTCTCTGAAGTCTGTACTTTTCTTGTGAGTTATACATGATAGCTGGTTTTGTGGTCTTTTATTAAATTTTCAATCTTGATTAGTTTGATCACTGATAATTTGAGTACAGTTTGAAAATAAGTAAGCTTGACGTTTCTGTACGTGAGATGGTTTTAAGAATTGGGCTGTATTATTGTGGAAATGTCTTCTAGCTTGTTTGTACTTTTATGTCACTTATTCATATCTGCAGTGCCTAAATGATACCTGAATCTGTTCATATCCCTTATAAGAAAGAGGTGTTCAGGATAAATAAAATAATACATTTCAAATACAGTTTTCCTATATACTAAAAAAATGGTATTCTGTGTACTATAGACTGTTGCCTCCTTTCCCAGTTTGGTTCTTTTGAAGCTACAAGACTCTCAAGTTGGTTTCTTGGGACTTAATGGTCTGTTTTGCTACTTTTTAGACACTTTAAAGTTTTCAGGATTACTGTCTCTGGGCAGCTTCACTAATTTGGGAAGCTTTTCTGAGCTGCAGCAGTCTCTCCCTTCTCTCTCCAAGGGTAGCATGAGGAATGGCCCAGTCCATGGTTTTACACTTTCCCTTTTTCAGAATGGAGAGTTGATCCAGTTTTAAAAGGCTCCTGAAGCTGGGTGATAAAAGAAGGACTAGATCAGTTTGTTGTTCCAACTTTAAGGACTGGGGTAAAATGAAGGATTTGAAAGAGCCCAGAAGAGAACATGAGGTTGCTGACCAATGTGTGACATAATGGTGATGTAACTAAAATACTGAGAAGTAATTTCACAATCACTAGTTCATAATCCTTTTAGAAGATTTATAGTTTTCCTTTTTTAAAAATTAATTTTTGGCTGCGCTTGGTCTTCGTTGCAGTGCATGGGCTTCTCGTTGTGGTGGCTTCTCTTGTTGTGGAGTGCATGGGCTCAGTAGTTGTGGTATAGAGGCCTAGTTGCCTCTAGGCATGTGGAATCTTCCCAACCAGACCAGGGATTGGACCTGTATCCCCTGCATTGGCAGGTGGATTCTTAACTGCTGGACCACCAGGGAAGTCCCTATAAGGTTTATGTTATAGGTGTTTATGTGTCTTATAGTTGTTTTTGTGTCACTTATCTTCATTAAACTGTGAACTCCTTAAAACACTAGGGTATTACTTAAATGTCTGTTGTCTCTATCTGCTTGGCACAGTACTTGGTAGAATGTGCATATGTGCGTGCTCAGTTGTATCCGACTCTTTGGGACTCCATGGACTGTAGCCTGCCAGGCTCTTCCGGGCAAGAATACTAGAGTGGGTTGCCATTTACTACTCCAGCGGAACTTCTGGACTTGGGGATCAAACCTGAGTCTCCTGCATTGGCCAGCAGTTTCTTTACCACTGAACTGCCTGGGAAGCCTTACTTGATTGACTAGCACTCAAAAATGTTTGGTGAGTGGATGAACGGCAGTAAAAATCTTGAGGTACAAAATGAGTTTAGAATAAGCTCTGAATCAAATGACAGTTTTAAATTAGGTATGGGGCAGTATTAGTATATGGTAACGTATATGTGTATTCACATATACAAGTGTTTACATATTTTTTTCTGTATATAATTATTTGTATATGTATAAAATAGTGACTTGACCAGAATAGTTTATTAGCTTCTAGGTTATTCCTAAAATTAGTATTCTGAATCATTCAGGATACAAAGTTGATGGTAGCTTTGAAAACACAAGTTCAAATCCTGAATTGGAAGAATTCCCTGGCAGTTCAGAGGTTAGGACTTGGTGGTTTTACTGCCGGGACATGAGTTGGCTCCCTGGTCGAGGAATTAAGATACTGCAAGCTTCAAGGCAGGGCCAAAAGAAAAAAAAATCCTGAAATGATAATTAAATCGACCTTTTTTATTAGATAAGCTTTGAGTCTAATGTTTTTATTTTGACATATATTGGTAGTTATTTTGGACATGTCCTAAATAAGGTAAATAATAGTTAATACCTTGTGGTTTAGTGTCATTGTCCTTAATGATTAGTTTTTGTAGAATAGGAGTCTAATTTCTGAAAGTTGAAAGTCCTCAGAACTCAAGTTGACAAAATATTTTGGCAAATTATTTTCCTTTCCTTAAATCTAAAACAAAACTAGATTCTCTAAGTTTGTGGAACTCAAAAGACGTATTTTTAGTTAAATTTCCTATTAACATAATAAACAAGTGACAGCTTTGTCCTAAGTACTGTAGGAGACAGTGTGGGAGTAACAGTGGAACCTTAGAAATAGTCAAAAAAAGAAAAAGAGAGTCAGACACGGCATAGTGACTAAAAGCAGCAGCAACCTTGAGAAGACCTTAACTCATTACAGCTGAAATTCTCCAATGAGGTTGAAACAGTTAAAGCAAGGGAAAAAAGATGCAAATACATTAACTTTTTATTTTAATACAAAACATTTAAAATTCCATGTAATAATGGAGTATAACCTTTAAAAATTGTAAGCCAATGTATTGTATACCTGTAACTTATATTGTACCTCAAGTATTCTTCATTTTTTTTTTTTTTTTATTAGCAGTTGTGGCATTTGAGCTTAGTTGCCCCGAAGCATGTGGAATCGTCCCAGGCCAGGGATTGAACCTGTGTCTCCTACATTGACAGGCAGGTTCTTAACCACTGGACTATCAGAGAAGTCCTAGTCTTCAGTTTTGAAAAAGTTCATTTATCAGCTCATCTTTATTTTAAAATTTTTATTTTTGGCTGCACTGGGTCTTCGTTGCTGTGCACTGACTTTCTCTAGTTGCAATGAGCAGGGGCTACTCTGGTTGCAGTGCACTGGTGTCTCATGGCAGTGGCTTCTCTTGTAGTGGAGCATAGACTCTAGGGCGTTTGGGCTTCAGTAGTTGTGGCACGGTGGGCTTAGTTGCCCCACAGCATGTGGGGTCTTTCTGCACCAGGGATTGAACCCATATCCTCTGCATTGGCATGTGGATTCTGAACTAGTGGGCCACCAGCTATTACCTAATAACCTATCAGCTAATCTTTAGATGATTAGACCTTTTAGGTATGGGTCTGTTAACTGGAGTTTTACTTATTTTTTGGTCACCTTTCAAGATCTTAGTACCCTCACCAGGAATTTACTCTGGCTTTAGTCAGTGAAAAGTGTGGAGTCCTAGCCGTTGGACTGCCAGGAAATGCCCTAAAATCCACAAATTTTCATTTAATCCTCATACCAGCCTTTTCGAGGTATGTTGTTGTTTTTGGACTCTTAAGTCTAGTGTCCTACTCTTTTGTGACACCTTGGACTGTAGCCCGCCAGGCTCCTCCAGGCAGGAATACTGGAGTGGGTTGCCATTTCCTTCTCCAGGAGATCTTCCTGACCGAGGGATCATGCTTGGCAGGTGGATTCTTTACAACTGAGCCATCTGGGAAGCCCTTGAGGTGTGAGAGTTCATGTAAATATTGGTGCTAAGTTTCCTTAAGTGTTTGATAGAATTTCCTTAAATGTTTAACAGAGAAGGCACTTGGGCCTGGAGTTTCTTTTGGAATGTTTCTTAATTTGAGACTCAATTTTTGTCATGTATAAGGGGCAGTTATATTTTGTATTTCTTTTGAGTCAGTTTTTAAAAAATTACTTATTTTACTTTTTGGTTGCGTTGGGTCTTCATTGCTGCACTCTGGCTTTCTCTAGTTGCGATGAGTGGGGCTACTTTTAGTTGTGCTGCATGTACTTCTCATTCAGGTGGCTTCTCTTGTTTTGAAGGACAGGTTCTAGGCTCTTGGGCTTCAGTAGCTGCAGCCTGAGGGCTCAGTAGTTGTCACTCAAGGGCCCTAGAGTGCTCAGGCTTCAGTGGTGGTGGTGCACTGGCTTAGTTGCTTCGTGGCACGCGAAATCTTCCAGACTAGGGATCAAACTCATGTCCCCTGCATTGGTAGGCAGATTCCTAGTCACTGTACCAGCAAGGAAGTCCAGCTTTTTTTTTTTTTTTTTAATTGTAGTTGACTTACAATGCTGTGTTAGTTTCAGATGTACTGCAAAGTGATTGTCATTCATATATTTACTTTTTCAGAATCTTTTCCGTTATAGGTTATTACAAATGTTGAATATAGTTCCTTCATGCATCAGTTTTGGTAAATTGCACTTCTAACAGATTTGTCCATTTTGTCTCATTGTTGAATTTATAGGTGTAAGTTAGTAATACGTGTGTGTGCTTGTGTTCAATTGTGTCTGACCCCATGAAATGTAGTGCTTCAGGCTCCTCTGTCCATGGAATTTTCCAGGGAAGAATACTGGAGTGGGATGCCATTTTCTACTCCAGGGACTCTTTGTAACCCACATCTCTTGAGCTCCTGCATTGGTAGGCAGACTCTTGACCACTGCATCATTTGGGAAGCCCAAGTTAGTAATAATGTCCCTTTTAGTATTTATAGGCCCTGTAATGATATCCTTCTTTTTCAGTCCTGATACTGGTAATGTGTGTGTCCCCTGCCACTTCCATCCTTCTTTCCAAAGAACCTGTGTTTGATATCATTGATTTTCCTCTTTTCAGTTTCATTGATTTTTACCTTTTAATTGTTTTTTTCTGCTTGCTTTGGGTTAATTTTTCTCTTTTTACAGTTACTTGTGGAAACTTAGTTTACTAATTTGAGACCTTTCTTTTCCTTTTTTTTGGGGGGGGGCAGGAAGTAGAACAGAATGACTTTATTGCTTTATCAGGCAAAGAGAGAGACACCAGACTTTCAACCTCGAAAAACTGTCTCTCATACCTTCCTTCTTTTCTAATGCTAGCATTTAAAATTGTAAAATTTCCCCAAGCACTCCTTTAGCTTCACACACACATTTTGATGTTATATTTTAATTTTCATTTTCTTGCAGTTTAAACTTTTAAAAATAATTTCCACTTGAAACTTCCTCTTTGACATATATTATTTAGAAGTATAGTGTTTAATTTACAAGTGTTTGGAGATTTTCTGTTATCTTTCTTATTACTGATTTTAGATTAATTTCCCTTGCAGTTAAAGAATATACCTTGTGTGACTTCAGTTCTGTTTAATTGGTTAAAGCTTGTGTTGTAACCCAGGATGTGGTCTACATTCATAAATGTTCCCTATGCATTGCTTTGTTGAGTGGAGTGTTCTGTAAATGTCTGTGAGATATAGTTGGTTGTTATTGGTGCTCAGTTCTGTACTCTTGCTGATATTCTGTCTGCTAATTTAAGAAATTTCAAAGGGAAGTATGTTGGAAGTGCCCAACTACAGTTAAGGATTTGTTTCTTTGTCCTGTCCTATCTGTCTTTTGTTGTTTCTTGTATTTTGAAGCTTTATTGTGCATTCACTATTAGGTTGCATTCACTATTAGGTTGTTACATTTTCATTGTGAATTCACCCTTTTGTGATTATATAATATCCCTTTGTATCCCTGGTTTTTCTTGCTGAAGTCTACTTTGTCTAACAGCATAGCCCCTTCAGCTTTTTTTTTAAAGTTGAAGTATTATTGATATATAACTTTATTAGTTTGAGGTATACAACATAATGCTTTGATATTTGTATGTATTGCAGAATGATTACCACGTTAAATTTTTGTTGTTGTTCAGTCTCTAATTTGAGTCCAACTCTTTGTGACCCCAGGCTTCCTTGTCCTCCCATCTCCCGGAGTTTGCTCAAATTCATGTCCATTGAGTCAGTGATGCCATCAGTAAGTCTAGTTAACATCTGTCACCATACATAGTTATAGTTTTTTCCTCTTTTGATGAGAACTTGTAAGATTCATTCTCTTGGGACTTCCCTGGCGATCCTTTGGTTAAGACTCTGCATTTCTATTGCAGGTGGTGCAGGTTCAATGTCTCGTCAGGGAACTTAAGATCCCACATCTCACATGCTCGGTACCTGGGCCAAAAAAATGAAAAAAAAAATATATTTTCTTAGTAGCTTTGTAATTTGTTGTTGTTGTTCAGTTGCTCAGGTGTGTCTGATTCTCTGCGACCCCATTGGATTGCAGCATGCCAGGCTTCCCTGTCCTTCACCATCTCCCAGAGCTTGCTCAAACTCATGTCCATTGAGTCAGTGATGCCATCCAACCATCTCGTCCTCTGTTGTCCCCTTCTCCTCCTGCCGTCAATCTTTCCCACGATCAGGATCTTTTCCAGTGAGTTAGCTCTTTGCGTCAGGTGGCTAAAATATTGGAGCTTCGGCATCTGTCCTTCCAATGAATATTCAGGGTTAATTTCCTTTAGGATTGACTGGTTTGATCTCCTTGCTGTCCAAGGGACTCTCAAGAGTTTTCTACAACCCCACAGTTCAAAATATGTAATACAATATTAATCATAGTCACTATACCACTTTGTACATAACATCCCATGACTCATTTACAGTATTTTATAACTGGAAATTTGTAATGAAATGGGTGGAGGGGTTGAAAGTTACAACTTTCAGCTTTCTTTTGACTACTGTTTGCATGATATACTTTTTTTCATACTTTTAACCTTCCTGCATTATCGATGTGAATTTAATCTTGGCAGTATATAGTTTGATCATTTTTTGAACCATCTGATAATCCTAGTTAACATCTGTCACCATACATAGTTACATTTCTGACAACCTCTTTTTAAAATTGTCATGTTTAGATAATTTCTACTTATGTAATTGTTAGTATATTTGAATTTAGGTCTACCACTTTATTATTGTTTTCTGTTTTTCATTTCTCTTTCTGCTTGCATGCCTTATCTTGGGTTATTTGAGCAGTTTAGTCAAGTTTAAAATCTGTCCAGCTTTTTAGTCTTTTTTTGATATAGTATGTTTTACTGGTCAATCTAGGAATTATAGTGGACATACTTAGCTTTTCACAATCTACTTAGTATTTTATCACTTCTTGTGGAATATATTAATAGAAATATCATGTAGTTCCCTTTACCTTGCTCCCTCCCCATTTATACTGTTATGTTGTGGTTATCTTATGTATTATGTTTACATGTGTTGGAAAAAAAACCCATCAGTGTTATTAGTTTTGCTTTTAACTGTCAAATACATTTTAAGAGACTCGAGAGAACAATCATCTATTGTATTTACCCAGATATTTGCCATTTCTGTAATGTAAGATATAAATATTTGCCGTTTCTTCCTTTATTTTAGTGTTCTAAGTTTTCTTATTAATGTTCCCTCATCTGAGAGTGACTTGTGTGTGTGCTGAGTAGTGTCTGACTGTTTGCGACCTCGTGGACTGTAGCCTACCAGGCTCCTTCGTCCATGGGAGTTTCCCAGCAAGAATACTGGAGTGGGTTGCTATTTCCTCCTCCAGAGGGTATTCCTGACTCAGGGGTGGAAGTTGCATCTCCTGTGTCTCCTGCATTGGGAGGTAGATTCTTTACCACTGAACCACCTGGGAAAACTGGAGAATGACTCATTTCCCCTGTATTTCTGAAGGGTATTTTCACTGGATATAGAATTCTGGGTTGACAGTTCTTTTCTGGTCATACTTCCTTTTCGCCTCTGTGGTTTCTGATGGGAAGTCTTATTATTTGAATAGATGACCTATAGGTAATGTGTTTTTCTTGGGCTGCTTTCAGTATTTTAAAAACTTGTCTTTAGTTATAAGCAGTTTGATTAAGATGATTCTGAGCATATGTTTCTTTGGGATTATTCAGAGCTCTCTGAGTTTTTTCGTCTATAGATTTATTTATTTTGCTAAATTTGGAGAGTTTTCACCCAATATTTTTCCAAAAGTTTTTGGGTACCAAACTGTTTCTCCCATCCTTCTGAGATTCTGACAATGCAATATTAGACCCTTTACTGTTTCTACAGATATCTGAGACTTTGATCACTTTTTTCAGTGTTTTTTTTTAAATCTCTTTTTCAGATTGAATACTTAATATTGATCTATGTTCAAGTGCATTGGCACTTTGCATTGTCATTTCCTTTCTACTATCCAGCCCATATAGCTTCCCTGGTGGCTCAGAGGTTAAAGTGTCTGCCTGCAATGCGGGAGACCTGGGTTTGATCCCTGGGTCGGGAAGATCCCCTGGAGAAGGAAACGGCAACCCACTCCAGTATTCTTACCTGGAGAATCCCATGGACGGAGGAGCCTGGTGGGCTATACAGTCCACGGGGTCGCAAAGAGTCAGACATGACTGAGCAACTTCACTTTTTTTTCACCCAGTCCATAGGATGAGTTTTTTTTTTTTTTTTAAATGGGGTGAGTTTTTAACATTTTTTAAAAACAAATTTTATTTATTTTTGCTTCTGCTGGGCCTTTGATGCTGTGTTGGCTTTTCCCAAATTGAGGCAGGCAGAGGCTACTCTCTTGTTGCTGTGTGTGAACTTCTCATTGAGGTGGCTTCTCTTGTTGTGGAGCACAGGCTCTAGAGCATACAGGCTTCAGTAGTTGCAGTTCCCCAGCTCTAAAGCACAGGCTCAATAGTTGTGGTGCGCAGGTTTAGTTGCTATGTGGTATATGGGATCTTCCCAGGTCAGGGATCAAACCCATGTTTCCTGCATTGACAAGCAGATTCTTTACGACTGAGCCACTAGGGAAGCCCCTCTTTGGATTGTTGTATTTTTCAGTTCTAAAGTTTGTTTCCTCAGGAACTCTCTGGTGATCCAGTGCTTCTGACTTGGTGCTTTCACTGCCAGGACCTGGGTTTAGGGGCTGGGTTTGATCTCTGGTCAAGGAACTAAGATCTCGCAAGGTGCATAGAGGGCCAAAAAAAAAAATTGTTTCCTCTTGATTTTTTTTTGTTTGTTTGTTTTGTTTCTTTACTGAGATTTTCTAGTCATTCATTTCAAGAGTATTTGCCCTTAATTGTTGCAATGTTTTTTAAA
Organism: Muntiacus reevesi; assembly: GCF_963930625.1. Taxonomy (NCBI): domain Eukaryota; kingdom Metazoa; phylum Chordata; class Mammalia; order Artiodactyla; family Cervidae; genus Muntiacus; species Muntiacus reevesi. The sequence continues at coordinate 251,482,701 of NC_089250.1, read as the reverse complement.
TTTATTTTTTATTGAAGTGTAGTTGAATTGTTGAAATATTTTTATAGTAGCTGCTTTAAAGCCTTTGTCAATTAATTCCAGCAACTGTATAATCTCAGCACTGATGTATGTTGATTGTTTTTTCTGTGAGTTGACTTAACTGATTTGGTGTATTTCACTCAGTCTGTCCACACCAGGGATCCTCTTTCTGGCTTCTCAAGACAGGACAAGAGAGTTGAACTTCTCTTGCTATTTGTACTTTTCCTGTGTCAGTGCTCACTTCTGGTTTCAGACTGCCTTGCATCTAGGAAATAGAGGGAAAAAATGATAAACTCACTGCCACTTTATTGGTGTATCAAATTTGGTCTCTATCCAACTTCTATTATTTACTTTTCAGAATCTTCAAAAAGCTGCTCCATATATGGTTTTCAGGATTTATACCTTCATTCAGTGAAAGGAATTGAACCTAGAACCTTCACTGTTCTTTACTTTTTTTCTTCTGCTTTTAAGGACTATTCACATTGCTATAAGTATATATAGCTAGGTCATTAATTCTGTTGGCTGGATGATATTCTGTCATGTTTGTGTTACATTTTATCTTTCATTTTGTAATGGAGAGTTGGCTTTCGTCCACCTCACTACCACAGAATCCATATACCTGTGTCTTCATGGCTTCTGTACAAATTTCCTTGGGGGTATATGTCCGGGAATAGAATTTGCATGAACCTAAGGTATATGTCGGAGAAGGCAATGGCACCCCACTCCAGTACTCTTGCCTGGAAAATCCCGTGGACGGAGGAGCCTGGTAGGCTGCAGCCCATGGGGTCGCGAAGAGTTGGACATGGCTGAGTGACCTTCACTTTCACTTTTCACTTTTATGCATTGGAGAAGGAAATGGCAACCCACTCCAGTGTTCTTGCCTGGAGAATCCCAGGGATGGGGTCGCACAGAGTTGGACATGACTGAAGTGACTTAGCAAGATATATGTGTATATCTACTATTAAGACATGCATATTATTAAATGCTAATAGGCTAATACTGTTAGAATACTGATAGATGAATAGAATATTATTTAACCTTAAGTGGAAGAAAGTTCTTTGATGTGCTACAACATGAACTATTGGACTATATTAATATTAGTACTCCACTGTGTGTGTGTATATATACACACACACACATATATATATATACATTTGTTTATCCATTCATCTTTCATTGGACAGATTGTTTCCACGTCTTAGCTATAATGAATAATGCTGATATGAACATGGGTGTACAAATTATGTTTCTTTCAAGAAGTAAGATTTTCAAGAGCTGTCTTGAGGATTAATCTTGATTATTTATGCCTTTTGGCCTGTTTCAGTACAGTAGAATGTTTCAGTACAGTAGAATATTTATTGTCTTGCAGAACCTTAGGGTTGAAAGGGACTTTAGAGATTATATTGTAATAACTTAAATTATATTCCTTTATTATCGTAGAAACACCATTTAGCTTAAGTTTTCTAGCTTGATTAACAAGTCTTGGTACAGTGTGAACCAGAGGTTGCTTTGTTAGATCTAGTTTCTGGCTTCTTTGGTCTTGTGTAAAAATCAAGTCTTTGGCTGGATATCTTCTCTTCCCTCGTCCAAAGCCACATACTTTTTTCTTCCCTCTGATCTATATCCCTGGAGGCTCATTCATGTGTACTGTGTGTGTGGTCCCCTTTGCTTCCTGGCTTCCAGTTAAGGGACAGATGGACCTGCAGGAGAATGACGGGTGCAAATTCTCTGTGC